>NC_059440.1:28139534-28801409 GCF_021028975.2 Sphaerodactylus townsendi
CAATGCCATGTTCCCTGTTCCTGTGCGGTCCCTATGGGAGTGCTTTGTTAAAGTACTGTGAAAGAATAACTGGAATTATTTTTCTTCAAGAAAGAGAAGAGCGTGGATTTATGCCCCACTTTTCTCAACCATAAGGAGTCTCAAAGTGGCTTAAAAATCTCTTTCCCTTCTCCACAACAGGCACCTGGGGGGGGGGGGCAGGTGGGCCTGAGAGAGTTCTGAGAGAACTGTGATTGGCCCAAGATCACCCAGCAGGCTGCAGGTGAAGGAGCGGAGAAACAAATCCAGTTCACCAGATAAGAGTCTGCAGATCATGTGGAGAACTGGGGAATCACACCGGGTTATTCAGATTAGAGTCCACTGTTCGTAACCACTACACCACACTGTCTCTCAGAGATGCATATCCAGAGGTGGGATCCAGCAGGTTCTCACCAGTTCCCGAGAGTGGGTTACTAATTGTTTGTGTGTGCCGAGAGGGGGTTACTAATTGGGTCTGCTTTTCCGTTAGAAATTCCATTAGGTCCAAAAATCATAAAGTCCTGTTGTTTCCTATGTGGCTGGTTAGCAAAGGTAGAAAACGGGACAATTCTCCCTGTTGGGCTGTTTTAAAAACATGTTTTAGAAATATGGTCAAGTTCCTGGTTTAAGGAAAGTCTCCTTCTTTTGATTTCTAGAAACAAAATTAAGTATTTGAAAGTATTAAGTATTTGACAGGCAGTCAATTAGAGGAGAAGTAATTGTTTCTGTTGGCAGTAGACGATAGGACTTGCTATAATGAGTTTAAATTATGGACAGAAAGATACCAGCTGGAAATTAGGAACTTTTCTTTTACAGTAAGAGTTTTTTACAGTAACAGAGAAATTATTAATGCCCTGCCCCCGGAATGCCCAGCTACGCCCCCGTTGTGCCCCGCCCAGCCCCATTGGCACTACGCCACTGTTTGAATCCCACCACCATGGGAACCTGTTACTAAAGTTTTTGGATCCCAACACTGTGCGTATCTTGAATGCACGTGCAGGCAAATGCAGACCCATGCGCATGAAGGCACTAACTGGTGCTCAGAAAGCCACTGTGCACTTTGGGGGGGGGGGGGCGCGACGGTGCTTCTCAACCGCATCTCTTCCCTGCTGTTGCCTCCGGAAAATCTCTCCGTTTCAATATCACTTCTGCTTTCTGAGAATGTAACCCAGGCTTCATCATTTTCAATTTCCCTGTGAAACCTATATATATATATTCCATGTCCTTTCTGCATCCTTAAATAGGCCTTCTGCCTTTATAAATTTAAAAAAAAAACCCGTAAAGGGTGTGTGTTGCATTTGTAAGTTGCGCGTTTAAAAGAAACAGCACGACACACATACAAATGAGTCTACAAAACCAACCATGAAAACAACCCAGTGACAACAATATAAACAAATACACACAGAAATTAAATAAGGAACTTTGTCTCATTGTTTGTGCTAAACAGAGCTGGGACCCTGCTGCTCAGCGGGCGAGATTCCAGGGACTTGGCAACATCCCCGCCCCCCCGCCAGCCCCCAGAGTTTGGCAACCCTGCAAGTTGATTTTTTTTCCTCAATCATCCTACCCATAAGGAATGCATCTTCTCTAATGATGATTTGTTTGCGCTCTAGAGTAAACCTACACATTTATCTCTCCCTCCCTTTCCTTTTACAGGGACTGAAATATGAAGAATGCCAGGGCATGTCCTTAAACACACTGACATTTTTAAGGACGTCTCCCTGAATACAGGCAATTATTTTCCTGGCAACGGAGGTCCCAAAACAAGGATGGGAAGGGAAGAGATGCCAGATCCTGGTTGGGAAATTCTTGGAGATCTATTTATTTTATTTATTTTATGTTTTATTTATTTAATTTATGTCCTCTGAAGATGCCAGCCCCAGGGGCCATCCCCCCCCCCCCACGCCTCTGTTGGCAACCGCATATTTCCACTAGGGCAGACCTGGGCATTATACAGCCCGCGGGCCACATCCGGCCCGCCAGATGACCCTGACTGGCCTGAGAGACTGGGGGCTGAAAGCCGCAGAGGCGGTTGCCTTGGCTACCAGCTGGGGCTTTCCGCCTCGCCCTTGCTGGGGGGGCTTGAGGCATCTTTGAAAGCCCCATGAGAAGCCGGTTGCCTTGGCTGCCAGCTATAGCGGGAGCTTGCGCTCTCGCCCCCCCTGCGTTGGCCCGGCCCTCCACAATATTTTCTGTTTCTTATGTGGCCCCACTGAAAAAAGAATTGCCCACTCCTGCACTAGGGAAACTGATCTCTGTCTTCTGTTGCAATTCTTGGAGACCTCCAGGCCCGAGCTGGAGGTTGGCAACTGTAGGCCCTGGTGATGTTCGCCCCAAGCTTCTCTTTCTCAGCCTCACGCTAGGGCAAGGCAGGAGGTGAGCAATCCCGGGCGAGGAATGACAAGCATCTGAAGGCAGCCATGTGGCTGATTGATGGATGGCCTCCCCCGGGCATGTTGCCTCGGCCAGATTGTGGCTCCCTAATTAGTCTTGCTGACAGATCGGTGCTCAGTCCAGGAACCGTGACTGTCCTTGCTCCGGGCTCTGGCCAGACCGTGAGCCATTCGCAGGAGGCTCCTTCCCGACATTCTGGCCATACCTCCAGAAAGCAATTAGTTTGGTTCTCAGGCCCAGCTCAGGCGCCCGCAGGCCTGATCCTCCTTTCGCCCCAAGGTGAGGCTCAGCCGAGTATAAAAAACACACCAGGTGGGGATGCTGCAGAACTGTGAGCCGTCCCTGTGGAGCCCAAGGAGAAGTGACAGTTTGCACCAGTTTGATCAAGAAGATCGCCTGAGTTGGCTCTGAAGTGGTTAAGAGCAGAAGGATTCTAATATGGAGAACTGGGTTTGATTCCCCACCCCTCCACCTGAGTGGCAGAGGCTTATCTGGTGGCAGAGGCTTAACTGGTGAACCAGATGTGTTCCCACACTCCTACATTCCTGCTGGGGACCTTGGGCTAGTCACAGTTCTCTCAGAACTCTCTCAGCCCCACCTACCTTACATGGTATATGTTCTGGGGAGAGGAAGGGAAAGGAGCTTGTAAGCCACCTTGAGTCCCCTAACAGGAGAGTAAGGTGGGGTATAAATCCAAACTCCTCCTCCTGCTCCTCCTGCTCCTCCTGCTCCTCCTGCTCCTGCTCCTGCTCCTCCTCCTCCTTCTTCTTCTTCTTCTTCTTCTTCTTCTTCTTCTTCTTCTTCTTCTTCTTCTTCTTCTTCTTCTTCTTCTTCTTCTTCTTCTTCTTCTTCTTCTTCTTCTTCGTGTTCTGGCTCAAAGTCTGTGCCTTGCCTTCCTCGCTTGACATAAAAAGTTATTGATTTATTCAGAGGGTCATTAGCAAAACTTCTCACCCACAAGAAAATCACATAAAGTATTCACTCGAGGACAAGCTACACGCCTTCCCATCATGAAGTGTGGTATAGTGATTAATGTGCCAGACTAGTAGGAGATGGGAGACTCGGGTTCAAATGTCCACTCTGCCACGGAACCTTGCTGGGCCAGTCGCACGTTCTCAGCCTAACCAACCTCTCAGGGTTGTTGTTCTAGGAACAAAATGGAGGAGAGAATTATGTAAGGTCCTTGTAGGTAAGAACCAGCACTTTCAATTCTGGACAGCAGCTGCCAGCCTGAACGGAGAATACCGAGTGAGGTAGTGGTTAAAGTGTCAGACTGCCAGGATCTGGGAGACTCAGGTTCGAATCCCCATGCTACCACGGAGGTATGCTGGGTTACTTTGGACCAGTCACCTGCTCTCAGCCTAACCAAGCTTACAGGGTTGTTGTGAGAATGAAACATACGTCGCTTCTGGTTCACAGTGAGGTAAAAAGGTAAAGTTTTCCCCTTCAGTCGTGTTCGACCCTGGGGTACCACTGCTAGCAGTGATTTCATAGGCAAGCCGTTTTTGTGGGGTAGTTTGCCATTGCTTTCCTTGGCTATTCTTTACCCCCTAGCTGTGTGCTAGGTACTCATTTACCGACCAAGGAATGGATGGATGGCTGAGTTGACCATGAGCCAGCCAGAGGTGGGATCCAGCAGGTTCTCACCAGTTCCCGAGAGTGGGTTACTAATTATTTGTGTGTGCCGAGAGGGGGTTACTAATGGGGTCTGCTTTTCCGTTAGAAATTCCATTAGGTCCAAAAATCATAAAGTCCTATTGTTTCCTATGTGGCTGGTTAGCAAAGGTAGAAAATGGGATAATTCTCCCTGTTGGGCTGTTTTAAAAACATGTTTTAGAAATATGGTAAAGTTCCTTGTTTAAAGAAAGTATATTTCTTTTGATTTCTAGAAACAAAATTAAGTATTTGAAAGTATTCAGTATTTGACAGGCAGCCAATTAGAGGAGAAGTAGTTGTTTCTGTTGGTAGTAGACGATAGGACTTGCTATAATGAGTTTAAATTGTGGACAGAAAGATACCAGCTGGAAATTAGGAACTTTTTTTTACAGTAAGAGTTTTTTTTCAAGGACCTTACATAATTCTCCTCCCCTCCATTTTATTCCCCCAACAACAAGCCAATGCGATTCTGGGCTGTATCAATAGGACTATAGTGTCTAGATCAGTGGTGGCAAACCTTTGGCACTCCAGATGTTATGGACTACAATTCCTATCAGCCCTTGCCAGCATGGCTAATTGGCCATGATCGAGGGATGTAATTGCACCTTTCTATTATGCAATTGTTAGACCTCACCTGGATGGCCATCTGTCGGGAGTGCTTTGATTGTGTGTTCCTGCATGGCAGGAGGTTGGACTTGATGGCCCTTGGGGTCTCTTCCAGCTCTATGATTCTATGATCCTAACCCTGAGAGGTAGGTTGGAGAGTCTGCGTGTGGCCCAAGATCACCCATCAAGCTTCCATGGCCGAGTGGAGATTCGAACCCGGGTCTCCCAGTTCCTACTGGTCTGATGCTTTAACTGCTACATCATGCTTCATAGGGGAGCTCCCAGAGCTGGACAGTTACCTAGCACTGAACCTTCCTCCCAGAAGCTTCTAGAATGGTGGACCAAAAGAAGGGAACCTTGTACGGCATGCTAAGTCATTGTCTTGAGGATTTCTCAAAGCCTTGGTCACGATCTCCTGACCAGTAATTGCCTGGGAAAGGACATGACATTAGTCCCAGGAGCATGGCTGCTATTCCAAAAATTGGGAAATTGAGTCACCACCAGCCAGTGAGTCACAGAAGCTCAGAAGTCACATGGCGTCGACGGCATCCCTCGCTCGACACCTCTGATTTCCATCTCGCCGGTTACATAATCGTTTTCACCGTGCTGACGTACGGCAGGAAGCGGAGAGATGCTCACAAGGTGATCAGCGGAGCGGGGCCGAACCCTTGCATGTGCACAAATTAATTAGGGATGGGGAAAGGCAGCTGACATTTGGCGAGGTTGTCGGCAGAATTGCTGATTCAAGGTTCTTAACACCCACTCATATAGGAAGGAGAAGCATTTAAGGGAAGGCCCAACCCATTTTAGCCATACCCACTTATTTATTTATTTGTTTGTTCGTTTCCATTTCTATCCCTCCCTATCCCCACAGGGCTCAGAGCCGGTTACAACATAAAAATTTAATAATATAATAATTAAAACTTTAAAAATATAAACCACAAATACAACACACTATAATATTAAAACCAATATAATATTAAAACGTATAGGAACCTTATTTCTCTCTCTCTCTGGCTCAACTGTAAAGACAGTGAGAAGTGAAATATATTATGTAATGAATTGCCTCTGAACATGTGCAGAAAGTAGCTTTCCCCCGGTTTCTGTGAATCAGGGATGAAGGAGCAGGCACGCTCCCCAGACAATCCGCCCGTCTGGATGGCTGCTTCTGAGTGTTCCAGAATCAGAAATTAAGCAAAATTTGGGAAGCTGGTGGATTTCGATTTGAATATCCCCGTTTCTATTTTGGTTCTCCTTTTTGGAGAAACAAATGCACAAATCTTCCTTTTTCGGTCCTGTTGCTCTTTTGTTGTGCCAAAGACAGCCTGCTAAAACTAACATGCTTTGTGGTATTATTTTTGCATCCGTATCGCAGACATTGTGTGTGCATCTAAAAGGTCGGGAAGAGTCAAGAGGCACGAGAGTGAAATGTAGGACAAGTTGAAACCACGGAGCAAGTCAGTGCAGGAAATCAAGAAGAAACATGGTTATATCCGCTTATTCCTATCTGGAAAATGAGCAGATGCAAAAACATGCCTGTTTATGACTTTGAAAAGCTCATGCACACACATGAACCCACCCTTGTGGGCTATGAGGCACCCTGGAACTTTGAAAGAGCAGGCTGCTAGTCCTCATGGGAAGCAGCGTTTGGCTTACTGCCCTATTGCACCCTATTAATTTTGAAGCACACTTAACCGTCTCTGAAGGATGCAGTCATTAACCTGGTGATGCTTTAATCTCAACCAAGACCAAAGACACCCATGCGATGCCCACAGAGACTTGGGGAGTGGTGACAAGAAGCAGGGCCTTCTTAGTTGTGGCACCGCCACTTTGGAACACCCTCTATAAGAAGATGCGCCCAGCGCAGCCTATGCTGCACTGTTCAAGGGGCCAGGTCGAAGCTGCATTAATCTCTCGAGTCTTCTTGCTCAGCTGTCCTCATCTACTGATGTTCTGTGGTCTCATTATTATGGTTATTTTATCGTTTTGTTATAAAATTGTGATTAAGGCTTGTCTTTTCTTGTGAACTCTGTGGTGCAATTTAGTTGGAAAGAAGGGGTCTGCATTTACAAACCTAAACATAAGAACAGTGAGCGCAGAGCTACACCAAATGTTTGTGATTTTCTATGAGCAACCCTTCCCCCATCAATTTAGTTTGACTTGCAAATTTATTTGCACCTGTTTGCAAACCCTCGCTCCCTCAATCTGCTGAAACCCTAGCATCATTTTTTTAAAAAGATCTTGCATACTTTTTCCCCAGCCTAATTTCCTTTGTTGATGGTTGTAAATGCCTAGCTTCAAAAACAATGGCATAATTAGAACTTCAAAAAAATAAATTGCCTAATGAACCTAAATGCCTGGGTTGTGTTATGGTTGTTTTGTTAATCTGGAATTCCTCAAAACAACTTTCGTGCTATTTGAGCATTGGCTCCCTAAAACATTTCCAAAAATAGGAGGCGCTTTTGGAAAGGGGCAGAACACACCCACACATACCCACACGCAGAATTCGAATTTGGCAAGATTGATGGTCTGCTTCTCCCTTCTCCGGACGAAATCTGCTGGCCTTTATTTTTTTGCCCGTTTCTCCTTCTACAAATCAAAATGATCCCATATAAGCAAATGCCTTGTTCGTTGTTTACTTTTGTTCACCAGCGGCATAGACGTTGCGCCAGGATCATCGGTAAATGGTGCAGAGAAATCAGAAGTGCCAAAGAATTGACAGCAACAAAAATGGGGTGAGACCAAGCTAGCAAATATTAACACAGAGAGAACCACAGTCAATGCTGAACCTGCTGAAGTTTCACTCTCTATGAGAAATTAACATCTTTAATCATTAAATCCACTCAATCAAGTACCAAACCCAACAATTCAACTTCTCACTCTTCAAATGGTTTGACCTGGAATGTCTCCAATTGAAATCTCAACTCCAAGATTGTTACTGCCTCCTCATTGAATGTCCAACCCAATCAGCGCGTGAAAACTACATCTCCAAAGACTTCAACAAATTGATGCAGATTAAGAGAAGCAAATTGTATTAAAAACTGGAATATTCTAATCGAAGCTACAAACTCAAAAGGACCCCCCCCCCCCAAAATTTGGCAACTCGTGTCCGATGTCCCTCAACCAAACTCAAATTCCACCAATCCGTTATCACTAGACGTTACATGGTGGAATCATTACCACAATATCTTTTTTGATCCATCAGTTCCTGCCATCTCTGCTGAGGCACCTTGAGTCTCCAGAATGGCCACCTGTCTCCTCTGATGAGGTATTCTGTTTGATCGGGCAGTTGAAGAAAGGCAAGGCCCCTGCACCTGATGGTATCCACCCAGAAATATTTATTAACCTTTCTGATAACTTCCACACAAAGAAAGTACCACATGCTCTGCGAATCAACAAAGCGGTCCCATCCCTGCCCCTTGGCTAAGCATGATCTCCCAGAGAGTAGGGGATTGGGCACTAAATAGGTAATGAAGGGACCATTTTCTAGGATTTCCCTCTGCTGTCGAACAAAGAACACCTTCATCCTTGGACAGAAGAAACTGGGTTGATCCTTGCAAAGAAGAAGAAAAGCGAAGGCATAATATTCAGGCTCTTCCTGTGGGGCCATGGGAGATTTCTCCTCCTCCCCTGAGATTTATCCTGTTTCCACAAGAAGCAGTTACGCAAACAGTCTGTGGAGTGAACTGATTTGGACTATGATGCCAAGTCTTTTCCCACTGGTGGGAGTTCTCACGAGGGAAGGTGAACACAACCAGCTGTTGTGGGTATTCTGGGCTGCGTGGTTGTGGTCTGGTAATTTTAGGGCTGGCATCTTTAGAGGCATGCCACCATAAGACGTGTTTGTGGCACCCTGATGCAGGTGAAACGTTAGGAGGAAAAAACTACCAGACCACGGCCATGCAAAACCCACAGCAGCCACTTGATTCCAGCTCTGAAAGCCTTTGACAACACAATGAACAAACTCTTTTTTTTTCTTTTCTACGCTGTGCACTATTTTGGGACCGCCAGTTTGGGCAGCTGGAATTGAGGACTGGTTTGATTTTGGGGGGTAGGTGGTGGGGAGGGAATACCTTTTCGACGATTGATGCACAACAAGGTATGTCGTATATACACATTATCAATTTGGTGATGCTCACATTGACGTGGACAAATGTGTGCGTTGTCCGGGGACAATTCGGCACCAGGAGAGCGAGAACGGGGACAAACTTAGATTGACAGGTCCAGGTTGCACAAAGGGGAAACATAGAGGGGGTGGGCGGGCGAGGTGGCTACGTTGCAAAACAGGCAGCTGGTAAAATTGGGGCTGGTTCACGGCAGGCATTTCTTTCAGTCTAGTGGACTAGCAGACTAGTAGACTAGTAGAACTAGTAGAAAATCTGGCTCGAAGTTCCCCTGAGCACCAAGGAGATTCTTTGGGAGACAAACGCTCCTCTCCTCAACCGGATGATTAATCTCATGGGAATGCTTCACACAGCCTCCTCCGAGGAAATTCAAGCGAACTCCAGGAGCCAGAGCGCGATCTTCCGCCTCCAAGCATCCAACCACGGCATCACGGGCTGTGGGACCACACCCCGTCATCTCTGCTGCATTCACAATTTGCATCTGGGCCCATGGTGGGAATCCAGTCACGATCTCGAGGAACTTGTGAGAACACCGCTAAGTAAGGGCTGTTATTTCTGTCGCGGAGGGCAGAGAATGCTTCCTGCTTGAAAGAGCACCTGGCCAGAACCAGTTCTAATTTACATGTTTCACTCTGCACCTTTATTTAACAGGCTGGGGACATGGCTCTCCCTCACCCATTCTATTCTAACGACAACCCTGCGAAGTAGGTTAGACTAGAAGATGAGTGGAGTACAGTCAGTCAGCCGATGACATTCATGTTTGAGGGAGGTTTTGAACCCAGGTCTTCTGGGCTGTACTCACTACGGCTGCCAGACCTTCACTGGTGGGAAGAAGAAGAAGAAGAAGAAGAAGAAGAAGAAGAAGAAGAAGAAGAAGAAGAAGAAGAAGAAGAAGAAGAAGAAGAAGAAGAAGAAGAAGAAGAAGAAGAAGAAGAAGAAGAAGAAGAGGCAGCAGCAGCAGCAGCAGCAGCAGCATTTATTGTCATTGTGCACGCACAACGAAATTTACAAGCATTCCCCGATGCACATTATTTCAGATCTCACACCCATCCTCACATCCCCCTTCCTCCACCCATCCCTACACAGCCCCAAACACATCAACACGAAACCATGGAGTTCAGCATAGTCACAGCTCTAGAATAGAAGCTATCTCTAAGTCTATTGGTCCTTGTTTTTATAATCCTGTATCATCTGCCAGATGGTTAACAGTTCAAAAAGAGAGGATGCCGGATGAGACGGGTCCTTCAGAATATTCTGAGCTTTCTTTAGGCAGCGGGAATTATCAAGTTCTTCCAAAGAGGGGAGAGGGGCAAGGGGGCCAGATCCAGGTTGGGAAACTCCTGGAAGTTTGGGAGTGGAGTCGGGGGAGGACGGCACAATGCCATCAAGTCCACCCTACAAAGCTGTGGATCATGCCCACTTGCTTTGGCCCACTGGATTATCCAGCCTGGAACGACTGGGGGGGGGGGGCAGTGCGAGAGCTAATGCTTCCCCCCTACACATACCCCTTGCAAAAATTAAAAATAATGAGCTCCGATCCTTGGTGAAATGCAGGCCTGGTTATTAATAGTGTGTTTCCTTCAGAAAAGGAGAGAGAGGTTTTATGCAAACTAACACCGCTTGGTAGAAGCGCGGGCGTTCCTCCTTTGCATGTCATTTGCATGCCTAACTCTCCAATTGCGTATTCTGGACATCAACAAAGGGGTAGATTTATTGACTGCTATTATACACCTGAAGTACTTAAACGGAGCCTTCCTTTTCTCCATGGTTTAACCAGTAACAATTATAAATTCTGGAAGCGTTGATGCCTTCACGTATCGCTCCAGACGTGATCCGGGGCGCCTCTTGTGCTATCTCGGTGCGACGCACAAATAATAAGAGCAGGCAAAAGAGACTTATTTGCACCAAGAACAAAAAGTCTGGCAAGAGGAGTTAGTTTTAGGACATTTAATTTCAAAAAGGCACACTTCCAGGCTTTAAGAGAAGAGCTAAGCTTTCATTCCTCTGTGTCAAGCTCTGCCTGGTGGGGGTCTATGGCCAGTTCCACTCTCTGCCAGATTGGCAGAAGCCTCCCCAGACCCCCGCCCACCTTCTCCCACCCCCCAAAACCCAAGCTGGGCCCGGCAGGGCAATGGGGGCCAGCTGCCCTCCCCGCCAACCCAGCCGATGCCCCCCACAGGTCTTCACTGCTAGTGTTCAATAATGCACAAAAGAATGGTTTTGACAAAAGCAGTGCATGAAAATGAATGAGAATTCTCATATTGGTTCAGGACTATATTCTAACGTGGATGCATCCAATTTTCTCACCCTCCGCACTTCAGCCGACTGCACTATCACCTTTCCGTGGAACAGAGTATCGTTTCCACAAAGGTTTCCCCAGGAAGGCTTGACATCTTGGGTTTTTAAAGCACGTTTCTAACCACTGTGGGTGAGGGAATCCATTTTCTTTTTTAAAAAATAAGAAGTGTCTGGACCTTGTGGAGAAATGCAGCTTTTTTTAAAAAGGAGGAAGTTTCTAGCCCATATGACTGCAATTGCACCCTTGACAGGAAATGCCTTGAGGAGTCACCGTACGTAGCCAGAGGCGTGGCTTTGTCAGATTCACACAATGGTCGGGGCTGTTCCTTCAATACCTGGCCCTCGACCTTTGCCCCTTTGCTTGAAAAGCAAGATGACTAAAAGCGAGGAAACCATTTGCAAAAAGATAGAAATTATAGACATTCATCTATTTGCATAAGGTTACGAAATCCTGATTGTGTCCTCATGTCAAATTAGGATTGTCTAAACGTGTGTGCCTATGTGCGTGTGTGCATATGTATTAGAGTTGCCAACCTCCAGGAGAAACCTGTGGATCTCCCAGAATTGTAGCTCCAGATGATAGAAGTCAGTTCTCGTGGAGGGTAGTAAAAGGCAAAGGCGATCCCTTGTGCAAGCAGCAGGCCATTATTGACCCATAGGGTGACATCACATCACAATGTTTACTAGGCAGACTATGTCCACAGGAGTGTTTGCCGTGGCCTTCCTCAGCCCCCTACCGCCTGCCCCCAGCAAGCTAGGTGCTCATTTTACCAACCTTGGAAGGATGGGAGGCTGAGTCAACCTTGCGTTTTTGTTCTTTGTAAATGTCAAGTTTTAAAAACTCTATACAGATGTTTGCAAAGCCAAATAAAGCCGATACTTACTGAAACAAACCCAACGCTTACCTAATAAAAAATCCCCTCCGCTCTGCAGCCTTGCTAAGATATAGAAGACTTCTCCTTAAAGAGTGTGTCTGTCCCTGTGGGGACAAGAGTATTGAGACACTGTTAGATTGTAAGCTCTGTAGTAATATTAGGGAAACTTTTATTAACCATATAATCTCCTACTTTCTAGGGAGAGATAGGAAAACCCTTCTTTCGCTTATCCTGGCTGACAAGAATCATGAAATCACTTCTAACGCTGCCAAATTTGAATGGGCAGTATGAAATATTAAGAAAGCTGCTGGAAACAATATTGAAGGTTTTAATTTTAAAAAGGTTATTACTAATTTTATAAGATCTTTTAAAAAAATTATTAATTGGAACTGTCCACGGGGGATTTTATAAAAGAATTGAATTTTTTTACATGTTCTAGTTTAAAAGTATTTTATACATTTGATGAATTATTTAGATACTTGTGGAAGGCTGAAGATGCTATAGTTATGTGAATATAAGTCCACGTGGTCTGGAGAAATGATGGTGGGTGGCTTCAATTTTTGAAGCTCTCCTCCTCTTCTCTATGTGGACCCGAGGAACCGTGGCCGTGGCGTGGTGGGTGAGTGGCTTTAGCTCCTGTCTAAAGGGCGAAAAAGCTGAATCATGTTCGGGGTTTTTCGGCATCTGCCGAATAGCCTGGGTGTTTTTTTTTCAGCGAAAGAGAAAACCTGAAAAAAAACAATATTGAATCACCATCCCTTGAGCCAGCTACGAGAAACTGACTTTCCGACAGAATTGAACTCAGATTGTGAGCAGAGCTTTGACTGAGTGCTGCAGTTTACTACTCTGTGCCGTGGGGCTTTATTTATTTATTTATTTCTCAAATTTCTATACCGCCCCATCCCCGAAGGGCTCTGGGCGGTGTACAACATAAAATTCACATAATACTGAATAAAGGAGCAAATCAGGAAACAAATAAACTAAGCTCCATCCAATTAATAAACCATAAAAACTTATTAAAACTCCATATAAACAGTGGTTAAAACAGTCAAATGAGAGGCATCAAAAAACCCACACTTAAAACCTTCCCCAAAAAGGAGGAACGGCGGGCCCCTCAATATGGGGGCTACCTTGATGTAAAACAGAGCAAAGAGCAGAATTTCTTTAGGGCAATATAATTCACTGAAAACCCTTCCCTTCCCAAATCATGCCCTCTCCAGGTTTCACCCCAAATCTCTAGGCACTTCCCAAACCAGAGTTGGCAACCCTACGACACACTACTACTACTACTACTACTACTACTACGTTACTACTACTAATACTACTATTACACATTACTATTACAGCGCTGTTACCACACAAGTATCGTGTAGTTCACATGATGGTGAGAATCAGCAGTCTATCTGGTTGGCCTAGAAAAGGAATGCTGCAGATCTTTCGTCCCCGGCAGGCTGTTTGAGAAAGTTGCGCAGGCATTTCCAGTTGTAGATTTCGAGACGTGCTTCCCCACGTGGGCAGGGTTCCTGGGAACCCGGCTGCTTCTCTCCCAAAGCTGTTCCAGCCGGTCCAGTTTGTCAACAAGCAAAGCCACACCCCCTTCCTTAGCATGGCTGGAGCCAGCCAATGGGAGCCGTGTCTGGAAATTGGGAAAGACAGGTGCTGCCTCTCAGTCACCTGCAGGTCAGAAGGTATAAAAGAGACCCAGGTAATTGCCCCGGTGGCAGTGATTGTGTGCGGTGCTGGCCAAGGCTGCACCAGGGCTGTCTGCCAACTGGGAAAAGTTTATTGGAGCAATAACAAGAAACTCTCTCATGCCGTGACATGAGCGCGATCTGCTCGTAAACCGCGAAACAGAAGTTGCCTCCGATTGTTCTCGAGTGGGGGAAAGAACAGACACTGGAACATGGGCGGCTGCTGGTAAACTTCACAAGGCAGGACAAGTAAGTGAACTAGTTTTTCATGTCTCTGCTTGGCGCCGTTCATCCCTTGTTAGTTTCAGAGGTAGCCAAAAAAAAAGAAAATCTGAATATTTGCTGGGTGGGTCAGAGCTGGGACAAGAGATTCTGTGATTTGAGACAGGAACTTCACGGCTTCTGCTGCTTAACGGAAATATCTGCTTTCCCCTTAAAAGAGGCAATGCTGTTGAAATGAAATAAAGGGACAAAGTGAGAGAACGCACACATGCGCTTCTTCCCAGGTAGGCTAGAGAGTAAAGGATCTTTTCGTTGGCTGGCAGGGTTTTATTTGGACCAGATTTCACCTCTAGACTACCAGTTGCCAATCCATACCCTAGGTTTTGCTACTAGGTAGACTGGGGTGCTTCACGCTTCCGTCGGCCTCAGTTCTCCGATTTGTAACATGGGCATCATGCTCGCTCAAGCGTCTGTCTGTCCGATGCCAACCTGCAGTATCTCGCCTGCATTCCCACTGTCGAAAAAGCTCGCTCGCCAACTACAATTGCTGGAAGCAAAACTGAATCTTTACGCAAGATCCCATGTTTATTTTTTTAAAAAAAGGTCTGGCTGTCGGTGTGGGATGTTGGATGGCTCTTTCACTCCTTGGGGGTGAGACAGCATCCAGTGATGGGGCAAGAAAACAGACATGGACTTGGAAATGTCTCTTGTTTTTCCAAGGGGCACAGACGGTAGAATGTAAGGGGTTTCTTAGACCCCGAAGATGAAGGGTGGGGGAGATCTGAAAGAGAGCTTTCTTGCTGTTAAATCCTGAACTATTTTGGCAAGAGAGGAGTTCTCCCTCTGGGCGGCCTAAAGGGGGTACTTGGGAGAGCTCCAAGGAGCTAGAAGGCCACATCTCCAAGATCCCTCGTAGCGCAGATGATTCTTCCTAAGGTTCCGCTTTTCCACCGCAGATTAAAAAATCAACATCCCTGCCGCTTTGCCTCCAATTCTAAATTCATCTTAAGCTTTTACCTTTGTGACATCAGAAGCAAGGAGGATGTTGACACAGGGCAGAGCAGGCCTACTCCGGGGCAGGGTTGTCCGTCGGATCGGTGTCTGTAAACAACAGGGAGGGAAAGGAGCTCACCTCGTGAAGATTTGGAGAGGGGAACGGAAATATTTTCAGATTCCTCAGCCTTGAGATCCTTGCCTGGCTTTGGAAACATCTGGATTGGCAAATTGAAATGGCTTGATTAGGAAACTTTTCTAGTTGCCATCTGCAAAGCCGGGGTAGAGGTGCCATGCTGAGGATCATGGGAAGGCAGTTTGAATGGGGAGGAATTGGGACTGTGACATCAGCAACTCCTATTTCCAGATAAACAGAACTATATTCTATCAGTTCTCATCAGCAGGCTAATTGGCTACGCTGGTATTGATGGGAATTGTAGTTCCTGAACATCTGGAGAGCCGCAGGTTCCCTACCCCTGTCCTAGATATATTAGCCATGCTGGCAAATGGTGTCAGCGGCTACCCTCACAGCTCTGAAGGAGGCGGTTGAGTTTAAGTGCTGAATTACAGCTAGATTGAATAATTGTAAACCAGTGAAGCCCATAAGCAAAATGAAAAAAAAATCCTGAGGGCTCAAAGTGTGGCACAAGGGAGGCTTCCCGCTGCATCTCTGCAGGAGTTGCTGCGCTCAGTCTGTGCTGCGGTGGCTCAAGAAACTTCGCCCCATCTCTGCATCGAGTGGGATTAAAAGTCACTCTCGACAGCAGAGGATAAACTGCCCTCAGGGCAGATTACTTGTTGCGTCTCTGACTGAGTCACTGAGATGGTCAGGAGCTGCTGATCAGACAGAGCAGTGACTCATGCAGAAGCTCCTTTGCTTCTGATTTTTTTGACAAGTTACGGTAACGTTGCTTGGCTGCAAGAGAGAAGCTTGATTGCAGCCATCAGATCACCTTACCTATCAGACATCAGCCCTGTTGAACATCCATGGGCTTGAGAGACAGTGTGGCCTAATGGTTAGGAGCGTGCTGCTGAGTTTTAAAAGTTTCAGTATAGTGGGGGACAGGACAGGCAGAAAGGGATCTTAAACAAATCTTCCCCAACAGAGTATCCCAGTCGTGCAGGCAGCAGGGATTCCCACCCCCACAAAGGAGAAGCATGTCTTTGGGGGTGACGCAGCGTTCTGGCTTACTGGCGTTCTCCAGGGCAGCCTAGTCTACGAAACAGGCCATGCGAGTTTTTGTGAGTGCTCAGAAACAAATCTTCCCCCGGGCTGTCAACGCCACGGCAGTTTTTCACAGGACCTTCCCAACAAACACAGGAATCCAATGGGAGGAAGGTTTCAACCCACACCCATTACAAGAAATCTAAGCAATGAGTAAGCACAAGACTTCTGGGCATAGGTGAGAAATGATGCATAGTGTAGGGTTTAGAGCAGGGGTGGCCAAGCTATGGTGCTCCTGAAGTTCATGGGGGGGGGGGGGGGGGGGGGGGGGTGGGGGGTGGAGGGGGGGGGGGGGTGCGGGGGGGGGGCGGGCGGGGGGGGGGGTGTGGGGAGGGGGGGGGTGGTGCGGCGGTCGTTGGGGGGGGGGGGGGTGGGGGGGGGGGGGGGTGGGGGGGGGGGGGGGTGGGGGGGGGGGGGGGTGGGGGGGGGGGGGGGTGGGGGGGGGGGGGGGTGGGGGGGGGGGGGGGTGGGGGGGGGGGGGGGTGGGGGGGGGGGGGGGTGGGGGGGGGGGGGGGTGGGGGGGGGGGGGGGTGGGGGGGGGGGGGGGTGGGGGGGGGGGGGGGTGGGGGGGGGGGGGGGTGGGGGGGGGGGGGGGTGGGGGGGGGGGGGGGTGGGGGGGGGGGGGGGTGGGGGGGGGGGGGGGTGGGGGGGGGGGGGGGTGGGGGGGGGGGGGGGTGGGGGGGGGGGGGGGTGGGGGGGGGGGGGGGTGGGGGGGGGGGGGGGTGGGGGGGGGGGGGGGTGGGGGGGGGGGGGGGTGGGGGGGGGGGGGGGTGGGGGGGGGGGGGGGTGGGGGGGGGGGGGGGTGGGGGGGGGGGGGGGTGGGGGGGGGGGGGGGTGGGGGGGGGGGGGGGTGGGGGGGGGGGGGGGTGGGGGGGGGGGGGGGTGGGGGGGGGGGGGGGTGGGGGGGGGGGGGGGTGGGGGGGGGGGGGGGTGGGGGGGGGGGGGGGTGGGGGGGGGGGGGGGTGGGGGGGGGGGGGGGTGGGGGGGGGGGGGGGTGGGGGGGGGGGGGGGTGGGGGGGGGGGGGGGTGGGGGGGGGGGGGGGTGGGGGGGGGGGGGGGTGGGGGGGGGGGGGGGTGGGGGGGGGGGGGGGTGGGGGGGGGGGGGGGTGGGGGGGGGGGGGGGTGGGGGGGGGGGGGGGTGGGGGGGGGGGGGGGTGGGGGGGGGGGGGGGTGGGGGGGGGGGGGGGTGGGGGGGGGGGGGGGTGGGGGGGGGGGGGGGTGGGGGGGGGGGGGGGTGGGGGGGGGGGGGGGTGGGGGGGGGGGGGGGTGGGGGGGGGGGGGGGTGGGGGGGGGGGGGGGTGGGGGGGGGGGGGGGTGGGGGGGGGGGGGGGTGGGGGGGGGGGGGGGTGGGGGGGGGGGGGGGTGGGGGGGGGGGGGGGTGGGGGGGGGGGGGGGTGGGGGGGGGGGGGGGTGGGGGGGGGGGGGGGTGGGGGGGGGGGGGGGTGGGGGGGGGGGGGGGTGGGGGGGGGGGGGGGTGGGGGGGGGGGGGGGTGGGGGGGGGGGGGGGTGGGGGGGGGGGGGGGTGGGGGGGGGGGGGGGTGGGGGGGGGGGGGGGTGGGGGGGGGGGGGGGTGGGGGGGGGGGGGGGTGGGGGGGGGGGGGGGTGGGGGGGGGGGGGGGTGGGGGGGGGGGGGGGTGGGGGGGGGGGGGGGTGGGGGGGGGGGGGGGTGGGGGGGGGGGGGGGTGGGGGGGGGGGGGGGTGGGGGGGGGGGGGGGTGGGGGGGGGGGGGGGTGGGGGGGGGGGGGGGTGGGGGGGGGGGGGGGTGGGGGGGGGGGGGGGTGGGGGGGGGGGGGGGTGGGGGGGGGGGGGGGTGGGGGGGGGGGGGGGTGGGGGGGGGGGGGGGTGGGGGGGGGGGGGGGTGGGGGGGGGGGGGGGTGGGGGGGGGGGGGGGTGGGGGGGGGGGGGGGTGGGGGGGGGGGGGGGTGGGGGGGGGGGGGGGTGGGGGGGGGGGGGGGTGGGGGGGGGGGGGGGTGGGGGGGGGGGGGGGTGGGGGGGGGGGGGGGTGGGGGGGGGGGGGGGTGGGGGGGGGGGGGGGTGGGGGGGGGGGGGGGTGGGGGGGGGGGGGGGTGGGGGGGGGGGGGGGTGGGGGGGGGGGGGGGTGGGGGGGGGGGGGGGTGGGGGGGGGGGGGGGTGGGGGGGGGGGGGGGTGGGGGGGGGGGGGGGTGGGGGGGGGGGGGGGTGGGGGGGGGGGGGGGTGGGGGGGGGGGGGGGTGGGGGGGGGGGGGGGTGGGGGGGGGGGGGGGTGGGGGGGGGGGGGGGTGGGGGGGGGGGGGGGTGGGGGGGGGGGGGGGTGGGGGGGGGGGGGGGTGGGGGGGGGGGGGGGTGGGGGGGGGGGGGGGTGGGGGGGGGGGGGGGTGGGGGGGGGGGGGGGTGGGGGGGGGGGGGGGTGGGGGGGGGGGGGGGTGGGGGGGGGGGGGGGTGGGGGGGGGGGGGGGTGGGGGGGGGGGGGGGTGGGGGGGGGGGGGGGTGGGGGGGGGGGGGGGTGGGGGGGGGGGGGGGTGGGGGGGGGGGGGGGTGGGGGGGGGGGGGGGTGGGGGGGGGGGGGGGTGGGGGGGGGGGGGGGTGGGGGGGGGGGGGGGTGGGGGGGGGGGGGGGTGGGGGGGGGGGGGGGTGGGGGGGGGGGGGGGTGGGGGGGGGGGGGGGTGGGGGGGGGGGGGGGTGGGGGGGGGGGGGGGTGGGGGGGGGGGGGGGTGGGGGGGGGGGGGGGTGGGGGGGGGGGGGGGTGGGGGGGGGGGGGGGTGGGGGGGGGGGGGGGTGGGGGGGGGGGGGGGTGGGGGGGGGGGGGGGTGGGGGGGGGGGGGGGTGGGGGGGGGGGGGGGTGGGGGGGGGGGGGGGTGGGGGGGGGGGGGGGTGGGGGGGGGGGGGGGTGGGGGGGGGGGGGGGTGGGGGGGGGGGGGGGTGGGGGGGGGGGGGGGTGGGGGGGGGGGGGGGTGGGGGGGGGGGGGGGTGGGGGGGGGGGGGGGTGGGGGGGGGGGGGGGTGGGGGGGGGGGGGGGTGGGGGGGGGGGGGGGTGGGGGGGGGGGGGGGTGGGGGGGGGGGGGGGTGGGGGGGGGGGGGGGTGGGGGGGGGGGGGGGTGGGGGGGGGGGGGGGTGGGGGGGGGGGGGGGTGGGGGGGGGGGGGGGTGGGGGGGGGGGGGGGTGGGGGGGGGGGGGGGTGGGGGGGGGGGGGGGTGGGGGGGGGGGGGGGTGGGGGGGGGGGGGGGTGGGGGGGGGGGGGGGTGGGGGGGGGGGGGGGTGGGGGGGGGGGGGGGTGGGGGGGGGGGGGGGTGGGGGGGGGGGGGGGTGGGGGGGGGGGGGGGTGGGGGGGGGGGGGGGTGGGGGGGGGGGGGGGTGGGGGGGGGGGGGGGTGGGGGGGGGGGGGGGTGGGGGGGGGGGGGGGTGGGGGGGGGGGGGGGTGGGGGGGGGGGGGGGTGGGGGGGGGGGGGGGTGGGGGGGGGGGGGGGTGGGGGGGGGGGGGGGTGGGGGGGGGGGGGGGTGGGGGGGGGGGGGGGTGGGGGGGGGGGGGGGTGGGGGGGGGGGGGGGTGGGGGGGGGGGGGGGTGGGGGGGGGGGGGGGTGGGGGGGGGGGGGGGTGGGGGGGGGGGGGGGTGGGGGGGGGGGGGGGTGGGGGGGGGGGGGGGTGGGGGGGGGGGGGGGTGGGGGGGGGGGGGGGTGGGGGGGGGGGGGGGTGGGGGGGGGGGGGGGTGGGGGGGGGGGGGGGTGGGGGGGGGGGGGGGTGGGGGGGGGGGGGGGTGGGGGGGGGGGGGGGTGGGGGGGGGGGGGGGTGGGGGGGGGGGGGGGTGGGGGGGGGGGGGGGTGGGGGGGGGGGGGGGTGGGGGGGGGGGGGGGTGGGGGGGGGGGGGGGTGGGGGGGGGGGGGGGTGGGGGGGGGGGGGGGTGGGGGGGGGGGGGGGTGGGGGGGGGGGGGGGTGGGGGGGGGGGGGGGTGGGGGGGGGGGGGGGTGGGGGGGGGGGGGGGTGGGGGGGGGGGGGGGTGGGGGGGGGGGGGGGTGGGGGGGGGGGGGGGTGGGGGGGGGGGGGGGTGGGGGGGGGGGGGGGTGGGGGGGGGGGGGGGTGGGGGGGGGGGGGGGTGGGGGGGGGGGGGGGTGGGGGGGGGGGGGGGTGGGGGGGGGGGGGGGTGGGGGGGGGGGGGGGTGGGGGGGGGGGGGGGTGGGGGGGGGGGGGGGTGGGGGGGGGGGGGGGTGGGGGGGGGGGGGGGTGGGGGGGGGGGGGGGTGGGGGGGGGGGGGGGTGGGGGGGGGGGGGGGTGGGGGGGGGGGGGGGTGGGGGGGGGGGGGGGTGGGGGGGGGGGGGGGTGGGGGGGGGGGGGGGTGGGGGGGGGGGGGGGTGGGGGGGGGGGGGGGTGGGGGGGGGGGGGGGTGGGGGGGGGGGGGGGTGGGGGGGGGGGGGGGTGGGGGGGGGGGGGGGTGGGGGGGGGGGGGGGTGGGGGGGGGGGGGGGTGGGGGGGGGGGGGGGTGGGGGGGGGGGGGGGTGGGGGGGGGGGGGGGTGGGGGGGGGGGGGGGTGGGGGGGGGGGGGGGTGGGGGGGGGGGGGGGTGGGGGGGGGGGGGGGTGGGGGGGGGGGGGGGTGGGGGGGGGGGGGGGTGGGGGGGGGGGGGGGTGGGGGGGGGGGGGGGTGGGGGGGGGGGGGGGTGGGGGGGGGGGGGGGTGGGGGGGGGGGGGGGTGGGGGGGGGGGGGGGTGGGGGGGGGGGGGGGTGGGGGGGGGGGGGGGTGGGGGGGGGGGGGGGTGGGGGGGGGGGGGGGTGGGGGGGGGGGGGGGTGGGGGGGGGGGGGGGTGGGGGGGGGGGGGGGTGGGGGGGGGGGGGGGTGGGGGGGGGGGGGGGTGGGGGGGGGGGGGGGTGGGGGGGGGGGGGGGTGGGGGGGGGGGGGGGTGGGGGGGGGGGGGGGTGGGGGGGGGGGGGGGTGGGGGGGGGGGGGGGTGGGGGGGGGGGGGGGTGGGGGGGGGGGGGGGTGGGGGGGGGGGGGGGTGGGGGGGGGGGGGGGTGGGGGGGGGGGGGGGTGGGGGGGGGGGGGGGTGGGGGGGGGGGGGGGTGGGGGGGGGGGGGGGTGGGGGGGGGGGGGGGTGGGGGGGGGGGGGGGTGGGGGGGGGGGGGGGTGGGGGGGGGGGGGGGTGGGGGGGGGGGGGGGTGGGGGGGGGGGGGGGTGGGGGGGGGGGGGGGTGGGGGGGGGGGGGGGTGGGGGGGGGGGGGGGTGGGGGGGGGGGGGGGTGGGGGGGGGGGGGGGTGGGGGGGGGGGGGGGTGGGGGGGGGGGGGGGTGGGGGGGGGGGGGGGTGGGGGGGGGGGGGGGTGGGGGGGGGGGGGGGTGGGGGGGGGGGGGGGTGGGGGGGGGGGGGGGTGGGGGGGGGGGGGGGTGGGGGGGGGGGGGGGTGGGGGGGGGGGGGGGTGGGGGGGGGGGGGGGTGGGGGGGGGGGGGGGTGGGGGGGGGGGGGGGTGGGGGGGGGGGGGGGTGGGGGGGGGGGGGGGTGGGGGGGGGGGGGGGTGGGGGGGGGGGGGGGTGGGGGGGGGGGGGGGTGGGGGGGGGGGGGGGTGGGGGGGGGGGGGGGTGGGGGGGGGGGGGGGTGGGGGGGGGGGGGGGTGGGGGGGGGGGGGGGTGGGGGGGGGGGGGGGTGGGGGGGGGGGGGGGTGGGGGGGGGGGGGGGTGGGGGGGGGGGGGGGTGGGGGGGGGGGGGGGTGGGGGGGGGGGGGGGTGGGGGGGGGGGGGGGTGGGGGGGGGGGGGGGTGGGGGGGGGGGGGGGTGGGGGGGGGGGGGGGTGGGGGGGGGGGGGGGTGGGGGGGGGGGGGGGTGGGGGGGGGGGGGGGTGGGGGGGGGGGGGGGTGGGGGGGGGGGGGGGTGGGGGGGGGGGGGGGTGGGGGGGGGGGGGGGTGGGGGGGGGGGGGGGTGGGGGGGGGGGGGGGTGGGGGGGGGGGGGGGTGGGGGGGGGGGGGGGTGGGGGGGGGGGGGGGTGGGGGGGGGGGGGGGTGGGGGGGGGGGGGGGTGGGGGGGGGGGGGGGTGGGGGGGGGGGGGGGTGGGGGGGGGGGGGGGTGGGGGGGGGGGGGGGTGGGGGGGGGGGGGGGTGGGGGGGGGGGGGGGTGGGGGGGGGGGGGGGTGGGGGGGGGGGGGGGTGGGGGGGGGGGGGGGTGGGGGGGGGGGGGGGTGGGGGGGGGGGGGGGTGGGGGGGGGGGGGGGTGGGGGGGGGGGGGGGTGGGGGGGGGGGGGGGTGGGGGGGGGGGGGGGTGGGGGGGGGGGGGGGTGGGGGGGGGGGGGGGTGGGGGGGGGGGGGGGTGGGGGGGGGGGGGGGTGGGGGGGGGGGGGGGTGGGGGGGGGGGGGGGTGGGGGGGGGGGGGGGTGGGGGGGGGGGGGGGTGGGGGGGGGGGGGGGTGGGGGGGGGGGGGGGTGGGGGGGGGGGGGGGTGGGGGGGGGGGGGGGTGGGGGGGGGGGGGGGTGGGGGGGGGGGGGGGTGGGGGGGGGGGGGGGTGGGGGGGGGGGGGGGTGGGGGGGGGGGGGGGTGGGGGGGGGGGGGGGTGGGGGGGGGGGGGGGTGGGGGGGGGGGGGGGTGGGGGGGGGGGGGGGTGGGGGGGGGGGGGGGTGGGGGGGGGGGGGGGTGGGGGGGGGGGGGGGTGGGGGGGGGGGGGGGTGGGGGGGGGGGGGGGTGGGGGGGGGGGGGGGTGGGGGGGGGGGGGGGTGGGGGGGGGGGGGGGTGGGGGGGGGGGGGGGTGGGGGGGGGGGGGGGTGGGGGGGGGGGGGGGTGGGGGGGGGGGGGGGTGGGGGGGGGGGGGGGTGGGGGGGGGGGGGGGTGGGGGGGGGGGGGGGTGGGGGGGGGGGGGGGTGGGGGGGGGGGGGGGTGGGGGGGGGGGGGGGTGGGGGGGGGGGGGGGTGGGGGGGGGGGGGGGTGGGGGGGGGGGGGGGTGGGGGGGGGGGGGGGTGGGGGGGGGGGGGGGTGGGGGGGGGGGGGGGTGGGGGGGGGGGGGGGTGGGGGGGGGGGGGGGTGGGGGGGGGGGGGGGTGGGGGGGGGGGGGGGTGGGGGGGGGGGGGGGTGGGGGGGGGGGGGGGTGGGGGGGGGGGGGGGTGGGGGGGGGGGGGGGTGGGGGGGGGGGGGGGTGGGGGGGGGGGGGGGTGGGGGGGGGGGGGGGTGGGGGGGGGGGGGGGTGGGGGGGGGGGGGGGTGGGGGGGGGGGGGGGTGGGGGGGGGGGGGGGTGGGGGGGGGGGGGGGTGGGGGGGGGGGGGGGTGGGGGGGGGGGGGGGTGGGGGGGGGGGGGGGTGGGGGGGGGGGGGGGTGGGGGGGGGGGGGGGTGGGGGGGGGGGGGGGTGGGGGGGGGGGGGGGTGGGGGGGGGGGGGGGTGGGGGGGGGGGGGGGTGGGGGGGGGGGGGGGTGGGGGGGGGGGGGGGTGGGGGGGGGGGGGGGTGGGGGGGGGGGGGGGTGGGGGGGGGGGGGGGTGGGGGGGGGGGGGGGTGGGGGGGGGGGGGGGTGGGGGGGGGGGGGGGTGGGGGGGGGGGGGGGTGGGGGGGGGGGGGGGTGGGGGGGGGGGGGGGTGGGGGGGGGGGGGGGTGGGGGGGGGGGGGGGTGGGGGGGGGGGGGGGTGGGGGGGGGGGGGGGTGGGGGGGGGGGGGGGTGGGGGGGGGGGGGGGTGGGGGGGGGGGGGGGTGGGGGGGGGGGGGGGTGGGGGGGGGGGGGGGTGGGGGGGGGGGGGGGTGGGGGGGGGGGGGGGTGGGGGGGGGGGGGGGTGGGGGGGGGGGGGGGTGGGGGGGGGGGGGGGTGGGGGGGGGGGGGGGTGGGGGGGGGGGGGGGTGGGGGGGGGGGGGGGTGGGGGGGGGGGGGGGTGGGGGGGGGGGGGGGTGGGGGGGGGGGGGGGTGGGGGGGGGGGGGGGTGGGGGGGGGGGGGGGTGGGGGGGGGGGGGGGTGGGGGGGGGGGGGGGTGGGGGGGGGGGGGGGTGGGGGGGGGGGGGGGTGGGGGGGGGGGGGGGTGGGGGGGGGGGGGGGTGGGGGGGGGGGGGGGTGGGGGGGGGGGGGGGTGGGGGGGGGGGGGGGTGGGGGGGGGGGGGGGTGGGGGGGGGGGGGGGTGGGGGGGGGGGGGGGTGGGGGGGGGGGGGGGTGGGGGGGGGGGGGGGTGGGGGGGGGGGGGGGTGGGGGGGGGGGGGGGTGGGGGGGGGGGGGGGTGGGGGGGGGGGGGGGTGGGGGGGGGGGGGGGTGGGGGGGGGGGGGGGTGGGGGGGGGGGGGGGTGGGGGGGGGGGGGGGTGGGGGGGGGGGGGGGTGGGGGGGGGGGGGGGTGGGGGGGGGGGGGGGTGGGGGGGGGGGGGGGTGGGGGGGGGGGGGGGTGGGGGGGGGGGGGGGTGGGGGGGGGGGGGGGTGGGGGGGGGGGGGGGTGGGGGGGGGGGGGGGTGGGGGGGGGGGGGGGTGGGGGGGGGGGGGGGTGGGGGGGGGGGGGGGTGGGGGGGGGGGGGGGTGGGGGGGGGGGGGGGTGGGGGGGGGGGGGGGTGGGGGGGGGGGGGGGTGGGGGGGGGGGGGGGTGGGGGGGGGGGGGGGTGGGGGGGGGGGGGGGTGGGGGGGGGGGGGGGTGGGGGGGGGGGGGGGTGGGGGGGGGGGGGGGTGGGGGGGGGGGGGGGTGGGGGGGGGGGGGGGTGGGGGGGGGGGGGGGTGGGGGGGGGGGGGGGTGGGGGGGGGGGGGGGTGGGGGGGGGGGGGGGTGGGGGGGGGGGGGGGTGGGGGGGGGGGGGGGTGGGGGGGGGGGGGGGTGGGGGGGGGGGGGGGTGGGGGGGGGGGGGGGTGGGGGGGGGGGGGGGTGGGGGGGGGGGGGGGTGGGGGGGGGGGGGGGTGGGGGGGGGGGGGGGTGGGGGGGGGGGGGGGTGGGGGGGGGGGGGGGTGGGGGGGGGGGGGGGTGGGGGGGGGGGGGGGTGGGGGGGGGGGGGGGTGGGGGGGGGGGGGGGTGGGGGGGGGGGGGGGTGGGGGGGGGGGGGGGTGGGGGGGGGGGGGGGTGGGGGGGGGGGGGGGTGGGGGGGGGGGGGGGTGGGGGGGGGGGGGGGTGGGGGGGGGGGGGGGTGGGGGGGGGGGGGGGTGGGGGGGGGGGGGGGTGGGGGGGGGGGGGGGTGGGGGGGGGGGGGGGTGGGGGGGGGGGGGGGTGGGGGGGGGGGGGGGTGGGGGGGGGGGGGGGTGGGGGGGGGGGGGGGTGGGGGGGGGGGGGGGTGGGGGGGGGGGGGGGTGGGGGGGGGGGGGGGTGGGGGGGGGGGGGGGTGGGGGGGGGGGGGGGTGGGGGGGGGGGGGGGTGGGGGGGGGGGGGGGTGGGGGGGGGGGGGGGTGGGGGGGGGGGGGGGTGGGGGGGGGGGGGGGTGGGGGGGGGGGGGGGTGGGGGGGGGGGGGGGTGGGGGGGGGGGGGGGTGGGGGGGGGGGGGGGTGGGGGGGGGGGGGGGTGGGGGGGGGGGGGGGTGGGGGGGGGGGGGGGTGGGGGGGGGGGGGGGTGGGGGGGGGGGGGGGTGGGGGGGGGGGGGGGTGGGGGGGGGGGGGGGTGGGGGGGGGGGGGGGTGGGGGGGGGGGGGGGTGGGGGGGGGGGGGGGTGGGGGGGGGGGGGGGTGGGGGGGGGGGGGGGTGGGGGGGGGGGGGGGTGGGGGGGGGGGGGGGTGGGGGGGGGGGGGGGTGGGGGGGGGGGGGGGTGGGGGGGGGGGGGGGTGGGGGGGGGGGGGGGTGGGGGGGGGGGGGGGTGGGGGGGGGGGGGGGTGGGGGGGGGGGGGGGTGGGGGGGGGGGGGGGTGGGGGGGGGGGGGGGTGGGGGGGGGGGGGGGTGGGGGGGGGGGGGGGTGGGGGGGGGGGGGGGTGGGGGGGGGGGGGGGTGGGGGGGGGGGGGGGTGGGGGGGGGGGGGGGTGGGGGGGGGGGGGGGTGGGGGGGGGGGGGGGTGGGGGGGGGGGGGGGTGGGGGGGGGGGGGGGTGGGGGGGGGGGGGGGTGGGGGGGGGGGGGGGTGGGGGGGGGGGGGGGTGGGGGGGGGGGGGGGTGGGGGGGGGGGGGGGTGGGGGGGGGGGGGGGTGGGGGGGGGGGGGGGTGGGGGGGGGGGGGGGTGGGGGGGGGGGGGGGTGGGGGGGGGGGGGGGTGGGGGGGGGGGGGGGTGGGGGGGGGGGGGGGTGGGGGGGGGGGGGGGTGGGGGGGGGGGGGGGTGGGGGGGGGGGGGGGTGGGGGGGGGGGGGGGTGGGGGGGGGGGGGGGTGGGGGGGGGGGGGGGTGGGGGGGGGGGGGGGTGGGGGGGGGGGGGGGTGGGGGGGGGGGGGGGTGGGGGGGGGGGGGGGTGGGGGGGGGGGGGGGTGGGGGGGGGGGGGGGTGGGGGGGGGGGGGGGTGGGGGGGGGGGGGGGTGGGGGGGGGGGGGGGTGGGGGGGGGGGGGGGTGGGGGGGGGGGGGGGTGGGGGGGGGGGGGGGTGGGGGGGGGGGGGGGTGGGGGGGGGGGGGGGTGGGGGGGGGGGGGGGTGGGGGGGGGGGGGGGTGGGGGGGGGGGGGGGTGGGGGGGGGGGGGGGTGGGGGGGGGGGGGGGTGGGGGGGGGGGGGGGTGGGGGGGGGGGGGGGTGGGGGGGGGGGGGGGTGGGGGGGGGGGGGGGTGGGGGGGGGGGGGGGTGGGGGGGGGGGGGGGTGGGGGGGGGGGGGGGTGGGGGGGGGGGGGGGTGGGGGGGGGGGGGGGTGGGGGGGGGGGGGGGTGGGGGGGGGGGGGGGTGGGGGGGGGGGGGGGTGGGGGGGGGGGGGGGTGGGGGGGGGGGGGGGTGGGGGGGGGGGGGGGTGGGGGGGGGGGGGGGTGGGGGGGGGGGGGGGTGGGGGGGGGGGGGGGTGGGGGGGGGGGGGGGTGGGGGGGGGGGGGGGTGGGGGGGGGGGGGGGTGGGGGGGGGGGGGGGTGGGGGGGGGGGGGGGTGGGGGGGGGGGGGGGTGGGGGGGGGGGGGGGTGGGGGGGGGGGGGGGTGGGGGGGGGGGGGGGTGGGGGGGGGGGGGGGTGGGGGGGGGGGGGGGTGGGGGGGGGGGGGGGTGGGGGGGGGGGGGGGTGGGGGGGGGGGGGGGTGGGGGGGGGGGGGGGTGGGGGGGGGGGGGGGTGGGGGGGGGGGGGGGTGGGGGGGGGGGGGGGTGGGGGGGGGGGGGGGTGGGGGGGGGGGGGGGTGGGGGGGGGGGGGGGTGGGGGGGGGGGGGGGTGGGGGGGGGGGGGGGTGGGGGGGGGGGGGGGTGGGGGGGGGGGGGGGTGGGGGGGGGGGGGGGTGGGGGGGGGGGGGGGTGGGGGGGGGGGGGGGTGGGGGGGGGGGGGGGTGGGGGGGGGGGGGGGTGGGGGGGGGGGGGGGTGGGGGGGGGGGGGGGTGGGGGGGGGGGGGGGTGGGGGGGGGGGGGGGTGGGGGGGGGGGGGGGTGGGGGGGGGGGGGGGTGGGGGGGGGGGGGGGTGGGGGGGGGGGGGGGTGGGGGGGGGGGGGGGTGGGGGGGGGGGGGGGTGGGGGGGGGGGGGGGTGGGGGGGGGGGGGGGTGGGGGGGGGGGGGGGTGGGGGGGGGGGGGGGTGGGGGGGGGGGGGGGTGGGGGGGGGGGGGGGTGGGGGGGGGGGGGGGTGGGGGGGGGGGGGGGTGGGGGGGGGGGGGGGTGGGGGGGGGGGGGGGTGGGGGGGGGGGGGGGTGGGGGGGGGGGGGGGTGGGGGGGGGGGGGGGTGGGGGGGGGGGGGGGTGGGGGGGGGGGGGGGTGGGGGGGGGGGGGGGTGGGGGGGGGGGGGGGTGGGGGGGGGGGGGGGTGGGGGGGGGGGGGGGTGGGGGGGGGGGGGGGTGGGGGGGGGGGGGGGTGGGGGGGGGGGGGGGTGGGGGGGGGGGGGGGTGGGGGGGGGGGGGGGTGGGGGGGGGGGGGGGTGGGGGGGGGGGGGGGTGGGGGGGGGGGGGGGTGGGGGGGGGGGGGGGTGGGGGGGGGGGGGGGTGGGGGGGGGGGGGGGTGGGGGGGGGGGGGGGTGGGGGGGGGGGGGGGTGGGGGGGGGGGGGGGTGGGGGGGGGGGGGGGTGGGGGGGGGGGGGGGTGGGGGGGGGGGGGGGTGGGGGGGGGGGGGGGTGGGGGGGGGGGGGGGTGGGGGGGGGGGGGGGTGGGGGGGGGGGGGGGTGGGGGGGGGGGGGGGTGGGGGGGGGGGGGGGTGGGGGGGGGGGGGGGTGGGGGGGGGGGGGGGTGGGGGGGGGGGGGGGTGGGGGGGGGGGGGGGTGGGGGGGGGGGGGGGTGGGGGGGGGGGGGGGTGGGGGGGGGGGGGGGTGGGGGGGGGGGGGGGTGGGGGGGGGGGGGGGTGGGGGGGGGGGGGGGTGGGGGGGGGGGGGGGTGGGGGGGGGGGGGGGTGGGGGGGGGGGGGGGTGGGGGGGGGGGGGGGTGGGGGGGGGGGGGGGTGGGGGGGGGGGGGGGTGGGGGGGGGGGGGGGTGGGGGGGGGGGGGGGTGGGGGGGGGGGGGGGTGGGGGGGGGGGGGGGTGGGGGGGGGGGGGGGTGGGGGGGGGGGGGGGTGGGGGGGGGGGGGGGTGGGGGGGGGGGGGGGTGGGGGGGGGGGGGGGTGGGGGGGGGGGGGGGTGGGGGGGGGGGGGGGTGGGGGGGGGGGGGGGTGGGGGGGGGGGGGGGTGGGGGGGGGGGGGGGTGGGGGGGGGGGGGGGTGGGGGGGGGGGGGGGTGGGGGGGGGGGGGGGTGGGGGGGGGGGGGGGTGGGGGGGGGGGGGGGTGGGGGGGGGGGGGGGTGGGGGGGGGGGGGGGTGGGGGGGGGGGGGGGTGGGGGGGGGGGGGGGTGGGGGGGGGGGGGGGTGGGGGGGGGGGGGGGTGGGGGGGGGGGGGGGTGGGGGGGGGGGGGGGTGGGGGGGGGGGGGGGTGGGGGGGGGGGGGGGTGGGGGGGGGGGGGGGTGGGGGGGGGGGGGGGTGGGGGGGGGGGGGGGTGGGGGGGGGGGGGGGTGGGGGGGGGGGGGGGTGGGGGGGGGGGGGGGTGGGGGGGGGGGGGGGTGGGGGGGGGGGGGGGTGGGGGGGGGGGGGGGTGGGGGGGGGGGGGGGTGGGGGGGGGGGGGGGTGGGGGGGGGGGGGGGTGGGGGGGGGGGGGGGTGGGGGGGGGGGGGGGTGGGGGGGGGGGGGGGTGGGGGGGGGGGGGGGTGGGGGGGGGGGGGGGTGGGGGGGGGGGGGGGTGGGGGGGGGGGGGGGTGGGGGGGGGGGGGGGTGGGGGGGGGGGGGGGTGGGGGGGGGGGGGGGTGGGGGGGGGGGGGGGTGGGGGGGGGGGGGGGTGGGGGGGGGGGGGGGTGGGGGGGGGGGGGGGTGGGGGGGGGGGGGGGTGGGGGGGGGGGGGGGTGGGGGGGGGGGGGGGTGGGGGGGGGGGGGGGTGGGGGGGGGGGGGGGTGGGGGGGGGGGGGGGTGGGGGGGGGGGGGGGTGGGGGGGGGGGGGGGTGGGGGGGGGGGGGGGTGGGGGGGGGGGGGGGTGGGGGGGGGGGGGGGTGGGGGGGGGGGGGGGTGGGGGGGGGGGGGGGTGGGGGGGGGGGGGGGTGGGGGGGGGGGGGGGTGGGGGGGGGGGGGGGTGGGGGGGGGGGGGGGTGGGGGGGGGGGGGGGTGGGGGGGGGGGGGGGTGGGGGGGGGGGGGGGTGGGGGGGGGGGGGGGTGGGGGGGGGGGGGGGTGGGGGGGGGGGGGGGTGGGGGGGGGGGGGGGTGGGGGGGGGGGGGGGTGGGGGGGGGGGGGGGTGGGGGGGGGGGGGGGTGGGGGGGGGGGGGGGTGGGGGGGGGGGGGGGTGGGGGGGGGGGGGGGTGGGGGGGGGGGGGGGTGGGGGGGGGGGGGGGTGGGGGGGGGGGGGGGTGGGGGGGGGGGGGGGTGGGGGGGGGGGGGGGTGGGGGGGGGGGGGGGTGGGGGGGGGGGGGGGTGGGGGGGGGGGGGGGTGGGGGGGGGGGGGGGTGGGGGGGGGGGGGGGTGGGGGGGGGGGGGGGTGGGGGGGGGGGGGGGTGGGGGGGGGGGGGGGTGGGGGGGGGGGGGGGTGGGGGGGGGGGGGGGTGGGGGGGGGGGGGGGTGGGGGGGGGGGGGGGTGGGGGGGGGGGGGGGTGGGGGGGGGGGGGGGTGGGGGGGGGGGGGGGTGGGGGGGGGGGGGGGTGGGGGGGGGGGGGGGTGGGGGGGGGGGGGGGTGGGGGGGGGGGGGGGTGGGGGGGGGGGGGGGTGGGGGGGGGGGGGGGTGGGGGGGGGGGGGGGTGGGGGGGGGGGGGGGTGGGGGGGGGGGGGGGTGGGGGGGGGGGGGGGTGGGGGGGGGGGGGGGTGGGGGGGGGGGGGGGTGGGGGGGGGGGGGGGTGGGGGGGGGGGGGGGTGGGGGGGGGGGGGGGTGGGGGGGGGGGGGGGTGGGGGGGGGGGGGGGTGGGGGGGGGGGGGGGTGGGGGGGGGGGGGGGTGGGGGGGGGGGGGGGTGGGGGGGGGGGGGGGTGGGGGGGGGGGGGGGTGGGGGGGGGGGGGGGTGGGGGGGGGGGGGGGTGGGGGGGGGGGGGGGTGGGGGGGGGGGGGGGTGGGGGGGGGGGGGGGTGGGGGGGGGGGGGGGTGGGGGGGGGGGGGGGTGGGGGGGGGGGGGGGTGGGGGGGGGGGGGGGTGGGGGGGGGGGGGGGTGGGGGGGGGGGGGGGTGGGGGGGGGGGGGGGTGGGGGGGGGGGGGGGTGGGGGGGGGGGGGGGTGGGGGGGGGGGGGGGTGGGGGGGGGGGGGGGTGGGGGGGGGGGGGGGTGGGGGGGGGGGGGGGTGGGGGGGGGGGGGGGTGGGGGGGGGGGGGGGTGGGGGGGGGGGGGGGTGGGGGGGGGGGGGGGTGGGGGGGGGGGGGGGTGGGGGGGGGGGGGGGTGGGGGGGGGGGGGGGTGGGGGGGGGGGGGGGTGGGGGGGGGGGGGGGTGGGGGGGGGGGGGGGTGGGGGGGGGGGGGGGTGGGGGGGGGGGGGGGTGGGGGGGGGGGGGGGTGGGGGGGGGGGGGGGTGGGGGGGGGGGGGGGTGGGGGGGGGGGGGGGTGGGGGGGGGGGGGGGTGGGGGGGGGGGGGGGTGGGGGGGGGGGGGGGTGGGGGGGGGGGGGGGTGGGGGGGGGGGGGGGTGGGGGGGGGGGGGGGTGGGGGGGGGGGGGGGTGGGGGGGGGGGGGGGTGGGGGGGGGGGGGGGTGGGGGGGGGGGGGGGTGGGGGGGGGGGGGGGTGGGGGGGGGGGGGGGTGGGGGGGGGGGGGGGTGGGGGGGGGGGGGGGTGGGGGGGGGGGGGGGTGGGGGGGGGGGGGGGTGGGGGGGGGGGGGGGTGGGGGGGGGGGGGGGTGGGGGGGGGGGGGGGTGGGGGGGGGGGGGGGTGGGGGGGGGGGGGGGTGGGGGGGGGGGGGGGTGGGGGGGGGGGGGGGTGGGGGGGGGGGGGGGTGGGGGGGGGGGGGGGTGGGGGGGGGGGGGGGTGGGGGGGGGGGGGGGTGGGGGGGGGGGGGGGTGGGGGGGGGGGGGGGTGGGGGGGGGGGGGGGTGGGGGGGGGGGGGGGTGGGGGGGGGGGGGGGTGGGGGGGGGGGGGGGTGGGGGGGGGGGGGGGTGGGGGGGGGGGGGGGTGGGGGGGGGGGGGGGTGGGGGGGGGGGGGGGTGGGGGGGGGGGGGGGTGGGGGGGGGGGGGGGTGGGGGGGGGGGGGGGTGGGGGGGGGGGGGGGTGGGGGGGGGGGGGGGTGGGGGGGGGGGGGGGTGGGGGGGGGGGGGGGTGGGGGGGGGGGGGGGTGGGGGGGGGGGGGGGTGGGGGGGGGGGGGGGTGGGGGGGGGGGGGGGTGGGGGGGGGGGGGGGTGGGGGGGGGGGGGGGTGGGGGGGGGGGGGGGTGGGGGGGGGGGGGGGTGGGGGGGGGGGGGGGTGGGGGGGGGGGGGGGTGGGGGGGGGGGGGGGTGGGGGGGGGGGGGGGTGGGGGGGGGGGGGGGTGGGGGGGGGGGGGGGTGGGGGGGGGGGGGGGTGGGGGGGGGGGGGGGTGGGGGGGGGGGGGGGTGGGGGGGGGGGGGGGTGGGGGGGGGGGGGGGTGGGGGGGGGGGGGGGTGGGGGGGGGGGGGGGTGGGGGGGGGGGGGGGTGGGGGGGGGGGGGGGTGGGGGGGGGGGGGGGTGGGGGGGGGGGGGGGTGGGGGGGGGGGGGGGTGGGGGGGGGGGGGGGTGGGGGGGGGGGGGGGTGGGGGGGGGGGGGGGTGGGGGGGGGGGGGGGTGGGGGGGGGGGGGGGTGGGGGGGGGGGGGGGTGGGGGGGGGGGGGGGTGGGGGGGGGGGGGGGTGGGGGGGGGGGGGGGTGGGGGGGGGGGGGGGTGGGGGGGGGGGGGGGTGGGGGGGGGGGGGGGTGGGGGGGGGGGGGGGTGGGGGGGGGGGGGGGTGGGGGGGGGGGGGGGTGGGGGGGGGGGGGGGTGGGGGGGGGGGGGGGTGGGGGGGGGGGGGGGTGGGGGGGGGGGGGGGTGGGGGGGGGGGGGGGTGGGGGGGGGGGGGGGTGGGGGGGGGGGGGGGTGGGGGGGGGGGGGGGTGGGGGGGGGGGGGGGTGGGGGGGGGGGGGGGTGGGGGGGGGGGGGGGTGGGGGGGGGGGGGGGTGGGGGGGGGGGGGGGTGGGGGGGGGGGGGGGTGGGGGGGGGGGGGGGTGGGGGGGGGGGGGGGTGGGGGGGGGGGGGGGTGGGGGGGGGGGGGGGTGGGGGGGGGGGGGGGTGGGGGGGGGGGGGGGTGGGGGGGGGGGGGGGTGGGGGGGGGGGGGGGTGGGGGGGGGGGGGGGTGGGGGGGGGGGGGGGTGGGGGGGGGGGGGGGTGGGGGGGGGGGGGGGTGGGGGGGGGGGGGGGTGGGGGGGGGGGGGGGTGGGGGGGGGGGGGGGTGGGGGGGGGGGGGGGTGGGGGGGGGGGGGGGTGGGGGGGGGGGGGGGTGGGGGGGGGGGGGGGTGGGGGGGGGGGGGGGTGGGGGGGGGGGGGGGTGGGGGGGGGGGGGGGTGGGGGGGGGGGGGGGTGGGGGGGGGGGGGGGTGGGGGGGGGGGGGGGTGGGGGGGGGGGGGGGTGGGGGGGGGGGGGGGTGGGGGGGGGGGGGGGTGGGGGGGGGGGGGGGTGGGGGGGGGGGGGGGTGGGGGGGGGGGGGGGTGGGGGGGGGGGGGGGTGGGGGGGGGGGGGGGTGGGGGGGGGGGGGGGTGGGGGGGGGGGGGGGTGGGGGGGGGGGGGGGTGGGGGGGGGGGGGGGTGGGGGGGGGGGGGGGTGGGGGGGGGGGGGGGTGGGGGGGGGGGGGGGTGGGGGGGGGGGGGGGTGGGGGGGGGGGGGGGTGGGGGGGGGGGGGGGTGGGGGGGGGGGGGGGTGGGGGGGGGGGGGGGTGGGGGGGGGGGGGGGTGGGGGGGGGGGGGGGTGGGGGGGGGGGGGGGTGGGGGGGGGGGGGGGTGGGGGGGGGGGGGGGTGGGGGGGGGGGGGGGTGGGGGGGGGGGGGGGTGGGGGGGGGGGGGGGTGGGGGGGGGGGGGGGTGGGGGGGGGGGGGGGTGGGGGGGGGGGGGGGTGGGGGGGGGGGGGGGTGGGGGGGGGGGGGGGTGGGGGGGGGGGGGGGTGGGGGGGGGGGGGGGTGGGGGGGGGGGGGGGTGGGGGGGGGGGGGGGTGGGGGGGGGGGGGGGTGGGGGGGGGGGGGGGTGGGGGGGGGGGGGGGTGGGGGGGGGGGGGGGTGGGGGGGGGGGGGGGTGGGGGGGGGGGGGGGTGGGGGGGGGGGGGGGTGGGGGGGGGGGGGGGTGGGGGGGGGGGGGGGTGGGGGGGGGGGGGGGTGGGGGGGGGGGGGGGTGGGGGGGGGGGGGGGTGGGGGGGGGGGGGGGTGGGGGGGGGGGGGGGTGGGGGGGGGGGGGGGTGGGGGGGGGGGGGGGTGGGGGGGGGGGGGGGTGGGGGGGGGGGGGGGTGGGGGGGGGGGGGGGTGGGGGGGGGGGGGGGTGGGGGGGGGGGGGGGTGGGGGGGGGGGGGGGTGGGGGGGGGGGGGGGTGGGGGGGGGGGGGGGTGGGGGGGGGGGGGGGTGGGGGGGGGGGGGGGTGGGGGGGGGGGGGGGTGGGGGGGGGGGGGGGTGGGGGGGGGGGGGGGTGGGGGGGGGGGGGGGTGGGGGGGGGGGGGGGTGGGGGGGGGGGGGGGTGGGGGGGGGGGGGGGTGGGGGGGGGGGGGGGTGGGGGGGGGGGGGGGTGGGGGGGGGGGGGGGTGGGGGGGGGGGGGGGTGGGGGGGGGGGGGGGTGGGGGGGGGGGGGGGTGGGGGGGGGGGGGGGTGGGGGGGGGGGGGGGTGGGGGGGGGGGGGGGTGGGGGGGGGGGGGGGTGGGGGGGGGGGGGGGTGGGGGGGGGGGGGGGTGGGGGGGGGGGGGGGTGGGGGGGGGGGGGGGTGGGGGGGGGGGGGGGTGGGGGGGGGGGGGGGTGGGGGGGGGGGGGGGTGGGGGGGGGGGGGGGTGGGGGGGGGGGGGGGTGGGGGGGGGGGGGGGTGGGGGGGGGGGGGGGTGGGGGGGGGGGGGGGTGGGGGGGGGGGGGGGTGGGGGGGGGGGGGGGTGGGGGGGGGGGGGGGTGGGGGGGGGGGGGGGTGGGGGGGGGGGGGGGTGGGGGGGGGGGGGGGTGGGGGGGGGGGGGGGTGGGGGGGGGGGGGGGTGGGGGGGGGGGGGGGTGGGGGGGGGGGGGGGTGGGGGGGGGGGGGGGTGGGGGGGGGGGGGGGTGGGGGGGGGGGGGGGTGGGGGGGGGGGGGGGTGGGGGGGGGGGGGGGTGGGGGGGGGGGGGGGTGGGGGGGGGGGGGGGTGGGGGGGGGGGGGGGTGGGGGGGGGGGGGGGTGGGGGGGGGGGGGGGTGGGGGGGGGGGGGGGTGGGGGGGGGGGGGGGTGGGGGGGGGGGGGGGTGGGGGGGGGGGGGGGTGGGGGGGGGGGGGGGTGGGGGGGGGGGGGGGTGGGGGGGGGGGGGGGTGGGGGGGGGGGGGGGTGGGGGGGGGGGGGGGTGGGGGGGGGGGGGGGTGGGGGGGGGGGGGGGTGGGGGGGGGGGGGGGTGGGGGGGGGGGGGGGTGGGGGGGGGGGGGGGTGGGGGGGGGGGGGGGTGGGGGGGGGGGGGGGTGGGGGGGGGGGGGGGTGGGGGGGGGGGGGGGTGGGGGGGGGGGGGGGTGGGGGGGGGGGGGGGTGGGGGGGGGGGGGGGTGGGGGGGGGGGGGGGTGGGGGGGGGGGGGGGTGGGGGGGGGGGGGGGTGGGGGGGGGGGGGGGTGGGGGGGGGGGGGGGTGGGGGGGGGGGGGGGTGGGGGGGGGGGGGGGTGGGGGGGGGGGGGGGTGGGGGGGGGGGGGGGTGGGGGGGGGGGGGGGTGGGGGGGGGGGGGGGTGGGGGGGGGGGGGGGTGGGGGGGGGGGGGGGTGGGGGGGGGGGGGGGTGGGGGGGGGGGGGGGTGGGGGGGGGGGGGGGTGGGGGGGGGGGGGGGTGGGGGGGGGGGGGGGTGGGGGGGGGGGGGGGTGGGGGGGGGGGGGGGTGGGGGGGGGGGGGGGTGGGGGGGGGGGGGGGTGGGGGGGGGGGGGGGTGGGGGGGGGGGGGGGTGGGGGGGGGGGGGGGTGGGGGGGGGGGGGGGTGGGGGGGGGGGGGGGTGGGGGGGGGGGGGGGTGGGGGGGGGGGGGGGTGGGGGGGGGGGGGGGTGGGGGGGGGGGGGGGTGGGGGGGGGGGGGGGTGGGGGGGGGGGGGGGTGGGGGGGGGGGGGGGTGGGGGGGGGGGGGGGTGGGGGGGGGGGGGGGTGGGGGGGGGGGGGGGTGGGGGGGGGGGGGGGTGGGGGGGGGGGGGGGTGGGGGGGGGGGGGGGTGGGGGGGGGGGGGGGTGGGGGGGGGGGGGGGTGGGGGGGGGGGGGGGTGGGGGGGGGGGGGGGTGGGGGGGGGGGGGGGTGGGGGGGGGGGGGGGTGGGGGGGGGGGGGGGTGGGGGGGGGGGGGGGTGGGGGGGGGGGGGGGTGGGGGGGGGGGGGGGTGGGGGGGGGGGGGGGTGGGGGGGGGGGGGGGTGGGGGGGGGGGGGGGTGGGGGGGGGGGGGGGTGGGGGGGGGGGGGGGTGGGGGGGGGGGGGGGTGGGGGGGGGGGGGGGTGGGGGGGGGGGGGGGTGGGGGGGGGGGGGGGTGGGGGGGGGGGGGGGTGGGGGGGGGGGGGGGTGGGGGGGGGGGGGGGTGGGGGGGGGGGGGGGTGGGGGGGGGGGGGGGTGGGGGGGGGGGGGGGTGGGGGGGGGGGGGGGTGGGGGGGGGGGGGGGTGGGGGGGGGGGGGGGTGGGGGGGGGGGGGGGTGGGGGGGGGGGGGGGTGGGGGGGGGGGGGGGTGGGGGGGGGGGGGGGTGGGGGGGGGGGGGGGTGGGGGGGGGGGGGGGTGGGGGGGGGGGGGGGTGGGGGGGGGGGGGGGTGGGGGGGGGGGGGGGTGAAATCTCCTTGCCCTTCCCCCCTCACAACAAACACCCTGTGAGGTAGGTGGGGCTGAGAGAGCTCCGAGAAGCTGTGACTAGCCCAAGGTCACCCAGCTGGCGTGTGTGGGAGGGTACAGGCTAATCTGAATTCCCCAGATAAGCCTCCACAGCTCAGGCGGCAGAGCTGGGAATCAAACCCGGTTCCTCCAGATTAGATACATGAGCTCTTAACCTCCTACGCCACTGCTGCTCCAGAAATTTACAGAATTTATAGTCTGCCTTTCTCCCCAAGGCTCAAGGCAGAATACAAGGAGTGAGTCAATGCGATCCACAAGATGAGACCAACATCTTGTGGATCGCATCTTGTGGTACAACCAACCAGAAATTTAAAACACGGAACTGAATCAAAGCACAAGTGTCAACGTGACACACGAAATGATGCAAAATGACACAGCCAGATCCAACTTACAGCAAACGGCACACAGTAGTATAGGCCACAGTGCCTAATAATTTATCCAAGCAATTTTGTGAAACGTTTTGCCGCCTGCGTAGAATAGCCTTCTTGAAAGAGTCGGTTTTGTGTAGTTTGCGGGAAGTCTGAATAGGGCTTGTGTACCTGTATGGCTTACGAACTCTGCAGCCTGAAACTGTACCCCAAACTAGTGGAAACTTCATTCAGCATTCCCTTTAGTTTTTGAGACTGCAAAAGGTAGTGCTTATATATTTCCACATGCCTCTTTCATGAGGGACAGAAACTAGATTTTTCTGTGTTCTGAAATATGAAAGCCAAGATTTTCAGGGAGACGACATATACCCATTATTATTTTTATACTCCTACGAAGAAGAAGATGAAGAGTTTAGATTTATATCCCACCTTTCTCTCCTGTAAGGAGACTCAAGGTGGCTTACAAGCTCCTTTCCCTTCCTCTCCCCACAACAGACACCTTGTGAGGCAGGTGGGGCTGAGAGAGTTCTGAGAGAACGGTGACTAGCCCAAGGTCCCCCAGCAGGAATGTAGGAGTGCGGAAACACATCTGGTTCACCAGATAAGCCTCGTATCTCACCCTGTTCGTCCGTACGATCTCCAGATCTCGGATGTGGTAACCCTGGATTTCCTGTTCGCCGTTATTCCTTATGCTGACACAGCCATACTCCTTAGTGCAGTGTTTATCCGGCCAGTAGCGGAAACATTTATTCTGCAGAGAGATATGCACGTCTATCAGAAAAAAGGGCAACAGCACATTCTTCAGAGTTCAGAGCTATTGCTCCCCATTGAAGAGAAAAAGAAGAGTTTGGATTTGTACCCCACCTTTCTCTCCTGCAAGGAGACTCAAGGTGGCCTACAAGCTCCTTTCCCTTCCTTTCCCCACAACAGATGGCTGGTGAGGCAGGTGGGGCTGAGAGAGTTCGGAGAGAGCTGTGACAGGCCCAAGGTCACCCAGCATGAATGTAGGAGTGCAGAAACACACCAGGTTCACCAGATAAGCCTCTGCCACTCAGGTGGAGGAGTGGGGAATCAAACCCGGTTCTCCATATTAGAATCCACCTGCTCTTAACCACTACACCATGCTGGTAAAGAGGCCTGGCCCACATCCCCACTTGGCTGGATCCTGTGCTGTTTGCACTGAAGACACTATTCGGAGCTGGGTTATGCCATGTGGATGAGTTCATTCTGTTCCAAAGAACTAGATCCAGCATTGTGTGGATACAGCTTTGGTAAACCTCTGTGGCTACTAACAGCTCAGGAGCAGTCACGTGTCTTTAAGGGCAAAATTGGTCTGCCTTAACTTCTCCAGTTTGCAATACAGGTAGGAAACAGGTGGCAAAACTTTGAAATTATTGTCTTCTGAGTAACAAGTCTGCGTTGCAGAAACATAATAGCAAGAGGGGCGGTTTAGGAATTGAATAAAATAAATAAGCAATTGTTGAAGACCAGAATGGACTGGGTATTGAGGGTTTTTAGGGCTCTATACTGTGCCGTGGAGGGAAACATGTCTTACTAAATGATATGCCTCTAAAGATGCCAGCCATCAATGTGGCCAAAATATTAGGAGCAAAAACTACCAGACCATGGCCACACAGCCCAGAAAACCCACACCAGCCAAATAAATACATGCTGGCTCTTTTAGATGCTTTTTTGGCAATGGGCATCCATTGCTTATGTGGTCACAAAGCCACACTCAAAAGTCTGTCCAAATAGGGGCGGTCAAATTCAGAAACCACTAAGGGGAGGAAGCAGCGAACGCACAGAAGGAAAATACAGTAGACAACTTGTGTGAGATCTGAACTGCAAAAGAACCATCCTGAACTTAGACATCAAAAACAAGGGGAAAATATTTGAAAACATCTAGTTTAGTGCACGTGTCGTAAAGTTGTGGAGCAGGTAGAAAAGGGTGCACGTGAAACTTCCAGCCACAAGAAGTCAGGAGAACAAATAGCCAAGGAGCTCACCCTTCCTCGCTCCACCTCCCTGGTTGTCATTACGATGACGTGAGCGTTCTCTTGGTACACCATGGCCCAAAAGTCGTTCACTGTGGTTTGGAGGCACCCCTGAGTGGCAATATAGACCTTGCCATGTTCGGCACTTCTCCCATCTTCGAGAATATTCTGGAACAGGACAGACAAAGAGAAGAAACGGGGTGGGGGATCCTACGAGATAAAGAGCCGTGCACCAAGGCTTTAAATCAATCCACCCATCTTGCAAATGTATCCAATTAAGTTTCAGGCTGAAGGAAAACCATCCTTTTTTAGAGACTCCACGACTCTGGTCACATTCACAGTGCCCTTTTTGGTCTTTCGGGACAGCTCGATTGTGCAGCAACATTTCAGCTAATCAAAACCAGCCCTGCTTCATCTCCAGACTTAAACCTCTGTGCAATAGCTTATGAACCTGCATGACCGCTACGGTCATCTTTGGAGGCCCTGCTTTGGGTGTCCAAGTCTTCGGAGGTTAGGCAGGTAGCGGGGCCTTTTTGGTCCTGGCACCAAAGCTCTGGAAGTTTCTCCCCAGAGAGATTAGTCTGTCCCCTTTGGTTGCCACATTCCAGCAATTTTGTTTCACGTGGCAATTTTGTTTCACTCATGTCCCCCTTGGAAACCCGTTTCCCTAAAATTATACCTCCATGTTAGCAAACCCATTACATACAAACCCAAACACTCTGGAATGTATCCCTGCGGGATACATGTACCCCAGGTTGAAAACCACTGTCTTCTGGCATTCCCTCAGTGTACCTTCCTTTTCAACTAATGTTTTAGTCACTGTTTTTAAGTTGTGCATGCATTTTTAACTGTCTCTTAATTGTTGTAATGATGTGCACGTTTCAGGGGTAGATTTCAATGGTGTCAAGTTGCGGCTATCATATTACACGTCTCAAGTTGTTAGACACCTTAACAGCCCTTGAACAGCACAGAAAGGTGGGCTATAAATTCTGTAAATAAATAAATGCCCAAACCCGAGTGTGGGTGCCCTTTTGTGGCAATGAAGAACGTGCAGACCCATTTCTAGATTTCTAGATGCCCTTCCCTGGAAGCCACTGTGCCAAGCCTGTTTTCCACCAAGCCACACACCTGTCAATTAAAGCCACACACCTGTCAGTCTTCCACCCCTTCTGACAATGCTATGAGCCATGTCCTTCCATGGCCAGGGCTACAGGCCTGTTATTACTTTAAACGCTTCCTTCCTGCCCTGCCTCGCCGGGCTCCTCTGTCTTTTATTGGGCTGTAAGCCTACAGGTTCACCCTTGTTAAGTAGCAGGTAGCACCTAGCAGGTGTTGGGCAGCCGTAAAAGCAACGAGCGATAAACTCCCAGCCATTATCCAGCCGGATTTATAGTCAAATTGGAGGCCAGTTCACTCTGCCGTTTTTTCCCGATGGCCAAGAGACAACTCAGGCAGCAGATTCACAGCAAAGCGACTTTCTCACTTGCTTGATACATCTGGGTTTGGGGAGGTTTGCTTGATTGGTGGACAGGGCAGACAAATCACAGGCAACTTTTGGTGACCCCAACAGCCCTTTAGCATCGTTACTATTTATGACCTGTCGTTTAGGTTCCTTGGCATGTTAATTCTATTTGTAAGGGGCTGGACTTAATCACCACTTGGTAATTTACAGGATTATAGGATTGTACTGTACTGTAATTGGTAATATTTGTAAATTGTAATATTGATGAGATATTTAAATGTTTTAATTGTTTTATGGTTGTTCTTTATAACAAAACTTTATCAGGTTTTAAAAAAATACATAGCAAATAAAACAACTCGAATGACAAGTCAAAAATTACAAAAAAATGTAGATTAAAGAAAAGGAAAGAAATAAAAGAAGAAAGTTAGAAAAGCGAGAAAGAGAAAAAAAATTAATTCCAGATAGAGAGAAAAAAAGATAAGGAAAAAACCAATTTTAAAAGAAAATATAAGAATATGCATCACATTAATCAGTATTTTGTCAATCTTTAAAGATACAAATAAATCAGTGGAACATCAATCTCCTCTGATGATATGGTTATTGTATGCCACCTGAACCCAAATGGGGAGGGGGTGGGATAGTAAAATGAATGAATGAATGAATGAATGAATGAATGAATGAATGAATGAATGAATGAATGAATGAATGAATGAATGAATGAATGAATGAGCGAATGAATGGATGGATGATAATAGTGATAATGTGACTGCATCAAAACTGTTTTTCCACAGTTTGGCCACACAAAAATAGAATTGTGAAACCGCTACACGAAGGCTATCAGCATGCACAGAGAGACGCATCATGTTACAAGGCAGAGCCTGGCTTTGAAGGCATCCCCCTGCCCCAGGTTGAATCCACTTCCTTAAACCAGAGTGGGGGCTCTGACTAAGCCTCACCTCCTTCTCCCCCCTCCCCCCAATGACCCGCCTTCTCCGCTTACCTTAACATAATTGGCGTTGATGTAATCAGAAGCAGGAACACTTTCGTCCACGTCTTGGAGAGCCACTCGCGTTGTGTCAACTAAGAGGAGGGAAAAACACAGGAGCAAGAGAGTGAAGAGAAAGACTGTATGACCACCACCCCCCCCCCGGAAAATTTAGCAGCTGAAAAGATCTTCAAGTCACTGTGGCTGCCCCAGACCCAACCCCTACTACGATTTTTAAGGTTTCCTCCTTACAGGGAAGTATATTTTTGTAGCGATTCTTCCCTTTATTTTCCACCCGCTGTCCTTCTTTCCGGGGATAGAGGAGTTTACATTCCTGTTGCTGTAACATCTGCAGAAAGAATTGTAAACATATTATCAACATTAATAATCCTTAGTGCTCAGAATAGTTCACCCATTAATTACCCCAACAACCCTGCAAGGTAGACTAAAGTAACTGCCACACTGTAGATGCGAACCTCAGATTTCAGGATTCACAGATTCTGAGTCTATTTGCCATAACCGCTTGCAGAAATCAAAGCTAATAAGTGATGTCATGGAAACAAACCCCACGCATCAAATAGTAAAAATGGAAAACGAGACAAAGCTGTTATTTGAGAGCTTTACTGTAGGAGGAAATAAACACTCCCATTCTGATTATGGATTTTTCCGACTTGGTATACTTATATCAGTGGACTTGAGTTAGAAGTCATGATAGGTAAATGGCTTTAGAATTAATTTACCTGCTGTGGCTTCCCTCACCTAGAAGATTGTGGGAACTGTAGTATTTACTACAATGGTCATGAGGAACATAACAATATTATATAGGGATTAGACTACCTGCCAGAGCGCCATCTGTTAAATAGACTGGCCTGGGTGCTAAGGTAGTTAGGGGGGGGCTGCTGACGGTCCTTTCCCCCTCTGAGGTGAGGGGGTGGGGGCTGCACAGAGAGATTTCTCTGTGATAACCCCCACTTTATAAAACGATCCCCCATTAGAGGTCTGACAGGTGCCGATGTTTTACATCTTTTGGAGCCTGGTTAAGACCTCCATTCTCACCCGGGCATTTGACTGATTTATGCCATCTACCCCCAGACCACTGGCTTTTTGGAACTCGCCCTCCACCTGCAACTGGGGTGGTTAGGGAGGGGAGCGGGTTTTGTTAGTTTTTAGGTTTATTTTTTAGAAATATTTTATATGTTTATGATTGTTTTTTATTGCAATTGTTTGATGCATTTTTATATTGTGTAATCCATCCTGGGATGTATTTGAGGGGCAGGATAGAAATCTACTAACTAAACAAAGGTCAAACACAATAAAATGAGCAAATTTGAAGCCCTAGTTAACAGTGGTGGCGAACCTTTGGCACTCCAGATGTTATGGACTACAATTCCTAACAGCCCCTGCCAGCATGGCCAATTGGCAGGGGCTGATGGGAATTGTAGTCCAGAACATCTGGAGTGCCAATGGTTTGCCACCACAGCCCTAGTATATTCGACAAGCATGGGGCCCTGTACAGATGAAGACGTGATAGCGGAGGAGGAAGAGAACATAATCATCCCTCTACCTCAAACTCCTCCCAGAATCCTTGCTTGGACTTCTCGCTTTGGTCGGCCATTTTGTTCAGCTCCTTCACCCGGTTGTCAATGTTGGCTGCGTTGATCCGGGTGGTGTTGAAAGGCTAAGGCAGGAGAAAACAAGGATTGGAACAATTACAACTTTGCAGTATGAGCTGCGATCTCTGGAGCAGAAAACTGAATTTACAGCAGTCCAACGGGAAGACTTCGTCAGAAGCAATCCTGACCGATTCACATTTGCCATCACCTGTTTCAGATGCACGACAGCCCCAGACTTTTCCACCATGGGGTTCTTCTTATAATGCTCCACCAGGTCTGTAAGAGTGTCAAAGTGTTCACCGCCTCCGACATCGTATTTCCCATCAGGCTGTAACAGAAAGTCAGAGTTATATACCTAGAGAACAACTTGGGTGGGGGTGAACCCGGGACGGGACGACTTGAGTTCAAATCCCAGCCATGAAGTTCACGGTGAGTCTGCGCAACCTACCTCCCAGAGTAGCTGAATGAAATAGAAAAGTAGGACAACCCCATTGTGAATTCCTACACTGACGCTTTCTCAAGCTCTGTGATTCTTTCAAACCCTCTGGCAGCTTCTTACCTGATACCGGATCATTATGTGGGTCACGCGGGGCTTCCGGTCCCCCGTGTCGGCTTTGTCCTCGTTTGTCAGCACCGACAAGACGAAGTCTCCCGGTTTGCTTTGGCTTTCCCGTACTAGGAAACTCCCCGGTTTGCCTTTGTCTGTCAGGATCTTTTCAGCTTCTTTGCCTGTCAAGTGGCCGTGGTACCATCTAGGGGAATCGAAAGCCTCAGAGAAGGGTGGATGGAGAAGACAAAGGACTCACTAAAAAGTCCCTGGTTCCCATCTCGCCTCAGCCACTAGGTGGTCTTGGGCAAGCTACCCTATTTCTCAGTTTGTGAGCCTTCATCTGTAATATGGGATTCTACTACTGGACTACCTTTCAGGGACGTCACGTGACAGGATAATAAATATGAAGTGCTTTTCGGCTCAGAAAAACCACATAAATGATAGTGTTATTATTCAGAGTAAAAATGCACCTATCCTATTTGCCTAATGTGATAAAACTAATTCCCAACCAAAAAGAATAATTGTTAAAAGTGGGTTAAGTGGGCGTTCATGTGGGGGGAGGTGGTAGGGAGAGATAAAATGCATTTCCATACAAACACCTCCCCCTTGCACACAAAAAGCTAGCAGGTCAGTGATGAAAAAGCCGGCTTAACTTTCTCCTTTTGCAATTCGTTCTTTTAAAAAACACACACACACAGTTTGTCTACCCCTTTTCCTCTAGATGGCGCCTCTGGCCCATTTCAAGGAGCATCTCGGCTGCTTCCATCACAAAGTCTTTGCTGATTCTTTCCACCCATGCAGGACCAGCGGTTCCCCCATTACATCACCCATCTGATTGCTGTCATAATCCAGGAAACAGGATGGGGAATGCGAGACCACAAGAGCGCTAGCCATTCACTTAACACTGTTTCCAACAAAGAAAGGAAACATACACTTATTTGTCTACAGTTGTTGGTTTGATCCACTTCTCTGCCATAGGGATAGCCAGGAACAGAAACAGGGAAAGAAATCATACCCCCTTCTATGATATTTTAAAACTTCCAACTGCTTTTCTGCAACGCTTTGGGTGAGCTTTCATGTATGGATGCTCTCCTTTCTGATTTATTTCCCTGCGTGCTGATAAACTTGGGCTTTAAAAAAAACCAGGGTTTTATTTGAGTGGTTGCTTAATGTTTGTATTGCTTAAACATTTGTCTTTCAACTACCTTGAAGGCCAACCTGCTCGTACTGTGTTTTATTATACGTCCTTGACAATTCTCACAACAAGCTGGTAAGGTAGACTTATATTATCTTTGTGGAAGGTTATAACGTCCAGAACAGCTCACAAAACAATACAGAGAGTTTGATTTGGGTGGATTCTCCCTGCTTACCTCTCCGAGGTCGGATCCTGGCAATTGAGGGGGTATTTCAGCTCTATGATGTTGCTGTTCCTCTCTCGTAGCAGACCCTGCTGCTCCGTGTAATACTGGACCAGCTCGGCCAAAGTGGCAAACTTCTCCCCACCATAGAGGTCATAGTAGTCACCTGTGTTCTGGATCTTAATGTGGGTCACCTCATCGTTCCTCCTAGTGTGGTGGGGAAGAGGAGGAGAGAAAGAAACTTAAGATATGAGCTAAAGATTGATCGTCCATGTGATTCTCCATTCTGCCTTGGATTCCAGTCCAACTGGAGTCCCCAAGGTGTCCCCAACATGGTACCAATGGGCCACAGACACCTTTCAATGGGTAGGGACAGGTGAGTCTTTTGTCCACCAGTGATTGGTCACTGGAAGATGGATTGGCTGTGCAAATTATTTAGAGAAAACATTGCTTCAGCAGCAGCTCACGCAGCAGCACAACGATCTTCCCTGTGGAACTGATGGTGAACTATGGCAGCCATTTTGTGACTCTGCCCAGCACATTAAGGCCAAAGGTGCCCACAAGCTTGAAAAAGCCTTAAGAACATTCCTGGCAAAACTAGAACTCCAATGATGAAACTCCAGAAGAAGGTCTTTCACACCTGTGGATTTGACCCCCTTCCGAAGGATTCCAATTTTTTTAAAGGGCCTCTTTCCCAAGGAGCACAACTGGGAACTGAATCTTTGCAATGTAATTTATGTTCTCTCTCTTTCAGTCCTACACTCAATCACACGTAGACAACCACACCTTCTCAATCTGACATACACACGCAGAAAGAGAGAAAGCTTTCAGCCATAAAATACTGCAAGACAGCCATGCTCTGGGAGCAGACTTGCACAATGCACAACCCCTTATGCTCACGGAAGTTCCTCATCCTCATGGCTAGGATAGGATATATGCTGTACATAAGACAATGGGAATGCCGAGCCGAAACAATCCAAAGCCAGTGGGTGAATTTTGCATGAATTCGCCCATTTGGCTTCCTTGGCCGAAAATTCTGCGGCGAATCAGAGAAAAGCCGGCAGAGGCAAGATCGTGTCCTCCATCAGGTCTCCTTTGACTCCAGAGATCCACTGGCCTGGCTACACACATTTCCGATCCGATTTTCCCAGCCATGAGAATCAGAACCTTGCTCTTATCTTTTTTAAAAAAGCTACAGCAGAAAGAGAGCTTTGCCACAGATTTGTTCAGCATCCGTGGAAAATTGCAGCCCGCCCATTACCGCATACCTGCTGGACTCCCAGGGGCGGGGTGCATCCATTTAGAGCAATTGAATATATTGGCCTGCTGGGGGCTCCCCCCCTGCAAAGTAGATTAGGAAGGAGGAGGGGGGGGAACCCTGACCCAACTCATCCATCAAGCATTTGGATTCTGGGTGTGCTCAGCAGGCTGACAGTCGCTAAGTGCCTTTAAAATGCAATTACTCTTCCGCCACCAAGGAAAGCTGGCTTGGATTCAGGAGGGCCAGAGGGGACCAGTGGAAGTGGACCACTCTGCTCTCTGTTGCTGGCCAAATGGTGTTAACCCTCTCAGTGCTGAAAAGAGGACTGGCGCTTGGCCCACTATAGGGGTTCCAGAGGCTTTCAAATAGGAAGAAGAACCAAACCTTCTGTTAAGAACCCTACCCAAACTATATAACAACCCCTCCTATGAGCGACCACCAGCCTGTGAGAATGGCATCTATAGTGGAGGCACTACACACAAGAAGAAGATAAAGAAGATTAGTAGTAGGAGGAGTTTGGATTTATACCCCACCTTTCTCTCCTGTAAGGAGACTCAAGGTGACATACAAGCTCCTTTCCCTCCCCCCCCCACAACAGACACGTTGTGAGGTAGGTGAGGCTGAGAGAGTTCAGAAAGAACTGTGACTGGCCCAAGATCACCCAGCAGGAATGTAGGAGTGTGGAAGCACATCTGGTTCACCAGATAAGCCTCTGCCACTCAGATGGAGGAGTGAGGAATCAAACCCAGTTCTCCATATTAGAATCCACCTGCTCTTAACCATTACACCACGCTGGCTGTTCCCCAAAGGTTGGGAGCACTGACTTTCAAATGTCCTTGATCGCAAAGTAGGGAGCAGTCATGCCTGCTTTCTTTGACATGTGTATAGAGGAGGGTACCCAGGTCACACCAGGGGCACGGATCCCCCTCCCTTAGCTCCCATTTCCCACTGCCCCTCCTGGGAGTGGTGGGAGAAAAAAAATAAAACACTCTCAACCAATGGTGGCACATCACTTCTGGGGAATATCTGGAAGTGACAGCCATCTAAAAATCACCTGAAACTTTATGGTGTTATCTTAGATTACCCAGCAATTCCCAGAGCAAACTGATGATTCTCCCATGCTATCCCCTCCAAGATTCCCACCAGTTGCCTTGCTGTGCTTGGCAACTCTATGGCAGAGTGTATGTATAGGGTCTATGACAGTAGCATCCAGTAACATTAATATTTTAAATTTTAATAGATACATGCAAAGAAAATTCATTTTCAATAGCTTATATACATATTTTCCCGGCCCCCCTTTCACTCTCTTTCAACATTACATTTTCAGTTTCAAATCTTCCACAGAAATATCATTCAAAATACTATTTTTAGCCTCCCAGTATATTCAGCTACCATTCATAATTTGGCACATATGCCTGAGAGATCAAACAAATGAGCAAAGAAGTGAAAAAGAAGAGAAAAATATGGTACTCGGCACCCGACAGCTTGAGATTCCACACGTGATGCCGACTTAGATCAAGAGATGCCAGGAAATCTAAAATGCTCGGATTGCAAATCAACATTTCGCAAGCAAAATTCGTTCCGAAAAATTTGTGGCCGAATTGGAACATTCGGTAGAGTGCTGAATACTGGCGAATATTTGTTTTGCCTCGACTTTAACATGTCCAAAACCAAAAGCAGGAAAGCAATAAGGAAACATGGGTGGACTGCAAATTGTTGAGATGTCTCACCCTTCCATCTCTCTGTTCCTCAACGATTCCTCCCCCATAATCCTTTGCAAGCTATCAGGCTGCCATGCCAACAGTCAATGCAGAAAAGGAACACACAGGGAGCCGAAAATGCTTCAGAGATGTACCGCAGCCTTCCCCAGTTGACATGAGAACATACAAGGGGCTTTCTGTGGCGAGGCACTTCATTTGTGGGATGACAAAATCAGTTTTGCAAAAGGGACTCCAGCGGTTGCCTTGCAGCGGCAGCTGCCAAGCAAGGGCGGAAGGCCCATTCAAACCAGCAGCTGGATTAAATAATTACATGATGAAATGGCTGCCACTGCAGATTTCAGCAGCTTCATCTTGGCCCGCTTAAAAACCCCCCTTCGAAGCACGCAGCTGCAACTGCTAATTACTCAAGAAGACGCAAAAGCTCTTCAAGATACACCAGCCGCGTCCAGGTTTTAGTTTTATCTGCTTCAAAAGTGATGTCCAAAGGTTCACACTGGGTAGTGACCCATAACCAAGTTCCCGCTCCCTTTAAACAACTCTGTGTTTTTAAGTTCATAGGTTACACCAAACTTCAGGTTCCCGGCACCTCTTCTCACAAATTGAGATGATATCATTGGAACTCTGTATGGCTCCTCCCCCTGCAAGTGGCAGCCAATGAAACAGAGACAGAGAAAATAACTTGTGCCACAATGCCACGTCTCGTGTCACATTTGTATAATTTGAATGCTGCCCCCTGCCTGATTACAGCCCTCCAAAATGGCTGACAGTAACAGAACTTTAGGACCCAACACCACATAAATAATAAGAAGGAAGTGATGGCAAATGAAGTCATTAATGGGACACTGATGGCAAACATCCTCTGTTACTGGCAAGTAGAGTCAGCATCAGTCATGCGCCTCCTGAAACATCAGCTTGGACCAAAACACCAACTCATGGGTTGGTCCCAGGTTCAAATCTCCACTCGGCCATGAAGGTCATTGGGTGACACAGGCCAGTCATTCTCTCCCTGCCTAACCTACTTTGCAGGGCTGTTGTGAAGATAAAATGAGGACAGGGAACCAAGTATGCTAGTCTGAGCTCCTTGGATAAAAGCTGGGAGAAAAAGTAGATGATGAAAAACTTTTACTCTTTATGTAATTCAATTTTCTCAGCGCAGATTCTGTTAATTCAAAGAGCCCTTTATACTATGAGGTCAAATTCCGACATTATTCCATCAGCCAACATCATTGTTAGTGTCTGGGCCTTCGTTATTAATTTTATTTTTCATTAATCCCATTTTTAACCTGACCCATTCCATGGGGTGGGAGGAAGTGGGTCATACATGCTTTCACACACATTCAGGTTTTATCCATACAATGCCCCTGTCAAGTAGCCCAGGCGGAGAGGCAGGGACGTGCCAGAGGGTTTCACAGCCAAGCCTGGATTTGAATCCGGTTCTTTGTTGATAGCTTCAGGCAACCAGATGGAGAGAACCTTCACTCTTGGGCGAAGGGTTTAAAAAAGCGCCCTCCATGTCCTTGCCCCAAATTTTGTGTCATCCCGCACCAATCGAACACACAAAGATGTAATTCAAGAGGTTTTTCCCCCCTCCTATTCCATTTTCCTGTCAGCAAAAAGGCCTTTCAGTGTTCTGCAGACAGAAAAATACTCAGCCCCAAATGGACAATTGGATCCATTTATGCCGGCCTTTTCCAAACCTTCCTCAAGGCCTAGAGCCTTCCCTTCCCTCCTTGCCCCAATTTCATTTCAACTGTTGAGAAGCTGCCAGAAGAAGAATACCACTGGCAACATGGAAACAGCACCCAAAGAGCCTCACCCGAAACAGATCCTGTGTTCTGGAACGACAGGGCAACCTTTGAGCTCTCCCAGTGGGTGTAAAAACACAGAGAGCGCTGGCCACGCAGGATCCAGGGGGAAGGAGGAGGGATGTGGGGGTGATTTTCTGCCCCCTCCCCCCACGTGACCAAATGGGCACTGCCCAGGAACATTTTCATCCATATGCCCCCCTGGGTGGTACGCCCCTGCATCCTAGCAATGACCAGGGATCTAGAAATTTATCCTAAGAATCACACAGAAAAAGCTAAGTGGATCAGGCTTCCCAGCCAGAGCAAACACTGCCTTCTGCTCCAGCCATCAAATTCTTCCAGCAGCTCTGGTCCAACACAGCTGTGTGCACTACCCACAATCCACCTTTTTCACTTCCCAAACCCAATCAAAGCACAACAGAGCTGGGCCAAATCACTGGCTTCTTCACAAACAAGGTTGTCAAAGTTGCTATGGGTGGGTAAGTAGATTCCCCTCCCCACCCCCTGAGTACCCCTCAGGCAAGCCGTATTACAGCTGCAGCAAAGATAAGATCCACGCTCCTAAAATGTGACCCGTTGACCACAGTTAAGTAAACCCCCCATCTGGAGGCTTCTGAACATCTCTCTCTGGCACTCGGGTTTTCCGAGTGCTGGCCAGAGGCCCAAAGGCCTCTTAGGAAAATGCGCCCAAGAGCCAATTCCTGCTCGTTAAATTATTTACAGAGATCTGGATGCAGCTGTAAATGGAGAAAGCTCTTAATTCCCTTCCCCCTGCTCTGCCCCAGAAGGACCACTCGACGACGTTCTGTGGCTGCCCTTCCGGTGAACACTCGGGTGCCTCGTCATCTGAACTGGCCTATACTGCTGGTTAGCTGAACCGGAGTCCAGAGGGATGCGTGGAGGAAACGGCTGCTTTGGGGGGTGGACTCTACCGAATTATCCCCCACTGAAGACCTTCCTTTCCCTAAGCCCTCTTCTAGATTCCACCCCCAAACCTGCAGGAATTTCCCAACCTCCAGGTGTGGTCTGAAGATCTGGCACTACAATGGATCTAGAGAGAACGGTGTATTATATCAATTGATGATAGATTGGATGGATGGATGGATGGATGGATGGATGGATGGATGGATGGATGGATGGATGGATGGATGGATGGATGGATGGATGGATGGATGGATGGATGGATGGATGGATGGATGGATGCTATGAAAGAGGCCAGGTCCCATACAGAAAATGGCTGTTTTGGAAGGTGGACTCTGTAGCATTATACCGTGCGGAAATTCCTCCCCTCCCCGAACCCCAGGTTCCACCTCCGAAATCTCCAGGAATTTCCTAGCTCAAAGTTGGTCACCCAACCCAAGACCCAGCTGATTCTGCCCTGGTTCCACCTTCCTCCCACTAGATGCTTCCTGGCTCCCCTCTCCCCCGCCCCTCCCCAGTTCTCCCACTGTCTACCTTCACCCTCATCTACTGCTAAACAAACTCTTCTTTGAACTGCAATTTGTGCCTCATTTGTCCATCTCCTAGAACATCCTGTGCCTCCATTTGAAGACTCCGGTTCATCATTTCCAGTTGACTGAAGCACAACAGAAGACCTGGCTCCTGGCTATTAAATATTAACCCGCCAGGATCAGTCAAAGTGGGGGGGGGGGGGGCTTTAATAGGAGGGGTGTTCTCAAAGCCCACAAAGCTCCTTCCTTTCAGCTGCAGATGCTCCAATTGGCTGCTGGCAGTCAGAGCAGACGATCATGACCTTGGTGGAAGGATGTCTGGCTCACTGGAGAGCAGCATTAGGTGTGACGCCTGAATTTGCAGTGTCTGGTACCCAGATTTTATACCAAAAGGAGATTTGAGAGGTGCAAAAAAATGCTGTTTGGCTGTGGTGGGGGAGGGCCCATATTGGGGGAAGGGGGCAGAAAACTCACATTTTGCACTAGACTACATTTTCCCTAGATACTCCTCTGGTCACATGCATTTGTTTCTTAGCCTGTTTTTGATGGAATTCATTGTTAATATATATATTTGGTCATGGCTTCAGAATTCTTAGTAGCATGATGTTTCGCCTGCATCTGTGGCTGGTATCTTCAGAGGATCCTCTGAAGATGCCAGCCACAGATGCAGGCGAAACGTCAGGAGAGAATGCTGCTAGAACACGGCCATACAGCCCGGAAACCACACAGCACCCAAGTGATTCCGGCCATGAAAGCCTTCGACAATACAATATATATATTTATTATAAATGAAATAAGACAGTGTTGCTAAAGCAAAACAGGCAGATGGAAGATTCACGAAACGGGCATCAAAACCGGGCAGCTCATCTGAATTGTGGAGTTTTGTGAATCACTGAGTTGTGTATTATCGAGTGTGATACGTGGATTTTGTTAGATCTGTCCTTGCTAGGCAGACTTCTGTTTTTGCTCTTGGGCTATATGCCAGTCCACTTGAGCCCATTCATTATATGTATGTAGAACTTTAAGCACTTATTAAAGTAGAACATATTTTTTGTGGCCTGGGTATAGTTTGTTTTTGTTTGGTTTTCGGCTCGTCCAATTTACACCATGGCCACAAAGTGAGGCAGGATGATGGGTAGGTGGACCAACCACTCTGATCCAGCAGGACATACCTCTGAAGATGCCACCAAATAGATGAAGGTGAAAACTAAGGCGCAAAAATTCCAGACCACAGCCACACAACCTCAAAAACCCACAACACCCAGTACCGGCCCTCCTCTGTTCATACTGCAGCATCTGATGATCAGAGGTACACTACCACTGAACATGCAGGTTCTATTTCGCTAGTGGAGAGCAAATGATGAATCTATCCTTAAAAGGTCATCTCAGCCAGCTGTCCTCATTCACATCTGGTGGCCTCCAACGCAAGCGTTCCACACATACCGACAAACACACACTCGGCTCCAAATCACCATCTGGCACCCAGCTGCTGCTCATGAAGTACACTTTGATCTGCTGACCACACCGATCAATTGCTATCTTATATTTTATATTTAGCAAACAGAACAAGGAGCTTTGCTGTGATTTGTCTTTTCAAGTCTGTGCAGGACCGGTTGCTGCTGAACATGGCGTGCAGGAAAGAACATTCAGTGATGGCATTTGGGGGGGGCAGGAGAGTTCTGAAGAGCCGACGCTTCGTGGGAGGACAGGGAGGTTCCCAGTGTCCACGCAGGAATTTCATCCGTGAAACCTTGGGGGGAGGGATACAGTAGCTCCCCTTGGACCGTTTCCTTGTGGTTTTCCCCATGGGTGGGGGGGAGAGTCATGGAGCCCACCCAGATCAAGAGGCCCTAAAGAGCAGGCATCTTTTGCTGTCTAGAGGGTCTATTTGTTAGTGTATGTGCATAGGGTGCCAAATCTCCCTCTCCACGGCATGCGCTCAGAACAGCAGCAGCACAGCACAGAGTCACTGATTGGCAAAGACGATTCTTCGGAACCTCTGTCCAGCATCTTGATCCTCACTCCATTGTGGTGGTGGTGGTGGTGGGAGAGGGAGAGGGAGAGGGAGGAGGAGGAGGAGGAGGAGAAGGAGAAGGAGGAGGAGGAGGAGGAGGAGAAGGAGAAGGAGGAGAAGGAGAAGGAGAAGGAGAAGAAGAAGGAGGAGAAGAAGGAGAAGGAGGAGAAGGAGGAGAAGGAGGAGAAGAAGAAGAAGGAGAAGGAGAAGAAGGAGGAGAAGAAGGAGGAGAAGAAGAAGGAGGAGAAGGAGGAGGAGAAGGAGGAGGAGGAGAAGAAGAAGAAGAAGAAGAAGAAGAAGAAGAAGAAGAAGAAGAAGAAGAAGAAGAAGAAGAAGAAGAAGAAGAAGAAGAAGAAGAAGAAGAAGAAGAAGAAGAAGAAGAAGAAGAAGAAGAAGAAGAAGAAGAAGAAGAAGAAGAAGAAGAAGAAGAAGAAGAAGAAGAAGGGTTTGAATTTACATCCCCCCTTTCTCTCCTGTAAGGAGACTTGCGTTTTCGGTCCCCAACTCTCAAAAACTTGACCTTGATCACCCCAATTTACTCAGAAGCTCGCTCGTTGGTCTTTGAGCTGTCTCGCTCTCTTTGCCTATCCTGTCTCTCCAAGTAGTTGTGAGGATAAAATGGGGAAACCACAGACACCCCTGAATTCCATGCAGGAGCTAGAGAATAAAAATGTCAGAGAGATTTAGAGAAACACGTTCCTCTCCCAAGAGGCTGGGTAACATTCTCCAAATCTCTCCGCCCTGCTAAACGTTACTCTGACTCAGTGTCCTACCTGACGGATAAAGTGAAGTCTCCCGGGTTGCTTTTGCTGGGCCGAGCCAGGAAGCTGCCATGGACCCCTCTGGTTAACAGTAACTTCTCCGCTTCTATTCCACTGATGTTTGGGTGAAACCACCTGGGGAGAAACAAAGGAAAAAAACATGCAGCATTACTAGAATTCCCATAGTGCAACTACTCATAGTAAGGTGAGTTCCTGTTTCATACATAACAATAATAAAACCCCTATTCTTCCCCAGTTACCTCCACCTCCGTTTCCTCCTTCCCCTGAGATAGTAAGCTTCTTGGGGGCGGGGACTTTATACCACCCAGGTTTAGTGAACTTTGGTTCAGGGGGTCCACAGTTATGGACCCTCAAAGGGAAGCCCCATCTACTATTAGCTCCCACTGGAAACAATGGGGGATGGGGCACCCCCTTTGGGGGTTCATAACTTTGGACCCCCCAAACCAAACTTCACCGAACCTGGCTGATATCATCAGGAGTGTCACCTGATGATAACCTGAAATTTTGGTGCCGCTAGTTTAAAAATTGCGCCCCCCTGCCAGCCGACAAAGTAAAAACATTAAAATATTTTTTAAAATACATTTTTGATTTTGGCGCCCCCTGCAGGCGTGCACCCGGTGCATCGCGCACCCCCTATCCCCTGGTGGCTACGTCACTGTATTCCTCCCCAGTCAAGTTGGACTTCCATTTTCTGAAAGTCATCTTCTTTTTTCTGACAATTTCCTCAACCTCCCTTGTTAACCATGCTGGCTTTCTTTTGGACTGGGCGCTGCTTTTCCTAACCTGAGGAACACATTCCAGCTGAGCTTTTATGACTGTGTTTTTAAATAACCTCCAAGCATCTTGGATAGTTTTGACTTTCTTGATTTTCCCTTTCAGCTTCCTGCGCACTATCCCCCTCATCTTGGAGAAATTTCCCTTTCTGAAGGCGAATGTAACTACATTAGTTGTTGTCACTTGTTCGCATGCAGAGATACTGAATGTGACAGCATTGTGGTCGCTGTTCCCTATTGGCTCAACAACACTGACTTCCCGCACCAGGTCCTGAGTCCCACATAGATCTAGGATCACCTCTCCCCTGGTTGGTTCCACAACCATCTGCTCTAAGCCACAGTCATTTAGCATATCCAGGAAAGCTCTCTCCTTACTATGACCTGAACATGCATTTTTCCAGTTTATGTGGGGATAGTTAAAATTGCCCATTACCACTATGTTTTTGCTTTTATTGGCCTCTCTAATTTCTTTTTCCATCTCAGAATCCTCTTTTGTGCTTTGGTTTGCCATCACCTGCCTCTGTGTAGCAGCCCTGGTCTTCCTTGGTCTTCTCCCATCTCAGTACTCATCCGCCCTGGTTAGCTCTGAAGATCAGGCTAACCAGGGTCATCTCGGTGCACATTATTTCTGTCCAAATGCAACAGAGGCTGGAGCTGGAGGAAGAGCCAGACTTGCTTGTTGGCACCGGGTACCCAACATCAAAAAAAATAAGCACTAGGTCATCCTCTGGTTCTCATCTGCCAGTTAGCCTAATAATTAACCGGGGTTTTCCAAGCGGTATCATGCAAAGTTCAGGCCTCCCATCGGCCAACTCACCAGCCGTCCCCTAACCAAAGCGGAGCTACCAGACAGTCGCATGAGCTCATGACTCACAGCCCTGCAAGAGGGCATCTTGACAGGAAGGAAAGGAGAGAGACCAAAATAGCCCTGGGCCACCTTGTGATGCCACTGAACAACTAGGAAGTCAAAAGGTCAGGAATTCTTCTTCCAGTTTCTGGCTTTTTGACCAAGCTAATAGTTATTTCTGGACAGAGAAAAAAACACCCTCTGCAGCTTCCAATATGGATCAGAAGAGTTTGGATCACCAATTTTCAAGGGCAATAAGAACAGTTTGGACTTGTACCCTGCTTTTCTCAATGGTAAAGAGTCTCAGATGCTTACAAACTCCTTTCCCTTCCTCTCCCCACAACAGACACCTTGTGAGGCAGGTGGGGCTGAGAGAATTCTGGGAGAACTGTGACTAGCGCAAGGTCACCCAGCAGGCTTTATGTGAATGAGTGGGTAAACAAATCTAGATAAGGATACTAAGGATAAAAGTTTGGGGGTGGGGGCAGTGGTGGGATCCAAAAATTTTAGTAACAGGTTCCCATGGTGGTGGGATTCAGACTGTGGCGTAGCGCCAATGGGGCTGGGCGGGGCATTCCGGGGGGGGCATTCCTGGGTGGGGCTGTGGCAAGGACGCAGCCGCTGTGCCGGTCCTTGGGCGGGAAATGAATGCACGCAGGCGCAGGCTGCCACGCACGCCGGTGCACCTCCTGCTAGACTGCTTCAAGTTCTGCGCACTACTGCTGAGAGGAGGGGCGTAACTAAGGCAAAAATCACGTGGCAAAATCACCAATTAGTAACCCCCTCTCGGCACACACAAATAATTAGTAACCTACTCTCGGGAACCTGTGAGAACCTACTGGATCCCACCTCTGGGTGGGGGTGGGATAGGAACATTGGCAGTTCAGGCAAGCAGAGATGAGAACAGGCAGTCGCGTATCAGCGTCTAAATAAATGACAGCGCTTTTTCTTTTGTGGAAGAATCAGCCCCCCAAACCTCATCCAACAAACCCGGCACAGCTGAAAGAACAAGATAATGAGGTTTAATGGAGCTTAGGGATGAGGCAGAGTCGTTGAACATCACAGATTAATGTCCTCGTGCACCAAGAAGCCATAACCAAGATGGAACGCAAGAGGCACGATCGTCTGTTTTCGCAGCACTGTGGACAACCAGCGGCAACCACCTGAGCTTATGCATCAGGGTGCAACTACCCCTGCCTGAGGATAAAAAGGTCTACCGTGTCCAGTTTTCAGTTTCCACAAGAGCTCGGCTCATGGGCTCTGGAAGCCACCAAATATGGAAGGGAAGGCTGTGGCGATCCCTTGCCAGCTGCAGAGAGTGTCCAGTTCTCAAAAGACTGACTAAAACATTCCATTGCACCAGCGTTGGTTCACGGTATTTTGACCCCCCCTCCCCTCAGCAAGAGAGACCTATTGCTCTCCATCCACACTACTGCCCTCCCCAAATTAACATCACAGAAAGAGCCTTCCTGACTGTCCCGTCCATCAAAGAAGCTCACGTAGTACGTATATGAGACAGGGCCTTTTCAGGGACAGCCCCACGATTATAGAACAAACTTCCCAGGGTGGCACGCTTCCTCGCCCCCTTCAGACTTTAGGAGGCCAACGAAGACTGTTTAATTTACAATAGCATTTGATTAATTTACTAGCAGTCCTAAAGTGTGATTTTAAATTGGGGGGGGGGAGTTTGGAGGGGTGATTTTTGTTAGGATTTTATATATTTTATTTATGTTGTAATTGCCTTGAACTCCAGATGGTAGAAAAGCAGGTAACTAACGTTTTAGGTAAATGTAAATGAGTCAAAGTTGCTTCAGCGGAGATCTGGAAGTACGACTGAGGCCTTTTCCACACAACCCTTTTTAAAACGTTTTGAGGAGGGAAATAAAACGTTTCCAGTGATTTGTACGGAAAGGAGCTGAATTCCAGATGACAGAGAGCAGCTCCCTGGAAAACATGGCTGCTTTGGAGGTAGACAATATGGTGTTTATACCCAACTGAGTGCTCCCCACCCAAACCCCACCTTCCCCAAACTCCCAACCCCATATCTCCAGGAATTTGTCCTTCCTTATTTGTATCCCCACCGCTGCTCCCCTTGATAGCCTGTCCCATTATGGCAAAAACACTTCCCCCTGGCCGGCATTGTCAACATAAGATGCAGGCTTTTGCCACTGGTTTAAAATAGCCACAGTTCTCAGATAAACAAGAAACTTTCACCACTAGATTAATCAGCAAAGCGGCTTTAAGGAGCTCAGCAGAGCTCCTCGAAACTACTTTCCGGGCAGCCAGGCGTCCAAAAATGGAGAGAAAGATTTTCGGCTCGACGATGCATTTTGCAACACGTCGTTGCAAGCTAATTCGCCTGGAAACGAGCCGAGCGTCGTGTCAGAGCAAAACGGAAAGCTCGATGCGTCCCCGAAGAAGAAACGCAGCAGAACGTGAGCTTCCGGATCCAGTCGGCTGGCGGTTCTGTGGGACTCCAGGAAATAAGGCTGCCAGCCTCTAGTTGGGACCTGGAGATGGCCAAGATGGCTGCTTTGGAGGGCAGAACTATGGCATTACATTCCGCTGAGGGTCCTTCTCCTGCCAGGCAAGGAAAGTTTTACCCAAAGCGTGGTGTAGTGGTTAAAAGAAGGTGCACTCTAATCTAGGGAACCAGGTTTGATTCCCCGCTCTGCCACTTGAGCTGTGGAGGCTTATCTGGGGAACCAGATTAGCTTGTGCATTCCAACGCTTGCCAGCTGGGTGACCTTGGGCTAGTCACAGTTCTTTGGATCTCTCTCAGCCCCACCCACCTCACAGGGTCTTTGTTGTGGGGGAGGGGAGGAAGGGCAAGGAGATTGTAAGCCCCTTTGAGTCTCCTACAGGAGAGAAAGAGGGGATATAAATCCAAACTCCTCCTCCTCCTCCTTCTCCTATTGAACTCTCTTAAAAAGCAGAAGGCTCCCTTTCCAAGTAGATTTCTTGAATGAGAATTCTAATTCCAAATCTCCTGTTGCCAACTGGAGATTGGCGACCAGAGTTATGAGATGTGCCTACGTTTACCTTGCATATAATCCCATCCTGTAGAAAAAGACGACAGCTTATCTCTTCCTCTCTGCCCCCCCCCCCCAACATCTCACCCAATAAATGTCTTTCAGGTACCACAACACTGGGGACGGGGCTTGCTATAGACCCCAAACAGTTACCTCCGGAGCACATTTGGGACCTCCAACAGACTCCAGCCAGCAATTGTCAACATTGGCCGTCGCCTTCTGCAACTCGGGGCTTTAAAAGTTAAGCTCTCCTAAAAGATGAAGAACGGACGGCCTCTGCCATTTGGACTGTTTGGGGCGGGGGGGGGGAGTGGTTGGAGAAAGGTTACATTCATTACACAACAGTGCAAAAGTTAAGAAGCATTTGGTAAGAGAAATCTAGGTGGTCCTTGTAAACAGAGCAGACAGGAAGAAGTAACTTTCTCCAGCTTGGCTAATTCCAGAGCGGAGCGATCCTTGCCAAGAAAACCAGCAGGTTCTGGACCCCAACTGCGTTCGAGGGGGTGGACAGAGAAGGAAAGGGGAAGAGACGGGAAGCTCTGCCCATCTACGCTGGGAGGACTCGGGAACATGGCTACGTGCAGAGGGGCGGCACGGCCTGCTGACAGCCATGCTCCAGAGCCGGAGAGCTAACCGCAGAAGTTTACAGTGTCGAGCCACACACTGTGAAGACCACAAATGTTATCGACTCACACATCGCCAGCCAAGAATCCTGGCGTGCTGGGCATGAAAAGCACACAGGGGGATGCGTGCGGCACACACACACTCCCACAACCTGGGCTGGGAACAAGAGCCAAACACCAGCTCTCTTGCCACATCGCGGGTTCCACGGCCAATATTTCATTATCCAAATTAAATCATTAAAATTAGATGACGGCAATTAGTTTGACCCAACGTGTTGCCAGATCTCACAGCCTTCACAAGGTTCTGCTCTCTGCTATCCATAGTATTTACTTCAAACCTCGGAAGAAATGTGTCCCTTGTCCAAATGCTGTAAATGTGTTTCTCTCGTGTGATGCAGCATTTGTAGAGCTTGGCCAGGATTTGACTGATGGGTGACATTTCCTCTGAGGAGGAGGAAGAGGAGGAGGAGGAGGAGACAGGCGCCAGTATTTTCTAGAAGGTGAGGGTGGGTGGGTAAGCAGAGAGGAAACCTGATCCCCTGTGCTTATCAGCATAGAACCAGCCGTTGCAAGAATGACATTTAGAGGAAAGAGAGACACGGAAGATCCTCACGGCTCACTCATAACCTCCAATGCACGGCTACAGAAAACATTCAGGGCTAAAAGGGGCCCCAGAGAGATTAATGAACAGCCAAACGGGGAACAAATCTTTCCACAGCTTCTGCCAGCGTAAGAACAACCGCATAAGTCTTCCCCCCTCCACCCCCAAAAGCCAAGAAGTAGGGCGAAACAGAGAGTGAGATGCCCCAGATGGGGGCCAGAAAACAGGCTGGTTAACTTGGGCCCCACAGACGTGCATTGCAGGTTGTGGGGTACAGTGTTTTGGACTGGGATTCCCACAGGCTGTGTACATGCACTTCCTCTGTTAATAACCATTTCAGAGGGAGGTCATATTGATAGAAGAGATGGAGTCAACTCCACCAAGCACCTAAGAGACCAACAAGATTTGGGAGGTCACAAGCAACCCCCAGCAAGCTCCCACTGAGCCTAAACATAGGTGTCAAACGCGCGGCCCTCCAGATCAGAGGTGGGATCCAACCAGCTCTCACTACTTCTCTAGAAGTGGTTACTAATTTTTTCTGAGTGCCAAGAAGGGGTTACTAAAGCAACCTCCCTGCCCAATAGGGACTGGAGGTGCGTGTGTGCGGCGGCGCCACTGTTTGAATCCCACCACTATCGGAATCTTTTATTAAAATTTTTGGATCCCACCACTGCTCCAGATGTTAGGGACTACAGTTCCCATCATCCCCTGCCAGCATCATGCAACGTCTGGAGGGCTGCGAGTTTGACCTCTGTGGCCTAGAACCCAGAGGTTATGCAGCGTGGTGTTTGAGCCACAGTTGTGGCAGGTTGCACACACAACAGCTTTGCTGAGGGCTCTTGCTCTTTCCTGCTGCTCCCCTCGTGCTTTAGACACCTGAATTATCAGCACTACAATAAAGGCACCTTTAAGGCCAACTTATTTTTAACATCTGTAATAGATCACAGAAAAAAAAACAGATTTGCTTTTCAAGGCCATGCACCTGAGCAGGTATAAAGTGCCTTTTTTCCATAGTTGGGTCTCAACGAAGGAGCGCTTTCCTTATTTTAGGAACTGGTAGAACAGCACAACATTCTGGGCCCGCGACAAACGGGTTTTTTCTCCATCTGGGGCTATCAAGGATGTTGACTAGAGAATCTCTCCTTACCTCATTTAGCTATTTTTGAAAAAAAATAAACCAAATCCAGATTAAGATGAGGAACAAGTCTGGTTCAAGGCCCACGCGCGTTCTTCATAGCTGAAGAGAGCGGCCGCACTTCCTGACTTCTGGGAACTTTCCACTTGAGCCAAGTTTGATGCAACCGTCGCACACCTGGGTTTATCAACTTTGGTTTATCAGCTTCCTGATAAAACAACTTGGTTTATCAGTTTCCTAAGCTGCGACCACTCTTGAGCAATATAATGCTTCTTGGTCCCTCCAGCCCTGTTCCTTTTAAAGGTGTGTCCCCGTTCGACTCTGGAGGATCCAGTGAACTTGTCGGCATACCGGATCGCTCTTCCCAACGGCAACCAGCCCCAGTTGAGTCGGAACTCGACGGGTTTATGACATCACAGATGTTTGATTCAAGATGTTTGATTGAATGAGGGGGAATGAAATGCTGCGCGCTCAAGAAAGCCAGCGTGGTGCAGTGGTTAAGAGCAGGTGCACTCTAATCTGGAGGAACCGGGTTTGATTCCCCCGCTCTGCCACTTGAGCTGTGGAGGCTTATCTGGTGAACTAGATTAGCTCGTGCACTCCAAAACATGCCAGCTGGGTGACCTTGGGTTAGTCACAGTTCTTTGGAGCTCTCTCAGCCCCACCTACCTCACATGGTGTTTGTTGTGAGGGGGGGAAGGGAAAGGAGATTGTAAGCCCCTTTGAGTCTCTTTACAGGAGAGAAAGGGGGGATATAAATCCAACTCTTCTTCTTCTGTAAGTTACTGCGGGGTCCAGAAGACCCCAAAAGCAGAAAACGGCACCTTCCCGGGGGGGGGGGGACTTTATGGCATCACATCACTGTGACCCTCCTTCCTCACAAAGTCTGCCTTTCCCCAGGCTCCAACCCAAAGCTGGCAACCCCATGCCAGAGGCAGGAGTCACTGGCTGAGTCCTTCTAGCACCCGGCACATCCTTTGGCAGAATGACCGGTGTTCCCTGTTTAGCCTCTGTTTACCGAGGCTGCTAAGGGGATCGGAGGTGGAAGGGAATCTTCCTTTATATTTAGCTACCCCGGAGCCAAATATAGCAAGCCCGGGTTTATTTAAGAACAGACTTTCTGAAGTCAGGCATGCAAGAGATTAGCAGGTCATCCCTAGCGACATAAAACATCAGCCGGGTTTACGTGCCAGAAAGGGCCTAGCATGTGATTCTCAACGCCTCTCCGGCTTCAGCAAGCGCTCGCTCACCAGATTCCAGCAGCCATGGCCCTCTCTGTCCACCTGAGCAACAAGGGCGTGGCTCACGTACAAGGGTTGCCAAACTCCAGGTGAGCTCTGGAGATCTTCCAGAATTACAGTCAACCTCCAGACTGCAGAGTGGCGTAGTGGTTAGGAGCAGGTGCACTCTAATCTGGAGAACCGGGTTTGATTCCCCGCTCTGCCACTTGAGCTGGGGAGGCTTATCTGGGGAACCAGATTAGATTGTGCACTCCAACACATGCCACACAACACCTTGGACTAGTCACAGCTTCTCGGAACTCTCTCAGCCCCACCTACCTCACAGGGTGTTTGTTGTGGGGGGGAAGGGAAAGGAGTTTGTAAGCCCCTTTGAGTCTCCTTACAGGAGAGAAAGGGGGGATATAAATCCAAACTCCTCTTCTTCTTCTGGATGTCCTCGTAGTCTCCCATGCGAATACTAACCAGGACCAACCCTGCTTAACTTCCTTGTGCTGGTGAAGTCTACCTGGGCCAGTTTGGTTTTTAACTGGTTCTTCTGCTACTTCCCTCCCTGCGTTGTTGGCCTGCTCTTGGATTCTGGGAAAGGCCTTGGCGGTCTAGAGCGAAGCGCACCCAGCTCAAAACAAAGTCCCGCAGAGGCGAGTAGAGAGATATTTTGGCCAAGTTTCTCCAAGCCATCTGCGGCGGTCTCTGCTTGGCAACATCTTTCAATCCCTCCCAGTGATGGTTTTATGTTATTTACAAAGGCTTCTTAGTGCCTCTCGACTTCTGCTGATTTGCTTTCAACTCGACCATTTGGCGGCTTTAATGGCTACCCAGGGAAGGAAGGGCGGGGGGGGGGGGGATCCTTTGAAAAAAAGAATCAATAACTCTTTGGAGAGGTTCCAGCCCAAAAATGCCACGCTGGACTTCGTTCCATACAAGAAAACCATTTGTCAGTCCAATCTTTAGTCATTAAATTTGCATAAAGGCACATACGAACAGTTCCCGAAGATGGTTAATTCCTGTGGTTTTAGACCACTGCCCGTCCGTGTGCTGCAGTGGTTAAAGGCGTCAAACTAGTATCTGGGAGATGTGGGTTTGAATCCCTACAGCAGTGGCGTAGTGGTTAAGAGCAGGTGCATTCTAATCTAGAGGAACCGGGTTTGATTCCCCGCTCTGAAGCCTGAGCTGTGGAGGCTTCTCTGGGGAATTTAGATTAGCCTGTGCACTCCAACACACGCCAGCTGGGTGACCTTGGGCTAGTCACGGTTTTTCTGAGCTCTCTCAGCCCCACCCTCTCAGCCCCACCCTGAGCTCTCTCAGCCCCACCTGCCTCACAAGGTGACTGTTGTGGGGAGAGGAAGGGAAAGGAGCTTGTAGCCACCTTGAGTCTCCAAACTCATACTCTCTCAGCCTAACCTACCGCGCAGATTTGTTGTGAAGATAAAATGAAGGACAGGAGAACGATGTGAACTGCTCTGGGTCCCCAACTAGGGGGAAAGGTGAACCAAGTAAGGAAATAAATAAATGTTGTAACAAACATCATTTTTGTTGAAACGCTCCCTGACCCTCTTGCTTGCAGGAGGCAATGCCTCTTTTCCCCACACACGAAGCCGGGGATATTTCGTCTGGAGAAGGTTAAGGGGTGACATGATAGCCATGTTTAGGTATCTGAAGGGGTGTCATGTTGGTGAGGGAGCAAGCTTGCTTCCTGCTGCTCCAGAGACTACGACCAGGAGTAACGGATTCAAGGTGCAGGAAAAGAGATTCCACCTAAACATCAGGGAAAACTTCCTGACTGTCTGGGCTGTTCGACAGTGGAATGCACTACCTCGAAGTGTGGTGGAGTCTCATTCTTTGGAGGTTTTTAAACAGAGGCTGGATGGCCATCTGTCATGGGTGCTTTGACTGTGTGTTCCTGCATTGCAGGGGGTTGGACTAGATGGCCCTTGTGGTGTCCTCTAACTTTATGATTTTATGAGTCCAAGGAATGTGTTCCCTCTGCATCACTAACCTCTTTGCCTTCATTTTGCCTAAGTACGGCCCCCTCCTTTTCTTCCAGATGTTTCTTCCAGATAGGGTTGTCACCTCTGGGTCGGAGAAATTCCTAGAGGTTTAAGGGGAAGATCTTGGGAAGGCAAAGTTTGGGGGAGGCGAAGGACCTCATTGAGGTAAAATGCCAGAGAGTCAACACCCCAAATCAGCCATTTCCTCCAGCAATATCTGGAGAACAGCGGACCTTCTGGAAGAACTGGTTGTTGGGGGCTTTCCGGGCTGTGTGGCCGTGGTCTGGTAGATCTCGTTCCTAACGTTTCGCCTGCATCTGCAGACGAAATGTTAGGAACGAGATCTACCAGACCACAGCCCGGAAAGCCCACAACAACCACTTGAGTCCGGCCGCGAAAGCCTTTGACAATATTTCCGGAAGAACTTCGGCCACATCCTGGAGGGTCGGCAGCCTCTTCCCAGAAGAGCTTGCAAGCAAGTCTGTGCTATTTCAAAAAAAGCCTTTCTGTTCGTTTTTATTCTGAAAAGCGATGGGGCAGTTATGCATTCTTGATCGTACGCTGATGTTTTAAAGGCATTGAGGGTTTTTAAGTTGTCCAACGCTGTTAGTTTATGTATCTGCCGTTTTATTGATGTCATAAACCACCCCGAGACCAACTTGGGGAGGAAAAGAGGCATAGAAATATTCTCGATAAATAAAAAAATGTATCACCCTGATCTTTGGGGAACGCCGTCTCATCAACGTTGTAAAAAACAAACTGGTGAAAGAGTTACTTTGGCAAAGACGGGGAAATGCTGGCTTTGCAGTTCTAGGTCATCACTACTATCTGCTGTGCTCACGAGCCCAGAAGGTGGCTATTTGCAGGGGCTGTGTGGGGGGAGACACACCAAATGCCACACAAGCAGGAAATTGCCCCTTTCCTGGTTTCCAGACCCATTTTCAGCTACAGGGTTTCCGAGCTTCCTTTCGGCCCAGTGGCAGGAAACCGGCAAAGCGGACACCGTCAGCCGCCTGACTAAACATCCATCATAGACACGCTTCCTGGAGACCCGAAATGCTGTTTTTAATTGATTTTTTTTAAAAGTAGGGCTTTACATTTGAGCTAGAACTCACTGCACCCCAAGGTTGCTAACTACAGGTTGGAACATATGGGGCTGGAGCCAGTGGTGGGATCCAAAAATTTTAGTAACAGGTTCCCATGGTGGTGGGATTCAAACTGTGGCGTAGCGCCAATGGGGCTGGGCGGGGCACGACCGGTGAAGTGGCGGGCGAGGGCATTCCAGGGGCGGGGCTGTGGCAAGGACGCAGCCGCTGCGCCGGTCCTTGGGCGGGAAACGAATGCACGCAGGCGCAGGCTGCCACGCACGCCGGTGCACCTCCTGCTAGACCAGGGGTAGGGAACCTTTAACACTCAAAGAGCCATTTGGACCCGTTTTCCATGGGAAAAGAAAACACTTGGAGCCACAAATAATTTTTGACATTTAAAATAAAGATAACACTGTATATATTGGGTTTTACCCTTTTACTCCATTCATTCTGAGAAGCCGCGATGGATGCGCCTCCGCCCTGCTGCCATTCGCAGGGCGGGCAAGAGATAATGGGGCCAGTGGCTCGGCCTCGCCGGCTGCCGGGAAAGCGCCCGCCCCACTCCAACGGGGCAGGCGAGAGGGGAAGCCCGCGGCGTGGCCCAGCCAGCCACAGGCAGTTGGTGCGCCCACCCTGCTGCCTGCAGGGTGGGCAAGGATGGGGCCAGTGGCTTGGCTCGTGGAGCCACAGTGCAAGGGCAGAAGAGCCGCATGCGGCTCTCGAGCCGTAGGTTCCCTACCCCTGTGCTAGACTGCTTCAAGTTCTGCGCGCTACTGCTGAGAGAAGGGGCGTAACTAAGGCAAAAATCACGTGGCAAAATCACCAGTTAGTAACCCCCTCTCGGCACACACAAATAATTAGTAACCTACTCTCGGGAACCTGTGAGAACCTGCTGGATCCCACCTCTGGCTGGAGCCCTTGGGCTCAGGCCGCACGGGGAAACGCATCTCTCCTCGCCACGAGCCTGGAAAACCCTCAGAAACCAACAGATGCTGGCCACGAAAAGCCTTCAACAATCCATGCATAAGACGGCTGATGGCGCACTGTCGGGTTTCCTGAACTACGGCCAGGAGCTTCAAAGGTCCTGAAAACACTGCAGGTCATTTCCCGTCGCCTCTCCCACCGAGCAGCTTGGAGGCCCCACCTCAGCCAAGAGCAACTCCTCTTGCAAGTAACTCAAGATACACTCACACAAAGAAAACAAGGTGCTGTCCCCTTTCCCATTAGGTCCCTCTCTCCCCCACCCCAGACCGTGAAACAGGAAACGCGGTAGCAGACAGGCTGAGTGACCGTCTGGTTCTCCCGGCCGCCTGTGCTCTGCCCATACACTTGCAACCGTTTGAAGCTCTGGGCAGACGTAAGTGTTCCCGGGTGAATCACTCCCCTGTTTCCCTGCTGCGTCTTGCGAAAGCCGGAGCGAGTAAGGTGCATCGCACTGGACCGGATGAGGGGGTTTGCTCATGGTGGAGGACTGCGGGAGTCAACTGTCGTAACAGCCTGTTGAATTTTGAGATGGGTCAGGAAGGAGAAGTTGGTAAAAGGTCAGCTGGATTCGAATCCAGCAGCTCGAGAGGCAGCATGGTGGAGTGGCTAAAAGTGGTGGACTCTGACCTGGAGAATCGGGTTCGATTCCCCAGTCTTCCATGCGAGCGGCAGACTCTTATCTGGTGAACCGGATTTGTTTCCCTGCTCCTCCACATGAAGCCTGCTGGGTGACCTTGGGCCAGTCACAGTTCTCTCTGAACTCTCTCAGCCCCACCTACTTCACAAGATGTGTTTTGCAGGGAGACAAAGGGGAGGCATTTTTAAGCCACCTTGAGTCTCCTTACACCAGAAAGAAAGGTGGGATATAAATCCAAACTCCTCTTATTCACCTTAGAGACCAACAGTGGCGTAGGAGGTTAAGAGCTCGTGTATCTAATCTGGAGGAACCGGGTTTGATTCCCAGCTCTGCCGCCTGAGCTGTGGAGGCTTATCTGGGGAATTCAGATTAGCCTGCACACTCCCACACATGCCAGCTGGGTGACCTTGGGCTAGTCACAGCTCTTCGGAGCTCTCTCAGTCCCACCTACCTCACAGGGTGTTTGTTGTGAGGGGGGAAGGGCAAGGAGATTGTAAGCCCCTTTGAGTCTCCTACAGGAGAGAAAGGGGGATATAAATCCAAACTCCTCCTCCTTTTCCTCTTATTCTTCTTCTGAGTATAAGCTTCTGAGAGTCAAAGCTCTCTTCGTCACATTCGGACTGGGATATAAGGACTAAAGGATCTCCATTCCTATTTGTATCTGATGAAGGGAGTTTTGACTCTCAAAAGCTAACCCACCCACCCACCCCCATTTTGTTAGCCTCAAGGTACTATTGGACTCGCATATAGCTCTTCCACTGCAGACCAACACGGCTACCCTCTGGGACTATCCCTAGGTCAAAGGTCGTTCTTCAGGAAGCCCAGATTATCACTTCCCCTCCAGGAATCAACGATCTGGTCACACGTGGTGCTCCTCTGGCCCAATGGGCCTGCCTGACCCGTCAAATTCAGGCTGATGCTTGCCTGCCTTAATGCACATGCGCAATGACAGGTCACACATGGACAGTTAGAACAGGGTTGTGATCTGAGCGGCCAACGATATGCTGGGCACAAGCAACGGGGAAGGGCCGTGACTTTCATGCCCCACTTTTGAACTGTGCAAGAGCATCTGACCAAGTCAGACCTGATCCCGCCCAACACTTCTGCGCCAAAGTTTTACAAGATGGAACAACAGCTCTAACTGTATGAAAAGTGCAACTTGCACACACATAGCAAACCCAACATTACCAGCTCCCGTTACTTCCTTAACATTTCTCAGCCATTGCAAAAAGTTTAGCAATTTTGGGCTCGCTACACAGCCAGAGGCTACAATTAACCGGCTGTCTCGATCGCAGCCCAACAGGGACAGTCTTGACTTTCTTCTCCAGGCTGTTACAGCCACAGACAACACATTTTGATTTTCGCTCCTCCCTGGAGCAAGTCAGACACGTTAGCCGGGCACCTCCGGGTTACTCCCAAGCACGGAACTTTCCCCCCATTAAAATGAGCACAGTTGTCAATGTTCGTTGCGTGCCAATAAAGCAGCAGTGTGCTTTTTATGTGGAGAGGGCCTCGGTTGTCCTGATGTTCTCAGAGGGCGTGGTCTGGTGAGGTCACGTGGAGCCGTGCCAGCAAGGGCTGTGTGATTCCAAACCCCACTAGAATGGGTACCACATGGCACTGTTGACTGCGACAGCCACAGCATGAATGCAGGGTCACAGTTGTGCTCTGAGAGCCAGCATGGTGTAGTGGTTAAGAGCAGGTGGATTCTAATCTGAAGAACCGGGTTTGATTCCCCACTCCTCCACAAGAGTGGCAGAGGCTTATCTGGTGAACCAGATGTGTTTCCGCCCTCCTGCATTCCTGCTGGGGGGCCATGGGCTAGCCACAGTTCTCCCTGAACTTCTCAGCCCCACCTGCTTCACAAGGGATCTGTTGTGGGGAGAGGAAGGGAAAGGAGTTTGTAAGCCACATTGAATCCCCTTACAGGAGAGAAAAGCAGGGAATAAATCCAAACTCTTCTTCTTCTTCAGAGTTTGCAGAAGTGCCCATCGGCACTGGGGCCTGGACCCGTCTTCCAGACCTCTGCATAGGGCAAGTCCTTAAATGCATTAACTGGTTCTTGCACCGCCCTTCCCAGCCACTGAAAAACACCCAAGAAATGTGCAAGCATGTCCGAAAGAGAGGCCACCCCCTATGAAGGTTAGTGGGGGCATAACGTTGCCAGATCCAGGCTAGGAAGTTCCTGGATATTCGGGGATGGAACCCAAATCTCAGTAGGGCACAATGCTATCGAGGCTACCCTCCAAAGCATCCATCTTCTCCAAGCGAACTGATCTCTGAACTCTGGAGATGAGCTGTAGTTCTGGCGGAACCCCCAAACCCATCCGCAGGCTGACATCCCTAATCCACAGTGTTGCCAACGTCGGGTTAGGGAATTCCTGGCAATTTTGGAGAGGAAGCTTGAAGAGGGGCTGATTCAGGAAGGGAGCTCAGCCGTGCATAGAGCCGTGTGGTCCTCCAGCAATGCAGCCACTTTCTCCAGAGACAGTGACCTTGTGGACTGGAGAACTGGTGAGATTCTGGAAGACCTTTAGGTCCCACCGGCAAGCTGGCAACCCTTCGGAGATCAGTTGTGATCCTGGAGATCTTCAGACACCGGAAGGTCAAACGTGAACAGAATCTTCTGTTTGCTGTTATCCGCGCTCATCTGTCCCTCCTTTTATTGTGGGGACCCAGCAGGCCCTTCGCAGCCTGACCCTCTCTGCCCACAACACAAACACTCCTTCCTGATTCTTGCACAAGGAAAATAAAGCGAAAGGAAACCAGGCTGCTTGCAATCAGCAAGCAGCAGGTTTCCGGCGAGGCCTTCGGGCCTGGCCTTGCCTTACCCCAAGGACAAGCCCCCCACCCCCACCCCACAAGCCCGGCCAGCTGGGGAGATGAAAAACCCCGCTGAGTAATGCTGCGGTGTCCTCCCTTTTCCTTTCTAGGAACAGAGTGAGAACGGTCGGTGGGGATCTAGTGACAGCTCGACATGCCAACCTCAGCAGGGACAGCTTTAGAAACAGGCTGGAGTTATTCTTAGCCTGACCTCTGGAGTCAGCCAGGCAGGGTGACGGAGCAGAACTGCTCTCCGGGCCTCGGACCAAGAGACCCCCCAGTCTCGGAGGCTGGCCAGAGATTTCCAGAGGGTTTGAGATTCCAGAAGCATAGCTGAGCTTGCTAGGGCGCAGCAACAAGACAAGATACATGGATATATTTATTTTAGCCCTCCTGGCCTCCAAGGAGCTCCAGGCAGTGAACACTATTCTCCTCTCATTCATTTTATTCTCACAACAACCCTATGATGTAGATCAGGCTGAGAGAAATTGGCCCTTGTGGCCCAATACTCTAACCACTGCACAGCACTGGCCTTGTGGAAAACAGATGATACATCTTATTTTATGGATTTATTAAACAAACAGCTTGCACAAATGCTGGTTTCCACCCTAGGGGTCCTCAGGCACTGACCAGATCCAAACATGCTGAGGTTCCTCAAATTGCACTTACACAGTTGGTGCAGCGGTGGCGTAGTGGTTAAGAGCAGGTGTACTCTAAACTGGAGAAACCGGGTTTGTTTCCCCACTCTGCCGCCTGAGCTGTGGAGGCTTATCTGGTGAACCAGATTAGCTTGTGCACTCCCACACATGCCAGCTGGGTGACCTTGGGCTAGTCCCAGCTTTTCGGAGCTCTCTCAGCCCCACCCACCTCACAGGGTGTTTGTTGTGTGGGGGGGGGGGCAGGAAGGGAAAGGAGTTTGTAAGTCCCTTTGAGTCTCCTATAGGAGAGAAAGCGGGGATATAAATCCAACTCTTCTTCTTAACCAGGGGTCTTCAAACTATGGCCCTCCAGATGTTCATAGACTACAATTCCCATGAGCCCTACCACTTGGCCTTGCTGGCAGGGACTGATGGGAATTGTAGTCCATGAACATCTGGAGGGCCATAGTTTGAAGACCCCTGTTCTTAACCATCTTGTTAACCCTTTTCTCACCAAATACCAGACAGTCACTCACTCTCCCCACTGGACAGAATGTATTCATTGCTCTCTAGACAGCCAAAGCTGCCTAGATCTTCAAGGGTTCATCCATCAGGCCAGCTCTCATGAACATCACCCAACCCCACCCCCTTAAGTTAGTCCTGGTCGGCACATGCAGCAAAACCAGCTAGCAGAGTCCACCAATGACATATTGGACTGCCCCAGACTACCGGCAGACAATCACATTTTGGAAATTCTCCACTAGGTTGAGAAGCTCCCTGCCAACCAAAAACCATCATCACAAGCAAAGAGACACAGGAGACATGAAATCCAAGGAGGTCCCCCTGACCAAAGAAAAGCAATGCTCAAAGCTTTAATCCCTCCACTGATGTGGTACAGCCCTTTCCTCGATGCTCCGCCAGCCCTGACTTCTTCAGCCAAATCGTCAACAAACGGGTTTCAGATCTCTCCAGCTGAGCTTTCCACCCCATTTCTCTCATCAGGGTCTCAAGCAAAGCCACAGTTGATCAGCCAGCGCCACGCTTTGATATCGATTCAGTCGAAAGCACCGAAGAACCAAACAGCAGAAAGCACTGAAGAACCAAACAGCAAACAAATAACAGTTTCCACAAACGCTTCGCCTCTGCAGCAGCAGCAGCCATGGAAACAAGTCAGGAGGAACTTTTCCGTCAAGTCAGCTCCTAAAGAAAAGGAAGCAACCTACGCAGCCCAGAGAAGGAAACGCATCAAAGATGTTTTCCTAGAATCATAGAGTTGGAAGAGACTCCAAGGGCCATCAGGTCCAACTTGCTGCCATGCAGGAACACACAATCCTATCAGATGGCCATCCAGCCTCTCTTTAAAAACCTCCAAAGACCTACCTCACAAGGTATCTGTTTGTGGGGAGAGGAAAGGAAAGGAGCTTGTAAGCCACCTTGAGTCTCCTTACAGGAGGGAAAGGTGGGGTATAAATCCAAACTCTTCTTCTTCTTATGGCAAGTCAGTAGACATGTTATATGCAAGCTTAACTATAATGCATGTTGGAAATTACAGCCACGGCAAAACAGAGCGATATTTTACTTTACACAGCACAAAAATGCCAGATTTAACATTTATAAAAATGTTAAAAGTTAAAGCTCCTCCCACTGACCCGCTTAGCATCAGAGGAGCAGTTCATTCCAGGCAAAACGCCACGGAAACAGCCAACCGCGGCTGCTAACCTATCACTGAAGACTCCGAGAGGTCAGTTCAGGGTGCGAGAACCCAAGGTTTCGGCTGAACAACAACATTCTCGACCCGAAGATGTATTTTAAAGAGGCCAGTTCCTTGCCCGAGAAGGAACACGAGGTCACGGCGGGTGATGTCATGCGGCAAAAAAATGCTTACCAGCCAGCTGTTCTGAACGTCTTACCCAGAAATGTTGCTCTCCAAATTCCATTCTCGGTTGCAAAATCACAAAGGAGGAAGGGTGACTGCGCTTGCAAAACGCATGACCCCTCCTAAATGCACTTCTTGTGCTTGTGAGACTGTCAAGCAACCCTCTGTTGAAAATGAATGATGGAGATGAATTTATACCCCGCTTTTCTCTCCTATGACGGGTCTCAAGGTGGCTTGCTAGCTCCTTTCCCTTCCTCTCCCCACAAGTGATACTTTGTGAGGTTGGTGGGGTTGAGAGAGTCAGGAAGAAGAAGAAGAAGAGTTTGGATTTATATCCCCCCTTTCTCTCCTGCAGGAGGCTCAAAGGGGCTTACAATCTCCTTGCCCTTCCCCCCTCACAACAAACACCCTGTGAGGTGGGGGGGGGGGGCTGAGAGAGCTCCAAGAAGCTGTGACTAGCCCAAGGTCACCCAGCTGGCGTGTGTGGGAGTGTACAGGCTAATCTGAATTCCCCAGATAAGCCTCCACAGCTCAGGAGGCAGAGCTGGGAATCAAACCCGGTTCCTCCAGATTAGATACATGAGCTCTTAACCTCCTACGCCACTGCTGCTCTCACAGGAGAGAACTGTGACTGGTCCAAGGTCACCCAGCAGGCTTCATGTGGAGAAGCGGGGAAACAAATCTGGTTTACCGGATACGAGTCCCCTGCTCAAGTGCACAAGTGGGGAATCAAACGTGGTTCTTCAGATTAAAGTCCATCACACCTGACAACTACACCACACTGATGAGGGTGAGGTAGGGAGAGAAAGCAACTGCTATTCTGAAGTCAAGGAACACACTCTGCACATGCACAGAGGCTGTTATCCCATGCATTTTAGGGCCCGCAAAATAGGTTTGAGCTTTAAGTTGGCCATACACGTGCTTAAAAGCCCTTGCTCCTTAGACATTCAAAATCAGTTCAGCACTCTGCACATGCTCCCGTGCACCCACTTGTGATATTTTCTCTCAGCCCAATTACTGTTGTTGTTATCAACCTCTAGTATTCTCATTGAGCACGGTTTTTGAAACAACTTCATTAGGTTCAATCAAACAATCTTTATTACTGGTTGTGGTGGGTTTTCCAGGCTGTGTGGCCGTGGTCTGGTGGATCTTGTTCCTAAACGTTTCGCCTGCATCTGCGGCTGGCATCTTCACAGGTGTATCACAGAGAGAAGTCTGTTTCACACTGTGTCCAGGTACACCTCTGAAGATGCCAGCCACAGATGCAGGCAAAACGTTAGGAATGAGATCTACCAGACCACGGCCACACAGCCCGGAAAACCCACCACAACCAGTTGAATCCGGCCGTGAAACCCTTCGACAATCTTTATTACGGTCAAAGGCCAGCATAAAGTATATAACCACAGGATGAAATGTTTTAAAGTTGCAAATATCTCTCTAAAAAGAATCAACTGATAATAAGAAATGTGAAACATTAAATAATAGGATAGACGCATAAGTACTAAAAGGGAACAAAAGTTTAAGGGGGAGCAATAAAATGTGTAAACAAAGGGCTATAACTGTCAGCTCATCAAGTCTGCTTAATAACACAGACCATCCTGCGACATATCTCAGCAGCTGCTACACAAAACCTGGCAGAATTGTATGTCATGTCAGGATCGGTATTTGGAGGCAGCAAGGAAAATACAAAATTGTTCTGTGTGACCTGGAAATCTACATAGCAGCAGCGACATACATTTAATATATATATGTCATAATACTGACAAAGGAGAGAACCCAAGATCTTTCACTAGATTGCGAATTCACTTACAACAGCCGCAGTTCCCAATGTTGTACTTTTGGGAAGTTTTATTTATTTTAATGATTATGATTGTTTGAGTTTTACACCGGTTCAAACCGTATTCAGAAGAGAGAGAGAAACTTTTCAAAGTTAAAATATTGTTGAGTTTATGAACTCCCTGACGCATGACAGGACAACAATAGCTCAAGCCACCAAAGGAGGAGAGCTCTAAAAGCAGCTATTGAACACACAAAGCAGCCTTATTGGGCCCCTTCCGCACATGCAGAATAATGCACTTTCAATCCACTTTCACGATTCATTGCAAGTGGATTCTGCTATTCTGCACAGCTTCAAAGGACACTGAAAGTGGATTGAAAGTGCATTATTCTGCATGTGTGGAAGGGGCTTTGGTCCATCAAGTTTGGTGTTGCCTACTTAGACTGGCAGCTGCTCACCAGGGCCTCAAGCAGAGGTATTTCGCGTTACCTGCCACCTGATCCAATTAGTGCCCTTTCCCAGGGATCGAACTCAAGACCACCTGAATGCAAAACTGATGCTCTGCCACTGAGCCACAGCCCCCATCCAATCATCAAAGTACAGTCTTGACCCGCAACTGCCTCCCCTGCTGGGAGGAGGGGGCGGGGCGTCAGTCATCCGGCCAGGTGCTTCGGGAAACAGGAATCACCGACTTAGGCAAACCTTTGCTCTGATCCTCGCCAGCAGCGGCCAGTTAGCGACAGAGCCTCCACAGCCAGCAGAAGTGTACCTGAGCTGCCCCATGCAAACAGAAAAGAAAGCCAATTTGCCTCGGCGCTGCGCTCGGGAGCTTTGAGGAGAATCCGGCCAGTTCCCCAACCCCGGTCCTGAGGAGGGGGTTCAGATGTCACCAAGGGAGCCTGATTAGTTGCACATTATCTCCCCCCCTCCCCCCCAGGGATTTCCCGGCCTCCCCCACGCTTACCTGCGGGAGGTCATGGCAGCTCCAGCCCCGGGAAGAGCAGCCGGTTGCAGCCAAGCCCCGCAGCTGCGCCCGCCGCTTCTGCACCCGCTGGCCGGGCTGTCCAAGGCAGGAGAGCCCAGGGGCGGGGCCTCCCGGCACGCCCGCCTCCGAGCCACGCCCCTCCTCGCAATAGCCGGGCAGGCCACGCCCCACCTCCCCACGCCCATTGGTTAGAGCGTGCCGGACAAGCTCCGCCTCCCCGCCGCTGGGCTTGCCAACCCACGTGGCCGCCAATGGGGAAGCCCTTCTTGTGACCGGCCGGCCGGGGGAATTCCCCCGCCCCTCCCTGGTTGACAACAGGCACCGCCTAGCAACAGGAGGGGCGGGCCTTAAAGGGGCAAGGCCCAATGATGGGGCCCGGTAGTTATGTCGCCCCTCCCGCGAAGAAAAAGTACCCAGAAATGCGCCTTAACAGCATCGGGAAGGTTTTCTCAATTGGAAAAGCGGCCGGGGATGATCTCCGGTTGCCAACGTTTTCCTTGCTCCTGTGCATTTAGCATTAGCAGCTTTTCAAAGGGGTGGGGGGGATATGATTCAGCAATCCCGTGACTTGCTGGTGTGCATCAAACAGCTGGCGGACGGTTCAAAACCCGTCTATTGCATTTATTAGGATTCCGCCCAGACCAGTGATGGCGAACCTTTTCGAGACCGAGTGCCCAAACGGCAACTCAAAACCCACTTATTTATCGCGAAGTGCCAATACGGCAATTTAACCTGAATACTGAGGTTTTAAAGGTTCTGGTAGGTTTTCCAGGCTGTGTGGCCATAGTCTGGTGGACCTTACTCCTAACATTTCACCTGCATCTGTGTCTGGCACTTTCAGAAGTGTATCACAGAGGGAAGTCTGTTACACACTGTGATACACTCTGTGACTTCCCTCTGTGATATACCTCTGAAGATGCCAGACACATATGCAGGCCATGGATGCTGTGATCCATGAAAGCTTGATGGGGATTGGGGGTGATGGTGGTGGTGGATGGGAAAGCTGTCACTGCCCATGGACCCTGTGATCCATGGGCAGAGAAAGCTTGATGGGGAATGGGGAGTGGATGGATCAAAGAGGTCTGGAGTACTCTCTCTCTCTGAGAAGTAGCCTCTCAGAGAAAAGTGGGCTCCAGCTTTTCCTCTCAGAGAGAGAGGGGAACTCCAGCTTCTGCATTTGTTTTGGGGTTTTATGCTATGAGGAGAAAGGGTCCCTTTCTTGGCTTAAAAAAATACCCAGGCTGGGATTTTAGAGGCCGGAACAGGTCGCAGCCGCCGTTTCCCCCCCTCTGCCCGAGGGAGAAAGCAGCCACCATCTCCCTGGGGCAGATGGGGTTCCCTGCTCAACACCGCCTGCGCCCGTGGAAGCAGGTGACCCTGAGCAGGTAAGCTGCTGCCGTTCCTCCTCTACCCGAGGAAGAAGGGCAGCCACCATCTCCTGCGGGCAGAGGGGCTTCCCTGCTCGAGGCGCCCTACTCCCGCAGCGCCAAAGAGCAGGCGGCCCGGAAACGGAAGCCAACGTCACTGCCATTCCCCCTCTGCCTGAGGGAGAAGGCAAGCACCTTCTCCCGCCGGGCAGAGGGGAATCCCTGCCCGAGGCCGCCTGCTCCCGCAGCGGGAGAGCAGAAGCGACTAGCTGGGCTGCGCTGCTGCCTTTCCCCCCCTGCCCGAGGGAGAAGGCAAGCACCTTCTCCTTCGGGCAAAGGGGCTTCCCTGCTCGAGGCCGCCTGCTCCCGCAACGCAAGAGCAGGCAGTCCCAAGCAGGGCAACGCTGCTGCCATTCCCCCCTCTGCCCGAGGGAGAAGGCAAGCACCTTCTCCCTCGGGCAGAGGGGAGTCCCTGCTCGAGGCTGCCTGCTCCCGCAATGGGAGAGCAGGCGGCCCCGAGCAGGCCAACGCCGCCGCCTCCCCCTCTGCCCGAAGAAGAAGGCAAGCACCTTCTCCCTCGGGCAGAGGGGGGTTCCCTGCTACGCGCCGCCGGCTCCCGTGCCACGACAGCTGGCGTGAGGCAGGTCGCCGCCACCATTCCCCCTCTGCCCGAGCGAGAAGGTGGCTGCCTTTTCTCTTGGGCAGAGGGGGAATGGCGACGGCGACCTGCTCGGGGGAGGGGGAGATCCGGGCACTCGCGTGCCCGGCGAGAGGCCTCCGCGTGCCATGTGTGGCACACGTGCCATAGGTTCGCCATCACGGGCCCAGACTCTCTGTCTAGCCACCTCTCTGGGCTGATGGCGGAGAAACGGAAATGCCTCCTCCTGGGTTCCTGCTTACAGCATCCTAATTGATGCCTTCCTGCAGAAAGGCAGAGAGCTGAAGACAAGATTGCTTTCAAGAAGTGGAAAGTAATTGGAGAAGGGGGGGGGGGCGGTAGCACTTATCTCGCAAAGTAAGTTTTTTTTAAAAAAAGGCATTTAATTACAGAAATTAGCAAAGATCGGAGAGTGGCAATTTGAACTGTCAGTATTCTGTATATCAGATTCTCTCCACCTTTTTGCAAGTGACAAGAGCCCCCCCCCCCCCCCCGACAACTAACTGCAAGAAGAGAGCTCTGATCCACTTGGAGTTCCGCACCAGGTAAGAAGATACAGCGGTTGCAGTTTAACACTCGCTTTGGGCCTCATCCCCTTTGCAGAGTTATCTGTGGCAATCAGAGATCCTCGGAGTAAAGTCGCAACAGAAACATACACGATGATTGTAAAGAAGAAGAAGAGTTTGGATTTATATCCTACCTTTCTCTCCAGTAAGGACATTCAAAGTGGTTTACAAGCTCCTTTCCCTTCCTCAACAGGCACCTTGTGAGGCAGGTGGGGCTGAGTTCTGAGAGAACTGTGACTAGCCCAAGGCCACCCAGCAGGAACGTAGGAGTGCAGAAACCCATCTGATTCACCAGATAAGCCTCTGCCACTCAGGTGGAGGAGTGGGGAATCAAACCCGGTTCTCCAGATTAGAATCCACCTGCTCTTAACCACTACACCACGCCGGTAAAGAGGCCTGGGCCACGTCCCCACTTGGCTGGATCTTGTGCTGTTTGCACTGAAGGCACTATTCGGAGCTGGGTTATCCCATGTGGATGAGTTCATTCTGTTCCAAAGAACTAGATCCAGCATTGTGTGGATACAGCTCTGGTAAACCTCTGTGGCTACTAACAGCTCAGGAGCAGCCAAGTGTCTTTAAGGGCAAAATTGGTCTGCCTTAACCTCTCCAGTTTGCAATACAGGTAGGAAACAGGTGGCAAAACATTGAAATTATTGTCCTCTGAGTAACATGTCTGCACTGCAGAAACATAATAGCAAGAGGGGTGGTTTAGGAATTTAATACAATAAATAAGCAATTGTTGAAGGGGGCTAACCAGAATTGGCTGGGTATTGAGGGTTTTTAGGGCTCTATACTGTGCCGTGGAGGGAAACATGTCTTACCAAATGATATGCCTCTAAAGATGCCAGCCATCAATGTGGCCAAAATATTAGGAGCAAAAACTACCAGACCATGGCCACACAGCCCAGAAAACCCACACCAGCCAAATAAATAAATGCCGGTTTTCTACCGGTTTACCCTAGCCTCCCATCTGCAAATAAACAAAAAACAAACAAACAAATATTCTAGGAACTGTAATTTCATGGCATGTGTTCCCTAGATCTCCCTCATTAAACTGCAATTCCCAGGATACCTTAGGGGAAAGGAAATGCTTGTTAAACTGTTTTCGGTCAATAGTGTGTGGACATTCCTGCAATTCCACACCTGTAATGGGGATCCACCGCCTTCCACCCCAGTGGCCACCAGAGGGCGAGAGAGTTCTAACAGAACAGAGTTGCACTGGGCAGCCTTACCTGGGGGTAAACACAGCGGGACTGTATTTCCATGTAAATATTTGTGTTCCTGATCTTGATTGAAGTTGGTCACAAATAAACCTGAATCAACTCAGAGTAACAGGAAGCCCATTCTGCAACTATAAACAGTGCACTTAGGAAAACGCTTGGAAAGAGGGCGGGGATGGGACCGGAGCAATCTGCTTGGCAGGCAGAAGTCGCAGACTTGAGTCACAGACTCAATCCCGGGCATTTCCAGCCAAAAGGATTAAGCCATCCATGATAAAGAAAGGTCCCAGGGAAACATCACCAGTTCAGGGTTGGGGGCCTCCTTGAGATTTGGAAGTGGGGGTGGGGGCTTCAGAAGGGGGGGCCCCTCAATGAGGTATTATGCCATAGAGTTCACCATCACGAACAGTCTTTTTTTTCCCTGAGGAAACTGATCTTTGTGGTCTGGAAATAATTCTGGGTAAACGCCAGGACCTCCTTGGAAGTTGGCAATTCTATTGCTGCTAGTCTGAGCAGACAGATCAGAGCCAGGCTGAAACCGTAGGGGTCAGCCAGTGTTTTCTCTCCTGGTCAGCTGGTAACAATGTCTGAAATCCAGCCGGTGGCTATTGGGGCCGGCTCTTTCTCAGTGATGGTGGCACCCCATGCGTAGCCCGAAGGAGACCAACCAAAGGAGTCGGATTCATGTTCCCCCTTTCTCTCCTGCAAGGACACTCAAAGGGGCTTACAAACTCCTTTCCCTTCCCCACTCACAACAAACACCCTGTAAAGTAGGTGGGCCTGAGAGAGCTCCAAAAACTGTGACTAGCCCAAGGTCACCCAGCTTGGACTGCACGAGCTAATCTGGTTCTCTAGATAAGCCTCCACAGCTCAAGTGGCAGAACAGGGAATCAAACCCAGTTCTCCAGATTAGAGTGCACCTGCTCTTAACCAATACATCACGCTGGCTCTCCACTTTCCAGAAGTCTGTGTCTTTTAAAGCCAGTCTGACATATAGGATCGCCAAAAAAATGTTATCTGCAGTGAATTTATCAAAGATTGGCATTTTGTAATATGAATCTTGTTTAATGCATCTGTTTCCTTGCTTATCAGGCTACTGCTGAAAAGGGGCCAGGAATTAAAGATATCAAGAACAAAATCACCCAAAATAGGCACTGATTAGGCTTTGTAAGATGGCTCCTGACCCCACCTGCAGCAGCTGAAACACCCACTCAGAAGAGCCCAAAACAACCCTTGGGAAAAGCTATAAAAGGAGTCGGCCGTGTGCCACGTCTGTTTAGGGGAAATCTAGAAAACGGGGAACGCCAATGAGCTCACGATGTTTGCCAGCGAAGAGACACCAGTTTTTCCCCACAGTCACAGAGTTCCACGCCCTCCAAGAGGCCCGTCTCGAGACAGCGCACAACTCCGAGGGACCTCACGTTGTCATTCGGTCCCTCCAAAGACTTTCCTCTCAGACAACTGAGGCGCCATTGTTGGCGACGGCGGCCAGATTTTCCATCACTAGGGAACCTTCCCGAAGGGCCAAAGGAGGAGAACAAAATAGCCCCTTCTCTTTCCGTGGCCTTTGCTCCCGAGTCCGGCAGTTTGAACAGGCAACTGTCTGTCCTTTGCTAGAGGAGGTTCTTGGCTGGTCTGACTTCATCCCAGCTCATTTTTGGACCAGCTGGTTTCGGGGTGTGGACGCAGCTAGCAAAGTCTATGGTCACTGGTTGTTTGGGAACAACCTACTCGGGCAGTGATGGCAAACCTTTGACACGTGACAGGTCACAACGTTTCGGGTGACATTCCAGCATTCGCCAACACCCAACAACAATTATTCTCTGTTTTAGTCCTTTATGTAATTTATTTGACTTTTCTTTATGTAATACATAACACCACACGTGATTGGAGTGTATTTTTTAAAAAATAAATTAATATGTAAATAATTGTCTTTCTTTTGTTAGGACCCACCAATTACCACACTGTCTCAGATTCAAGGAAATCAGATTCAAGTATGTGAATCTTACTCCTTTACATTTACCCCATCTCCCCGATTTAATTAGATTACACGACTTGTTGGACAACCCTGATCCTTCTCTCTGTATGATAGTGGCAGACTTTCTCCTGGAAAATACTAAATGCCAGTAGATTTCCTTCGACCTGTATTGTATATGCTTTTTAATCCGTTTTTTATTATTGTTGTACTGTTGCCTATGCCAATAAAGGCTTGCTTCTCTCTTTTGTTAGGACTGTGTGTGCGTGTGCGTGTGTGTGACACATCAGTGAAGTCGTTAGGCATTTTCTGAACTTTTGACACATGGAGCCCAAAAGGTTTCCCCTCTGTGTGCTAGGGATTTGCAAAACCCACTGAAATGAAGGAAAGGAGACTGCCTTTCAGCTCTGACACAAATTGGGTAGGACTCATGTAGTAGTGCACTACCGACACAGCAGTGCCGTAGTAGAACGTTGGGACGCCAACGGACCTGCGGCCTTGCCGGTCGCATCGCACCCCCACTCCTCATCCCCCCATGAGTCACGGGTCATGAACTGTCTGACTCAATCACCGGGCGCAGGGACAATGGTCTTGCCCCCAGGTGGGGATTAGGCTCAGACGCGTACGCTCCTCTCCGCACGTAGCCAGATGAGATCATGCATCACATGATGATCTCCCGACCTCCCGCTCTCCCGGAACTCCCCCCGGTCCTCCCTCCTACACGCCCCCGATAGAGTAACAATAAAAGGTGCCAGGAACCGGCAGACGAGAGACTTCGCTTAGGAACCACGGACCTCGGTCTCCGCTGCTGGCGATCTGCACCAGATGTTATCTCAGCGTCTCGTCTGCGTTCTTGCGGCTTGACAGCGTGGCGTTACGAGCTACTAAGCTGGTGCCGAAACCGGAATCCTCGAAGACCTCCACCCTGCTCACCCGTCGCCTGGGGAAGGGCGGCGATACCGAAGTCCGCTGGATCGGGCGGCATCCAGGGACCACCGTTCCCGATATCGCCTGTCCTCTGGATCGGCGCATCATCAGAGACACGCTGCGTCCTGGGACACTCTCTCGTCCGACGGAACACCGGTGAGTATGGGGAGCTTGCAAAAAGCAGCGGGCTTATGACAAGCAGCGTTGGACGAAGAACTGAAAGCGTTAACGAAATCGCGGCAGGGTCCCCGTAAAGAGAGGAGCTGCGCCAAATTGGTTGAGGAGATTGAAGCTCAGTGTCCATGGTACCCAGAGGGGACATTGAATCTTAAGGACTGGGGAAACATCGGGCGCACTTTCTTCGCACAGAGCCTCGCTGCGCCGGGATGTCACTGCTTACTGGCGTGGAGACAATGTTTTCGTCGCCATCAGCCTCACGGAGCCCTACGGCTCCCCTTTGCTGTAGGCCGCCCTCCTTCGATCTTTCACCTTCAATTTCCCAACCCGGAATTTTCTCTATCCACTAAATTGGACGCCTGTCACTCCTTCTGCCCCTCAGCTCCTTCACCCATTTCAAACTCTCCAGCGGCTCAGCCAGCCCCCTCCCTGCCCGCCTTTCATTTTCCGAAACCGCTGCGCATCCCGTCAAGCGCCACATAATCGGCGCGGGTCTTCAAACTCGCCAGAGCGGTTATTAGCCACGATCTGCAGAAGAAGCTGAAACCCTGGCGGAAGAGCGATGCCGATATCCTTGCATTGTGCCCGTCCACTTCACCCAGATACCGTGGGGAGGATGTGGCATAGTTAAGTGGCGGGTTGTCGAGTTACCGCCCCTTTGAGCTTATAATATCCTCACCGAGCTCCGCTAAAGCGGTGCGGGACGTGGAGTCACCAGCTATGTGAGAAGCATGCCGAGGCAGTCGCGAGGAGTCACCTAATGGTTCGGGACTGACTGGAAGACCACCTTCCGCATGCTCCTGAGCCCTGCACAATTTGTGATCTGGGAAGCGAGTTCGCCAGCAATGCCTTAGCAGGGCAGCGCCTCGGCGGCGCCTACACAGCCAGCTCAGCTTTCACGGTTTCGATGCTTTCGCCAACCCCAGCGATCAGATTGTCCTGCCTGAGGCCACCCTGTACGGTCGCCTCTGAGTGCGCCTATAAGGCATTTATCAAAGTCCCCAATGCCGGCCAGCCAGCCCAGAGTTTCTCCACCATCCGGCAAAAACCCCAAGAGCCCTATGCCGAGTTTGTGAACAGGCTCCAGGAGGCCCTCAAGAGGCAGGTTGACAACGAGGAGGCCCAGGGCGAACTCCAAAGCGCCTTGCCAAGGAGAACGCCTCCGCTGAGTGCCGCCAGCGATCACAGGCCTAGGAAGGAACCCGAGCTGGCCGACATGCTCAAAGCTTGCCAGGATATCGGGTCTTTCGCCCATCAAGCCGGCCTTCTAGTCGCCGCCCTCTCCGCTGCCATGAGGCAGCCCCCGGAGACAGTGTGTTTCAATTGCGGCAAGCCAGGACATTTCGGAGGAATTGTAGGCTGCCGGCGGGAGGCCTACAACCCTGACGGAGGAGGGTCTCTCCCCAGAGGGCGAAGACCCCCAGGAAAGTCTAGGGCCGGCTCCCAATGCCCGCTGGGGAGGCCAGCGCCGGGTATCTCCCCAGCCGGAACCAAGATCCGCACCTCAAACCCTTCCCGGAGCCCCCCATGAGATCTTCGCTGCTCCAGCTCAGTATAGTGATCCCATCCCCACGGAGACCATTAGGCTGGTCTTGCCAAAAGCTTCCGCGGCTGAACAGGGGTTGTTCATCATCCCAGGGGTCATCGACCCCATGCACCAGGGAGCCATCCACATCCAAGTATGGACAAACATCCCGCAGAAACTGCCAAGTTCACCTGAACACCCTGCCTCTATGCTCTCACTTGAGTCTAATCTAAGTTCAGCTAATCTAACTCTCGTTGCTCGCTCCCCCCCTATGTCTATACTTCCTGCTCTGCTAGCCTTCTACTTCCAAAGTCACCATGCCTCCGCCAGTGCCCCAGAATGGCACGCATTTCAAAATCTCTGCAGAGTCCACCAGTCACTGAATTGCAACAGAAAGAAATGCTGACGGAAGGGACTGCCGTTTGAACCCTCCTCAGGAATGCCCCATAGCCAATCCACGGACAATGAGGGCATGGAAAGGGAAGATGCTCATGCACAATGGCCTTAAGCCAAAGTCCTTCGTGAAGAAGAAGCCCTATGGCCCTCTCCAGCTGTAAGGTTCAAACCAAATCTCATAGCCTTACTCTAAGCCTGTGTGTGCAAACCCTAAGCTCAAAGCTCCCAGTGGCAGCAAAATGCGATCAGTACTTCAGAGAGCAAGATCTCAAATCCAGAGTTGTAATCCTCCTTGTTACTTTATGTATGTGCTCTGTATGCCTATGTATGTATTTCTGTATGTGCTTGCCCTTTCAAAGAGACCCTAAAGTTTTTCCCCTCATGAGGGGGGATTTTTCCATTAGCTTCCAAGCTAATGCTCTTGTTAGCTTCAATTAAAGTTTTTCTCCTTCTGATTATGTGTGCCAATGCCTTGAAAGGCTTAGCCCATTACAGCATCCGCCTTAAGCCGGGACACAGCTGCGATGCGTGCTCCCCAGGATACCGATGGGACCTGCTTCCAGAAGCCGCCTCCATCTTAGTTTAAAGCCTTCTAAAACTTTTCTTCAAACCTCTCCTTGAGAACCTTTTCCTTCGTAAAACTGTTTCCCTCTCCCCTCCTCTCCTCCTTCTGTTTTTCGACCAGTAGAGGCGGGAGGGCCAATTGGCTGACTGGCCCTCCTGGATTAAAATCTGGAGCCCGTCCTGATACGCAGCACTGTCAGGACAGGCCCCAGTTTAAGGGGGAAGTGGTGTCGGCATTATAGCACTATCATCACTTCTAAGATGCTTGGCCGAGTGGTTTCGGCGGGCGGCATCTCCCAAAGATAATTCGATCACAAAAATTTAGCACCATCCCGCTTCCTGCATTAGCCACCAAAGGTCCGGTAAAGTGCAGCTCCCCTTGCAAAAAGAAACCCCCCCCCTTCCTTTTTCCTTTGTGTGTCGCTGAGGAATTTGCCTCTAATTGCCTGATTGCTTCATTCCCCGGATGCACCCATCCCCCCCCAGGAAGGTGCTTCCAAAGCCCTTTGTGTTGCTGATTAAGCATGCATACCCACAATCCCCCCAGGACCGCCTGTTCCCTCCCCCTCAAGGCTCGGACCCTCGCCTTGGCAGCACCCTGATGGCGCTCTGAAGCCAATTCCCACCAGGGTGCGCCTACCACTCCTGCCCTCCCTGTCCAAAACAACTAAAGAAGAGAGGTGGGGAAATTTAGGAGGAGGTTGCATTAAAAGCAACCTTCACAGGCTGCAAAACAAGCCTTCCTCCCTTCACAGGCTGCAAAACAAGCCTTCCTCCTTCCCATATTAATCTAAACACTAACTCGATCCCAATCTCCGCCATCCGCTCTAGGAACTGAGCCTGGGGCGGGACCCGCCCGTAACCTGGGGAAAGGGGGGTGTGTGTTCAGTCCCTCTTCCTACAGGTTCCCGTGGACTCCGATTCGCCAACCCGAGCAGGCCAACCCATGTGGAATGGCGCCAGGAGAGAAACCAACCCCATCCGGAGATGGAGCGTATCCTCTCTAGAGGATCCGCCCAGCCCGATCTCAACAGGAGACGCCCGTCGCCATGGCCCAAAGACCGGATGAGCCCTGCAAGGGAGACGTCAAGGCGACTTCCACCAGCCAGGCCCTAAGCTGCTGCGCCAGCAAGACCACCCGAGACACCCGAGAACCTCTGTACGCTCTCTTAGCGATCATCACGCACCAACTCAGCAACCACCATCAACTTTGCCTGCTCTGCTGCCTCCTGCCGATGGCGTCGGCCACCCTGGCGAGCTTTCACCAGCAGACCAACATCTGGGGAGCAGTTTGCTGCCGCTGCCAGCGTCTCATCTTTCTGCCTGGGCCCGAGTACCTGGGAGTCGGGGAGCCTGCTGAGCTCCTGCCTGCTCCCCGTCTGCCAAACACCCGGAGACTTCCTGGCCGGAGTCTGGGCTGAGCCCCTTCATGAATGCCTCATCCATCAGATACTCTATGGCGCCCGACTGGGGACCCGTCGTCCAAACCCTCCCGGCTGGCGCCTCTCCCTTGTCACCAAGACTGTCGCTAACCACGACCCTAACACCTGCGCCCGCATCCACCGAGCGCCATGACCAAGCGAGGAACCGACCGGGCCCGATGATGCGGCTTCGGCCAGTTGGAACTGCACACACATAGGAGGACATTCCCCGTGTTTGGAAGCATCCTGCTCCCCAGGGGGCTGGTTCTGGACCTCGCGGGGAGAGAACGTTTAATTATATCCCGCCCGACTCTCTGCGAGGAACTCTTTTGTTGCCTCAGTCGCCTCACCATCGTTCTACCCAGGCTCCACCCGGAGGCCCGGACGCCTTACACCCCGCCCGCCGCTCGCTCTGCCTTTCGACCCCTCGCAGCCGGGCGAAGCGGTGCAGCCACCTCTCGGCGGAGGTTCGTCTCTCTCGCGACTTCCCTAGTGGGAGTCCCGGACTCGCTTCCTACAATGCTAAGACTATTGGCCGGCTGGCCTGCAATTGCCCTTCTTGAAGTCCATCAACGCTCTACCTCCACACGCTCTGGATGCCCTGGCCTCCGAGCAGCAGGAACTGATCAGCGACCCTAGACAATGCGTGCGCTATTGATTACTTGTTGTTGTTACACCACCAAGGTTGTGAGAATGTACATAATATGTGTTGTTTTTTAATCTTTCTGATAATTCCCAGTTGATCCACATGAAGGAGTCGCGTGAGCTGCAGGAAGTTGTATCCCTCAATCTCGAAGTATGAGTGTTTGCCCCATTGGTGGTCAGCCCTCTGGAGCTGGCTGCGGAGGATGGATTGAGTTAACTGCTATTGTACAGCTCTGCATTGGTTGTGTAATTATGTGCCTTATTATCCGGATCTTGTTTTGATTCCAATGCAGGTGTCTAATATTGCCTGTAGCGCGTGTGTAGAAGCCCTCGCATTTCCCTTACCCACGCAGCCAAGTTCTAATGTTACACAAGCAGCTTGGTCAGCTTGACCAAGCGGCGGAGGAGACAAAGCGATCCGCTAAATGCAGCCCTTAGCGTTTAGGCCCCGATTTTTTCCTAAAATGTAAAAAAAGGAGGGAGATGTAGTAGTGCACTACCCGACACAGCAGTGCCGTAGATACCTTAGAGCGTTAGGGGCATGCGGACCTGCTTTGGCCTTGCTGCCGGTCGCATCGCCACCCCCCTCCTCATCCCCATGAGTCACGGGTCATGAACTGTCTGACTCAATCACGAGCGCAGGGACAATGGTCTTGCCCCAGGTGAGGATTAGAAGCTCAGGCAGCGTCACGCTCCTCTCCGCACGTAGCCAAAGATTGAGATCATGCATCACATGATGATCTCCCGACCTCCCGCTCTCCCGGAACTCCCCCCGGTCCTCCCTCCTACACGCCCCCGATAGAGTAACAATAAAAGGTGCCAGGAACCGGCAGACGAGAGACTCGCTAGGAACACGGACCTCCGGTCTCCCGCTGCTGGCGATCTCCACCAGATGTTATCTCCGCGTCTCGTCTCGTTCTTGCGCTGACCGCGTGGGTCGACTACAGACTCATTTCCTAAACTTCTGAGTAGGACACGGTTTCCCTGGATTGGAATTGAAAGTTCCTTGCATGCTTATACTCAAGGTTTCTGTTTAGTATCTGCAAGAATAAGAATTAGGCCTGCCTTGGTGGAGTCTGCATGAGTCACTGTTCTGGGAGGGTCTCTTGATTGGCAGGTCACAAGCCCAGAGCAGAGAATCTTCTGAGAATTGATAAATCCTGTCGCTTCTTTGCAACAGGAGTGATTAAATGTCACTAGCTGAATTACACTCTCCCACCAGTGTAGTAAATCACGCAGAGATGCACCAGACAGCCTCAGCCTTATGTAACAGTGTTGGGCTGAAAGGTCCTACCAAAATAAGAAGCCGTACTTACTTGTATTTTTGCAAAAGTGACGCCCGGTGAGTAACATCAGGGCCTTCCATTCTACCCCTCTCCCCCCCAGCTTTTCCAACAAGCCAGGGTTGTTGTGTGTTTTTTCATCCCATGCCAGCAGACACCAGCTGCCGCCTCCCCCATCCCTCGCAGCCTTGCGTCAGACACACAACAAGGAGGCACGGATGTTACGAGCTTGTTCTTGCCGCCGGTACAACAAGGCCATTGTTGGGAAATCATGCGGGGGGGGGGGGAGGGATGATGTCAGTTCTCAACCAAAACACGCACTCAGTGGAAAGCTGTGCGATTTCTCAAGCCTGTCTCTGAAAGGGCCTCAGGATTTCTTGTACATGTTTCAGTCTCATCAGCAGTACAGCTTTGGGCTGCTAGGAAAAGAGCGCCTCTGCGTTCACCATCTAGTGGGAGGCAGAGCAGAGCTGAAAGTGCACAGGCTTCAGAAAAGATCTTCTGAAGAAAAAGGAGGAGTTTGGATTAGCTAGGATAATAATACAGGTGTACGCAAAGTTGCAGATGACCTATGTGGGCCCCAGCAAGGAGCTTTAGAGGCAGCTGAGAAATGCGGGGGGGGGGGGGGGGCCTTAGTGGTCTACCATCCTAACACTAAGAGTCCTCCTTAGTGGTCTACCATCCTAACACTAAGAGTCCTCCTTAGTGGTCTACCAACCTAACACTAAGAGTCCCCCTTAGTGGTCTACCATCCTAACACTAAGAGTCTTCCTTAGTGGTCTACCATCCTAACACTAACTGTGGTCAACTCTGCTTAGCTTCTAAGTGATCAAGCTAACCTGGACCATCCGGGGTCAGGGCAATCCCACCTGTGGCCTGTCACCAACAAGCGGATACTACAATCTAGAGGACAGGCAAAGGAAAGGGAATGGGTGGGAAAGACAAACAGCTCCATTTATGTATAGAAGAGTTTCCAAATGTTTTATTTCATGACGATTGACAAAAGACACAGGTTAGTAGTGAAATTAAATCATGCCACTCTCTCTCTAGTGCTCCTTGACCTTCTGAATTCATACAGCAGTTCATAACGGTCATGAATTTACCCTTTAAAAATGCCCTGTGGACAATTTGTTTAAAAAGCAAAAAAAATGTGTAAAGATTAATCCAGGTGGACAGATCCGAAACCTCCATAATACTAATTTTTATTTGAGAAAGAGTTGGTTTTTATACCTGGCTTTTCCTCCACGGTGAAGGCGTTTCACAGCAGCTTACAATCATCCCCCCCCCCACATACACACACAACAGGTACTTTGTGAGGTAGGTGGGGCTGAGAGAGTTCGGAGAGAACTGTGACTGGCCCAAAGTCATCCAGCAAACTTCATGTGGAGAAGCGGGGAAACAAACCCAGTTTACCAGATAAGTGTCCACCACTCATGTAGAGGAGGGAGGAATCAAACCTGGTCTGCAACTCTATAAACTACTACATATGCTGACTGATATGGGTAGGAAATATATATTAACAAAACTGGACAGCAGAACTCATGTCCTTTTGCTGAATCCTGATTCTGACCTAAACCTAACTGCCCGAGGCAGAAAATCCAAATGGCATTCCTTGGAAGGTGGGTACAATTCCCCCCACCCAAAGATCCACTGTGCAAGCCCGGGGAACTCTGGCCCATTCATTTCAATGGGAGCTAGGCAGGAGAATTCCCTCAAGCCAAGGGTTAGAACGGTCTTCCCCTCTGCAGGTTGCCTCTTCTGCTTCTTTCCTCTCAACCGCTAGAAATTTTTCTTCGTTGTTCCTGAAAGGCTGCCTCACTGGAGTATCAGCAGACCATAATCTTCTTCCGAAACTACTACAGAGCAATAGGGATTTTGCCTTGGCAGCTACTGGTCCATGGAGAGGCAATTTCCTTGCCCACCCTAATAGCAATCACTGAATGTGTTTTAACGTAGATGTTGATGGTGTTACAGGCGGCTTCGTTATTAACTGTGCAATCCTAAACAAAGTGACATCCAGCCTTCAACTTCAGTGGATCCAGAAGGGCGTAACTTGGTGTAGGATTGCACTGTGGTGACACCTTCCTGGGAGTAAGCCACTCCCGAGTAAGCCATTCCTGGGAGCAAGCCACTCCCCCCTTGCCAAGGAGCAGGGATTTTCAGCTCAACGTTTGCTATTGCAAGCCGAGAATCTGGTTATCAGGGAAGAGATCGACATAATGGAATGATGATTTCTACAGTACAAAAGACCCCTCCAACCAGCATGTTATATATATGTCCTTGTTCACACATCCTTTATGATCCAGCATCATTTCAGGTCGGGGCAGCTCACATTGTTGAACAATCTCATATATACACACACACACACCGCCCAATTGTGCACAGAAAACTGTTATGTCTGGGAGATGTCTTATTCGGATCCATCTCCTTAAAACTTAGTATTTAAGCTTCATATGCAAGATTCGTGTGTGTGCTATAGCAGCCTATTCAGACACGAGCCCCCACGCCACTCAGAAGTGGTACAGCCCCCATGTAGGTCTATCATCTCACGGAGACGAGGGCAGGATATGGGGGGTATTGAAATAAGGACAGCTGACCTTCCAGGGCACTCTTGTATTTTCCTCTTTTCTTTCCAGCTGTTGATGTCCTACGCAAGAAGATACAGAAGAGGTGCAGCTGTTTAAACTACGAATATAAGTGGTCTGGCAGAGATCCAAGCACATTTTGGGAATGCTGGCTATCTACTTTCTCCATCCGAGACATTTTACGGGCTGTTGACAAACTACCCTTGGTAGTTTCTTCCTGAAGATGGATGAAACCCAGAGTGGAAATGCAGAAAGGACATGAAGAGGATTGAGCTGCAGAGAAAATGAAACACTGCAGCCTAGTTTTTGAGCTGGCTGTCTTTTGGAGACGTGACTCAAACCCAAGAATTTCTAATAAGAGGAACTGGGTGACAATCGTCTGACTGCACCGTCCTAATGAGGCCTCATTTCTCCACCTGTATTCCAGGCAGGAACCCAAAAAAATCCAGCTTCCAGTTTTAGATGGAGGCAGACATTTGGGCCTGATTTGGAGAAGTTCACAGGCACGGCTTCAAAGCACAGGAATCCAGCAGAGCGGCTTCGTATTCTCATCCAGAGAAAAGCCTTGAATAACTGCTTTTATATTTTCAAAAGAAGACCTTCTTCCCCCCAGCACTCTTCGGCACAAACGTTCACCTGATTTACCTGCAACGAGCATCCCAAATCGGCATCTTGAGACTAACATCTTGTGCTCGTGGCTTTCGCCCAGGCCCTTTACCAGCTACATCTTTTGTCTCCCTTGCCCGATTGTTTCAGCATCGAAGCCAACTGGAAGTACCGTTCCGTTCAAATGCTAACTTGCTGTTTTGTGACTTTTGAGCTTTTAGAGGTTGTTATTCTCCTCATTTGGGTTCGGTTCTAATGGAGCAGGCGGCCTGCATTTTTCAAAGTTTGCACTGCGATATTTGCAGCATCGACCAGGCAACAGTGAAGGAAATGCAGGTTTCTAAAGAGTTTGGGACGTGTATTGGGTATGCCTATGGGGAAATAGCCATTTTTGAGACCAATCTCCACTGTATCTCTCCCTAATATTTTATATGCCCAATGCAGGAAGCTGCACTATGGGAAAGAAACTCTGAAGAAGTTTGAAGAAGAAGAGTTTGGATTTATATCCCCCCTTTCTCTCCTGCAGGAGACTCAAAGGGGCTGACAATCTCCTTGCCCTTCCCCCTCACAACAAACACCCTGTGAGGTAGGTGGGGCTGAGAGAGCTCAGAAGAACTGTGACTAGCCCAAGGTCAGCCAGCTGGCGTGTGTGGGAGTGCCCAGGCTAATCTGAATTCCCCAGATAAGCCTCCACAGCTCAGGCGGCAGAGCTGGGAATCAAACCCGGTTCCTCCAGATTAGATACACGAGCTCTTAACCTCCTGCGCCACTGCTGGTTGAAGCAGATTGAACCGACGTCAGCATGCGGGTTCCAGCACACCCCATGTATAGCATACATCTGATGTTTCTTCACACACATACTGAGTAATTCTCATGTTACAATCCACACATTTAGAGTGGAACAGGTGATTTAACACACACACACACACCCTGCTTATTCTGTTATGGGTCCTTAAAATCCATTTTAAAGCGAACGTTCTCTTCCTTCCAAACAGACGCAGGATGTGAGCACGCTCTCGGTAACGTGAGCGAGTGTGGCTCTTCTCTTGCTTAGACTACGGTAGTCACCAAACCACTAGCCCAGTTTAGGATGACTCCAAAAAGGGCCTCAAAACAACCAGGGCATCGTATCCCTGCACTGGTGGAAGGGAAATGTTTGCCCAGAGATGAAACTAAACACAATTGCCCTTTTAAGTGCTTTGGCCGTGCCCTTCCCCCTCCGAGGGCTTTATGGAGTTCTCTTCTTGAACAAGAAAACCCATTGTGTGTGCACACAGGCTTGTGCACAGACGCAAGACCACAGATATTCCAAGCTTGATTCTGGCACTGGGCGTATGCATTTAACTGAAAACTGAGGGCTAGGGGCAGATTTTCTTTGAGTTGCAAACTAACACACCCTCCCCCCTCCTCTGTTTTTTTGCCGCCAAGTCATGGCACTTATGGCAATCCTTGGTGGGCTTTCGAAGGCAAGAGACAGTCCGAAGTGGGTTGCTATTGCCTGACTGGTTCACGCCCCTGCTGCTCCTTGGAGGTCTCCTATCCAAATACTTGCTAGGGTTGAGGCTGAGAAAGTGTGGGTGGCCCAAGGTCACTCAGGAAGCTTCCACGGCAGAGCGGGGCTTCCAGTTCCTAATCTGACACCACACTGGCTCTCTCCTTAGTCCTGGTTTATTCCCTCCCAATTGGGATTATGGCAGCAGCCGAGCTCAGATATTTACCTAACATGACCCTATTCATGAAAATAAGGGTCGGCGATCACTATTGGTCTTTCTGTCAAGAGTCTGGGGCACTTCTGCAATGCCCCAAAGCCGTCATCTGTAGCTGTGAACATTTACTAATCCTTTATTTTCTAGGTTGCTCCTAAAAAGTAACTAGGAAGACTGCAGCGGCCACCCATCCACTGGTGATTTGGGTGGTGATGCGCCAAACGCATTACAGTTCTCGGCACACAAAGGGGTAGAGAGCCGTTTTGCTGGACCATAAAAACCAACAGCCTTCCAGAAACCGTCCATCGGAAATCTGGCAATTCTGAATCGATTCCCTTATGTGGCATGGTGGAACATGCTGCCAATTTGCAACACACTTATGGTGACCCTGCAGGGTTTTCAAGGCAAGAGAGATTAGAAGCAGGAACTTGTAGATACCACAATCTGAGAAGGGCAGTTAGCTGGAAAGTGATCTAGAATGTCCTATTTAAGGGCTTGCCTCACTGCCACTGGGCTCCGGGGACCGCTCTTTGGAGGGACGGCTGGGACGCACTGAGTGTCCAAGGATCCGTTTCCTGCAATACGTCACGGGCCTTAAAATGTACGCTGTCGGTAGGTTGTTGTAAACAATGAAGAGCACCCTGGCCGGGCAGTGCTGAGACACGTCCAGATAAAAATAACATGTCGAAATAGGTTTCGCAGCTGCTCTCGACCACGTCCAAAGACGGAGGGCATATTTTCAACAAACAAAACACAGTTGCTGAGATGCAACCGGGGCTCCCCATTTAGTTCCCTGACAAACCCCCCAGCAAAATCACTTGTGGATTGGAGGGTGAAGCATCCCGAGCAGCAGATTTCAGTGGCAGCAGAAAGGCAGTTCAGGAATTTTTTTTTTATTACATATTTGTCACCATGGAGAGGCGAAGGGGCGCCATTTGGATTTTCCACCTCAGGCGTCCAAAAGGTTTTGAGCCATCTCTGAGGCTACTAATTTGGAACCAGTTTCAGTTAGACGTTGTAGGGGGGCACGGTCCCTCCTCTCAAACTTGCACACGCACATTGTAAAGATAAGGAAGAAAAAGCCAGACGTGGGCTGGAAATCAGCTGACAGAGACCCTCTGAAAGGGACCTCGTTTTGGGCAAATGCGGCAGCCCAGAAACATGGAATGCTGACCAGGCAACGTCTTCCCTGCTTCGTGCCAAGGGGCGCGGTGCTCTGGGGTTGTTTCCTGGGAGGAGGTAGACGCATGCCTGCTACTCTAGACTAGAAGCCCCCAACCTTTTTCAGCCTGCTGGCCCCTTTGGAATTGTGATAGTATGTGGTAACGAGTCTCAAAATGGCTGCTGCATGTTGGCAGCCACGGAACGTGGAGTCAGCCACAAAAAGCCTCCTGAGGCTTATTGTCAGTCAGACACAGAAGAAAGCAATTTTAGAAATCCATACCATCAAATCTCCAACAGCCAAATCAGAAGGTTTGCGTGGCAATAGTCCATGCCCCCCTCCCCCCAGCCTTTCTAAAAGCACTTGGCAGGTGCCCCGAAACATGTCGATGGGTGCCCTAGCACTCAGAGGAATCATGTTGGGTGCTTCCCTAGGCAGCTTAACCTCCTTCAAGGACAACCCTTATGGGGCGATGGTCAAGAGAACAGGGCCACGGCTGTTCCCGCATGCTTAACCTTGGCAACGAGGATACTTCTAAAAAAACATCAGCCGCGCCGTGCTCACTCCAAGGTATGGCTCTGAAATCTGGCCATTTCTTTTTGGTAGGGGTGGGGGGGAAAGAGAACCAGATCTAAATTTAACCAAGCTACAAAAGAGCAAACGGAAGAAGATGCACGCTCCAGTCAGAACATTTGCCGAGACTTCGCTGCGCTCCCCAGTGGGGGACGAAGAGCCAAGCGCAGGTTAAAAAACCGTCGCCTTCCAGCTTGGCGCCAAGACAGCATCGCTGCTCTCTGCACCCACCCCACCCCACCCCACCCAGCAGGGGTGCCGCTTTCCTCGACCGCTACATATGAACTCACAACTTTATATTCTGCACTCATCCAGACAGGGGTCCGTTGTCACTACTATATTAGAATCCTCAGTCACTGCTCTGGAAGAATGTTAAAAACAACATAAAACAAAAAAAAATCCGGCCTTTTGTCACCTGAATTGTGAGTACGGGATAATAGTGGGACTAGTTAAGATTTAGACTAAGGGCAAAGCAAACATCAGGCGCGATTCGTCCTCAAAGGACTTTTGTCCTGCTTCTTCGCGCTCCCTCCTCAAGCCCCGCGGGCCTCAGAGCCCCGACGGTTGCCCCGACTTGCCAACTTGTGGTACCAGCTATAAAGGTCCCCCTCCCAAAGTCCCACAAGCGACTCCGCGTCTCTGCTCGGATCCAAACGTTGTCCTTTCGCTTTCTCGAAGGATTCAGTGCCGAGAAATGTTCGTTTTCTCTTCGAGGACTCTGATCTCAAACCGACGGAGGGGGAAGGTTTCAAGTATGAATGACGTTTACAGCAGAGGATGACATTAAAAGGGGGGGGGTTTGAGAGAAATTGGTTTGTTCCTTGGTCACGTCATGGAGGTTTTTAAATTGGGGGGGGGGGTATGTGTTTCAGCTCCTTCTCAAGAGTCCAACAGGCTTGGATGGGAGGACACCGCAACCGAGTGAGTAACCAAAAATAAACAGCACCCCCCCCCCGAAGTTTTTGTCTTCGTCCTCCTCTCCTCCCTGCGTTCCCCCTCCCCTCCCCCACAAAAAATATAAAAAGCAATGTTTACAAAAATAGAAAATAATTACAGCAATAGCCAGGAGGTGGAGGAGAGAGAGGAAAAGCGGCAAAGGGGGGGCGGGAGGAAAGGAGGACCCGGGGGCCCATCGCCGTTTCATTTGGCCGAGCAGCGTAATATGGTCGGGTTATTTAAAGCGTCCTCCACCAAATGCAGTTCTTGGCGGTCCACTACAACATCTCTTACACAGCCGACGAAGCCCGTGCTGTAGGCTTTGGGGAGCTTGTGGGCCACGCTGAGCTTTTCTAGTCCTCCTGCAACAGACCACGCAAAAAGAGAAAAAAGAACATCAGTCCAGCAGATGGGTAGTTTCAAAGGCAAATAAGCCAGACAGCCAGATTCCTGCTGCTCCAGACACTAGGACCGGGAGTCATGGGTTCAAAGTGAAGGAAAACAGATTCCACCTAAACATCAGGAAAAACTTCCTGACTGTCAGGCCTGCTTGACAGTGGAACGCACTACCTCGGAGAGTGGTGGAGTCTCCTTCTTTGGAGGTTTTAAAGAGAGGCTGGATGGCCATCTGTCAGGAGTGCTTTGAATGAGTGTTCCTGCATGGCAGGGGGTTGGACTGGATGGCCCTTGGGGTCTCTTCCAACTCTATGATTCTATGAACTAGCAGAAGTCAAGTCCCACCTGAGAGCAGCAGTGGCGTAGTGGTTAAGAGCAGGTGCACTCTAATCTGGAGGACCAGGTTTGATTCCCCGCTCTGCTGCCTGAACTGTGGAGGCTTATCTGGCGAACCAGATTAGATTGTGCACTCCAACACATGCCAACTGGGTGACCTTGGGCTAGTCACAGTTCTTTGGAGCTCTCTCAGCCCCACCCACCTCACAGGGTGTTTGCTGTGGGAGGGGGAGGGAAAGGAGAGTATAAGCCCCTTTGAGTCTCCTTACAAGAGAGAAAGGGGGTATATAAATCCAAACTCCTCCTCCTCCCCTCCCCCAGATTTTGTTTAGCTTTCCCCCCCCCTCTAAGGGTCTCCAATCCAAACCCCTGCCAAGGTCAAGGCTGAGAGTATGGAGCTGGCCCAAGCTCACCCAGCAACCTTCCATATAGCACAGCAGGAATTTGAATCTGGGTCTCCCAGATCCAAATCCGACACCTTAACCAGAGGTGGGATCCAGCAGGTTCTCACCAGTTCGAGGAAATTAAGGTTACTAATTTATTATTGTGCCGAGGGGTTATTAATTGGGTCAGCTTTTTTCCATCTCCATAGCCCTCGCGCCTCCCGAGAGTATATTGCCTTGCTGAATGTGAAGGTTCATATAGCAATTGTGACTAATAATGTAACTCCCTGAACCGGGTTAATCCCTTTCAGGTACTACAATTCATTGATTCTCAGCCTTTCGTACCTTTTATCTCCCCAGTCTCTATCAAAGAACCTGCTGTGTTCAGATTTGTGAGTTGGGCATTTTCTATAATGTGATGATGATTTAGAAATGACCTGGTGCAAAAAAATTTTTTGGGGTCGTGGTGGGGTGGCTTCCCATGGTGGGGGGCATCCAACTCAGGTTTTGCCCAGGGCTCAGGTTTGCCTAGGTACGCCTCTGCTCCCTTTGCTGAGGGGGGGCTGGTGAGGGAACCTGTTACTAAAATTTTTGGATCCCACCACTGACCTTAACCACATTGCTATGCCTCGCTGGCTCTCTCCTGCCCTCATGCCCACTATGAAGAGTTGTTTCCGCTTGAATTTCACCCTTCCTCCTGAACCTCCCCTTCAATTAGATGCTAACCCTGTGAAAACGCTTCTCTCCAAAGTTTCAAGCAGGTGGCTGTACAGGTCTACAGTAAAAGGGCAACACTCGACTCAGGAGTCCCTTAGAGCCCAATAAGATTATCCGGGATATAAACTTAAAGAGAGTCGAAGCTCTGATGAAGGGCGCTTTGACTTTTGAAAGCTTATACCCTGCAAAACCTCATGGGTCCTTGAGGTGCAACTGGACTCGAAGCTTTCCTCTTTTTTTTCAAATATTCTCAATCCATCTTCACTTGAAAAAAGGATGAGAGCGGACAGGAAATTGGTTCAGGGGCTTGGTGTATTTTTGCTCGACGAACTCTTGGCATGACTCACACTAAAGAAGCCCAGGGGGTCTCCGCTGCCTCCGGTTAGCCAGTTCTCCAATGTTCCCGATCCCAAATCCCCACCCGCCCAAGTCTGCTTTAAGCCCTGGCAGAGAAACAGGAAGGCCTCATTTAAGTGCCTTGGAAAGCTTTAGACAACCATTTTAAAAAATCCGGAATGAAGCCGAGGCAGTTCTCGGCATTTCAAAACCACGCCAGATCAGATAACTTGCAGCTTTTTAATGACCACTTCGAACATCTGGAGTACCAGTTGGGGGCCTTGTATGGTTCAGAGCACAGATTATCATAGCCAACTCCTAGCAGTAACTATACCAGGGGCCTGCAACTTGTGGTTCTCCAGATGTTCATGGACTACAATTCTCATCAACCCCTGATGGGATTTGTAGTCCATGGTAGCGGAAAACCAGGTCTGAGTTACAAACCGTGAATATATGCTGGCCAGGAGGAGTTCGCTTGGTGAGATACCAACCAGCAACCCCATGCCTGCGTTAAAGGTGAGCCACCTAGACTGTAGGTCTCAGTGGTCAATTATTACAGGCTCTGAAGTGACTCCATCCATCTAGGCTGGTTGTTGGTTTCCCACAAGCCAGGAGGACTAAAAAAAACCTCAGAGAAGACTTTTAACTCCAGTTTCCTGGCTTTTGTTTTGCAGCAATAGTCTCTGATTGCAGAATCCAGGTCTGAACCCAGATCTAGCTATCCTCCGCCAGTACTGGAGGCCAGAGTAGCCTTGGATTTGAAATCCACTAAATGTCTTATGCTAACTAGACTACACGGCGAGGCCATGATGCGTGGGTATCCACAGAACAAGCCAAGAGCCAGAATGGTGTAGGCCATAGGTGTCAAACTTGCGGCCCTCCAGACGTTGTGGACCACAGTTCCCATCATCCCCTGCCAGCATCATGCTGGCACGGTATGATGGGAACTATATTCCATAACCTGGAGGGCCATGAGTTTGACACCTGTGGTGTAGGGGTTGAGCAGTGGACTCTAGCCTGGAGAACTGGGTTTGATTCTCCACTCCTTCACACGAGTGGGGATTCTGATCTGATGGACCAGATTTGTTTCCCTGCTCCTCCACATGAAGCCTGCTGGGTGACCTTGGGCCAATCCCAGTTCTTCGGAACTCTCTCAGCCCCTCCTACCTCACAAGGTGTCGATTGTGGGGAGAGGAACAGAGAAAAGGAGTCTGTAAGCCGCTTTAAGACTCCTTCACGGCAGAGAAAAACAGGGTATAAATCCAAGCTCTTCTAGTGATGGAGCGGGATTAGGCAAACTCACCCAGCCAAAGGGCCCCGTCCGTGTCAAGCTGTGTCGCTCCCAGAGGAGAGGAACCCATAATGGGGGCCTCGTTGCCAACTTGCAAGGACCCTTCGCGGTGCACTCTGCCAGGAGGGGGCAAACACAAAGAGAACAAGGCGGTTGTCGCATGAACACAAGAAGCTTCTTCACATGGAATCAGACCTTTGGTCCATCAAAGCCAGCGTTGTCTGTTCAGACCCACAATAACCCTCCAAGGACTCAGGTAGAGGCATTTCCCATCACTTGACCCTTTTGAACTAGAGCCAGGGGTCTGCAGCCTGTGGCTCTCCAGATGTTCATGGACTACAATTCCCATCAGCCCCTGCCAGCGTGGGCTGATGGCCAATGTAGCCATGAACTGATATGCCGCAGAGGCTTGTTGATCCTCAGGCTGGAAACTCCTATGCTCTAACAGAACAAACAGACAGCTAACCATGCTGGCAGGGGCTGATGGGAATTGTAGTCCATGAACATCTGGAGCGCCACAGGCTGCAGACCCCTGAACTAGACACTGTAACTGGGGCTCATTCCGCACATGCAGAATAATGTACTTTCAAACTGCTTTCAATGCTCTTTGAAGCTGTGCGGAATGGCAAAATCCACTTGCAAACAGTTGTGAAAGTAGTTTGAAAATGCATTATTTTGCATGTGCGGAAGGGACCTATGATTTAATTCTGGATTCTTTTTTTCCTATTTTTTTCCTTTCTATCTGTAAATCTGAACTACGGGAGATGGGAAACTGAATTTGGGACCTCCTGAATCAAAACAGATGCCCTACCCCTGAGTCAAAGCCCACCCCTCAAGCGGGTCTGAGCTTTGAGGGAGCCAGACATGGATATTTTACCCACAGGCTCTTCTGAAAACAGCTAGCCTCTTCCTTCACCAGCAGGAACTCACCTCAAATTATTTTGGCCAGTGATTACCGAGTACCCTGTCTCTTTTCCCCCCCCCCCCCCCCCCCCTCACACACACACACTCTACAGTCCTGGCCTAATCTAAATTTTTAGAAATGGTTGTAACAACTCAGAGATCTGCAGACTAAGTCAACATACATCAAATCCAAGGATAGAATTTAGGCCGGTTTTGCCTCGCCGGCAACCTCTGTGCCCCCAAGATCTGAGGCATCAGCAGAAAACCCCGACAGTATCCCAAGCACTCCACTTTGCCTCGGTTTGATGTAAATAAAAATTCATTTGATTGCTTAGGTGGGCAAGCAGCTCGAAGCCCAGGGAGGGAGGGAGGCAGGGCTGACTGCCAAAGTTGCAGGCATTGAAATCCAGCGGCAGGGACTTTTTGACAGTCTCCTGTGACCTCCGCCTAGAAGCCGGACAGGCAAGTCTGGACGTGTGGATTGCTGATCTGCCCAGCGGCTGCTTGCATGAGTCATTCAAAGGGGGTTTTGTGACCTGCTGAGACTGCAGGTCACAGATAGATGCAGGGCCTCCAGGGGTGACCCTCTGCTTGCCTTGGCCTCGTTTTGTGCAGAGGGAGGCAGCTGAGCTAGCAGGGAGGGGGGGGGGGTCGTTTCCTAGATTCAGTGGCACAGTCAGACAAGGGGGGGGGGGATAGGGACCTGGTTCAAACCTGCGCAGTCTTTCAGGGACCGTGCCACTTCTGGGTGCAGGTAGCTGCCATCTGAATGCCTCTTCCCAGCAAAAACTTCCCACCCAAAGAAAAGTCAGCATGTTAGGGAGAAAGGATCAGATCTAGTGTTCCTGAGACTACCTTGTCAAAAACATCATGCTTGCAGAAAGCTAATGTTGTCAGGGGGAAAGCATTAGGCCTCGCCTCCCTATTTTGATGGCATTTTGTTTACCTTTTGAACTGCTAGGGTTGCCAGCTGCCCCAAAGAGGAATTGGGGAGCAAAGGCATGGTGTGCAAAATCACTTTGGACAAAACAAAAAGAGAGAGGAAGTGACATCATGTCAAGGCCGACACTCTAGCGTTCCCCCAAAACTCTTTGATTAAACCACAGAGTTGAGGGCAAATCCTCAACTCCTCCTACATTGCAGGGGGTTGGACTCAATGGCCCTTGGGGTCTCTTCCAACTCTATGATTCTATGGTTCCTAAAGTATACCCGTAACAAGAAAGTGACATCATGTCAAGTCCGACACTCTAGCATTCCCCCAAAACTCTTTGATTAAACCACAGAGTTGAGGGCAAATCCTCAACTCCTCCTGCATTGCAGGGGGTTGGACTTGATGGCCCTTGGGGTCTCATCCAACTCTATGATTCTATGGTTCCTAAAGTATACCCATAACAAGAAAGTGACATCATGTCAAGGCTGACACTCTAGTGTTTCCCCAAAGCTCTTTGATTAAACCACAGAGTTGAGGGCAAATCCTAAAGTATACCTTCAACATAATGAAGTCTTGTCTGTTTTTTTGCCGAAAGTGACCTGGCAGGCCACTGCCCCCAACCCCGACTTTTCTCTCCCTGCCTTAAAAGGGTCAACAGGGAACAGTGGTGAGCTACAGCAGGAGACCTGACCTGTCTATAAGCCATCTTGAGCAGCTCCCCGCAGAGGCGTGGTATAAATTTCCTAAGTAACCAGTTCCTAACGACTAAGCATGTTTCCCAAATACCAACCCCCTCCCCGGCGCCACACCTGAAGGCGTTGATCTGGATCCACTGGTTTGTGTTGACGGGGACAGTTGAGCGCAGGATCACGGGCTTGGAGCCGAGGTCGTAGGTCATCTGGATGCGGCCGTCCACAATTGCCAAGGCAATGTAATCCGAACGCTCCAGGCCTTTCCCGCTCCAGAGGACGAGGCCTTGCGTGGCTTCCGTTTTGATGCTCAGCTCAAAATGGTTCGACTGCAGGGCCTTCTCGCTGCATTGACATGAAAAGAGAGACGGCAGTTTGAGGGAGGGGACGGTGCTCGCCAAACAACCAAATAACGTTGTGAGGGGCAGAACGACACCTGTGGGCGAGAGGCCCGGTTTGGTTTTTGCAGCCTTCCAAGAATGAAGAGCAAAAAAATTTAGACTTTGGCGAGGCCTAGATTGGGTTGCCGCTGTGTGGCCGTCGCCCTCCATTCATGTGGTAAAAACAGTCTGTGAAATAAAACTCTGCAAAATACCACAGAAGAACACCACGTTTTAGAACATGGATTCTGAAGGGGGGGTGGGTGGGTATGAAGCCATCTCAGCAACTTTCCCACCCCAGAACAGTCAAGTTTTTGTTCTTTTCAGGAAATGGAGGAGTCGCTGTTACGCAACTGTTCCTCGACGATGAGGAAAATGGTCTCTGAAAAACGCTAACAGAAAAACACCATGTTTTAGCAGGTGGATTCTGAGCGGGAAAGCCGTTTCTCTGTGATTTTTCTGCTGCAAAATGGTTGTGAGAACGGGCAGACGCATCGCTGGTCTGGAGAGGAGGGGCAAGGAAGAAGAAAGGGCCAAGGCAACCATCAAGAGAACGCAATTGTCCTCAGGTCTCAGTTTCTTTTTAGACAGAAAGGAGCGGGTGCGTGGAAGACTGCGGAGCCAGAGAAAAGGGATTCAAACAGGAACTGTGCATATGCACACCACACAAGAAAAGACACACAACAGCATGGAAAAGGGGTTCCATTCCCTCACGGACACAGACAGCGCAGGAATTGCAGGGCAGCAGCTGTTGGCGGAGCCCACATTCATGAACCATTATGGGAATTCCTAAAGCACTTTGTAGATAAGGCCGTTTAGCCTGTGGAATTCATGGCCACACGATGTTGTGATGGCAGGTAGTGAGAGAATGGGAGGCACATGAGAATACTGTGGTCATGTGATTCTACAAGATCTAGGTTTGCATTTAACCTGGGGTCAGCAGTGGGAGGGACAGTGGTGCTGCCCTTCCTGGGACTTATGTGATGACCATTCAGTGCGGTCAAAAAGATTTCATTTGTGCAACTTTTACCCTGCCATAATTGGGAGGGTGGGGGATGTGAATTGGCAATTGCTAGATGTCCCTGGTTGCATGGGAAAGGAGAAGAGATCCTCCTCATGATCATCCACCATGCAAAATCTGTTGCCTGCTTTAGCATGTCTGAGCAGTGGGTGCCTACAGGGTAGTGTGAAAGGAATCAGTTGTTAGGGCCGGCAGCTGAAAGAAAGGGCAGAAGTTTTAGAAGGCTCAGACATGCCTTCCAGGCTGCCTGGAGCATCTCGTCTATCACTGTGTAAGTTTAGGCTAAAGACAATTGTTAGGTAAGGCAAGATGGAATCCTTGGGTCACCTGATCTTGCAGGAGCCAGAAAGCTGCAGTACACCCTCCAACCACTGGTGGTGCTGTGGAGATCAGTTTAGCAGTCTGCTCTTTCCGCAAGGTGCTATCTGGATGCTACAGCCAGAATTCCAAGTCTAAGACCCAACCGTGATTTTAGGATAACTGGGAGATATTGGACAACGTAGCTCATATCTGTCAACAATTCTCTTCGAAAACAGTATTCACAAAGGTTGCAACATCTGCATATGCAAACCATCTGGATTTTCACTTCAACCTTGTTTTGAACACAGGGCCCATTAAGCAGGGGGGTCACAGGAAGAGCCAAAAGGTAGAATCAAGGTTCCCTAGTTGAGGAGAGGAAGAGTACCATGTGATCTCTATGTCTTGCCCAGCTATAAGCAGTTTTTTTTAAATGTGATGATACACCACGCATGCACAAAAGCATAACGCTACAAAAATATGGCAGCAGCAGCAACATCTGGACACCAGAGACACAAGTGCAGAAGCCTTGCAGAGACTCACCTGACATCCAGAGCTCTGTCCATAGCATCAGGACTTAGAAGCAGGAAGAAAGGGGAGGCATGCAATAAGCGGCCATGGAAATCAGTAAACTGACAGGCAAAGGGAAACGCCCTCATCCCCGGGAAACATCAGATCACACCGGCGCTTCCTAAACATACACCTGGGATCTTGTGGACAGGTTTTGGCACATGGCTGGACATCCTGAGATAACATCCCCTTAAACTTGTACACTCTGTACTGGTTTACATATTTAAGGGATAATCAGAAGAGCAGAAATGAGACCAAAGAACACAGTCCCCAGATTAATCAGGAGGCTCTCGATTCAGCCCAATTTCATTTCTAAATAACATCCTCGTGGCTCACTTCTGCCCTGGATTTGTTGACATGATGAAGAGGGCAAAACAAAGTTTGTGCGGTGATGAACGACGGAGAGCCCTTGGACTTCTCTCAGTTAGGGGCGCCAGATGTACCTCTGTTTCATCCCAGAGCATGCAGCCTAAAGCTTGCAACTCAGGGTCATCTTGAAATAGCAACCCTTTAAGTCGGTTCAGTCTTGGTTCAGTTGGCGTAGGATGAAGGGTTAAATCAGAAAGAGGGATCAGGCAGAAAGCAAAAAAAAAAAAACCACCCCTCCACAACATCTAATTAATCAGGGGCTCTATTTCGTTTTTCAAACAAGGAGCTGCAATGTACAATATCATGTCATTATCTCAAGGATGCTGCGGAGAGCTCTCTAAAACCTATGCAGGCATGCAGGGTGGGGGTGGGGAACAAGAACGAGCCAAGATCGCAGTGCAAAGATTGTACCCAAACGCCCCGCGATTCCCTGTCTGTGTAAACCAACGTGCTCATTTCAGAACAACTCAAAATCAACAGCCTTTTGAAACAAATCGAGGCTGCCTCTAATCATGTCCATAAGACCCAGCGTCTATTCCCCTTTTACCAGAAAACAAGAGCACCTTGCCATTTAAACGCATTCTTATTCTAGCGAAACAGCAAAGGAAGGCTATTTTCCCTTTTCAGAAATGGCTTTGAGGTCCACAGCGGTATTTTTTTGTCCGCCACAAAGACTGCACGGAGGCTCTTAACCCCCACTCAGATTGGTTCACAGCTATCAGCGTAATGTTCGCACGGCAATTTCCCTCTTTCTTTTTTCCTCTTAGAAAAAGTCGCTTTGGGAAGGCCGTTCTGCAAAGTTCGGGAAGAAAAGGCACGGCAGCGTTCCACTGTTTTTGACTGGGATACAGTTATCCACCATTGTGTTTGATGTACGCGTACGCACAAAACCTTTTAAAAATATACATATGTTTCCACACGTGGTTAGTGGGGCTCATCCAAGCAGTTTTGGCAAGGTGATTTTTGTTCAAGAATAAAAGATACTGGAGGTGTAGGAGAGAAATGGTGCGAGAGAGCTAAACTATCTAAAAAGGCCCAAAACGGTACATGTCACGCAGTGAACAATGGAACACATCTTCAACAATACAGTCTTCAACAATACAATGCAAAGCTTATTTTGCAAATCATCTCGGTTCTGAGGTGTCAGGATGCAGTAGCCTGCCTCTTTCTTAAGCAAATTTTCTCAGCCCTAAGAACTAGAAAGGTTGGGTTACTCTGACCCTGAACCTTTTAACCAAAAGAACACTTGATTATGGTTTGATATTGGCAGATTGTGTCAAGGATTTTCATTTGGTATCCAGTTTTGTTAGTGACCATCATGTTGGTGAGGGAGCAAGCTTGTTTTCTGCTGCTCCAGAGACTACGACCAGGAGTAATGGGTTGAAGGTGATCGAAAAGAGATTCCACCTAAATATCAGGAAAAACCTCCGGACTGCAAGGGCTGTTTGACAGTGTTCGACACTACTTTGGAGTGTGGTGGAGTCTCCTTCTTTGGAGGTCTTTAAACAGAGGCTGGATGGCCATCTGTCAGGAGTGTTTTAATTATGCGTTCCTGCATTGCAGGGGGTTGGACTTGATGACCCTTGGGGTCTCTATGATTCCCTTGTCTATTCATTCTAATCTCTTAGAAGCTAATATACCAGTGATGGCGAACCTATGGCACGGGTGCCAGAGGTGGCACTCGGAGCCCTCTCTGTGGGCACGCACACACAGAGTTTGTCATGTGGGGGGTGGAAAAAAGCCCCCAACACACACGCATCTAGGGTGGCCTGGGCCACTGAGCACGACATGTGTGCACTGCGGTGAGCAGGGAGGACTCAGCTGGCGGGCCTGGTGCCTGTGCTCCAAGTGGCTGCTGCCTGGGGGTGGGCGCAGAGGAGGCAGAGATGCTAGAGAGGCACAGAGCGGTGCGCGCGGGACTTGCTGAAGGCTAGAGCAGGCTGGCCCCTGCTTGAGCGGGTGGGGCAGAGGAAGAGGGAGCCAACCGTTTTTTTCTAAACGAAAACCTCAGCATTCAGGTTAAATTGCCGGGTTGGCACTTTGTGATAAATAAGTTGGGTTTGGGTTGCAATTTGGGCACTCAGTCTCAAAAAGGTTCGCCATCACTGTAATATACCAACCCTAGTGGACAGTACTAACCCATCTATACATCTAGTAAGAATGAGACGGTCAAACAAAACTGTAGACAAACTCCAAAGTCTCCTTCTACCCCAGGAACTTGTGGAATTTAGATCTACATTTTTGCAACTCTGTAGACGACAGATACTTTAGCTTGGTTTGGAAGTTTAACCAAAAGGACACAGAGAGGGATCCCATCTTACAGTGACCTGGAGCCACGGAAATCTTTCGCTGTTGGTTGTGCAACTAAAGGAGGAAGGAGACGGCTAAAGTATAATGAAGTAGATTAAGGGAAGGTGCAAATGGGCCTCCCGTAGACCTTCTGGTGCCCTCTCCAAACACTTCTTAGTTTCCACTCTTATCCCCAAGCGTACCATGGTGGGGAACGTGAGGGGTTAGCTGGTGGCCGAATGACTGAGGATAAGAGGTGATGGGGAGAAAAAAATGACAGAAGAGGGAATTCTACTTACGCCGGAATCTCATTGGTCAGTTGGCTTGAAAACAAAGAAACAAAGACATTCAGGAGAAAAGACAGGGAGAAAAGGAGGGAGAAGAAGAGAGACACAGACACAGACAGACAAATGAATAGAACAAGAGAAGGACAAACAGGCATTCTCCAACGGGGATACGAAAACGTCAAATGGCGGCGGTCCACAAAGTCATCCGTGCTCAGAATTCTTTTGAACTGAGCACTTGCCGTAGCAGGGGATACAGAAGGAGGTTGCTGTCCCAAAGAGGTGACATTGACGGGGCATACCCAATCATTCCTCAGAAAAGAGAACACATAGAATGGTGCACAGGCAAGATGGGTGGGACTAAGGGGGCATTTTAGATATGAAATCTAAATGGCTGGCTTGCGTTGCCATGTCTAGAGGCCTGCGCACCTTCAAAACAACCGCAGCTGCAGAGGAAGAATTGGGGAAGACCCCTGCCTTCATCACCTGATTGGGAATTCTGGCTGAGAGTTACTGGAAAAGGAATGCTGTGCTTGACGGTCTTCGGGGCTGATCCCGCAAAGAATATTTGTAGGTGCATGTGTGCGTTTGCTTTTTAAACAAGACCATTTTGGGCTGCAGTATTGACAGTTTTATTCCACCTCCTCTGCAGGGGCTCAGGCAAAGTGTCAAAAAAGAGCAATTCAGGTTAAATCAGGGAAGGTCCTTGGTGTGTGTGCCAACCTTCTGTCGCTGGGAGAGGCTACCGTTCAGCCATGAGCTTGTGGATTGTTGTAAAGGAAAGAGGGCCAGAGTGTAGCTATAAAGAATTATAGAGTTTAGGAGCTGGAAGGGTTGAGGAATGCATCAGCCCCCTAATCCTGCTCTAGCGCAAAGTCTAGGGCACCTTACTAGTTTTACTAGCTTGATCTAGGGCACAGGTGTCAAACTCGCGCCCCTCCAGATGTTGTGGACTACAGTTCCCATCATCCCCTGCCAGCATGATGCTGGCAGGGGATGATGAGAACTGTAGTCCCTGCTTCCTGGAGAACATGAGTTTGACACCTGTCCTAGAACCCAATTGATCCTAGGCATGCTGGCAGAAGGGGCCAGTCTGAGCCAACTGGCCATGCTGGCAGGGGCTGATGGGATTTGTAGTCCATGAACATCTGGAGAGCCGCAGGTTGCAGACCCCCGATCTAGGGCATCTTGCTAGTCTTTTCTCTTCCTAATACAGAGTCTGATCCACAGAATTTGGAATGCTGCATATTGCACAAAGGATTCTAAGAACGTTGAAATGCCAGATTCCAGGGAGGTCACAATATGGCTGCCATAAAAGGCGGAGCCAGCCACAAATCCTCAGGGAGTGACGTCACGCATAATTCTAATAGCAACTCTTCGACATTTAAGGCTGGAGCTCTAACAGGACAACTTTTTAAATATCATTTAAAAACTTTTTTTTGTGTGTGTGTGCACACAGCTTCTCTTCAGTTGTCTAGTGAAGGTCTTCCTGCGGTGGTGGCAGCTGCTGCTGGAATGATTTCCACCATCCAATGAGAAGGCCGAAAAGTCCCACCCACATTGCAGAAACGATTGACAGGTACCAAGAGAAGTACTGGGGGGCACCTTCAACATTAAGTGCACCATGTTGGAGAACCCCGCCCAACAAGGTCAGGTTCCCACCCTCTGGGAGATGCATTATGGACCTTATCATATCCTTATCATGTCAAGAATGGTGATAACACACAGCCCATCTGGACTGTCAATTTTTTTATCACCAGGAATCTCTATTTTTACCCTCCTGAGATTCCACGTCCAACAGAGATGCTTTACCTCTTGGTCACAGCATTGTGGTATTCTATGTATGTCCTGCCGTCAAAAGCAATGGCCTCGGAGTCTCCTGCTGCCTTCTCGATGATGACTAGAAGGGAGACAAGAACACAGAGTCAGGTGGGTTACAGATCTAGGGCTGAAGACAAACCTGCTGACATAAGTTTATGGGGAACAGGAAAAACATACTCACTTCCTGCCAGCATAGGGTCTATATATCCCTAAATCAGCTTTATATGGTGGCTCTGGTCCATGCACATACTATGCCGGAAGCATGCAAGGTTTGGAAGAAGCAGCAGTGGCAAATACAGCCACCCTGCAGACTGTGGGATATGGGACGACTTTCTGTCCCTCCTCACCAGCATGCTTCCTCTCCCAGCCTGGCTGTTTTCAAGGAGAAGGAGAAGAAGGAGAAGAAGAAGGAGAAGAGGAAGATGAAGAGGAAGAAGAAGAGGAAGAAGAAGAAGAAGAAGAGGGGGGGGGGGGGGGGAGGGGGAAGTGGGGGGGGGGGGAGGGGGGGGGGGGGGGGGGGGGGGGGGGGGGGGGGGGGGGGGGGGGGGGGGGGGGGGGGGGGGGGGGGGAGGAAGAAGAAGAAGAGGAGGAAGAGGAAGAAGAAGAAGAAGAGGAAGAAGAGGAAGAAGAGGAAGAGGAAGAAGAAGAAGAGGAGGAAGAGGAAGAAGAGGAAGAAGAGGAAGAAGAAGAAGAAGAAGAAGAAGAAGAAGAGGAAGAAGAGGAAGAGGAAGAAGAAGAGGAAGAAGAGGAAGAGGAAGAAGAAGAAGAGGAAGAAGAAGAGGAAGAAGAGGAGAAGTAGTAGTTTGGATTTCTATCCCACCTTTCTCTCCTGTAAGGAGACTCAAGGTGGCTGACAAGCTCCTTTCCCTTCCTTCTTCCAATGGACACCCTGAGTGAGAGAGATCAGTCTGACCCAGAGAAGGAGTTCAGAGAGAGATTTGTGACTAGAAGATCGGAGTGTGGAGATCGCCTTATCTGGTTCACCAGATAAGCCTCTGCCACTCAGGTGGAGGAGTGGGGAATCAAACCTGGTTCTCCAGATTAGAATCCATCTGCCCTGGGGAGAGGGAGGCCTGCTGTGGAAGCCAGTGACCCTCAAGCCTGTTCCTACAGAACCATTGCTGCTTCCAAGCAGCGGAACCTTTCTGGCGTGCCGAGAAACTGGCGGGGTGCGTTGCGAAGCTCAAGAAGTGGCACAAGCCCCCGTTCTGGCAAGGACTTGGCTTCCGAGTGCACGGATGAGAGTGGAAGGTAGAGATCTCGATGGCTCTGAGGATGTTCTCTTCCTTCAGGACTGGGATTCCTTTGATGGAAATCTGAACCATTGCAGAGGTGGAGGAAAAAAGTACAACTGGGATGAAAAAACACACACAACGGGGACATCTCGCCCGAAGACAAACAACCACGTAAAATCTCTTCTCAGCGGGCGAGAGAGATACAAACCACAACTGCGTTCTGTTTAATTGAGATTTTAGCACGGCAGGGATAAGCCGCAGAATCAAAGCAACAGAACTGACAAACGTCTCACCTTCTGGATGGACCCGTCAAAGCTGGTGGAGATGGCTGCGGCCCGGGCCAGTCTGCTGAAATCGGGCGCTCCCCCGACGTACAGGGGCTCCTTCAGGTTCAGGGAGGCATGAGATAGCTGGACAGGTAGAACAGGGGAACGGGGAGTGAGAAAGAACACATCGCAGGTTGGAACGCAGCTGCCTCCCTGCCCCGGGACGCAGAGCACAGCATTTCTCTCAAGGGGTAGAAGCAAGAACTAGGACTAACAATGGCTCAAAAATGCTTCCAAAACAGCTCAGCCTGAGTCAAAATCTGATGTTCCAGCCACATATTTTTAAACCTCTTTTTTTCTTACTCTCCCTATTTCCAGCCCAGCTGGAGACTGGGATTCTTTAACCCCTGTCCCGCTTATAATGAAACTATTCCCCAGTTTGTCTGGTGCCTGTCCATTAAAACTTTTCACACTTGGTGAAAACTTTGTTCCTCACCAAGGCCCTGTTGCTGTCTCTGTTCCTTTTTCACCCGTTTTAGCTTCCCCTTTCAATTGTCCTTCATTCCTCTGAGTTACGAGATTTTAAGGCACTACTGAGAACTGTAACTGGGCTTTTAAACTGAGGCTCATTCCGCACATGCAGAATAATGCACTTTCAAACTGCTTTCAGTGCTCTTTGAAGCTGTGCGGAACGGCAAAATCCACTTGCAAACAGTTGTGAAAGTGGTTTGAAAACGCATTATTTTGTGTGTGCAGAAGAAGCCTGAGTTTTTGTAGGCCGCCCTGAATCTGCTATGGGGAAGGCTGGGATATCGGTCAAATAATAAACGAATAAAGGTATTTGGTCAGCCTTGTTTTATCTGCTCCTTTTCATCCATGGACGTTTTAGATTTCTTTTCGAACGGCACTCGGAGCACATTTTGTTATTTCCGCGGAGAGTTGCAGCTTATTCATAATTTAAACAAAACAAATAATTCTCATAAGTCCACTCGCAATTTTCATACATCATCTCCCCCCTTCCCCACAAATACTGCCTCTGGCCCCGAGCGATGGCATTATACCCTCCCCCCCGCATTGGCGTTAAAAGGCTATCTAATGCTCAATGACATTACAAATGGAAAATGGCTCAACTTGTTGAAATGGAAAGGGGGGGGGGGAAGAAGGGGGGAAATTGCGGAAATAAAACATCTAGCCTAATAAAAGGGGACAAAAGAAAAGCCAGAGACTTTGTAAGATGAGGAGTGCAGGCGGGTGAAGACAATGAAGAGGTTACCGGCGTTTGGATGGAAGAGCGGAAATACAGAGAGGATGCGTTAGTGCCAGGTGAGATGAAGGCAGGCAACATAATACTTATCTTTACCTTACGGGATTTCTGAAATCCAGACAGCGGGAAAGAAAAAAGGGGGGGGGGGAGAGGAAGAAACACAAATGGGTATCGAGAGAGAGAGAAAAAACAGAGATCAGTGTACATCACGCAGAGGGCTGCTAGAGTCAAGCTCCAACCCAGACCTTCGTTAGTGGGCGACTGAGCGAGAGAAGGCACAGAATGGAGCAGCTGCGGGGGGTGGGGGGGAGGGAGGAATGCCCCTGGCTCCGGGAGATATTGGGGGGGGGGCGCTGCTTTTAGAAAAGGAAGCTTTAAAGCCGAAGGAAGCTTGGAAGAGCAGAAAAAAGGAGCACATGCAAGAGATCAGACGCGAGCCACGGGCATCCTCTGTTCCCTTTGTGGCCCATCTTGTCATCCTCTTTCTGCCACCGCTCTGCTTCCGAGGCCCGTTCCCTTCGCCAGCTTAAAAAAGGAGAAGAATCGGCCGCGTCTACTTTTATATTTCGGCTCATCTCAGAACTCGCCCCTCAGGGAAGGCACCAAAGGAAAAAAAAGAACCCACAGGATTTTGGGCAGGGTTTAGGACACGTGATTGGTTTAGAACACAGGTGTCAAACTCACAGCCCTCCAGATGTTATGGACTACAGTTCCCATCATCCCCTGCCATAACATCTGGAGGGCCGCGAGTTTGACACCTATAGTTTAGAAGGATTGGGAGGGGCTGGTGGGGGGTTTAAGCAGGAAGGGATAAAACAAAGATGGGAAAGTACTCCAAAAAGGAACCACCAGAACGATTAGGAGGCTGGAACGGCTGCCTTATGCAGATGCACAGAAACATTTGAAGTTTCTTTGTGGGGAGGGGGGGCGGACTATAGTCAGGAAAGGGTGGGATACAAATCTAACAATAAATAAACACATTTGTTTGTAGACCCTCTCAGAATGCCAGCATTTTTGTGGTCATCCTTTGAAACCGAATCAGAACAGGCGAAAAGGCTGGGTTTCTTCACTCTACGAGTAATCCGTTTATAAAACCCAGGCACAGAAGACGGTGTAAGCCATAGGTGTCAAACTCACGGCCCTCCAGATGTTATGGACTACAGCTCCCATCATCCCCTGCCAACATAATGCTGGCAGGGGATGATGGGGACTGTAGTCCATAACATTTGGAGGGCCGCGAGTTTGACACCTGTGGTGTAAACCTTCAAAGTTTACAGGATGTGATCTCTGAATATACCAAGCACAAGGCAGGCGCAGGGATCCTGACATTGGCGAGCCGCTCAGAGACTCATGCTGCTTGGAAATACAACGCTCAGCTTGACAGAGCATTCGTCTGCTCCATCCGACTCTTCTTAAAGTTCGAAAAACCCTGAATTAAATGGCTTGCGGGCAGATTTTGGGAAATGATTTCAAAAGTCTAGCAAAGCTTGTCTGAGCTGGAAAGAGAACGCGGCCTAGCCTTTGACCTTGGGCTTCACTGGCTGCAAAGAAGCCACAGTAACCCATTTCAGACCAAAAGGGCCCTTTGCTATCCTGGTTTCAGGGGATGCGTCCACTTACTGGAGACTCTCCCATGATCCGTTCACCATTATTGATTCTCATCACTCCTTTGCGTTCATTCCTCTCCAGCAAGACGCTGATCCAGGTGTTCAGTGGGATGGGCTCCTTGCTCCTGGGAAGGGGATGGCAAATACATGTGTGTATGAGGGAGAGACAGAGAGGACAAAAGAAGAATACCAAAGAACTTGTCTACTGAGATTTATGGTGTCTCATCTCAGAGCTGTCATTCCAAGAAAATGCCTCTGTATACAGACAAAATAACAGCATGGTTTCTCCTGATGGATAAGGGCAGTTGATTCTACCATAGGTCCTTCCATTCCATGGGGTCTCGGGTGAATCCAGACACACGGTTTAACCTGGTGCTCCACCACACACCTGCCACGGACACACCTGTCTGATTCTTGGCCAGGATTATGTGGACAACACTTAAAGCTGTCAAGAGGGCTTCTGATTCTCCCCCTAGTCCCCTCCCCACCACACTCTGGCCTCTAGAGATCATTTTCACAGTAGCTCTGCTTCCCAAGACTGGATTTATATACCTGGATTTATATACCCGGATTTATATACCTAAGAGGACTTGGGTGGAGTGGGATGGATTGATAGTAGAATGGAGTGTACCCCAGACAGGAGATCAGGCATTTGTGCTCTAAATTTAAAAAAAAAAACTGCAAGAACACCAGGCTGGAAGAACATTTTTCCTTGCTGTTCTAACTTTCCTCCTGCAGAGAGGTTTGGGTTTAGTATGTGAGAGCATCCCCCACCTGAAGTCAGAAATGGTGTTGCCCAGAATATTCTTTCAGGACTCTGCCTCCCCCCACGTGTCCACCAAGATTCCACCAGTCCCAGCATCCACCTTTTCTAGCTCATCACGAGGACTAGGAACTTACTTGATGACAGCCGCTCCCCTCCCAAGGTCATATCTGTACTCCAGGTAGCCGTCGTGCAAGGCCAGTGAGATGAAGTCCCCTCTGCCATCTGTCTTCTGCCCGTTGTAGAAGATCATGCCGCTTGGGGCCTTTGTCAGGAATACAATTTCCATGGTCATCTTGTTCCTAAGGAATAAAACACCTGGCCCTCAGCTTGGGTAGCCAGCCATTCTCTGCCTGGCAAAATGTGGCAGTGCCATTTTGATTGAGTGCCACTAGTGCCAGAAGGGGAACACAGTGGCTAAAAAGACATTGGAGACTCTCATCACGTACGCGCCAAAAAAGGCTTTGTGATGCTCCTATCAGGAATCCCTGAGGCAGCTGGGAACGTCAACACTGCTAAGTTACAACTCTCAACGATGACGTCTCAGAGATATCGATCGTGAGTACCTTTGGGTGATCTCCCTCTAACTAAAGCTCCTGTCAGATGAAAGGAAGAGGTCTAGCTCTAGAAGGGGATTGCTGTCGACCATATAATGGCAGACTTTTGTCTACCACTCTCCACTTTTTTAAACTAAGGGCACTCCTAAAACCTGCTCTCTGCCACGCAAGGGGTCCCAACCGGTGCTAGAGACAGGGGCAAATTAGCGCTAGCTTTTGTATTATCAAAGGGAAAGGGCTTGTTGCATCTCTGCGTTGGTAGACTTGTGGCAGCCTGACATCTTAGCGCACAAAACGCAATTCGTCTGCCTGACACGACCCCCGTTCTGTTTTAAAACTGTTACTAAGTACAGTGTGGTCTTCTTGAAGGCTCAGTCCCCATTTTGTGGTCAGAGTAGTTCATCCTAATAAAACGATTCCCTACTACTCACAAAGATCCGCAGAAGGCAGCAGGTTTCGCAGCTGTACTAAACATCAGGCAGGTGGTTTGAGAGGGTTTTCCCCAGTTGTGGCCTCCAGATTGTGGAACCACTTGGTGGCTGAATTTTGAGCCAACACAGGATAAGAAGGTTTTTTACAAAGACATCTTTTCTGTTTACTCAAACCTTTAATGTCTGCTGAGATCATTTACTTGTTCCTCCTGACTTTGATTTCTGGTTAGGATGGTGAATGAAGTGTTAATTGGATTAATTTTGATCCCCCCCGCCCCCTTTAGCGTTAGAAGTCCCATACCTTGGGTACATAATTCATTAATTCACTGGAGCATGTAAACTCTCAGCTTTTGATCCTAAAGTGATTTTCCAACTATCAAAGGGGGGAAAAAATAAATATGAAAAAGGAGAAGAGTTTGGATTTATACCCTGCTTTTCTCAACCATAGGGAGTCTCAAAGCTGCTTACAAACTCCTTCCCTTCCTCTCCCCACACCTTGTGAGGTAGGTGGGGCTGAGAAAGCTCTGAGAGAATTGTGACTGGCTCAAAGTCACCCAGCAGGCTTCATGTGGAGGAGGGAGGAAACAAACCCATTTCTCCAGACTGCAGTCTACCTGCTCTTATCCACTGTACCATATGTCCAACTATCTACAGTGACAAACTGCAAAACTCAGGGCTGCCACAGAAATATCTGGGGAACAGCAAAGTCAAGCTCATTATCTAGTGTAGGAAAATGGAAACATTCACACCTGGTACCTAAGGATTAACAAGCCCAGTCCCCGACTACCTGCCTACCTGACTGTAAAAACAACTCTCCCTCTTCTGCACTCCCAAGAGAAGGTGTCTCTCCTTGCAGGCCTAGACCCCATTAAATAATACATCTTTTTCTGCAGGTGAAATGTGAAATTAAAAATAGATCAACGCACTGTAGTTCTGGCACGACCGTTTGGAGGCCTTTCAACTCCAAGTAGGAGAATCCGTTGAATTCTGGCAGAAACGGCGTCATCTGGTCAAGCTCTGTGACTACAGGAGAGAGGGAAAGGAAGAGAGTGAAGGAGGATAGTTGGTACTGGAAGAATACATCTCGCTGGGGTTGGCTAAGTCCTCCTCCAAGCAAGGTGGCCGTGCCAGGCATCCAAGAAAGGGCAATCTTTAATTCTGCCCTCTGAGAACCTGAGCAGAGCCATGCTGGATTATGCCCAAGGAAGGGAAGGGTGGCTAAGATTGTTGTCTCCCCAAAACTGGCATCCCGAGGTACGCTGCCTCTGACCGTGGAGGTTCGATCTGGTCACAAGAATGGCGCTTTCCATCATTCAGTCATTGAGGGAAGTGTGTCTAATTGCCTTTTAAAGTCATCTAAGCCACTGGCCATCAGCTTTTGACAGAATATTCAATTCAGCGGCTCTGAACTGCTTCTGTTTGAACTGAACCCCCTGTGTGTTGTCTTCTTTGAATGCCCCCAAATTCTAGCATTATACAAGCAAAAGAAAAACAAATCTATCTAATGCTAGTCTTTTGAATGGCTTTTCCTTGGCTGCAGGAGAGGAATTCTGCTATTTAATTGCCACCCGTGGTCTTCCTTTTCTGATCTTTCTCTGTGCTGAAGTTTGTTTTCATCTCGTGTTTTTATCGAATGCCTGTTATTTATCACTGTATGCAGGATGGTATGGTGTAGCCCAATATTGTCAGTTCTTGGAAGCTAACCGGGGTCGGTTCTTGGATAGGGGACCACCAAGGAAGACTCTGTGGAGGAAGGCCGTGGCAAACCACCTCTGCTTCTCTTTGCTGGGGTCGCGTTGAGCCAGCTGCGACTTGATACATACATGTTACATACACGAAGAAGAAGAGTTTGGATTGATACCCCACCTTTCTCTCCTGTAAGGAGACTCAAGGTGGCTGACAAGCTCCTTTCCCTCCCTCTCCCACAACAGACACCTTGGGAGGTAGGTGGGGATGAAAGAGTTCTGAGAGAACTGTGACTAGCCCAAGGTCACCCAGCAGGAATGTAGGAGTGCGGAAACACATCTGGTTCACCAGATAAGCCTCTGCCACTCAGGTGGAGAAGTGGAGAATCAAACCCGGCTCTCCAGATTAGAATCCACCTGCTTTTAACCACTACACCACGCTGGCTACATATATTATTTGCTATGGGATTACGATTGGGCTGCTTTAGCAACGTTACAGTGATTGTTCAGATGCTGAGAGGGTTCTTTCTAGACAGGAAAAAGGGGATTCAAATTTTTTTCAGAAATGAAAATATTGTTACAAATACATAAAATAGGTCAGGCTTTGCCCCAGCTTACCTGTCTCGCAGAACTCCCCTTCTCTCCCCATGGGGCATTCACACTTGGCGCCCCCTTCTGGCAGCACCAGGCAGGTGGCAGACACGTGGCACGGGTTGGGGTCACAGGGGTTCCTCTCGTCAGCGCAGGTGGGTCCTAAAGGAAAAGAAGAAAACCGGGGAATTAGTTGGTCACCTCACATAGAGGTCCCTGTCCCAAAAGATATCCAGCTAGCCCCAACCAACATGCTTAAATTAAGTATAGGTTATGTCAAACGAGCCAGCAAGCATCATTCTCTTCCACCAACCTGTGAAGCCATTGAGGCACTCGCAGTGGAACATCTCCGCCTCCTTGACGTGGCAGAGCCCACCGTGGTGGCAAGGGCTGGGGTGGCAGGGGTTGTTGCCACATTCGCCCACTCCGCTCCCGTACAGCAACCGCGCCGGCTGCTGCTTTCTCGCATGGCTTAGTGTCGTACATCACTGAGTTGTTGGCGTCCAGCGAGGCGGGGATGCACAGCCCTTTAGGCCCGGTTGCTGCACCCGAAGTCGCTGGCTCAGCCACCCTGCGATGGAGGCAAAAGAAGGAGGTGAGAGGGCAGGAAGGCTCACAGAAAAGATAGCTAGGAGGGAAATAATCAGAGGTTTCTACCATTAAGTCTGGAGTAGAGATAACTCAGCTGTCCCCATAACAGAACTCGCAGGTATCCAGTAGGAAAGTAGAAGAAGGGTTTGGGTTTATACCCTGTCTTTCTCAAGTGGAAGAAGAAGAAGAAGAAGAAGAAGAAGAAGAAGAAGAAGAAGAAGAAGAAGAGGAGGAGGAGGAGGAGGAGGAGGAGGAGGAGGAGGAGTTTGGATTTATATCCCCCCTTTCTCTCCTGCAGGAGACTCAAAGGGGCTTACAATCTCCTTGCCCACCCCCCCTCACAACAAACACCCTGTGAGGTAGGTGGGGTTGAGAGAGCTCCGAGAAGCTGTGACTAGCCCAAGGTCACCCAGCTGGCTTGTGTGGGAGTGCACAGGCTAATCTGAATTCCCCAGATAAGCCTCCACAGCTCAGGCGGCAGAGCTGGGAATCAAACCCGGTTCCTCCAGATTAGATACACGAGCTCTTAACCTCCTACGCCACTGCTGCTCTAAGGTGTCTCAAAGTAGCTTACAAGTCCTTCCCTTCCTCTCCATACAACAGACTACGTGAGGTCGAGAGAGTTCTGAGAGAACTGTGACTAGCCCAGGGTCACCCAGCAGGCTTCAAGTGGAGGATTAGAATCCGACTGCTCTTAACTACTACACAATGTTGAGGACAGACAAAAATCAAGTTATCGCTCCAAGAATAATTAACTTGTGGAATTCTTTGCCACAGGGTGTAGCGACGGCCACCAGTTTAGCTGGCTGTAAAGGGGAGCTATAAAAATGTCAAGCAGGAGAAGTCCCCTAACAGCTGTTAGCCGCCGTAATGGCAAAAAAACCTCCTCCATGTTTAGAGGCAGTAACCCTGCAGGGAGCAACAAAAGGGATCTTTAAGTTGTTATTGGACTTGAATTTTGTTCTATAGGGTGAAATGTCAGCTACCCACAACTTCGGGCTTTGAGAGACAATTGTTCGGCCAGACAGCAAAGCCCCAAAGAACAGCCCAAAGTTACATCCACTTTCTCCAAGCAAGGAAAGAGATTCCACAATGTCCTAGCGAGAAAGGCTACGTCCCCGTTTATCACTCACGCAGCTATCTGGTCTTCTGGCGCTCCTCCAACAAAGAGGTCGGTGTCGAGATTCAACCCATCGGTGCCGCTGGGGCTCTCACCGTTCACATGGGGCTCACCGTCCACAGAGAGCATGCCATTCCGCCGGTTCCGGTTCACCACCAGTTGGTGCCACTTGCCGGGCTCAATGGGTACCCTGCTTGTAATCACACCAGTTCCAGAACCGGTGTTGAACCTGGAAAGAGCAGCGAAGTGTAAAGAAGACTGTCAAAGGCTTTCACGGCCGGAATCACTAGTATGTTGTGGGTTTTCCGGGCTGTATGGCCATGTTCCAGTAGTGTTTTTTTCCTGACGTTTCACCTGTATCTGTGTCTGGCATCTTCAGAGGATCCTCTGAAGACGCCAGCCACAGATGCAGGCGAAACGTCAGGAGAAAATGCTACTGGAACACGGCCATACAACCCGGAAAACCCACAACACTCAAGAGGTTGTTGACTGTTGTAAGCCAAGGTAAAAGAGAGTGAGCAGTGAGCTTAATAGCTGTGGGAGTAAACAAAGGCACGGGGCCGGCTGTTTGGGTTCTTCTCGTATATTCTGAATCTTTGTGTTTTAGTACTGTTTTCGTTGTGTCGTGTTGCAGGGATTTGTTCTTTTGAACAAACATTTCTCACTGCAAGCTGCTCCGGAGATTTCTTTTGAAAAAAAAAAGATGGGCTAAAAAGGGTTTAAATAAATAAAATAAGTAAGCAACTGGCTATTCAGATCCTGAAATTCCCGTATTGTCTCTCTGGGGCATATGTACATATTAGTTAGGGAAGAACATGTTGTCTTGTTGGGGGAGCGGCAATAACGCTTGGTCGCTGCCCGAATTTTGTTGGCTAAGTCCTGGAAGCAAAAGACATTACTGGGAATTGATTAATGGAATTAGAGTTCAGAATGTGACATTATAGGGCAAAGTGACTATGCGGCACCATCTGTGAGATGGGAAATTACACTCAGAAGAGATATTTATATAACAATGGTAATCTTTGTTGAATCTGGGAACAAAATTGATCCTTTGGTGAGTGTTAAACAAGAGGTGTTGATGTTGATATGGATTTAATTTGAAGTTTTTGTAATTTTCTAATAGCCAAACCAAAAAAAAAATGCAACATCCCACACAAATTAGCAAGCACAACAGTATGATGTACAAATAAGCAGAGATGGACATACACCCTGGGACACGGACAACATATACTCCACTAAAACATTCCCTTCTCACTGGATGCAGTGTGTAAGAGACTTCTCTTTGTGATGCACCTCTGAAGATGCCAGCCACAGATGCAGGCGAAACGTTAGGAACAAGATCTACCAGACCACGGCCACACAGCCTGGAAAACCCACCACAACCAGTTGAATCTGGCCGTGAAAGCCTTCGACAATACAAAGTCCTTCAGAAGCGCCGCTGATGGATCCTGGTACCAACTGACCATCAGAGGACTAGGGAGCCAGCGGGCAAAGCTGGCTTGCAAAAGGAGCCGCTTCCCCCATTACTGCCCTACCTACGGGCCAGGAAGCCAACGGAGAAACTTACCTGAGCTCCACAAAGCCGTTCACCAGCGCCAGAGAGAGAAAATCCTTGCCATGGTTCTGTCCGTTGTACAAGAGCAGCCCGCTGAGATCGGAGGCCCGAAACTCCATGGCAATGCGCACCGTGTGATACGCCTTCATCATTTTGAACGCCAAATAGGATTTCCCACCAAAACTGGGGATGAAGTATCTGATGGCTGTTGAGGACAGGACAAAGGCGTAAATGTCCAAAATGCGAAGAGGTGTTTAAAAAACAGGGGGAGAGGCGAGAGGTGGAGAAGAGAACGAGGAAAGGAAAAGTGTTTACATGAGCCACTTCCTATACAACCAAGAGTGGTGACTGAGCAGTAACTTATAATGGACAAAGCAGTAACCCGGGGTCACTGGTCGCTTTGAGCCTGAACCGACCCAACACAAGTTGGCAAAAGAACAAAATGGCTGCCACAGGAGGCAGAGTCAGCCATGATATGACTCCCACAGCTTCCCTTCAGTCACACTGGGAAAATCCCTTGGCCCCTGCTGCCTGTATCATTCCCTTTGCCCTCAGATTTCCCCTCCAAAATCCCACCTCTCAGTTTAGGTGGCATGTGTTGCAGTGCACAAGCTAATCCGGTTCACCAGATAAGCTCCGCAGCTCAAGGGGCAGAGCAGGGAATCAAGCCCGGTTCTCCAGATTAAAGCACACCTGCTCTTAACCACTTTGTTCTCTGTTAAAATAAAGCAGCGGTGTGAATGTGATGATTTCACTTTATATCCCTTTGTGCTTTTCCCACCTGTATAATAGAATAAAAATAAAAATACTTTAATCTCCTTGGCGCTCCATCAGCCACTTACACTTTTCGCAGACTGCCCCTCCCTTCCCAGCCGGGCAGTTGCAGGTGAAGTCTTGCCCGTCGTCCTCGCACGTCCCCCCATGGAGGCACGGGTGAGAGTCGCAAGGCCGGGCTGACTTTCTTGTGGAGGGCGGCGGGGTGGGCTTCTTCCTCGCAGTCGTGGCTGGCACCGTGATGATCGGTCTCTTGGTGGTGGCTGCCCCACGCGGTTTACTGCTGGGCCTCCCCGGATAGAGCGCCCGAGGGGCAGGAGTGGTGGTGAAACGGCGCGTGGTGGCCGCGGGCAGGCCCATGGTGGTGGCTGTCGTGGTGGTGGTGGTGGTAGTGAAGAGCTGGGGGATCCAGTCTAGAAGAAATCGCAAAAGGAGAAGGTGGTTTTCAGGGGCTGAATGGTAACTGAGGAACTTCTCCTGACCACTGAGGCACACCCAAGCGCTGCTGTTCCAAGAGATGGAGAGGGACAGAGGTGCAGCAGCCAAAGAAGAAGAAGAGTTTGGATTTATATCCCCCCTTTCTCTCCTGCAGGAGACTCAAAGGGGCTTACAATCTCCTTGCCCTTCCCCCCTCACAACAAACACCCTGTGAGGTGGGTGGGGCTGAGAGAGCTCTGAGAAGCTGTGACTAGCCCAAGGTCACCCAACTGGCGTGTGTGGGAGTGTACAGGCTAATCTGAATTCCCCAGATAAGCCTCCACAGCTCAGGCAGAGCTGGGAATCAAACCCGGTTCCTCCAGATTAGATACACAAGCTCTTAACCTCCTACGCCACTGCTGCTCCTGCTCAAAGAAGAAGAAGAGTTTGGATTTATATCCCCCCTTTCTCTCCTGCAAGGAGACTCAAAGGGGCTTACAATCTCCTTTCTCTTTCTCTCCCCCCCCCCTCCCCAACAACAAACAGCCTGTTAGGTATGTGGGGCTGAGAGAGCTCTGAAAAACTGTGACTAGCCCAAGGTCAGTCAGCTGGCATGTGTTGGAGAGTGCAAGCTAATCTAGGTCACCAGATAAGCCTCCACAGCCCAAGTGGCAGAGCAGGGAATCAAACCCGGTTCTCCAGATTAGAGTGCACCTGCTCTTAACCACTACATTACGCTGGCTCTCAAGAAGAAGGGAAGTTGGACTTATATCCCACTTTCCTCTACCACAAGGAGTCTCAAAGACATGGAGGTAGTTGCAAAGTCCTGAGAGAGGAGAACCAGCCCAGATCACACCTCAAGGGAACAGAAACGTTACTGCCTGACGCATGGAAACAGCACGGTTTCTTCGTAAGTGCTATCATCTTAGGAAGGAGGAAAGAAACATTGCAGCAACTCGCACAGAGCCAGGCAGAGTTCTCCTCCAAAGGGCATGCAAAGAGAAAGTACAGCGGAGGCAGGACAAGGGAGAAGGAGAAAGAAATACAGGGAAGCGCACCAAAGTCCATGAATCGGATGTTCTCCTGCTGCGGCCTTTTCACGGCGATGGTCTTCTTCTTGGAGGCTTTCATCTGCTTCAAAAGGGCCCTCTGGATGTCAGCAGCTGTGTAGGCGGTGGCTAAGAGTGCCCAGCAAAGGAAGGAAGGGCAAGAATGAGGCTGCGGAAGCTCAAAAGCGTCTTCTCGTTTTTCTTGCCGTCCCTGAGAATCCACCCCTTTCATCCCCATCTCATGCGGGGGGAAAAAAAGATTGCAAACTCAGGATGAGCTCCGGTCCAGCTATCAACTTCCCCCTGCCGTGCCTGCTGCATTTGGCTGAACAAAAACCGATCTTGAGAGGAAGGATTCTTTTTTAAAAGGTGTGTGTGTCGGCCTGGGGAGAAATGAAGGTATTTTGGGGGCTTGCATCTCATAGGGGGCTTGGGGCAAGCCCTTTTGTTATCAGAGTTTTCTCCACACCTGTGCTCCGCCTGCTGATTCAACAGCACAACTTGGCCTGCTGTAAAGGTGATTGTGTTGCACTAGGAAGAGTTGGGTCCTTGCTCAGGGCAAGTAACTCTCTGGGTGCCCCATCTAGTTATCTGCACATTTCCCTCCTTCCTTTCCTCCAAAGAACCCAGGAAAAGCATACGCGGCTCTTCCTTCCCCAATTTTATCTTCACGGCAACTCTGCAAGGTAGGCTAGGCTGAGGGACAGTGATCGGGCCAAGGTGACCCAGGTTCAACAGATCCAAGGCAGCAGAACTGAGGAGTTCCCTTCTCCGCCTGAGACCCTGAAGAGCCACAAACCACACCAGACAGCCCCCACGGCAAAGATTTCCTCAGACATGTGCCATCTGGAATGATGTGTGAAAACAAATTGTTTCACCTGTTCCAGAATCTCCTTTCTCTCCGAGCTCCTACCTCCAAAGTCGGAATCAACAGATAACTCCTACCATTACACAATCATTATGCCTCACACAATATTCCCACGATATCTCTTATCTCGCCCAACATGAGCATCTTCTCTTGTGTTCATATTATTAACCCCATCACCAGCGGCTAACCTAATAATTTTGCCAGCCAACATATAGGATACAGCACTGGGAAAAGCTTGGCTTTGTGACTGTATCTATTCTGCAAATTTGGCTTGTTAGGACACTCCTCTGACATGCGAGTTTAAAAAGCACGGCTCACATAACTTCCAATTTTCTTTGCTATCGTAGGGGCTAGAAACTTCCTTTCTTTTAAAAGTTATTTGAAGTGAAGGCTATGATTTTGCAGGAAGTGGAAATCAGGACGAAGCATCACCGCCTACGTGTTTTCTGAGTTTCTGCAGAACTGTGACATACACAAAGCCTTGATTAAATATCCCAGAACTGGAGGAAGCAGACGGCAGCTGTCTGGGTCACTCCAGCCCATTCTCCCACTATGGAGTTGTGAGGAGGGGGAAAGCTCACTTGGGTCAAAGTGGGACTCGACAATGACGCGCACGGCACTGCTGTGGCCCAGATCTCGCACCCGGATGCTCTTGAAGTCCTTCTTGACGTCAGAATTGCGGAAAAGCTCGTCTAGCTGAGATCCAGGAAGGGGAGGGGAGAAATAAAGGAAAACAGGTTTAGGGAAGGGCTTGGTATGGTGGATTTATGTCACTTCCTATACAGCACAGGATCTGTCTGAAAAAAGACCAACCGGTACGAGAATTGTTTCGGAACAGCATCGCAAGGACGGAGACACTCGGTCAAAGGAGCTGCTGGACAATCTTTTGGAGCCATCTTAAGCAAGAACAGGAACAACACTTGACTCCCGAAAGCTCATATCGTGTTTCCCCAAAAATAAGACTGTCTTATATTAATTTTTGCTCCCAAAGATGCGCTATGTCTTATTTTCAGGGGATGTCTTATTTTTCTGTGTTCTGTTCGTCGGGCATGCTTCCAAACAAAAACTTTGCTACGTCTTACTTTCGGGGGATGCCTTATATTTCGCACTTCAGCAAAACCTCTACTACGTCTTATTTTCAGGGGATGTCTTATATTCGGGGAAACAGGGTACTTTGAGCACCTTATTAGTCTTTCAGGTACTACTGGACTCAAATCTTGCTCTCCTACTGCAGACCACCCCACCTGGAGCCTATGGAACTGCCTGCTCCCAGATGCTCTCAGCATTCTGTCCCTCCTGTAACATGTTCAATCCTCATCAGGCGGAGGGGAGGTGGGTCAAGTCTTTCTCTTCTGGTTAATTTACAAAGCCATATTTTTCTGCATATTTGCGGAATCCCTCAAGGATGCAGAAACCTCTTCCTTACCTGCTGCTGCACTGCTGCTTTTGCGGTGACCACAAGTGAGAGTGATCTTTACTTCTGGTGATTACTTGATGCTGTCAGCTACTGTTCCTATTCTTATATTTTCAGAATGGCATTTACTAGCCTGAGAGTCCAGGCTATACCACCGGCAGTGTATAGCACACGATGTAGTCATGTGCCGGTATCTAACCATAGATGCATTCGTGGCAGTGGGGCAGATGAGGGCATTCTGCATTATGTTTTGGATGTCATCTTTATGATGACATACGGACCAAATATATTACAGTTCTCCCAATTGTACAGGATACTGACAACACTGGGAAACTGATTTGTCTACTGTCCGATGGTGATCCATACATTTCCAACAGAGCAGCACTTTTTCCTGATGCCGCAAGGAGAATTCACTTATGGCAGGGGTCTGCAACCTGCGGCTCTCCAGATGTTCATGAACTACAATTCCCATCAACCCCTGTCAGCATGGCCAATTGGCCCGTGCTGGCAGGGGCTGATGGGAATTGTAGTTCATGAACATCTGGAGAGCCACAGGTTGCAGACCCCTGACTTATGGCTACTTATGGTGTAATGATGATATGTCTTATTATTTGATGGGGATATTTGTACCAGTACTAGCACATGTGGGGTGTTTTTTCTGTTGGTTTTAATATTACTATGTTTGTGTATGAGGAGATTGTGAAGGCCTATGGCCAAGACAATAAACTTCCTCCTCCTCCTCCTCCTCCTCCTCCTCCTCCTCCTCTATTATTATTATTATTATTATTATTATTATTATTATTATTATTATTATTATTATTATTATTATTATTATTATTATTATTTCTGGTTCTCTTTGGTGACCCTCAGCATCAGGCCAATATTTAAAGCTCCTGTGGTTCCTAAATTGTTGCATGATGCTCACCGCGCTTTCAATGCTCCTGGCGGTCTCCCCGAAGAGTTCTGATTTGGGGTCCGCCATCTCAGGCGTGTAGAAGAGTTCTTGGCCTTCCACTTCTTCCAAGATGAGAACTCCCTGGAACACTTTGGTGGCTGCAAGAAGGGGAGAATCCAAGGAGAGATAAGTCCAGACCAAAATGTCTTATTAACCAGTCAGAGAAAGGCATCCAGAGGAAACCAGATTTTTTTTCTTGCATTTTTTATAGCAAAAAACAACCGAAACCAAAACAGAGTGTTCAATCCCTCGACAGGGGAAAAGAAGCGGGGAGATGGTGCCAGAGTTTGGGGTTAGTTCGGATGTGCCAGGGAAGTGTCATGGAAGGTTAGTGTTCTGAAAATGCCAAAACGTGGCGGGTTGATATGGTGAAGAGCCCGGGCTTTAGGATGGGCGGGGTTTACCATGCAGCTTCCTCGAAGATCCACCTGGGAGGGTGGCCTTCCTGGACTGGCTGAGTGACAAGAGAAAGACGGTTAGCTCCAAGCAGGAAACAGGTCAAACACAAAAGCTTTCACATCACCTCCTAGGCTCAGGGGAAGTAGACTCAATGTCACATATCTTACTGCATTGCAAGTTACATGAAGGTGAAAGGAAGCTGTTGATCCAACCATTGTTAACTCGTCATGTATATCCATTCATAGATAACTCAGATACAAATTCTGTAAGAATATTATTAGAAGATCGTGTTTCTGCCATTTCACAGAAGGTAGCTAAATTTTGTATATTGGTGCACAACAAGCGTAGTTCCTTATTAAAACAAAGAGCCGCGATGTGTGATGAGGACTGTAATAATGCCTGAAGCTAATGTTATTTATTAATAGATTTTATAATGGATTTTAATTTATATTATATTTTTGTATAAGTGGAGTGCTATGTATTCACATGTACTCTGATTTTAAACTATTGGCTGGCCAAAAGGCCGTAATAATAAATATCTATCTATCACATCACCTCCTATCAGATCCTTTAACTGGAGATGCCAGGGATTGTACCCGGGACCTTCCGCATGTCAAGCGGATGCTCTGCCTTTGAGCCACGGCCCCTGCTTAACTTGCTGTGCAAGAAAGCTGGTTAATGCTGCAGGGGTAGGGAGGAGGACCAATTGTGCCTGTTCAGTGGTGAGGGGGGAAAAGACGCTCTATGGCCATGGTGGCGAACCTTTGACACTCCAGATGTTATGGACTACAATTCCCATCAGCCCCTGCCAGCATGGTCAATTGGCCATGCTGATAGAGGCTGATGGGAATTGTAGTCCATAACATCTGGAGTGCCAAAGGTTCACCACCACTGCTCTATGGCATAGATTTCAAACTCACGGGCCTCCAGATGTTATGGACAACAGTTCCCATCATCCCCTGCCAGCATGATGCTGGCAGGGGATAATGGGAACTGTCGTCCATAACATCTGGAGATCTGCGAGTTTGATACCTGTGCTCTATGGGTTCAGAGGTCTTTTTTAGTTTTTTTTTTAGTTTGGATTTATACCCCACTTTTCTCTCCTGTAAGGAGACTCAAGGTGGCTTACAAGCTCCTTTCCCTTCCTTTCCCCTCAACAGACACCTTGTGAGGTAGGTGGGGCTGAGAGAGTTTCGAAGAATTGTGACTAGCCCAAGGTCCCCCAGCAGTAATGCAGGAGTGTGGAAACACATCTGGTTCACCAGATAAGCCTCCGCCACTCAGGTGGAGGAGTGGGGAATCAAACCCGGTTCTCCAGATTAGAATCCACCTGCTCTTCGCCACTACACCACGCTGGCTCTCATTCATTACTCCGTATCTGTTTCTTGAGTGGAATCACTGGACTGGGCCTGTGGAATGAACCATACCTGAAAGAGATTGGGGTGGGGGTTTTTTTTCTGCTGATACCACCAGAAAGAGGTACGGAGTCTCCTCCGAAGCCACTGAGATTCACGATTAAAATAAGGTAGTCCGGGCAGCCAGCAAGGTGGGCAGTGAGGAGCACCAACGAGTCAAGGAAGAAGCAGGTGCGAGAAGACAGGAAGCACCAAAAGAGGTGGGGAAGAAAAAGCCCTACCCAGGAAGGACCGTGTGGGCTCTAAGTGGGAGAGTTTCCTCAGACAAGAAGAAGGGTGAATATCACGCAGAGAACCCAAATCGCCAGATGTATTCTTCTCTATACATCTGCACAGTGTAAAATTAAGCTAGATTGAAACGGTCAGGTAGGGTAGCCATGTTGGTCTGAAGCAGTCGGAAAAAAGTTTGTCCAGAGGCACCTTTAAGACCAACATTCTTGGTATAAGCATTCGCACGTGCGAACGCTTATACCAAGAATGTTGGTCTTAAAGGTGCCACCGGACAAACTTTTTTTCTAGATTGAAACAGACTCTGCAAACACAGCTTAGCCCTGGGAACGGCAGAGCCAGGTGGTATTACAGAACTACAACCCCCAGAATTCCTTTCAAAGCTGATTTTTACAGCGACTCTCCAATGGGGCTGCAAGCACTGCAGAGTGGTCCCAAAGCCCAACACACATAATGGGGAGAGTGTGGGTCTGGGGGATCTCTCTCAAGCGCCCACTCTGCGGTAAAGACCATGGAGTGATCCAGAGCCAGTTGCTATTTTCAAGTTCAACCTACCTCACTGGATTGTTGTGAGGGTAAAGAAGAGGAAGAGGGGATGCCATCTTGACCTTTATAGAGGAAGGGTGAGATAGAAATCTAGTTTTTTAAAAAAATCTGGCAAACAGCTCAGTAGCACGGAGGGACAGAGGCAGAGGCGTAGCTGCAATGGGTACATCCAGGGTGGCGCACCCCAGGCACCCCCTCTGCAGTCACTGGGGGGCATGTCGGGGGTGTATTGGGGTGGGGGTGTTTTGGGGGGCGTTGGGGGCACGAGGGCAGTTCATGCCTCAGGCGCAATTCCCCCTCCCTTCATTACTGGACGGAGGTAGACGAGATTCTCCATACACTCTGGGTTTTGCTCCACCAATAACACTGCTGGGAATTAGATGTTCAGCCATCGCAACTGTTTCCTACCTCTGTGGGTTTCATACAGATCCTTAGTGAGAAGTCTGTGCCCCTTATGCAAACCTACAATCCCTAAAGTTCCCAGGTTGGGAGCACAGAGTGTTAAAACAGGCTGGAAGCTAGTTTAAATTCGTCTCTCGGTTGAGTCATGAAAGCACGTTCTGCGCACCCAGAAGTGCTACGAAAACGAGAAAGCACAGTCACCTGGGCAGTTGCTTCCCTCCGCATCAACCGCAGGGGTTTTGCCATCGGAGCAGCACCCCAACGGTGTGTTATAGCAAGTAGCTCTCTCTATTGTCGGGACGCCCGTGACCTCAGACTCGTCGGTTTCCTGGTCCCCTGCATAGCAATGGGAAGAAAAAACGGTCACGCTGATATTCCTGCACGCCTCCGTGGGAAATATCAACTTGCTGGATTTCCAAGTCCACTTCGCCATGTCCAGTCCAGGATTTCGCACATCAGATTATTGCGCAATAGGATCCATGAAAGGGAATGGTACACGGCGTGAGAAAATGATTCAACCTTTCTTCTATAGTCATGTGGACTAGAAACTTAACTTTGGGAGCTGGCAGGTGGAATGTGAAATGGGTGCCTACGTGGAAACAGGAGAAATGGTAACCCACACTTTGATTCTAACACACTATTAAAAAGGGGCTTATTTCCTGGGCTGCCAATGTTTTTGAAACTGTGGCACCTTTGGAATTTTGGCCCATGGTGGGCGGGGGGGGGGGTGCAATTGCAACGTGGCTGTCGTGTGGCCAACCACGAAATGGCTGCCCCAGGGAGAAGTATAAACCCCTGTATGTCAGGGAGAGAGGTTAGGCATAAACCTAATTGTAAATCTCCAACATTTATCAGGATGCCTTTTGAAATGAATACTGTTTCGAAATATTTTTTTTTCCACTAAGCACAATCACATAGCAAAGATTATTGTGCTGTACAGTCAATCGGAAGCCATGCTGTTCAAAAGCTCCATTTGATCCCACCTGCTTAGAGTAGATGGCAGGAAACGTTTTGGGGAGCACCACGGAGCCCACGCTTATCAGGTAAGTGTGCAAGAGCAAAATAGGCCTCCAATTTTAACTGAGATTTTTTTTTCCAAAATTTCAAATTTCAAAAATTTCTCAGCATAGAACTTGGCATTTGCTCACCGACGGAACTCGACCCGCTGGATTCCTGGTCTCCACTGATACCAATTTCTTGGTCCCCACTGCCTTCTGCACTACCAGATTCGACAAACGCTGGCTGGGTGGAGGCTGGAACTACAGGAGCTGTAGAGAGGGGGCGGAGGGTGGTCCGGTGAACCCCGTGTGTCGTCCAAGCGGTTGTGGCTGGCCGAGCAGTGGTTGTCCGCCTCGTGGCTGGGTGGCTCTGAGTGGCATCAAAGTGTCTCGAGCTGGCAGCCGTCCTGGCTGTTTCAAAAGTGAGGGGCGTGGTCCGAGGAGGTGGAGGGAGAAGAGAGTCCAGAGGCCGTGTGGTTGTCGGTGGTGTGGTGTAGCTCACAATTGTGATGGATTCTGGAAGAGAAGCAAAGATGAGAGCCGGGCAAGAAGTAGATTGAAGAAATGGTGATTATTGCCTTGAAAACTGTGAACTGTTGGGAGACGTAGGTATTTGGAAGATCACAGTGTGTAACAGACCTCCCTCTGTGATACATCTCTGAAGATGCCAGCCACAGATGCAGGCGAAACATTAGGAACAAGATCTACCAGACCAGGGTCACACGGCCCGGAAAACCCACCACAACCACTCCCTATTAACATCAGTTTCAAAAACCCCTTTTTGTGTGTATACCAGAACCAGGACTTTCTCCACTCCGTTATGCAACTCTTTCTCCGAACTTGCTGAGCCTCAGGGCTCAGACACGAAACAGTCTACACATCTGGGAGGTAATTAAAAATAATAAACAAGACATACTCTCAACGCATCAGCGCCAAGTTTATGTATTTTCTTACACTGCTAATTTCCTATTTATGGGAAATTAGTGTAATGTAGTATAGTTCAAACGTTAAACTACGACTGGGGTTCAAATCTCCTGTGAGGGTTTTTGGATGATTTTAACACAGTCACACTCTCAGCCTAGCCTAACTCACATGGTTGATGTGAGGATAAAATGGGAAAGGGAGCATCATGCAAGATTTTCTGATGAGACCTTTAGGGCGAGTTAAAACTGTAATAGGTTAGAGCATCTCTCGACATTTTCATTTTTTAAAAAGTTTTAAATTTAAAAAGACCCACAAGAGGAGCCAGAGGTTCACGACTGTTGCTAAAAGGATGATTTTTTTTAAAAAAGAAAGTCTTTGTTTGGTTTGCCATATGTGAGTTTCTAAGGATCCTTTGAAATCTGAGCGCCATCCCCTGCCAATTTAATTCTAGCTCGACTTTAGCACGCCGATTGGCTTGCAAATCACACACGGAAATCAATAGTCATTTTAAGTCTTCCTAGTCAGGAATCAGGGCTTGAAAGAAGATGCATTTGTTGTCTTCTGCTTCAGAACAAACCTGGTATCTGACTCCTGACAATTACAGAGCCTAGGCCTCAGGCCTTCACACACATCAACCTTTGGTCCTTGCAAGAGCCCAACAGCTATATTTCTCCTTCCCTTTCCTGGCCCTCTCTTTGAATCTCAAATAGTGCATTTTAAAATCAATCTCCATTTTAAAAAAATAGGTGTAGATTTTGAGACGGGCCTTCCCATGTGCTGAAATCTTGAGTTTCTACCAGTCCAGGTTTTATTGGCCTGAGGGAACTTTACCTCAGGATTTCAGTTTTTTTCATGGACATCCCCGCCTCTAAATCCATACTGCCATTTTCACAGAACTAATGTGGGCATGCGATTTCACGGTACTAGTTTAAGCGCATAAACTTGTGCGGTACAGTGATTACAATCCTGGTCTAGGATTAGGAAGACCCAGATTTAAAACCATCCCCCGCCATGGTCAATGACTTTGGATCAAATGCTCCCTCCCAGCTTAGCCTACTTCACAGGGCTGTTGTGACAACATGAGGGGAGAACACGTATATACCCCAAACTCCTTGGAGACAAGACAGCATCCAAAAGCACTATATAGATGCCTGAGTTTAACACTGTGTTATGAGATACTTACAGATTGCCATCGAGACTATGAGGCCGGATTCCGATTCTCAAACAAAATGAAGGGTTCTTGGGCAGCATTCCTACCCCTAACACAGAAGGGACTTTGAGTTGTACCCATGGGGAATATGCTGGAATAATAAGGCCCAAGAGGAGCTGTCCAAATGCTGAACAAGACGGCGGACACTACTGAGACAGACCCACCTTGGCATTGGCCCAAATGCTTCACCTCGATGACCTGTCCTTGCCGGCACGCGATGGTCTTCAGCTGGCACTGGTCACCGTACGTCACTCCATCAGAGCCGCAGACCTGGCGAAGTGCGGGGTGTGAACAGTGGTTAAGCCAAGCAGAAGAAAACTGGGCTGTATCTCTGTGGCCATGGCAGGGATTCGGGGGGAGGAATGGGAATGGCACAAACTAAACGGGGGGTGGGGGAACAAAAGAAGTGAGAAAGCAGTGGGGTCGGATGCCTAAGGGGGTGGTGAGCTCCCCATCACTGGCAGCCTTCAAGCCACGGCAGTGAGCTCCCCATCACTGGCAGGCTTCAAGCCACGGACAAACACCTGCCAGGCTGTTCCTGCACTGAATCAGGGGGTTGAACTAGATGGCCTGTTTGGCCCCTTCTCACTCTATGATTCTAACCAACAAGAGTATGAACTAGAATAATAGAGTTGAAGAGACCACAAGGGCCTGCAGGGGTTTATTTATTTTATTTATTTATTTCCTGGGCTTTTATACCACCCCATCCCCGAAGGGTTGGACTCGATGGCCCTTGTGATCTCTTCAATTCTACGATTCTAGCTTACACTCTTGTTGGTTTGAATCATAGAGACAGAAGGGGCCATACAAGCCATCTAGTTCAACTCCCTGATTCAATGCAGGAAACAGTGGGTGGAATAAGAACCCCACAATCTAAATCTCCTCTCAGAGGTGGTTTTGATGGTCATTTTTGGGCCAATCACTACTTCTAAAGGTGGGTGAAATCCTGTAGGCAGTCCTTCTCTTCCATTACACACACACACACAAACACTCACAAAGGATTCTTCCCCTCGTGCACACGCTCACCTTTGTCATGTTGCCCTCTGTGCACAGTGGGGACGGGCACTCGCAATGAGCAAAGCCGTTAACCTCCACACAGGACGCCCCAAATTCACACGTCAATTCGGTGCAGGATGAGGGTGCTAAAGGGTCTGAGGAAGACAGAACCGACCACTGGGATACATTTGTTGTTCAACCCCCCGAGCTCTTGCTTGACATGATAAAACCCGCCAATGCAAGCGGGCCTTCCTCCGTTACCTTTTTCACAGCCGGACATGCCCAGCTTGCTGCCGTCGGGGCACTGGCTGCACTTCATGCCGGTTATGCCGGTCTTGCAGGAACACAGGCCGGTCATCTGCTCACAGTCGTCGCGCACGGAGCCCACGGGGTCACAGTGGCAGGCTGCACGGATAGAGGAGGGTTAGGAGGAGGAGGAGAGTTTGGATTTATACCCCCCTTCTCTCCTGTAAGGAGACTCAAAGGGGCTTACAGTCTCTTTTCCCTCCATCCCCCCGCACAACAAACACCCTGTGAGGTGGGTGGGGCTGAGAGAGCTCCAAAGAACTGTGACTAGCCCAAGGTCACCCAGCTGGCGTGTGTGGGAGTGCACCAGGTAATCCAGTTAACCAGATAAGCCTCCACAGCTCAAGTGGCAGAGCGGGGAATCAAAGCCAGTTCTCCAGATTAGAGTGCACCTGCTCTTAACCACTACACCACTGCGTAGGATGAAGTCACCTTTAGGATGAAGTCACCTTTCTCCCCACCGCCCCTTCTCCACACCCTACTGCAAAAACACCCTTTGCCCTTATGATCTAGGTAGCAGTTGGGGTTGGTGAGAGGAGTGATGCTCCTGTCTCTCGGACTGGGGCTCAGGTGGAAGCAAATCCAGTCAGCTGTGAAACAAGAACCACCGGGCAGGTCAAGATAGCACCAGAGAGTCTCAGTGTTGGTCTGCAGTGGCACAGCTGGATTTGAGTCCAGTGGCACATTAGAGACCAAGAAGACCTCCCAAAAATATTGATGGTTTGGAACCCATTTGGAACCCAGAAGCTCTAAGGTTCTGGTGCCTCCCTAAACTGGGAAGCAAAGCAGAAACCTAGAAGCTGCCCTGTTTTTAGCTATGGCATCTCTGACACCTCTCAGCTGCCCCAAAGAGGTCTCTCTCTGGAGTAAGCGCTTGAGAATAATGAAGAAGAAGAAGGAGAAGGAGAAGGAGAAGGAGGAGGAGGAGAAGGAGGAGGAGAGTTTGGATTTATATCCCCCTTTCTTTCCTGTAGGCGACTCAAAGGGGCTTACAATCTCCTTGCCCTTCCCCCCTCCCAACAAAGACCCTGTGAAGTAGGTGGGGCTGAGAGAGCTCCAAAGAACTGTGACTAGCCCAAGGTCACCCAGCTGGCGTGTGTGGGAGTGCACAGGCTAATCTGAATTCTCCAGATAAGCCTCCACAGCTCAGGTGGCAGAGAGGGGAATCAAACCTGGTCTCACAGATTAGAGTGTACCTGCTCTTAACCACTACGCCGCTGCTGCTCCTGCACATGAAGAAAAGGCGGGCGGCTGGGAGTCTTGAAACCAACCACTTAGGGTATAAAAATCTGAAAACTTGCAACTGGAAAAATCAAAACCCTTTTCTTCCGGTTGCAGCAGGGGACTTTTCCAAAATGGGCTTGGAATGGAGAAGAAGCCCCACCCCCCTCCCCCCAGCCTCCCATTCAACATTTCCGGGGCTTAATGAGGGATGCGATTAGCAAGGAGTATCCTATTCCCAGATTGGCCCTTCAGCTTCTGCTTATTCGTTTTCGCCGTAATGAGCAAACACCCTTTTTCCAGAGCCGGGGTTGGCACCCAGAAGCTTCAGTTCCCAATTCAGCACTTTAACTCTGGTGGGTGTACAGCGTGTGTGAGTGTTTGCAGGGGAGACGGGGTGGATAAAATCCTCTTCGGTGAAGAACTGATGATCCCTGAGCAATTCAGATTCATCCCTCAACAGGGGAGGGGAGGGGGAGGGAAAAGGGGAGACGTCTTTATAATAATTTTGCACATGTGGAGAATCCGTACTATCTGTTATTTGCGACGCCTCCCAAATAACTCTTCTTCCCACGATGTTTCCACCCTCTCCCCGTTTCCACCTTATCGATTTTTTTTTTTTGCTTTTGTCTCCAATGGAGCTTGAAATTAACATGGTCCTTTCCCCCCTCCTCCCCCTCCCTTCCCCCGGGAGCCGTTCACTTCCTTGTTTGTACAGGGAACAGTGTCAGCGCAGATCCGGCAAACTGACAACCGATATTGCAATCCTCGCTGTGGTCGGCATCGCAGCAATAAGAAGCATTTTAAAAAAGGGATTTCGGTGTTCAAAACGCTTTGCCTTATCTTGTCGTAACCCTTTCAACAGCCCTGTAAGGTAGGCTGGTATGGCTATCCCCACACTGCAGATGGAAAATCTAAAGAGTGTACAGAAGCGGCAACTAAAGATGTTAGTGTGGTCGGTTGAGGTTCAGCGGTCGAGAAAAATGTATCCTTTCGCATTAAAATACAGTCCTGAACAAATATGAGATTGATCATTCATTTTTAACGCTGCTTTTGTCAAAGCTGTTATTCTCTGTGTTACTGAACATGGTACTTTGATACAAGAAGAAGAAGAAGAGTTTGGATTTATATCCCCCCTTTCTCTCCTGTAGGAGACTCAAAGGGGCTGACAATCTCCTTGCCCTTCCCCCCTCACAACAAACACCCTGTGAGGTAGCTGGGGCTGAGAGAGCTCCGAGAAGCTGTGACTAGCCCAAGGTCACCAAGCTGGCGTGTGTGGGAGTGCACAGGCCAATCTGAATTCCCCAGATAAGCCTCCACAGCTCAAGCAGCAGAGCGGGGAATCAAACCCGGTTCCTCCAGATTAGATACATGAGCTCTTAACCTCCTACGCCACTGCTGCTCCTTCAAATGGATGTGGGGGTGGGGGGAACAGGGCTAAATAGGACCCAGGCATTCTACAAAAAAGAAGGTCCGGTATGTTGAGTTCTATGTCAGAGGAATATAAAACCCTCCTAACATCTTTTCCTGAGACAGACTTTAGTGAAGAATTTGGGGGCTAGGCTCTGGTTGGGGCCAGCTGTCAGGGCCATCTGACCCCAGTGCCACTGGAGTCAGTGGCTACCGATCTATTCCCAAGCCTAGTTCAAACTGCTGGTTTTACCTAAAGGCTTGGGACAGAGTTAGCTGAACGACGGTCTTCTCCCATAAGTTCCTGCCCAGGAATTATGATAGCAGGGACACTTGGCTGCCTACAGATGAAAGCCTTTGCCCCAGCTGATCCACTGAGCTAGATTCCAGCAGTCCAAGACCCCCTTCCCATCATGAGCCTTGGACATGTTTCCAAACGCAGCCCCACAGAACTGAGGACTAGAAACATTTAAGAAGGAAAGCTGAGGTTCTTAGGGGACAAATCTCCACAACAGATTTCCTGTCCCGCATGTGGAATATTTAACACTCATCCCTAGTTCTAGAGACAACAGGCAAGATCAAATTCAGGACTTTGGCTAACATCTGGAAGGCAGCAAGAACATGTCTTGTAAGGAGTGTGGCAAACATCTGGCTAAGTGCATGATATAATCTGCAAATGATTAGTGTTTAAAGACAGGTTTCTCCCCAGGATATTGTTAACACACGCAGGGCATCAGGAATATATTCACGAGGGTTATTATTGACATATGGAAAGACGGGAGATTGCTGTGCGTGGTCATTGCCAACATCTGGAAGGCGTTAGGACAATTTGCGCCGGCTTCTGGATACTTTTCTGTACAGGGCTGCTATGGGAAGGGGATCGGCAGCACTTTCAATATAGATCCTCTGACATCTGGTGTTTTAAACTCTCTCAGAATAACATGGCATTTGCTTCCTCCAAAACATTTCTCCAACCTGTTGACATTTCTCTGCGATTTTCCCTTACTGTTTTCCATGCATCAAATATCAGTGCTGTTTTAAATTAGCATGCATTAGCAAAAGCTGAACCCAAAAAGGACCTTTCTTTGCAAGTCTGACTACTTATTATAGTCCTCTGAATAATGACTTCATACCGCATACAAAGGAGGCTGAATTTAAACTACTTAGGATTTTTCAGAAAGTTTTAACCCCAGTAGGACTTGAAATATCTAGCCCTCCATTTTAGAGAAGGAAATTTGTTCCAGGGGAAACTTCCCTATGACTTATTCCCTCCTGTGTTCCTAATGGGATGCCCAACTTCTGTGTCCCCTTTAACATATGGAATCAATCAATCAATAAATAAATAAATCAACTAACCTACCTATTTACCTACCTAATCAATCAATCAATCAATCAATCAATCAATCAATCAATCAATCAATCAATCAATCAATCAATCAATCAATCAATCAATTTACATACCTACCTACTCAACCAATCAACCAATCAACCAATCAACCAATCAATTTACCTACCTACCTACCTACCCACCCACAAAAACAACAAGTGAGGTTCTAACATTTTAAAACTGTGGGGATTCTCTGATCTGAGACCGTGGTGAGTTCTGAAGAGTGTGGAAAGTGTCTGTAATTAAGTATCCAACCCAAAGAGAATGTAAGTTCCATGCAAAGGGGACGGCTAGTCCCTAAAGGGCCACACAGCCACAGCCCCGGCCACATGGGCTCTGAAGCGCAGCTTTTTTGGCTCAAGTGGGGAGACCGCCATTAGAAAGCTGGTAGTCCAGCGTGCAGAGGAAGAGCAGGCCAAGAAGTCAGCAGGCTTGAGAGCCTTTATGTTCACCCATTGTGCTGAACAGAGTCTCGTACTGCCTGATCGTCTGCTATGTGTGTCTCCCAGGTGGAACTGCCTGCAGCTGCCATCTCTAGCTCTAGCCAGCAGCCACCTGTGTCCCAGAATAAGGGACCATCCATCCACCTGCTCATCACCAGTCTGCGTTATCCTCCTGAACAGTTTTGCTGCTACAAGGCAGAAGCGGCAAAAGCTTCTGTTCAGATACCCACATTCTGGCCCATCCACCTCTCACAGCTTTTCAGGTCAACCTTCGCAGGTACTCACGGGTGCAGCCGCTCCGGCTGTCGGTGACGATGCCACGGAAGTTCCAGAAGCCAGGCTCACACCGGTCACACTTCAGGCCCCCCACGCCAGGTTTGCAGGAGCACTGTCCCGTGGCAGGGTCGCATCCACCTCCATAGGAGCCATAAGGGTTGCAATGGCAGGTGCCTGCAAGAGAGGGAGGGGGGGCATTAAAAAACTTCAAGGGGGTCAGAATGGAAACATGCTTTTGTGTCCATTTGCAAATCAGGCAGCATCGGCAGGGTCACTTTGAGAGCACTGTGGGTGGAGACCAGGAGACTGGTTGATTTGAATCATTTTGACTTGAGTCCAGCGGCCCCTTAGATTTTCAGGGTATAAACTTTTGAGCGTCAAAGTGATGACTTGACAGCCTATCTTTATGTCCCTTTTCAAATTCTTCCCTACTGAAGTAACCCACTTTTGAAATTGGAAGGAGGAAACAGGGAGACCATTAGTCACTGGCCGCTTCTGCACGGCCACGCTGGGGGTTGGGTTGGCGTACATGACGCCGACCCAACCACCCCAGGGACCGTTCACACGAACGGTCCTGGTAACGACAGGGAAGACGGCGCCGCACCGTCGCCCAATCGACTTACCTTCCCTGCGACCTTCTGGCGTGTCGCCGAGGCCAGGGGACACGCCCCCTGGCCTGCGCGACCGCTCCGGAGTCACAGGGCAGGGGGGACGTGTCCGCAGGCCTTGGCGATGCGCCAGGAGGTCGCAGGGAAGATAAGTCGATCGGGAAAGGGGGGGGATGGCGCCTTCCAGCTGCTGCCGTTCGCACAGCAGTGGCTGGAAGCTGCCGTTTTCCAAAAGGAAAATGGCGGCTTCGCGCTGCTGGGGGGGGGGAAGCAACTGCGCCCCCCATGCGAACAGCTCCCTAGGGACGGCGTTTTTGCCGTTCCTAGGGCGTTGTAAACGGCCCGTGCGGAAAGGGCCACTGAGACAGACAAAAAACCCCAGTTGAGTTCAACACTCCGTGTAAGCACAGCTGCACAGGAACCATATTGGTGGTGCGCAATTCAGGTGACTGCAAGCAGGGGATGCTCTTGCAGGCGGCTCACTTCCGCAGTGAACTTCCCTGCAGTCAGAGGGATCGAATCTCCCTCAAGAAAGGCCAAGAAAGATAATGTGATTCTGGAATGTATCAATAGGAGTATAGTGTCAAGACTGAGGGATGTAATTGTACCTCTCTATTCTGCATTAGTTAGACCTCACCTGGAATGTTGTATACGTTCTGGGCTCCACAATTCAAGAAGGATATTGACAAGCTGGAATGGGTCCAGCAGAGAAGGGCAACCAAAATGGCCAAAGGTCTGGAATCCATGCCCTATGAAGAGAGGCTTGGGGAGCTGGGGATGTTTAGTTTGGTGAAGAGAAGGTTAAGAGGTGACCTGATAGCCATGTTTAGATATTTGAAGGGATGTCATGTTGAAGAGGGAGCAAGCTTGTTTTCTGCGGCTCCAGAGACTAGGACCAGGAGTCATGGGTTCAAGGTGAAGGAAAAAAGATTCCACCTAAACATCAGGAAAAACTTCCGGACAGTGAGGGCAGTCTGACAGTGGAATGCACTACCTCGGAGTGTGGTGGAGTCTCCTTCTTTGGAGGTTTTTAAAGAGAGGCTGGATGGCCATCTGTCAGGAGTACTTTGATTGTGTGTTCCTGCATTGCAGGGGGTTGGACTTGATGGCCCTTGGGGTCTCCTCCAACTCTATGATTCTATGAATCCCCCCCCCCCCCAAACCAGGCAAAGGGTCCACCTAGGCACGCCAAAACTGATGGCTTGATAGCCTATCTCAGTGGTGGCGAACCTATGGCACGGGTGCCAGAGGTGGCACTCAGAGCCCTCTCTGTGGGCACCCACAAACAGAGTGCCCCCCCATATTTAGGCTGGGCTGGGCTGGGCTGCTGGGCTCGATTATTAGCATTAAACCTAAGACCTAGTTTTGGGGAAGCAGAGTAGGTAACCCAGTTAACCCACTGATTTTCATGCGAAGAACTAAAGCGCGATCCTTTACCTGGGAGTAAGCTCAGTTGCTGGCAATGGGGCTTGCTTCTGAGTAAACCCTCCTAGGGTCGTGATTCACCCGTTGGAAGAGTTGCACGGTTGCTTCAAAGCAAAGCCACCGACTACCACCAAGCTTACTCCCGAGTAACGCACACCTAGGAGCCAACCGTTTTTCCTAAACTAAAACCTCAGTATTCAGGTTAAATTGCTGTGTTGGCACTTTGCGATGAATAAGTGGGTTTTGGGTTGCAATTTGGGCACTCAGCCTCGAAAAGGTTCGCCATCACTGGCCTATCTTGAGGCCCTTTTGTTCAGGTGGGAATAAAACTCAAACTTTAGTAGGAAAAAAATGTCGACGGTTGATTTTCTGTACAGAAAAGAATCCAAAGAGGCATGGAGCTCTTGCTCTAAAGGAATGCTTTCCTATTTTAAAAAAAAACCCCAAGTTCTGGCAATTATAGAAAATCTGACATCATAGTGACATAGTAGCATAGAATCCACTACACTTCCATCCATAAAATCCAATAATCCAATGACTATTAATCAAAACCAGCACAGCCAATATGTGTAAGTAAACATAGCTGACATCCATTAATTAAGATAAGTGTTAGCCAATGAGAAGAATCTGACTAAAAGTCAAGCTTTCTCCTGCCCGGGAGCTGACGTCCTGTAACTGCTTAGACCAGTGATGGTGAACCTTTTTGAGACCGAGTGCCTAAATTGCAACCCAAACCCCCCTTATTTATCGCAAAGTGCCAACCCGGCAATTTAACCTGAATGCTGAGGTTTTATTTTAGAATAAAATGGTTGGCTCCCTCTTCCTCTGCCCCACCCGCTCGAGCAGGGGCCAGCCTGCTCTAGCCTCCAGCAAGTCTCATGTGCACCGCTCTGTGCCTCTCTAGCATCTCTGCCTCTCCTGCGCTCCCACCCCCACCCCCCTCGGGCAGCAGCCACTTGGAGCATAGGCACCAGGCTCGCCAGCCAAGTCCTCCCTGATCACTGCAGTGCGCGCACGTTGTGCTCAGTGGCCCAGGCCAGCCTAGATGTGTGTGTGTGTGGGGGTGATTTTCCACCCCCCACATGACGAACGCTGTGTGCGCGTGCCCACAGAGTGCCACCTCCAAGTGCCACCTCTGGCACCCGTGCCATAGGTTCTCCATCACTGGCTTAGACTGACTGTCTCTGAGCAGGATGTCAGAAATAAGATTCCTCCCAAAACACTCTGTCCTTAAGAAGGGTTTCACTAAACATGCTTCGGCTGAAATATCTACAAAGCGAGGGGTCATCAAACACAGGCCCCGCTTAGCCCCACAGACCTCACAAGGTGTCTGTTGTGGGAAGAGGAAGGAAAGTCTCCTTACAGGACAGAAAGAGGGGTATAAATCCAAATGCTTCTTTGCTCCATTGGAATCATTTCACACACACATAACAGCAATATATGGCTTCTAGGGGACTCGTCCCACTTTCAAACAAAACCTTCTAAAAGTGTTCTTCCAGGGAAGCCGATACAACGACGTTTGGTCCCTAGAAGAACATAAACAGGAAACATACTCCAGAAATCACTCCCGCCACTATTCCAGGCAGGATTGGAACAATTCCAGTCCTCTGGTCTTTCTGGGACCAAAACCAGAGACCTGGCCAAACCGAGACTGTCGAGTTCCCCTCACTGCACTCCTCTCTCCTAGCCGAAGGGAATAAATCTGAGAGCATCACACAAGGCGAATGGCTTTCAGGCTTGTGATTACATCTTGATTTACACCCTCGCTGTGGGCGCAAGGGCGTGAATGGGACACCAGCTAAAGAGAGATTTGATTCAAGGCCGGGCAAGGCAGACTTTAAAGGGGACTCAAATAAAAATGGCTGGCCTGTTAGACAAAGGGAAATGCTTCGTTTATTCTCTGTATACTATAAGAATAGAACGGTTTCCCTGCTGGATCAAACTGTTTAATCCGATTCCCAACAGAAGCCAGTCAGACATTTCTTGGAAGCCCGCTTGCAGGGCACGATGTAACAGCCCTCCCCCTACTGTGCACCTCACAGCAAATGATAGTGAGATATATTGCCTCTGAACATGGAGGATCCATTCCACTGTTGCAGCCAAGAATCGTTGGCTGACCTCTCTTCCATGAATCTGTCAGATCCCATTTATAAAGCATTTGTTTTATTTATTAGGGAGGGAAGTCCACCAATGGCCCTTTCCACCATCAACATACGCCACAGTGTTGCCTACTGGTTGCAGTGCTCCATCCAGCCCTGGGAAACACAGGTTCAAATCCCTGCATAACCAGGAAGTCAACTGGGTGATTTTGAGACAGCCATCAGCCTTGGCGATTTCACTCAACCTAACCTTCCTCCTGGAGTCGTTGCATGGATGAAAGGGAAAGAGCCACACACTCTCTCCTGAATTCTTTGCACGAAGGGTGGGAAAGAAACCACAATTTCAATGAGAAGAGCCAGCGTGGCGTAGTGGCTAAGAGCAGGTGCACTCTAATCTGGGGGACCGGGTTTGATTCCCCGCTCTGCCACTTGAGCTGTGGAGGCTTCTCTGGGGAACCAGATTAGGTTGTGCACTCTAACACATGCCAGCTGGGTGACCTTGGGCGAGTCACAGCTCTTTGGAGCTCTTTCAACCCCAGCCACCTCACAGGGTGTTTGTCGTGAGGCGGGAAGAGAAAGGAGTTTGTAAGCCTCCTTCAGGAGAGAAAGGGGGGGGGGTACAAATTCAAACTCTGTTGTGGGGAGAGGAAGGGAAAGAAGCTTGTAAGCCACCTTGAGTCTCCTTACAGGAGAAAAAGGGGAGTATAAATTCAAACTACTCCTTTTCTTCCTCCTCCTCTTCCTCCTCCTCCTTAACGGTAGGCAGTGCTGTTTCCTATTCAGTGAAGCAGTCGCTAATGGCAGAGGGCATCAGTAACGGCAAATAATGGCCAGGCTGAGATTCCAACCAAGCTCTGCCAAGATCAGGCATATAGCCACTCTGTCACACTGGCTCATAAGACCCCACAGTGAAACACACCAGCTGTCCTCACCCAAACTGTGACCTCGGCAGCTCGGCAGCCCAGGCGCTCCCAAGTGATTGAAGCTGCTTTCGGAATGCTTCCTATTATTAAATCGTATAGCGCACGGAATGACTGCACATCCCCCATCGGGCGCTGTGTTACCCGGGCGCACTCACATATGAAGACCGAGCCCACCGGCGTCACCTCACGAACACTCGCCGACCAGCTGGCTGCCGGCCTCAGCTGCCGAAAGGCTTGCTAATGTTTCCTCCGTCTCGTTAGGTTAAAGAGACGACTCTGTCTAATTCTTTCATCAAATATTAATAAAGCCTTCACCGGAGCAGCTGGCTGCTGCAAAGAAGAAGATGCCCCGTGATTGAGATTTGTGTCGGACAAATTTGGGGGGGAGGGGAGGGGAAACTCCTTCAACACGCTGCAGTCTTCATGGATACCTCAAAAGCAACTGTGTTCAGTTCAGCCTTTATAAGCTTGCCCCAAATCTGAGCTTCATCGTAATATTTTTGTTTAAAGGAGGACTGGCATTCTGGGAGCTTTTCAGCTGCTCTGCCGACAAACTTGGCAACCAAAAAAAGAAGAAGATTAATGTCATACGTAAGGATTGCAGGCCCAGGTTGGGCCGTAGGTGGCCATACCTCAGTTCCAGGGCACTTAACGTTAGTTGCTTCCTGAGACAGAGGCCCCTTCCGCACACGCAAATAATGCGTTTTCAAGCCACTTTCACAACTGTTTGCAAGTGGGTTTTGCTATTCCACACTGAAAGCAGTTTGAAAGTGCATTATTCTGCATGTGCGGAATGAGCCAGAGTAAGCTGAATACACTCCGCTGTTGACCCGGCAAGTGGCTCAGCCGCGGATGTTTCCACCCTGCCACCAAACCAGAGACTCCATATTGTCGGACAGTCACAGGGACAGATGATCAAGAGGCGAATCTATGGCGGAGAAGCCAGGGCAAATGCCCTGGGCCCCACTTGAAAGGAGGGAGCCCTTTGACATCCAGCCCCCTTTCTCAAGAACTCCGTTCTGCCCAAGATAGGTCTAACTTTAAACTGTGGATTCCACTTCTAATGTCCACATGGACTTTGTGAATGGAGCCTGTAGTTGGATGCTGGGGTCAGTCTTGCTGGGCCCACAACTGAAGTGTGGGCGTCCCGTTTAACGCTGCAGGGAGGGAGGGATTTTCAGTGCTTGCCCTAGGTGCTGTATAACACAGATACACTCCTGCAAATGGTGCAGATACACAACCAAGATCCTAAAGCATTAGCAAAGACTCACAGAGCAAGACAGAAACCCCATTTAGTCCACTATTCTGTTTCCAAAAAGAGGACGGCTAGATATGGAGAGGCCCTGCTATACCAAAGCTGGAAAATCTCACAGAGCTAAGAGAAAAGGAAGCCCAAATAAAACTCACTTGGGCACCCGGCGGAGCCGACCCCGAGGGCCAAGGTCACGTTATCCGGACAGCATCCGTACACGGTTTGGCTACAGTGGAGCACCTGAAGAGGAGGAGGAAGGCTTGGTACTCCTATGGGAAAATAAAAAGAGATACACTCACACAAGTGTCAAGGCTACATTTGAAGGGTGCACGGTAGAAATAGTTTTGAATGTGTGCTCAACAGAATCGTACCCCTGCTCCATCTGCTCTGTCCAGGATCAGAGGTGCTCTGTTCCTCAGCACCCCCCCCCCCCTTGGTCATGAAGAGTTGGTGAGGCCAAATGGCCAAGAGAACGAACTGTGATCCAGAAAGTACCTGGTTCAAATCTTACCTCTGCTACAAACTCATCAGGTGGACTTAACCAAGTCATTCTCTTTCAGCTACAAGGCCTTCCCTATCTGCATAGAGGGATAATTATATTTTTTTAATCGTGCTTTTCAGCCGAAAGGTGGGCTCCCAAAGTCTCTCACAGGAATCAAAAGAGAATACAAATGACTAGGCCTGGAGATTCGGGTGCAACAGATACTGGATGCGGCCCAAATCTGGGCAAATTCAGGCACATTCGGGCCAAAATCAGCCCAAATATATCCTGCCCGAATATGAACAAATCCGAATACAAAGTATTCGGGCTTTTTTTTGCTTGTGTGGAATTTTGTGTGTGGAATTTTCAACTAATCCAAATGCAAGCTATTCAGGCTTTGTCTGTGTGTGTGTGTGTGTGTGTGTGTGTGTGTGTGTGTGTGTAACTCTGTGTGTGTGTGTAACTGTGTGTGTAACTGTGTGTGTAACTGTGTGTGGAATTTTCAACAAACTTTTCTCCTTTCTTGAGAAGTTTGGCACAATTTAAATTTCCTGTGAGATCTTTTATGTGTGTTCTTTTTTCAACTGGGTTGTTCTTTGGGGTTTCCAATTCCAATTTAAAAAGAAAAGAAACCAGGAAAGGACACTGAACATTTCAGGCCCCTACCCTGACTAGTGGCAACTATAACACAGTTCTTACAGGCTTCAATATGTTCCCCAGATGTCAAAAATGTGCGCTTCACCCATAAGAACTAGACATTCTCTCTTTTTTAAACTGAACCAAAGAGGTTTGCTGAGAGAACGCATTAATACATGATAGAACATAGCTCGAGGGGAAGGACAGTGTGGGTTCCTTATAATCTGGACCGATCAAAGATGATCAAAAGGATGTTGCTGTGGATAGAGGCGGGCCTTGGCTTCAAGAATTACCTCGGCAGGCTCCCTGAGTTATGACGTAAATATCCTGCCGTTTCTCACAGCGTGTCTTTTTGAGCTCACATTCGCTAGCGTAAGTTGCTCCGTCCGAGCCACACACCTGCACAGGAAAAAAAAAGAAACAGGAGGTACTGGTTGATGAGGGTTTTCTGGGCTGTGTGGCCGTGGTCTGGTAAATCTTGTTCCTAACGTTTTGCCTGCATCTGTGGCTGGCATCTTCAGAGGTGCATCATAGAGAGAAGTCTGTTACACACTGTGTCCAAGTACACCTCTGAAGATGCCAGTCACAGATGCAGGCGAAACGTTAGGAACGAGATCTACCAGACCACAGCCATACAGCCTGGAAAACCCACCACAACCAGTTGAATCTGGCTGTGAAAGCCTTCGACAAAACAGGAGGCAATTCTCCAGGTCTGGTTTGTGTTCCAGGCAAACCTACACATCCACCAATGGGAGACGTGGAAACTCTAAAATCAGGCCCTGGGAAATACCAGCTCCTAATCCTTTGGCTGTATGCACACCAACAACGTATCCTGGGATGTATTCTGACAACTGGTGTAGTCTCCCTCTAGCACTGGGATGCCATGCTGGATGCTGTGCCTGTGTCCCAGGGTCCCTGCCACCACTGTGGGAGTAGTGGGGGCGGGGATGTGGCAAGAGAGGGGCCGCCACTTGACTCAGCAAGAATCTGAAGCTACATCTCCGCCTGAATGGCGTAGTGGTTAAGACGAGGTGCACTCTAATCTGGAGAACCGGGTTTGATACCCTGCTCTGCCACTTGAGCTGTGGAGGCTTATCTGGTGAACCAGATTAGCTTATGCACTCCAACACATGCCAGCTGGGTAACCTTGAGCTAGTCACAGTTCTTCGGAGCTCTCAGCTCCATCCACCCACCTCACAGGGTGTTTGTTGTTGTGGCGGGGGGAAGGGAAAGGAGATTGTAAGCTCCTTTGAGTCTCTTTACAGGAGACAGATATCAAGTTTCTTGGATAAAATAGCTGGACTGGAGGGTGCCTCCTATGGCCTTATGTGCTGCTGAGCTCCTCCCTGTCCCCCAAATCCACCTTGGTCAGGCTTCACCCCTCCCTTCCAACCTCCAGGAACTTCCCAACCCAGAACCAGAAGCTCTAATGCTTGACCAGATGTAAAGCTAAGGGTGTTTGGCACCTACTAGACTCCTTGGCACAGCCACACAGGTGAAGTCGCACACACAGCGGTCGTCTTCCACGTCCTCATCCCACGAGCCACCGTAACGCCGGCAATTGTCCCGGTCGCATTCATTAGAATCCCCAGAGCCGGACCCTCCTGAGCCACATTCTAGGGGAGGACGGGAAACCTTGTGTCAAAAGAAGCTTCTTGGCTTAAAAACCTCCATCGTAATTTGGATTCTATTTGATCCCTCATTTCAGTGATCAGGCCAAACATGTGAAAATTTAATTGTGTGTTCCTGCGTTGCTTTGATTGTGTGTTCCTGCATTGCAGGGGGTTGGACTTGATGGCCCTTGGGGGTCTCTTCCAGCTTTATGATTCTATGATTCACTGCTGTTGGGTCTGCAAAAATATTTCTTTCTCAAGGCATTTCCTGATTAGTTTGTTTGAATCTGGTGTACTCATCTGGGACGTTTAACGCTGCTATTAAACAGTGGCGTACCTAGGCAAACTGGAGCCCTGGGCAAAACCTGTGTTTGATGCCCCCCCAACAACAACAACAACCTTTATTAGGCATTGAAAGAATGAAAGAAAGAAAGAAAGAAAACAAGCATTGGCAGGAAGGGGGTGGATTTAAAAGGAGAATCTGGGGCAATTAAGGGTGTGCCTCCTGTCAGGGGTGCAATTATTAAGATAGCAGCACCAAAATTTTAGAGTATCTTCATGAGCCCCTACTGATGATACCACCCAGGTTTGGTGAAGTTTGGTTCAGGGGGTCCAAAGTTATGGACCCTCAAAGGTGTAGCCCCCATCTCCTATTAGCTCCCATTGGAAACTATGGGGGATGGGGACACTCTCTATGGGAGTTCATAACTTTGGACTCCCTAAACCAAACCTCACCAAACCTGGGTGATATCATTAGGATAGTCTCCCAAAAAATCCCTGAAATTTTGGTGCTGCTAGCCTAAAAACTGCACCCCTTGCAGGCCAAAAACAGAAAAAAACACTGAAAATTCAAAAAAATCCCACCTGCATTTTTGGCGCTCCCCCACAAGCTGGCGCCCTGGGCAACTGCCCACTTTGCCCAATGGGAGGAACGCCTCTGCTATTAAACATTATCAAACATACAAACCGTGCAAAACATATTGTAAAAGGCAATTTTTTAATGAAATGAAAAATACACTTCTTTGTTTCTACCCCCTCCCTAATTTATACCGGTTATGAAATTCAGCTTTTTGAAGAAGCGACCTGGGATGTCCTAGGCAGAGAACTGCCAGGGTTTCTTTTCTCTTGCACTGATTACGCACAGAACTGCTGCAATACAAAATTCCACATGGATAGAGCTTTGATTCTTGAAAGCTTATCCGCCAAAAATCTTGTTAGTTTGCAAAGCCAAATCTAGCAAATTCCACAAGTGTACAGAATACACACGTCTCTGGTATATGACACACTGTGTTTCAATCACCTTTCACTCTGCCTAACTTCTTACCTGTTGCACGCACCAAGATTTGGAACCAGACTGGAGGCAGCCTGTTGGTTCCCCACTGCAAGTATTTATTTATTTAAAAATATTTCAAAGAATGTGCAAAAGAAATATCTCCACCATCACCCTTTATTGAATGATCAAAGGTGGAAAGTTGGCACGAACACAGAGAATTATTTAGCTCCTTCTTCAGGAAGGACAGCTACCTGAAAATCGCCTCCGGGGAGAACGGTTTGATTAAACGCCACGTGCCACCATCTGCTCGCTTCCCAAGCAGTCGTCCAACCGCCACTATTTCATCCTGGCTAAACCTCGCGCGCAATGCAGGAGGCCGCTTTGGAACACGGACAAGATGCCCAGAGAGCAGGGTTTTTTTCTCTAGCATAACCGTAACTGCGGATGAGGCTCTGCGGCAGGAGTTTTATCTCTAGAACAGCGGGGAGTTGAGGCAAACTTTATGGACTCAATTTCAATCCGCCGCTACACATACTATTTTCTGTGTTTTCCTGCTGAAAAATGCACAGAGCTTCAGCTGCTGTTTGCAGAAAGATTTTGGCAGTGTGGTAGAAAACTTGGGGGCTCTCCAAAACTCCAGAGAATATTGGCAGCCCCCCCCCCCCTTTTTATGCCTTATGAAAGCTACTTTGTACATTCGGCTGTCTGAAATTGTAAGGCCAATCTGTTATCAATGTGACCTTGGCACTGTGGAGTTTGGTCCAGTCCTACCGGGACAGTGGCTGGAAAACCAGCAGGGGGCATCAATTTTGTGCCAAGTCAAGAATAAGGATGACCCCAAAAATGCTGGAATGCAACTTGGAGAGCTTTGATGAAGTCATAGAGAAGAAAAAACAGAGCGGACGGGACTCCCCTGGTGGGCTGTGGTAAAGCAGACTGCACTGACACCGTTGTTGTCTTTTTTCGCCAAGAGAATTCATAATTTATTTTAAATGCTTTTGGACCGCTTTTAGAGAACCAGGGTAGCCTTGGGCCAATCACACTTCTCTCCGAACACTCTCAGGACATGTGGAGGTAGGAGATGGTCACCACATCTCAAAAAGGATATCGAAGAGATAGAAAAAGTGCAGAGAAGGGCAACGAAGATGATTGAAGGATTAGAGCACCTTCCTTATGAGGAGAGGCTGCAGCGTTTGGGGCTCTTTAGTTTGGAGAGGAGACGGCTAAGGGGGGATATGATTGAAGTCTATAAAATTATGCATGGGGTAGAAAATGTTGACAGAGAGAATTTTTTCTCTCTTTCTCACAATACTAGAACCAGGGGGCATACATTGAAAATGCTGGGGGGAAGAATTAGGACTAATAAAAGGAAACACTTCTTCTCGCAACGTGTGATTGGTGTTTGGAATATGCTGCCACAGGAGGTGGTGATGGCCACTAACCTGGATAGCTTTAAAAGGGGCTTGGACAGATTTATGGAGAAGTCGATCTATGGCTACCAATCTTGATCCTCCTTGATCTCAGATTGTAAATGCCTCAGCAGACCAGGTGCTCGGAAGCAGCAGCAGCAGCAGAAGGCCATTGCTTTCACCTCCTGCATGTGAGCTCCCAAAGGCACCTGGTGGACTACTGTGAGTAGCAGAGTGCTGGACTAGATGGACTCTGGTCTGATCCAGCAGGCTAGTTCTTATGTTCTTATGATGGCAAACAACCTCTGAATGTCTCTTGCCTTGAAAACCCTGCAGGGGGTGGTCAAAAGTCAACTGTGATTTGATGGCATTTTCCACCACCAGCATTTGGATAAGAGACCTCCAAGGAATACCAGTGGTGTGATGTGGAGCCCGACAATGGCAAACCACCTCCTATATTCCCGCTGGGTGACCTCAGGCTAGTCACAGTCCTCTCAGAACTCTCTCAGCCCCACCTACCTCACCAGGTGTCTGTTTGTGGGGAGAGGAAGGGAAAAGGAGCTTGCAAGCCACCTTGAGTCTCCTTACAGGAGAGAAAGGTGGGGATATAAATCCAAACTCTTCTTGTAAATCCAAACCTTCTCCTTGGTCTTCTTGACTGGAGGTGCTGGGGATTGAAGTTGGGACTTTCTGCAGGCCGAGGCTGGTGAGGGGAGGGACTTCAATGGGATAAAATGCCCCAGAGCCCCCCTCCCCAAAGCGGCCATTTTCTCCAAGGGAGTTGATCTCTGTCACCTAAAAATCAGTTATAATTCCATGAGATCTCCAGCCACCGTCTGGAGGTTGGCAGCTCTGCTAACTGGATTATTTTTAGCCTCTCCTCTCAGGCTATTCCTTTTCTAAATTGCCATTTTCTTTTCCTTGACTCCCTGACGATTCGCTTGTGGACTTGTTCTGTGCAGGGCTTCAAAAAGCGGGTTTTAAACGTGGATTTGCTGCAGGATTTAATGGTTCCGTGCGGGCTTGTTATGTGGGGCGGCTTCCTAGGCATCTTTTTAACTTCTGTGCGGAAACCGCCTCGGGAGCACGGCTCTGGGTGTCTAAACTTTGTTCACAAATGAGAAAGTGAAATAAACGACCACAGGCTGCCGGCTCTTTGGCCCAGTCAGCTGCCAGTCCAATTAGGGATCGGCCTGACCTCTTTTCTTCCTCCTACCCCCCCCCCCCCCAAGCCAGCCAGCCTTCCTCCCACGGCGGGGAGACGGAGAGCAAGAGAGGAGAAATGGCACCAGCTTCTCCTACTTCCACCTCCCTCAGCTCTTTGAAGTGTGAAATTAAAGAACTGATAAACCTCTTTGCCAAGGCCTATTATGCACGTCACCTTTCATTATCGGCAGATAAAAAGACAATGCAAAGGAGGGTTGTGGTAGGGAAGGAGGCGAGACGGGGGAGGGTGGCTCACGACAGAACCCGGGAAGCAGGAAGGCTGGATGAATGCAGAGGAAAACCTTCCCAGCTCCCCACCTGGAGAAACTTCTAGCACCATCTCAGCAGAGGCAAAGGAGCATCTCGGAGGCAAACGTGGGGATCCACCTTGCGATGAGACGCTTAAGGAGCTGGAGAAATGATTTTGTCCCTCCCACTTCTCCTTATCTGAAAACGCCGATGATAAGGATAAGATTCTCTATCTGGAGGAATATCCATCAAAGCCTCAATATCGGGATCTGCAGCATTTGACAGCCAAAGATTTGGCAACAGAAATTGATATCTGACAGCACACAGACAATAGTGCACGGGCTGCAATACATGACAGACAACGTTAAGGCAATACTTGCCATGTAGCAATCAATATTTGATCATATCTGACAGTAACAGAGAGAGGACAGCATTGCTGACTTGGCAAAGGGTTCCGCACATTTTTATATTAACGTCGTTCATCTGGCCAAGCCAACGATGCGCATTTTGAATTTTAAGGATAAATCTCCTGCACTTAGAAAGTCGCAATCTGACAACCGAGCCCAAAAAATTTGAGAAGCCAACCTATTTGGCAAACCAGTCACTTCAGACCGTGACATGCGTCTGAAGATGCCAGCCACAGATGTGGGCGAAACCTTAGAAGTAAAAAATACCAGACCGCAGCCACACAGACCGGCAAACCCACAACAGCCGGTTGATTTTGGCTGTGGAAGCCTTCAACAACACATCAAACTTGGCAACATTTTACTTTGGCTCTAAATTCAGTCTCTGAGGGAGGCTCTGCCTTTTAGTACAAAGATATTGGTTAGCCCCACTGAGACCCATAGCACCCAGGGAGCAAGAGAGACCTTACCATCCTCACAGGGCCCAGTTCTAGAGATCTCGATATCCTTCTTCTGCTGGCAGGACGCCACGTGCAGCTCGCAGGCACTGTTGTAGGTAATGCCGTCGCTCCCGCACACCCGGGCCAAGGGCTGTTTCTCGCAGCGTGGGCAGACGCACTGCCCGCCCATGCATTTGGCCCCAAAAGAGCACACCGTGGTCCCACAGGTCTCTAAAAGTAAGACAAGAGATAAATGAAAGAACCACCAGTTAGATAAGGAGGAAGCACCTGTCTGATAAGACAAATCTTACCCAAGAGTGGTTGTGGTGGGTTTTCCGGGCTGTGTGGCCATGGTCTGGTGGATCTTGTTCCTAACGTTTCGCCTGCATCTGTGGCTGGCATCTTCAGAGGTGTATCACAGAGAGAAATCTGTTACACACATTCTGTGTTCACACAGAAGTCTGTTCACAGAGAGAGGTCAGATGGCACCAGACTTCCCTCTGTGATAGCATCTGAAGATGCCAGCCACAAATGCAGGCAAAATGTTAGGAACAAGATCTACCAGACCATGGCCACATAGCCTGGAAAACCCACCACAACCAGTTGAATCCAGCCGTGAAAGCCTTCGACATTATCCAAGAGCCTTTACCCTTAGAACAGAGACAACTGGGGGGAAAGGGGGATTAGATCCAACTACAGCAGCAGCATCGCTCTCCAGCCAAGAAAGCGCTGTGGGTTGGGCAGAAGTTGTCCACGATCCCATTCCCTTAACTGAAGGGGTGTCTCGAAGTTGAAAAGCAATTCAGGAACAAGCCACAACCTTTCTTATTGCACAAACGCTACTTCAATCAGGAAACAAGAGGTTACGACAGAGGCCGACACATCTCGGGGATAATCTCTTGTTTCCCAGTGGGCCAAGAACCACTTTGAAGCCACAGCGCCTGATTCACTCCCCCTCCTGGGAGAGCACAGCTTTTATGCTCCCATCAGAAAATGAGGGGGTACCTGACAGGCAGGAGAAAGAGAAAGGCGTCTGATGAATTGGACAGGGAGAGGCAGGAAATGGGAAAGATCAAAACGTGGCCACCTGTTGGCCGCCTCTGAGCCAAAAGAAAGGGTAAGGTATTTAAATTCAGGGACAAATCAGCACTGAGTGTTACTGTAGGTGAATCGGGGCAATCATTTTACCGCACATTTTGCCACGCATCTCCACCCGGTATACTTTTGAAACCTCTTTTCCGTTTGGCAGGATAATACAGCTGACCCAGTTATTCTTGCAAGAACAAGCTTACCCCCAGAGGTATTTATCTGTTTAAAATATTTATACCGCCTCTCAATACAATATTCTTGAGGGTAATCGCGTCATCTGCAAAGAGCTCCTCGTTCTCTGAGGAGATCTAGAGGTTTCCCGGTCTGTCAGCAATCCGTGAAAAAAAACTAAGACGCTTTTGATCCGGTGCCAAGAAGAAGAAGAAGAAGAAGAAGAAGAAGAAGAAGAAGAAGAAGAAGAAGAAGAGGAGGAGGAGGAGGAGGAGGAGGAGGAGGAGGAGGAGGAGGAGTTTGGATTTATATCCCCCCTTTCTTTCCTGCAGGAAACTCAAAGGGGCTAACAATCTCCTTGCCCTTCCCCGCTCACAACAAACACCCTGTGAGGTAGGTGGGGCCGAGAGAGCTCCGAGAAGCTGTGACTAGCCCAAGGTGTGTGTGGGAGTGCACAGGCTAATCTGAATTCCCCAGATAAGCCTCCTCAGCTCAGGCGGCAGAGCTGGGAATCAAACCCAGTTCCTATAGATTAGATACATGAGCTCTTAACCTCCTACGCCAGTGGATCAGCTAGTACCCAAGTACCCAGCAGTACCCTGACTGAATAACTAACCTTACACAACTGAACAGTTCATTCTTAACCTCCCGCCCAAAAAACACCTGCATGTAGAAAACAAGCACCACAGGGAGAAGGCTAGGCGAGAATCTCTCCGACTGACGTGACAGCTTTGTACAAGGAGAGGGGTTTAGGGGGATTGCTTGGAGGAGTGCAGAATACCCCCCCCCCCCCCCGCGCTGTCTGCCATGGTACAGTCCAGATGGAAATAGCTAACATTAACAGGAACTACTCCAAAAGGGACTCACTACAGTCTCCCAGGGCTGCCACCTCGATGCTGGTCTGCTGGGTGCATGCTCGCACGTGGAGTTCACACTCGCTGCCGTAGGTGTTCCCGTCTGTGCCGCAAACCGTCTGGGAGGAGGGGACGCACTCAGTGGGGCAGACACACCTCCCCGTCTCTGCCTCGCAGATGGCACCAAACTGGCACTTTCCACAACGGTCTAAAAGAAAGAAAGCTCGTGTGAGAGATGTGTGAAGAGGCCCAACTTGGCTCGTGCAACTGGAATAAAAAACTGCTAGGAAGAAACACACACGTTTGGGTGCCACTGTTGGCGGGATGGCAAGGCCAAATCATGTCTTTCTGTGTGGGGCTGGACGACAGCGGTCATGGAGTCGGGCAGCTGTGCCAGCAGCGCAGGAAATAGGACATCTTGGACAGGAAGTGACCTCACATCATCATACCAGCACATGATGCGCCTTTCAGATCCACAATTATCACTTCTTTCCCTTCAACAGAGCCAAAAAGCTGGGAGGGGAGGTTACAGTTGTGTGTTAAGGGGACTGCAACGGAGGGAGATTTGGATCTCCAGTGTCCAAAATGTTCATAAAAGCTTGTGACCAGCTTTACCAAGGAAAGGCGGAGGATGGTGACTCTAATTCCCGATCTGGCCAAGACCAGAACTGCATTTTGGGGGGTTTCAACGTGAAACTGGCAGCTGGCAAAGGGACACCCCCAAAAGGGGATGCCTCTTTATTGACCTGTCAATGCCTCTTGTTGACCATGGCTGAGGATAGAATATGGTAATGGGAGAGGCAGGCAAGCTCGTTTTTCCTTCATCTTAATGAACTGTCGTTGTAAAATCCTGCTTCCATCTCCTCTGTTCACGGGGAAGCTGAGCCCCACCAGCCACTCCAAAGAAGAGTGGTGACAACCGGCCATTAAATCTGTCAAGGCCAAGAGTCAGGGCAGCAAATTGTGACCCACGTCCTCCTGCCCTGAAAGGAGACGTTTCTAAGAGGGGGCAGAAAGGAGTGGCACCTCAGGGCACAGCTATGAAGTCATGTAAGCAGTGAGCTCCTCTGTGGGCAAATAAGTTCTGCATGTTGGAAGTGAAGGACTTTACACTGTTACGCTGTTTCCTGCCTCAACCTACAGAGGGGTTTTTTACTAGAGAGCTAGTGGCTAGATAGGGACCTAGGGATTTGACACCTTTACTCTATCATGCTGGTTCTATCCCTTTGATGTTAGACTGATACTCTCAGGGACTTCCTTCCTTCCGGCTTCTTCCTTGACCCCTTCTCCATTCTTCTTCCTACCATGCCTAGAGAGAGGATGGATGCTCCGCGCATCCATCCCCATCCAGCTAGATTAGGATAGCATAGTGCAGTGGAGGCGAACCTTTGGCACTCCAGATGTTATGGACTACAATTCCCATCAGCCCCTTCCAGCATAGCCAATTGGCCATGTTGGAAGGGGCTGATGGGAATTGTAGTCCATAACATCTGGAGTGCCAAAGGTTCGCCACCACGGGCATAGTGACTCTATCTACCTACTTTTCTATCCAGAATGGATTTCACTAATAAATACTCTTTTTATTAGATTAGAAACTACAACTGACTCCGACTTTCTTTTGTGTAAGCTTGCTGCACATTGGGATCCATCACGCACACGCACGCACGCACACACACGAGGTAAGGCTGCTGCTGTGTTCTAGCCACCCGTGCCGCTCTGCTAACTACGAATAGGGATAATCTCCAACTACCAGGAGCACTTATCCCAACACTGCAAATCTCTGTTTCGAAGGGTATTTCCAGGTAGACCGTGAGGAAGTGGAGCTTTGTAATTTGTTGTTTCTCAGGGGCTTTCGTCAGAGGAGATCTTCACAGCGGGTGTGACCTACCTGCCTGGGACTGCAAAAACAGCAAGGTTGGCAAGACCTGGAGAGGCCACAATACCCTGCTGGTGGTTCATGTCGCAGATCTCAGGAGAGAAAGCCCTGCCCTAGAAGGCTTTTCAAGCATGCCCCATTGCTGCACTTTGCGCCGACCTTCCTGAGGCCTCATGGATTCACAGATGATTCACAGTAAACATACAAAGCGCACAAGGAAATCGGGCGGGGGGGGGGGGTTGATATCAAGTCCCAGCCAACTTAACGGCAATTCTGTAAAGCTTGCAAGGCCACAGAGGTGACCTGCCATCGCCTGACTCTACGTAGCAACCCTGGACTTCCTAGGTCTAGTTTCCCATTCAAACAGTAGCTAGAGTTGACCCTGTGCGAAGCTTCCAACAGTTAATGAGATCAGGGTAGCCAGGGCTACCCAGGTCAGGTTCGACAAGGAGATTCTCGGTTTCAAATATTCAGGGACGTGCGGTTGGAAAGTGCCGGCGAGTTGCCCCCTGCTGCGTAGCCACTGTGGAGGCATTCATCTCCCTTTCCCACACTATGTGCTTCCTGTGGCAGAAACACCAGTGAAAGGAAATACTCACAGGCACAGAGAGCAGTTTGGGGCCGTGATAGTTTAGCTTCTGAGATCGGAGGAGATGGGGCTAGCGCAGGGGTCTGCAACCTGCGGCTCATGGACTACAAATCCCAATTGGCCATGCTGGCAGGGGCTGATGGGATTTGCAGTCCATGAACATCTGGAGAGCTGCATGTTGCAGAGCCATGGGCTAGCGCAGTGGTGGCGAACCTTTGGCACTCCAGATGTTATGGATTACAATTCCCATTAGCCCCTGCCAACATGGCATCTGGAGTGCCAAAGGTTTGCCACCATGGGGCTAGCGTAAGCCACCCAGTCCAGGCCTTGACCCTTTACCGCCGGTTTTTCAGCAAAACGTTACAATGGCTCTTCCTGGTCGTGCCTTTGGGGAACCGAAACACAGCTTGCCTTTCTACTCGTTACGCTTTTTCTCCAGTCTGCTGGCCGGTTCCTTCTCCCCGTTTTCATTTATTTATTTGGTGTTTTGGACGGGAGGTTATCCAAATGCCTGGCTCGTCTTTTACAATGCCTTTTGTCACGAGTCACTTTGTGGATCCCCGCTGGATGAAAGGGAAGCATAAAGAGATTTTTGAAAAACTAAGCCATGCTGCTGCGCAACTCTGAATAGCAGATGCCGGGGACAAAGGAACGCCGTCGCTGCCCTGTGCTTCTTTTGAATCCTCGGGACCACCTGGCTGTTGGAAACAGAAAGCTGGACTAGAAGGAACCCTCTCCCACTGGTACCCGTTTTTTGCTTGGCACGGAGAAGCAGGTTATGGCTGAACTTCAAACGCAGATGTTGGAAGGCGTTTTTGGGGTCTGAGCGCAGCCGTCAGAGCCCGGGCCGTGTCACGTCCGTTAAATCCTTGGCAGAAGTTGATGTAGGCTGTGCATCTCCCTAAGAAGGCCCAACAACCCCGCGGGCTCCTTGCTCTAGTTTTAATAGCGTCTCCTTCCCGGGAGCAGATGTATTTACAACATAGCACCGATAAATTTACAGCTCCCGCTGCCTCCTCCTCTTCCTTTCCTCAAGCAAATGGGAGGTGTTTGTGCCACGGAGCGGGGAGCGAAGCAGGAGGGAGTGTCGGGAAGAGCGCTTCATCTTCATAACTCACTCGCCAAACTTGACTCTTTCAGCCCCCAGAGACAGAAGGTGGGGGGGGGGGAGACATCCTCCATCTGCTCCTTTAGGGTATGCTCGCTGGAGTTTTCCTCCTAGATTGAAACTCTGCAGAGGTGCCGACTCCCTTCTCTGGCAGACTCTGCCTGCCAACTATCGCATTTCTATCCTGACATGAGCTCTGAGTTTGGACAGGTGGCTCTTCTGCAAGGTGGGTCCATCTGAGAGAAAGCAATTGTAGTGGAAGAGTCGGTTCTCATGGCGCTTTCTTGCATGCCCAGGATAGCTCCGATCACCACTTTGGGGTGAGGAAGGAATATCCCTCCTGCCCAGATGGGCCCAGGGATCCTGAAGGGGGCTGTCTTCTGCCTCCCTCTGGCCATAGAGCAGAGGGGGAGCGGGGGAAGAGGAAGTCATTCATTTCCTGCGTTGTGGAAGGGGTTGGATAGCATGACCCTGACATCCCCTCCAGCTTCATGTTTCTATGTTGTATGCCAACATCCCGCCCCCCTCATTGGGATCAATATTTTCTCTCACCACCCCTCTTCTTTCAATCACCCCCTTTCCCTGCACTGGCCACGCCCTTTTTAAAAATGAAAAATGATCATCACATCATATGATGATATCATGATGATGAAGATGAAGAAGAAGAGGAGGAGGAGGAGGGAGTTATTCCTGTTATTTTTTACTGTATGCAGGATGGTATGGTGTAGCCCAATATTGTCAGTTCTTGGAAGCTAACCGGGGTCGGTTCTTGGATGGGGGACCACCAAGGAAGACTGTGCGGAGGAAGGCCGTGGCAAACCACCTCTGCTTCTCTTTGCTGGGGTCGCATTGAGCCAGCTGCGACTTGATACATACATGTTACATACACGAAGAAGAAGAGTTTGGATTTATATCCCACCTTTCTCTCCTGTAAGGAGACTCAAGGTGGCTTACAAGGGCCTTTCCCTTCCTCTCCCCACAACAGAGACCTTGTGAGGTAGGTGGGGCTAAGAGAGTTCTGAAAGAACTGTGACTAGCCCAAGGTCACCCAGCAGGAATGTAGGAGTGCGGAAACACATCTGGTTCACCGGATAAGCCTCTGGCACTCAGGTGGAGGAGGGGGGAATCAATCCCGGTTCTCCAGATTAGAATCCACCTGCTCTTAACCACTGCACCAGTTTGGGCGCCGAAGACAATTGGCTGGGAGACCGGCGGCTTCTCAGAAGCACTGGAATCCAAAGGATCTGAGTCATCTCCTGATTTCCTGGTTGGGAAAACAGGTTGCTTTTTATACCTGAATGAAACAGGAATCAAAGTGGGAACAAACGGGTCAAGAAGCAAAGCTACGAACAAAGACTTTAAAGGCCCCCGTGAGCACCGATGTACCGATTTGGCCATTTTTATTTCCTGGGATTCCATGCGGCACGATCGTCATCGGCTCTGATTTCACTGTTGACCGTTTCGTTTCTTTGACACGCTGATGACGCAACGTAATGTCGTTTTAACAGGCATATTTAGGGCAAACGGAGCGAAAGGTAGGGGAAAATGAAGGCACAGCTTCATTTCTCACAAGGGTGACATTACACTGAAACGGGGACGTTCTTCACAAAGCATGCCGCTTGCGCAATTCAGCCTCATCCCTGTTTGTGAAGTCGCACTCCTAATAAATGCGTCAGCTGCACTTTCTTCCTGTTTCTTGGCTGCATCCAAGGAACAAACTCTGATGTTGGGTTATCAGTGTGATGCTAGAGAACTACCAGCATTCCTTGAAATAATTAAAGGGCCAATATTTGGCAAAAGGTCCTGACCTGAACAGCCCAGCCTAGCGCGATCTCTTCAGTTCTCAGAAGCTGAGCAGGGTCGGTCCTGTTTCCTATTTGCATGGGAGACCACCAAAGAAGTCCGGGGTCTCCATGCAGAGGCAGGCATTGGCAAACCACCTCTGTTTTTTTCTTGCCTTGAAAACCCCAGGAGGAATTGCAATAAGTCACTCTGTTACTGCGTATGAGAAAGAAGATGAAGAATTTGGATTTATTCCCCGCCTCTCTCTCCTGTAAGGAGTCTCAAAGCAGCTTACAAACCCCCTTCCTCTCTCCACTACAGACACCTTGTGAGGTAGGTGGGGCTGAGAGAGTTCTGAAGAGCTGTGACTGGCCCAAGGTCACCCAGCAGGAATGTAGGAGTGTGGAAACACATCTGGTTCACTGGATAAGCCTCTGCCACTCAGGTGGAGGAGTGGGGAATCAAACCCGGTTCTCCAGATTAGAATCCACCTGCTCTTAACCACTGCACCATGCTGGCTCGCAAGGTCAGCATTGCTTCCTTTGACTGCCAGCAATTCTCCAACATTGGCCACTAACCTGGATAGCTTTAAAAGGGGCTTGGATAGATTTATGGAGGAGAAGTCGATTTATGGCTACCAATCTTGATCCTCTTTGATCTGAGATTGCAAATGCCTTAGCAGACCAGGTGATTGGGAGCAAAAGCCGCAGAAGGCCATTGCTTTCACCTCCTGCATGTGAGCTCCCAAAGGCACCTGGTGGGCCACTGCGAGTAGCAGAGAGCTGGACTAGATGGACTCTGGTCTGATCCAGCAGGCTAGTTCTTATGTTCTTAACATCTCAATGATCTTACTGCATAATCCCTCTTTAGATGGAGATGCAGGAATTGAACTCAGGACCTTCTGGATGCAAAGAAGATGCTTTACCAATAAGTCATGACCCCACTCCATTTAAATGAAAAGGAAACACCAGAAACACACTCTGTAAACATAAACAGTTTTGATAACGAGCTGGCTTCTAGTCCAGAAGCATCTTAGAGGGCAACAGGAATTTGGGGTATAAACTTTGAAGAATCAAACCTCCTTTTGAGAAAGGGTATCTGACGAAGGAGGCTTTTTCTCTCAGAAACTGATACCCCCCAAAGGTTGGTCTGGGCTCGAATCTGTCTCTTTTACGGCAGACCAATGTGGTGACCCTGATGAAACTTTCTGGATCAGGAAAACAGTGTCTCAGCTGTCAGAAAAGGCTGAATTGAAGGAGAAAAAGTGGAAATAAACCGCCTTTCTGTGGCTGAATCCTTGCGTGGCTTTCTTACATTTCCACTGGAGCTTGTGTAAGAAACACCCTCTGAGAATTATGCCCGGTGTCTTAACCTGAACTCTCTGTGTTGCCTGCCAATTTAATTACAGCTTGAAATTGGCAATGTACAGTCGGCTGCTACCCCACTATACCAAAGCCGAGCCGCAAAGGATGTTCTGGCACGTGGATCAGCCCCATTGCCCCCAAACTCCCCCCTTTCCCGACAGCCAGTACATGGTTGTCAAACGGCCAGCTGCCGCCAAACACAGCCACGCACAGCAGCCGGGACATCAATGGGAAAGGACGTCACCCAGGGACTGAAATCCACCTGAAATTCAGCTCGGCTGCTAAGCCACCGTAGCCGCTTTGACTAACAGCCAAAAGCAAGCCGCGCGGCAGCTGCTGCTCACGGCAAAAGCGCTTTGTTTTCTCTCCCTGTGCTTCCTGTTATCGGAGAATTTCTGTGCAATTTGTTTACTGAATGCAAAGGAACATGAAAGCAAAGTACGAAGCCAAGGTACTGTCTCTCTGGCAATGGAGTTTCAAGGCACGCTTTCCAGCCCTCTCCCCCCACGCCCACACTCCATTAACAGGCAAACTATTTAGTTGAGCTCTGAACAGGCTAACCCCGCCAATTTTAGAAGTTGACATTAATCGCACATCAAATACCAGGGAGCAGAAAAGGAATTGGGGTTATATGGCTCAAATCTGAAAGATTACTTAAGTATATACATGCGAGGGGGGCGGATTTGGGAAAGATATAGAAACCTAACAGACAGGGCAGAAAGATGGGGTTTTGTTTCCCTGTCTCTTCTGAATGAAGTTCACAACGACCTACTGCAACTGCTCGGCTTTGAAGACCAAGCTATCGAAAGGATACACTTGAAGTCATTCTTAGGATTCTAGAAATGCATTTTCCTTATGGAGCATGTGTCCTTGTATCTCCACATGGTTTGATTAGTATGAACATACCGTGTTTCCCCGAATATAAGACAGTGTCTTATATTAATTTTTGCTCCCAAAGATGCGGTATGTCTTATTTTCAGGGGATGTCTTATTTTTCTGTGTTCTGTTCGTCGGGCATGCTTCCAAACAAAAACTTTGCTATGTCTTACTTTCGGGGGATGCCTTATATTTCGCACTTCAGCAAAACCTCTACTATGTCTTATTTTCTGGGAATGTCTTATATTAGGGGAAACAGGGTAGCAGCCACTGTACCAGACCTTCCACCCAGACACCTCTGTGCATAGAAGTCCATCATATAGATTGGATAACATAGGGATCATTCGCTTTGCCTCAAGCAGTACAGTTTAGTGCATGGGTTGTGCATATTAGCTAGTTCCTCAGTACTCAAACACAAGGTAAATTTACTTATTTGCATTATGTATAGCCCAGTTCTCTCAGTGAGATTCTAGGCAGATTATACTAGTTATGCAAGTCTACAGCCAAAGTGGGGTGAGAATCAACACAGGATGTAGAAGGAACGATCAGAACTCACTACCAAAAGAAGCAGCTGCAGCTGCCAGCTCAGGATTAGGCAAACGTTATTGTCAGCCACCGACAGCTGCACAGATCCTCCATGTACAGTAGCAATATATCCCCAATGAACATCTGCTTTATTATTAGTAGGACGCCATCGGTACATTTGATATTAGGATGCTGCATTTTAATGGGGTTGTTTTAACATATAGTGCCATATTTAATGATTATTTAAACCTCGATATTATGGATTTTATCGTGCTCTATCTATTTGTCTTGTTCACCGCCCTGAGCCCTCCGGGGGAGGGCGGTTTATAAATATTATAATAATAATAATAATAATAATAATAATAATAATAATAATAATAATAATAATAATAATAATAATAATAATAATAATAATAATCCGAAAAACTTACACGATACGAGGATTTAAGGATTGAACTACAAAGACTCTGGCACAAACCAGTAAAGGTGGTCCCAGTGGTGATCGGCACACGGGGTGCAGTGCCTAAAGATCTTGAACGGCACTTAAAAACAATTGGCGCTGACAAAAATCACCATATGTCAGCTGCAAAAGGCCACCCTACTCGGCTCTGCACGCATTATTCGTCGATACATCACACAGTCCTAGATGCTTGGGAAGTGTCCGACGTGTGATGTAATACAAAATCCAGCATATTGATCTTGCTTGCTGTGTGTAACTGTTTTGTATCAATAATAATAATAATAATAATAATAATAATAATAATAATAATAATAATAATAATAATAATAATAATAATAATGCCTTTGAATGACATGTGTGGAGCTCAAGGATGCCCTTCCCAGAAAGCAAACTCAAGATTCCTGAACAGTTAAGGCACGACTCATCCAGGTGCCTTCGACTCACTCCTCCCCAAAACGACACGCCACTCACCACAGGGCCCTTTGTGCCTCACTCGGATTTCCTTCCGGAGAGCGCAAGCCATCGCCTCCAGCTCGCAGGGGTTGCCATACGTGAGGTTATCGCTGCCGCAGACCGGGTCGTAAACGGTTTGGCACACCTGCTGGCATTCGCAGACAGCCTCCTGGTTCTTCACCACGCAGGTGGCCCCAAAGGTGCACTCCACGCTCAGGCAGGGGCTGGGAGCTCCAAGATCTGCAGCGGGAGGGCAGGATAAGCAAGTGGGAAAAGCAGAGTTATCCGGGCCACGCCCAGCTACAATTCTGAGAACAAGAGGCGGCAACAGGCAAGCCTGCTCCCCATTTTGAAGAAGAAGAGTTTGGATTTATATCCCCCTTTCTCTCCTGTAAGGAGACTCAAAGGGGCTTACAATCTCCTCCTCCCCCCCGCCACAACAAACACCCTGTGAGGTAGGTGGGGCTGAGAGAGCTCGGAAGAACTGTGACTAGCCCAAGGTCACCCTGCTGGCATGTGTTGGAGTTCACGAGCTAATCTGGCGCCCCAGATAAGCCTCCACGGCTCAAGTGGCAGAGTGGGGAAATCAAACCCAGCTCTCCAGATTAGAGCGCACCTGCTCTTAACCACTAAACCACACTGAAAACCCTCCAACTCTGGGCACTAAATTACCAGCACCTTTTTAAAGCTCTGTGGCGGCATGTTTATACCAGACACATGTCAATGGCTGGATTGTGCCAAAGTGGGATTCTCACGAGTGCTCGGATGCCCAAACAGAAGTGCAGCTGAATTGTTTTCTAGAGAGGACCCAGGTCAGGCCAAGGCCTGGTGAACCCTAGAACCATTATAGAAGACAGCGCACAAAGTGAGGCCTCGGATGTAATGCGGATTTTATGGTGTCACGGACCTCTTGCCGTGCAGGAGACCTTGAAGCGCACCCAGTGCAGAACACAGTCCAGGCCAGCAGCCTGCAACGTTTGTGAGCCAACAAACACCTTTGGAATTCAGACCCAGGTGGGCACAGGCACAAAATGGCTGCCACAAAAGGCAGCTCTTCGTAATTTCAGGCAGATGCAGTTTGCAAAGCAGGTGCCTTTCAAAATGAACAGGCTATTTAAAACTATACACAGATTACATTCAGTAATTCTGAAGATCTCTGTGCTGTTGGTGGCAGCTGCCGCCGATGAAATTAAAAGCCTGAACAGTCAATCACAGCTCCAACAGCCAATCGAAAGGCCTGCTGAGGTCTAAAAACACTTGGCATGGGCCAAGGAAAGATGCTGCCGTGTCCATCTCTCCATTCCGCGTGCCACAGTCCACTCTGAAAGCTTTGGTGAAGGGGAAAACACACATTCCCGTCTCCAACAAATGTTTCTGAAGCGGAGAAGGAGCTGCATCCTGCCCCACCACTGCCCCCAGGTGGAAGAAACATGTAATACATCCATGTTTAGCGGTTCCACCACAGGGAAACCAGGTTTCAACAGATTTGGGGGACTCTCATCAACAGGCAGGAAAACATCTGCTATTTAGTTTATGAGATAGCCTCTTGCACTGAAATGTTTCAGAATTGTCTCTGAAAGAGTTGCCTTTCATTAAAAGGGGGGGGGGGCTGCCGCAGAGGGATCCTACAGACCTTTGGGACTGTGGAAGCTACACGGGCCAAGATGCATGTTCCTCACGCTCCACAAACACTCGCCCATCTGCCCAAACGTTTCTCTTGCCCTACTTTCAGTCCGGCCCTTGCCAATTCCACACCTCCCTAGCGTGTGCGCGGTTGTGCGCTGTGCATTTCCCTCGAGGACTAATTACGAATTGGTTATGCCTCCCGGCTTCCTCAAAAGGAGGCCCAAGGGCGATTTCTCCTGTCAGCCCAGTCTGCTTCCTAATGGGGCTCCTTCATCAAAGTCTCCTGGGCAGGTACCACCCACCGCCCAACTCTGGTCCATGAGACAAATAAGACGAGGGAACAGAGAGACAAGAAGGATAAGCCCCCCTTCCCATTTCAGAACAGTTATAGAGGGCATGGGGGCATAACATTCAAAGAATTCTATTCCTGTGGGAAACCTCAAAGCGACCGCTAAATATAGTTGGGGTTGATCATCTGAAGGCAGCTTTTGAGGCTTCAAAATATCTGCCGGTAGAATTTCTTTGAGGAGGCAGAGAGAAGGAAGAGTTAGCGCCGGTGACCACCCTTCTCCGGGCTCGCCAAATGAGCCCCTATTAACACCGCAAACATCTATCAGCTTGTACGTTTCGTTCTCCAAATAAAAGCCGTCCCAGACCTTTTCTCCCTTTTTCCTGAAGCGTATTAAAAACGTATCGTGCACCCAGGTAATCCAAATCCTTTGCCAAGAAACGCTAAACCCTCTGACAGACACAAATTATGCTAATTAAGCAATCGTGTATATATATCCGCTTCGTTGACACAACCCGTTTTCTGCGAGACGTGCAGAGCATGCAGACGCCGAGAGGCATCTCTGGAAATCCTCATCACCCCCAAGGAATTTCATCCAATGTCGCCCACCCCACTCTTGAGGACTAGAAACTTCTTTTTTTTTAAAAAAAAAGAATAAAATCCAAGGAAAGCATCAATGCAGAATTCTGCTTGCAGGTATGTGTGGTCAGAGGACGCTCTACCCGCAATGCCAGAGATGCGTTAAAGTGTTTTTTTCTGCCCCCTGAAGGAACTATGAAGGTCACCACAAGGTGTGTAGGAGTCAGGCAGGTGCATTTTCCAAGCAGTTTTTCTTGCTTAAGAAAACAGATTTACGGCATCCGTAATCTTCATGCAACCGGCACGCAACGGGATCCAAGAGGGGGGGAGGAGACAGCTGCGGTTCTGCTGCCAAAGACTTTAAGCTGGTGCTGTACAGATTTGGGCCACTGGCAGGCCCGAACTAGAGGCAGGACTGAGGCGAGCTGGGAATGGGGGAGAAATCGCAGCCCCGGTGGGCACAAGCATTCCAAGGGGACGGAACAACAGGCCTGCAGAGGAGCACGGAGAGAGATTAGAAAGAAAGGAGGGGAAACGCAACACTGAAGAGGAGACAGACTCACAGACAAGGAAACGGGGCACGATGCAGACAGACTGAGCAAGATGGATGGACAACTGCGACGCTGCTCGGGCCTAGATTCACTGAGGTGATAAAATTGCATCTGGACTCCACTCAGGGGCTGGCTGAGAAGTTAAAATGGCCCAGGAGGCAGCCAGGACGCGAGGTCCCCGTGGCACTCCCCAAACCGACACTACTTGGGTCGCTTGGCTCAGACGATGGAAACCAGCAATAGTTGGTGGGGTCTCCACTGCCTCCTCCTGTACTACTGCCCTTTGGCAATGGGTAGGGTTGCCAATCTCTAGGGGGTGGCTGAAGATCTCCTAGGATTACGACTGATCTCCAGGCAACACAGATCAGTGCACCTGGACAATCTGGCTGCTTAAGAAGGTGGATTCTATGCAGTGGTGTGAGTCAAATAATTTAACAACTGGTTCCGGTGGGTGTTCGAATGATTTACAACCGGTTCTGGTGGAGGTTTCTAATAATTTGACAACCGTTTCCAGTGTGAGGGGTGGGTTAACAACAATTTAACAACCGGTTCCGGTGGGGGGATTCAAGTAATTTAACAACCGGTTGTTTACAAGCACCATTTTAACAACCGGTTCTGCCGAAGTGGGGCGAACCGGCTGAATCCCACCACTGATTCTATGGCATTATACCTTATTGAAGTCCCTCCCCTCCCCAAACCCTGCCTCTTCAGGCTCCACCCCCAAAACTTCCAGATATTTCCCAACCCAGAGCTGGCAATGGCCTATTAGGAATGATATCTGTTAGTTAAATAGCCAGTCTGCCCCGAATGGACTATTTCAAATGGGAGCTCGGGTAGCCGAATGCTTTCCCATACAAACAAAAAGTCCCCTCCATGTTCTAGCCCAGGGGTCTGCAACCTGTGGCTCTCCAGATGTTCATGGACTATAATTCCCCTCAGCCCCTGTCAGATGGAATTGTAGTCCATGAACATCTGGAGAGCCATAGGTTGCAGACCCCTGTGTCTAGCCAAACATTCTCCCATCAAGCTAGTTTTCTACATGCGGGGGCATCCACTCCTACCTGCAGTTTGAGATGGGACAGCCCAGGTACAGATTCATCACCACAGCGAGAGCTGGGCGCCGAAGCACGCAAGCACTTGCTCACACACACACACAAACAGCATGAGAACGCCACACGGGAATCCAAATGATATTTTCCTCTGAGCTCTTGATGTTGGAGGGGGAATCATCTCTAAACATTTCAGAAAATCTGAAGCCATGCAAAAGACCCCCTCCCCCCATTTTATTTTTTTGCGCAGGGAAGACAGATGAGGATAGAAACTGAGAATGTGAATGCAACCCTTGCTTTCCTATCAAGACCTAGCTTACTTTACTGTTTTAATAATGTAAGACGTATCATTAATAACTTACACTGCAATTCTCTGCAGAGTTACGCTAGGCTAAGTCCACTGAAATGAATGGACTTAGGGTGGAGTAACTCTCCTTAGGACTGCACTGTTAGTTAGCATATAAAATTGAATTATTAGGCATGTTTACAGAATGTTAAAATATAAATGCCTCAGTTTTCTACAAGCAAAATTGAACATATTCCTAGAACTTGAGAGGGAGCTGCGAACAGCTACACTCTGGGCTCCACTCAGCACATATATCTTATTTTTTGCCACCTGAAAGGCAGAGGGAAAAATAAAAGCAGAAATAAGAAAGCAAATTTTATAGTAAAGTAAGTGAATTAGACAGAAACAATTTCACAGAGAGACAACCTGCATATTTGGGTGTCAAGAAAAACGTGACACGGAAAACAATGACATCTTTAACAATGTATTTTATCAAACAGACTGTGGCATGTGAATTGTTGCCAATATTATTCAGATTCAAGCATTAAATATATCCTTGCAGCTATTTACATGCTGAGAACATACTGAGAACATTTTACATCTATATTTGTAGTATATATGACATGATGCATGCATCTAGAGCATAGGTGTCCAACTCAGACCCTCCAGGTGTTCATGGACTACAATTCCCATCAGCCCTTGCCAGCAGGGCCAATTCACCATGCTAGCAGGGGCTGCTGGGAATTGTAGTCCATGAACATCTGGAGGGCCTGAGTTTGACACCTATGATCTAGAGTCACAACAGAACTGGCCTTGTTCAGATGGCCTGTCTTAAAAGTTTGTCTTTCTTAAAGTTGCAATGCTTTGAATTCCTTTTAATATTATGAAATCAAACTGGCTAAGAGATAATGAGCTCTGAGAGTCGGTCCATCTCATGTTGGGTCTTCCTTCTTCCCTGCTACTTTCAACTTTTCCTAGCATTATTGTCCTTTGCCAGTGACTCTTATCTTCTCATGCCCCAAGTACGACAGCCCCAGTTTAATAATAATTTTAGTTTCCAGGGCAAGTTCAGGCTTGATTTGATCTAGAGCACATTTATTTGTCTTTTTGGCAGTCCCTGGTTTGGAGGGGATTCAATCTCGTCCTCGTGCAAATCGCTACATTTCTCCCTGCGATGCTGTCGCTCATCCACACAAACACACACAAACATAGAGATGTGTAAAACGCTTCAATGAAATGAATGAAGGAGTTAAAAGCACGACAGTTCCAAGAAGCCAAGCAAGAGAGTGCATTAAATACCAAACCAGGAGCAGCCCAAATTGACTCGCTGAGAGAGGAAAAAGGGAGCGTCTGATGCTTGCCGGGGAAAAGGGCAACAGTCCAAGGGCTAGGATATGAGAGCTTGCAAAAAAATAGCAAATGCTAGGACCCAGATTTCTCCGTGCACTTCCCATCTTGGACCTGGGCGAGAAGATGCAGCCCACAGCCAACGATCTGCAAAGCTTAATGACGTTCATTCTAGAAGGGGGTAACTTTAGCCTCCCGGCTGGGTCAACAAAAAAGGAAGGAAGGAGAGGGTGGATCGTCCCAGGAACTGGTAAGGGGGAAGGAGAGAAGCCGACCTCAGAGCAGAGACGTCCCAGGGGGGTGCGGCGGAGCACTGCGCAGACATGCTTCCCTTCTCCAAACACGCAACGCTGGAAGACACAAGACACACAACGGAAAGAGAGAAAAAAGAGAGAGGAGAGGAAAAGGAGAGAGAGAGAAAGAGAAAGGAGAAGACAGACATAGCGATGGGTGCCCTTCCCTCCTCCCCGCCAGACACTCCCCGAATTAGCTCATTCCAGTTGAGAGTCAGGACTAAAAACAGCTATTGGACAAACCAAGAGAAAGGTTAGGTTCCAGATCTACAAGATCTTGAAGCTTTAGAGAGTCGGAGCTTCCTGCGTCAGACAGCTGAAAACGTAGCATTGGCAGGCCTGCAAGCTTTCTCCATCTCAGTGATTAATTGCAGGTTGGCGCCAACTAAGATCAGCGAGGGCAGATTTTAAAGTTAGCACGCTTATGTTCAGGAACGCGCTTAACTCTCCCGGCTGCTGTGTAGCACAGAATGAAAAAGAAGCTCTTAACGTCCTTCTAATGATTAGCAGCTGCTAAATTTATTTCTTTGTTTAGCAAGAGTTCTTCTTGCTCCTTTTCACGTCTCAGAAAGGCTGGGTTCTTTCCTTAAAAAGTTGTTCTCTGGCGGGTGTTCAATCACTGTTGTTGCTTTACTGATATTGTCATTTTGATAACAGGCGGAAACTGCCGCGGGAGTAGCCCACGGACAGGGAGGAGCATAAATATTACATCCAGATAAATAAAATATAGCCATCCGTTTAAATCTAATTGCTCTGACGAATCGGTTCGCTGTTGCAAAGGCAGGCCAATTAAGGAGCCTTTCATCGGCTGCTGGACTTAAATTCTGGGCCCCTTTCTGGTACCTGACTGCCTGGACAAATCAATACTCCATATTTCAAACAGTTTGGATTTATACTTTGCCTTTCTCTCCTGGAAGGAATCTCAAAGCAGCTTATGAAACCTTTTCCCTTCCTCTGCCCACAACAGACACCTGGTAAGGTCAGTGGGGTTGAGAGAGTTCAGAGAGAACTGTGACTAGCCCAAGGTTACCCAGCAGACTTCATATGGAGGAGCAGGAAAACAAACCCAGTTCACCAGATAAGAGTCTGCCCCTCATGTGGAGGGGCAGGGAATCAAACCCAGTTCTCCTGATTAGAATCCACTGCTCTTAACCACTACAGGGTGCCAAACTCATGGACTTCCAGATGTTCACGAACTATAATTTCCATTAGTCCCTCCAAACATGAGCATTGGCTATACTGGCAAGGGCTGATGGGAATTGTAGTTCATGAACATCTGGAGGGCTAAGAGTTTGACACCTGCGTGCATGCTGTGCCAAACTACATTTCCCAGGATCCCATGGGGAAGTAATGACTATTAAACAGGTGTAAAGACTGGGCTGGAGGCAAGAAAAAGGGGAATGGGAAATGGGAGATTCAGCCTGAGGATCGTCCACCACTAGACTGCCGAAATGATGAAGCTGCCCCAATACCAAGTCAGGCCACTGGTTCACTTAGCTCAGTAACATCTGTTCTGATTGGCTGTGGCTTTCAGGGTCTCAGGTAAAGAACTGGCTATCCCAGAGCCTGAAATACAAGCATCTGTAACTGGAGACACATACCCCTCTCTACAAGCCACCCAAAAAGAACGTCAACTGAAGCTGGAACGGACGAAGGGGTGACCAAATGCCACTCCAGCCCCTAAAGCTAGATGGCAACACAGAAGGAGGCAGATGTTGTGGGGTTTCCGGGCTGTGTGGCCGTGTTCCCGTAGCGTTTTCTCCTGACGTTTTGCCTGCATCTGCGGCTGGCATCTTCAGAGGATCCTCCAGAGACGCCAGCCACAGATGCAGGTGAAACATCAGGAGAAAATGCTACTGGAACACGGCCATATGGCCCAGAAACCCCACAACACCCCAGTGATTCTGGCCACGAAAGCCTTCGAAAATAAACAGGAGGAGGGAGACTTTTGCTTGCTATGACAAAGGGCATCCCTTTCCTGCCTGGTACCACGGCCAGCGACAACCTGGTACCACGGTCAGCGACAAGTCTTGGAACAGTCAGGGCAGCCTTTGGGGAATCTTTGAACTGCTAGCAAGTAAAGACTCCAAGGAAGGGGGGACAAAATGAAGGGAAAACCCCCCAGGATTCTTCTAAGTGCTTCTGAAACAAAACCACAGCATACACTGGAACAAAGCCTTGGAGACAAGTGGAAAAAATCCGGGACAGAAGGGTCGGAACAGCCTGACTTGGAAATATAAACAAGGCTGGGGCCACAGGCAATGCCCCAGAGCCTTTCTTGTCTTGCCTCAAGCAAGGAACTGCTGAGTTGGGCCTTTTCCTGTTCCTACGGCCCCATGACCTGCTCTGCCTGGCACGGATTAAAGTCGACGGCAACCTCTGAAGTCGCTCGAGCTCTGCGCTGTGATCCTCGAGTTCTGAGCGCCAAAGCTTCAGAGGAGACATCGTCCCTTGGGCCTTTGTTCAGCTCTACCTTGCGCACCTCTCAAAGCGATCGTCAGCTTTGCCAACAAGCTTCTGCCGCTTTAGTTTCGGGGGCAGGAGTTCTGACCTCCCACCCCTGCTTTGCAGTCTAAAAAAGCAGGAAATAAAACTTTACTTTAAAAACTGGGCATGTGTGTTTCATTTCCAACGGGACATTTGCTGTCCACTGAATTTGCAACCTGACCTGGCCACTCAGCGTGAGAGCCACTGTGGTATCTTGACTGGCTCTGACGAGACATAGGTTCAAATCCCCACTCAGACAAGAAGTGATTGGATGTCCCTGAACCAATTTTTTCCCCTCAAACTCTTGAGTAGAGAAGGCTGGGTGAATCTGTACTTCAAACACCTATTCAAATTCCTTACCAGAAAAGGAACGATTCCACAACATGCAAAAAATGATGGAGTTTACCTCATTCATTTTGCAGAATTTGCTCTGAAGTTTTTAAAAAAGGTTTTCATCTAAAAAATTCTGCTTTGACCAATCAGAGGCAAAAAGTTAGCGTGTTTGTAAAGTGCCCTCAAATAATAGCCCCTCTTGAGAGTTTCAAGGCAAGTAATTAAACAGGGGTAGGTTACTATTGCCTTCCTCTGCAGAGTCTTCCTTGGTGGTCTCACAGCCAAGCACTGACCCTACTGACCAGGCTATACTATACTGTCCACATCTCCAAGGAAGAAGAAGAAGAGTTTGCATTGATATCCCCCCTTTCTCTCCTGTAAGGAGACTCAAAGGGGCTTACAATCTCCTTGCCCTTCCCCCCTCACAACAAACACCCTGAGAGGTGGGTGAGGCTGAGAGAGCTCCAAAGAATTGTGACTAGCCCAAGGTCACCCGGTTCTCCAGATTAGAGTGCACCTGTTCTTAAGCACTACACCCTAGTGGCTAGTAAAGTAACTCAAATGATAGGAAATCTTCTTCAACCATTGTCTGGTTTCTAAGATTTCTGCAGACATTGCCCGCATCAGATACAAGTATTTCTTGGCAACCATATTTTTTTAAAAAATATTTCATTTATACCCCATCTTTCTCCCCAATGCGGTTGGTCAAGGCTGTTAACATTGTTCTCCTTTCCTCCTATTTATCTTCTCAGCAACCCTGTGAGGTAGGTTAGGCTGATAGAATGTCACCAGCTAAAGGTCACCCAGTGAACCTCCAAGGCATGAATGGGAGACGAACCCAGATTTCCCAGATACTAGCCTGATCCTCATAACAACTATACCATGCCTAAGGACTGGAAACTTGCTCTTTTTAAACAAAAATAGAGACTGAGGTTTTCAGGACTCTGAATTCGGCAGCCAATACCACATTCTCTGTCACTGCCTTGCCCTGGGGTTCTTGTAGAAGGCCCACTTGCAACGCACAGCCCTGGGCATAAATATTTCATAAATTGTTTTAACTTCAGGGCAGTTTTAAATAGCTTTATCTCCATAGCCCAGCGATGGCGAACCTTTTCGAGACCGAGTGCCCAAACTGCAACCCAAAACCCACGTATTTATCGCAAAGTGCCAACATGGCAATTTAACCTGAATACTGAGGTTTTAGTTTAGAAAAAAACAGTTGGCTCCGAGGCGTGCGTTACTCGGGAGTAAGCTTGGTGGTAGTCAGTGGCTTTGCTTCGAAGCAACCGTGCAACTCTTTGAACAGGTGAATCACGACCCTAGGAGGGTTTACTCAGAATCAAGCCCCTTTGCCAGCAATCAAGCTTACTCCCAGGTAAAGGATCACACTTTAGTTCTTTGCATGAAAATCAGTGAGATTTAACAGCGCTTACACTGCTTCCCCAAAACTAGGTCTTAGGTTTCATGCTAATAATTGAGCCCAGCGGCCCAGGCCAGCCTAGATGTGGCGGGGGGGGGGGGGCACTCTGGTTGTGCATGCCCACAGAGAGGGCCTTGAGTGCCACTTCTGGCACCCGTGCCATAGGTTCGCCACCACTGCCAAAGCCCATTTATAGCCACTAGAAAATTTCTGGATGTTCCAGAGCCAAACTCTGCTTGAAGCCTCCTTGCATGGGCCCTGAACTCCAACTGCTGCTGCTCAGTGAAACGGAAATCCACTCGCCCCGTGGTCAAGGGAGCAACACTTTCTTAAGAATCTTGTTGATTTCAGGGCAGATCTGGAACTTCAAATCAAAGAAGGAGGTTCTGAGGCTGACGTACGCGAGTCTTCTTTGAGGAAATAAATACCTGCTTCATGTTCCTGTTTCTCCTCCCCAGCACTGAGACAGACAAGAACAACCAACAGAAAGATACCTCAGCGGCCACTGGGTACTTACAGACCTTTCCTGTAAGCTGAGAAAGGCTGGTTGGAAAGAAAGGGGAAAGGAGAAATCGAGGGAGGGAGGCTGGAGGGGCCACAGGGGATCAGGGTTACCCTGGGGAGGAAGTTGTGTGTGGGGCGGGGTATACAAAGAGAGCAATGAGGGCTACTTCTGAGTTGCAGAACTGAGCATCTGAAAGCAAGCCGACAAATGGATGGATGGACGGATGGAAGAATGGATGGATGGAGAGATGGATGGATGGAAGGAAGGGAGCCGTGGACTGAACACTCTGTTATGCAAATATTTGCCATCACGAAAGTGGGGGGAGAAGGAAGAGAAGACAGAAATGCAAAAACAAAGACAACATCAATAACAAGAAGGGAGACGAAGCCAGGCCCAAAGATGGGAAAGAAAGAGCGGGTCAGACCTGCTGTTAGCAGCCCAGGGGACATGACTTACCTCCAGAACAAAGTCCGCAGGGTCGCTTTGCACTGTGCCAAATCAGAAATGGGAAAACGTTCGGCAGCCAGAAGGCTGCTTTAGATACAAAGGGGTAGTTTTTGCTTTGAAAATCGACAGCGAGTGGAAAGGAGAAGAGGGGACAGTCCTGAACAGAGCGTGCCGCTTACCACACGGGCCCTGGTGTTTCACAGGTATGGCGGTTCTTTGCTGGCACTCAGCCTTCTGGCGCTCGCAAACGTTGTTGTAGGTCCGGCCGTCCCTGCCGCAAAGCGGCCGGTAGGAGCCGTCGCAGACGATGCGCTCGCACGTGCAGCGGGCAGACCCTCGGCGGTTGAGGCACACCCCGTTAAAGCGGCATTCTTCCCGGCATTTGTCTAGAAAGGGCCAAAGCAGGAGAAAGCACGGTTAGACTGGTACAGACTTTCAATGGTTGCAGGTGCAAAGCAGAGGTGCCCAGACTTGAAGCCGTCTTAAGGATGAGGGTCCCCTCCCCTCTAGAAAGGAAAGAAATCATGCAAGAAAGTAAAGAAGTCTTGGAGAACAGAAATCCTGAGGCCGGGAAGGAAAGCAGAATTCAGAACTGTTCACTGTTTATAAAAGGAATAGAAATGCACCCTTTGCAAGCATCTTTCCTTGGGTTAGTGTAAGTTGAACACAAAACAGGCATCCTATAAGACCATTGACATGCTACTCATGTCATTGATAAGCTGGGCTCCCTCCAACCCCACATTCCAATGACAGCGCTCCACAAACTATTTCTCTTCATTTCTGATGATGGAAATGCATTGTAACATGCACATTTCTCACCCGGGAATTAAAATCACAGGGAAAGGTCCTCCTGACTGTCCCATCAATCAAAGAAGGTCATGGGAGGGGAGGGGAGGGGACACACAAGTGAGGGCCTTTACAGTGGTGGCCCCATCACTGTGAAACAAACTTCCTAAAGAAGTGTGCCTGGGGCCCCCATTTTCAGCCTTCGGGAGTTTGATCTAGGACTGCATTTGATTAAACTCTAGCTTGGGCACAGAGATTGGAGGGGGAAGGGCTGGCTGGCTGTCACGCCCCCTTCAGAGGCAAAGGGGACCAGCCTGGAGGGTCTTCTCAACAGTGACCCCCATGCTTAGGAATGCCCTCCTACCAGAGCCCTGCCAGGGGCTACTCAAGAGGAGGGGGGTTCAAGGTGTCCTGCATAACCTCCCCCCTGTTTTTGGAGGTGGTTAGAGTAAGAGTTTTAGAATGTTTTTATTGTATGAGATTTTATTATGGATTTTATTGTAGCCCACCCTGAGATTGTAGTAAAGGGTGTGTAATGAATGAATGAATGAATGAATGAATGAGTGAGTGAGTGAGAGAGTATGACTTTTTTTAAAAAATGGTTTTAGGTATTTTAATGTACTTTATGTATTTTATTTATACTGTAAGCTGCCTTGAGCTCCCAGAGAAAGAAAGGTGCCTAATAAAAATTGTAAATAAAATAAATAAAAAGCAACTACCAGAGACTGGGGCCCTTCCGCACACGCAAAATAATGCATTTTCAAACCACTTTCACAACTGTTTGCAAGTGGATTTTGCTATTACGCACAGCTTCAAAGACCACTGAAAGCAGTTTGAAAATGCATTATTCTGCATGTGCGGAATGAGCCTGGGGCTTCTTCCTAATCATGCACATACTTCTCTCTTAGGACTCGCTCAACTAGGACAGGCAATCCCTAAGACTAACCTTTAGTGCTAGCTTGAGTTTGGGCCCACTTACCTTGGAGCTGACATGGTCCAGACCGCACCTTCTGGATCTCTATCCCCCGAATAGCACCGGACCTCATCATGAAACATTCATTGTTGTAGGTCATGCCGTCGTCCCCGCACACCGGGTCACGCTTCAGGGGGCAATTTTCAGGCCGCGGCAGGAGCTCAGCACGCCGGGTGCGGGGATTGACCCGGCAAACTCGGTTCAGGTCGTTGTGGGTGCTCCTGCAAGGGTCTGCGAAAAGCAGGCGGGGAACAAAACGACCGCTTAGGAAGAAGCTGCCCCCGGAGACATCTAGATGTCATATCCGACCGCCAACAGCGATCAAAGTTTCTCAGGCAAAGATCTTTCCTGGTCCCTTTTCAACTGCCACCCTTTTCAACTTTCCAAGATCCCCTTTCAACTGGCATCGTTAAGAGGCAAAACTTGGGTCTTTCCAAGATCCCCTTTCAACTGGCATCGTTAAGAGGCAAAACTTGGGTCTTTCCAAGATCCCCTTTCAACTGGCATCGCTAAGAGGCAAAACTTGGGTCTTTCCAAGATCCCCTTTCAACTGGTATCGCTAAGAGGCAAAACTTGGGTCTTTCCAAGATCCCCTTTCAACTGGTATCGTTAAGAGGCCAAAAATTTGGCCTCCACATCTTTAGAGATCTTCTTGTGCCTCAGATGAGGAAATACAGATGAACGGAGCTGGTGAATGCTCTTAAACCCTCTTCCCTCCAAGATGGTACAGCTGTCAACCTCCCCCCTCCCCCAAATACTAACGTAACCATCATGAGTCTGCTCTGCTGTACTCCAAATGATTGAGAAAAGCGAGATATAAATCCAAACTGCTCCTCCTCGCGTACACGTGGACTTATCCCAGGACTAGCCAGAGGCAGGTCAAACACGCTTGAGTTGGGCACTGAAATTGATACTGATCCATTAGGAAACACTGGGTGGGGGACCCCCACACCTCCCCAAGGTAACCAAGGAGCATACAGAGTCATGACAGAAAGCACCACAGCACACGAAAAGAGCAACAGGCCCCCGGGCTCCCGCCTGCCTAATCCGGGCTTATCCGGATCAAATTCCATTCACCGCTAGGACACTCTTATCGGAATGCTAAATACACCGGTTTGCTTACTGGCTAATCCCCGTCTCTCTTCTTCTCACTACTTTTTTTTTCTTTTTTAGCACCCGGGTGATAATACCTGAGAAGGGCCGGCATGCGTCCCTCCCCTTAAAAGCAGAACTGAATATACATTGAGAAACGCGTACCCACATGGCCCTGTTTATCCCATTCAACCACTGCCAAAAAGAAAAGGGGGGGTATAAGGAGCAAAGGATTAACCAATCTCCATGGAGACTAGAAAAATTGCATGTGTAGAAAACCAGGGTGGGGAATGACTCCTTAACCCCATAAAGCAGGGTCAACCCAGGTTCTGTGGGCAAGAGGCTATTCTGGCCCTACAAAACAGGCTACTGGGCTCTTGAGGATCTTGCGGACTATTTCCCCTCTGTTGTGCCCAGCCTTGAAAGTTCTGAGATTAGGAGAGAATTAGCACTTTTGATCGGTTTCTGAAGGCTCCATCTATAGATTGGGAATATGGGCACCAGTGTGAGATAGGTGATCCAGACAGTACCTGGTCTTAGCCTTGTGCCTGCCCTGACCTTTGGCAAGGTTCACAAGCCTCAGCCCCCAATTCTTCATCCCAGCAATGTCAGAGTGGTAATAGAGGCCTGCCCTACCCAGGTGTTGTAAGGGTTACCGCAGTATCACGGGCGCTAAGTTGATCGTGGCAAAAATTCCTGCTGCCAATGCGTAAAAGGGAAGTGCCCCAACAGAGATGATAGTCTGGGGTTTCCATCAAATGCCTGACCTCATAACCGACAGTGACAGCCCCAAGAAAGACAAACATGAGGAACTGGGTTCTTTTTAGAGAAGAAACAACAACGTATGGGCTGTGGGAAAGGACAGAAAATGCAAGCGAGTAACTAAGGGATGCTCTACAAATGGAAACCAAAGGCCGGTCCTCCCGTTCCAACTGGAGGTCAACTGGGACTTTTGTGCACGGCCTGAAGGTCATTTCTGAAAACTGCCGGCAAATATGCGACAGGTAACCTCGTTCATTAACTGAGCCTCCGAGGCTGCATATTTTCAGACAAAGAAAGGCCTTTTATATGTTACTGATGAAGAGACCAGTTTGACCCGCAGGGGGAAAACGGGGTCAGGTCATAAAAGCAACCTTCTGAGTATGGTGAGACTTTCCCAGAGATGCTCTGTAGGGCCACAATCTGTGGAAACAGCAGCCTCCTTCATAGCTCATGTGCTGTTTCCCCTACTCATGAGCTGGAAAAGTGAATGTGCCTTCCTTCTCCATTTCGCAGACATCTTTAAACACAGCACAGCTATCTGAGCACTCTCAGTAAGATTCCCCAAACTCTCACGTTAAGTGTTATAGGAGGAGGGTCCGAGAGAGCGGGACAGGAGGGGTAGCCCCCCAGGCCACTGCCTCGCCTCACCATGAGAGAGCCTCATCATATAGGGCCGTGGTGGCGAACCTTTGGCACTCCAGATGTTATGGACTACAATTCCCATCAGCCCCTGCCAGCATGGCCAATAGCTTTAAAAAGGGCTTGGACAGATTTATGGAGGAGAAGTCGATCTCTGGCTACCAATCTTGATCCGCCTTGATCTCAGATTGCAAATGCCTTAGCAGACCAGGTGCTCAGGAGCAGCAGCCGCAGACGGTGATTGCTTTCACCTCCTGCATGTGAGCTCCCAAAGGCACCTGGTGGGCCACTGCGAGTAGCAGAGAGCTGGACTAGATGGACTCTGGTCTGATCCAGCAGGCTAGTTCTTATGTTCTTATGAGTGCCAAAGGTTCGCCACCACGGATATAGGGGCTAGGAAGTTTGAAGATGGGGAAATGTGGAGGCCACAAAGCTGCATGCGCTATGACGTCACTTCCTGTGAAAACACAGAAGAGACACAGGTTAACTCTAGGGATCACTAGAAACTCTATGGTAAAACCACAGAGTTTGCAGCAATTCCTAGAGCTACCCTCTGTCACTTCCGGGTTTTCACTGGAAGTGAGGTAACAAGGCACTCAATGTTGGTTTTTTCCCCCTCCTGCCGCCACTTGAAGCAGCAACGGGAAAGGAGCTTGGGGGCAAGGAATCTCCTACCCCAACCAAGTGCCGACAAGCCTACAGCGTGTGTAACATCATAAAGCACCCCCACCTTTCCAAGGACAAAATAAAATGCCAGCCAGCTGCCCCTGCCAACTTACCACAAGGCCCATCAAACTTCTTGAAGATGTTCTCTTGCTTGTCGCAGGCATGCCTGTTGAGGTGGCACTCGCTGCGGTAGTCCTTGCCGTCGCTGCCACACACGGTGTTCTCAGGTACGCCACTGCATGAGGACGGGCAGATGCACTTGGCCGACTGCCCGTCTGTGGAGCGGGCACAGGTGCTGCCAAAACTGCACATCACCTCGACACAGGGGTCCTTTGAACCTGGAGGAAAAAGAGAGGAGACAGAAATAAGACGCAAGCGTGCAGGAAGTAGGAACCTTGCCCTTTGCTGACCCACAGCACCACCAACCACGGCAAAATGCCCCTGCCTGACTGCTACTCATTCACACCGTGGGGTGGGCATCTCATTCCTAACACATTATCAATTAAAATCACCCCTGTTTGGCTGGCCGGCCTGTAATGTTGAAATTTACCTGTTAGCTGAATGATCTTTGGCAAGCATTTGACTTTTCTCAAGCCGCCGCTGCCTGCAGTGGCCAAACATTGTTTCTAGATCCTGCGTAATGAACCGATAGCTTGCAGAAGCGATGGATAGAGTTGATCTGACAGTTTATATGTTATTTTGATACACTGTGCCGCATTTTGAGAGTTCTGGTGCACAGCCATGATAGATTGTGAAGCGTTTTTTCCTGAACAGGATTTGATTGATGTGGTTTACGACAATCCACAAACACCAACCAAACATAAAAACTCTAACAATGCAAAGAGCAAACAGTATATGCTTATAGAAAACACAAATACATCTATTTTAGCCCGAGAACATTCGGCTCCTGCTGAAACAGCCAAACAAACGAGAGGGAGGGCACAAGCGAATCCGGTTCACCAGGTAAGCCTCCACAGCTCAAGTGGCAGAGTGGGGAATCAAACCCGGGTCTCCAGATTAGAGTGCACCTGCTCTTAACCACTACACCATGCTGGTCAGGCTCTAGCACCGTGGTGGTGAACCTTTGGCACTCCAGATGTTATGGACTACAATTCCCATCAGCCCCTTCCAGCATGGCCAATTGGCCATGCTCTAGCACAAGCCACTGGCCACTGCTCTAGCACATGGCCACTGCTCTAGCACATGGCCACTGCTCTAGCACAAGCAGAGAATCTTTGGTGCCACTGTCTCCTGGGCTCCCCTTGACACCTGGCCTTTGGATCTCATCCTAGAGTTTGTGTACAGGGCAAACAAAACACAGCCATGCAGCGTTCCGAGGTGATGGCACTACTCACTGGAATGCGCTGTGCAGTTCTGGGTCCTATGCTGGGCCAAAGTTCAAAAAAAAAAAGAAGCAAACTGTGACTCAGCCCCCAGATCCTAACTGGATCGGGTGACAGGAAGTTTTTAATGCACCGTGAGCAAAACGTAATTAGAGAAAGCCATCAAGAAGCAATTCTCCCTTTGATCAGGACAGCCCAGTGTGTTATTTATAGGACCTGGCACCCATTCATTTATTTATTCTTCTCTTCCCCTGTTTCATTTGTCACTCCTTCCCTCCTCCCCCCCAATCCCCTATTATTATTTTAAATAAATCACTTAGTGTGCCCAGCTCTGCTCCCCCTCCCTGGCTTCCGACTAGAGTCGCTAGCAGGAGCCGAGAAGAGCAGATTTATCATGAGCCGGAGCTTCCCTCCTCGGGAGAGGGAAAGAAAGGGAAAAAAAAGGTCAAGTTAATTTACTCGCAGACAAGTGGACTAGGGGGTTTCATTTGCACGGCTCCTCGCTCGCTCGCTCGCTCGCTCGCAGGGATGTGTGCCATGCTGCAGAGGAAGCTTCATTAGCTTTGCCCGCCGGCCCCCTCAGCAAAATAAGCAGCTCCAGGGTGAAAGCAACGCTTGTGTGCGTGAGGAGTGCGTGTGTGTGTGGCTTTGTGTTGTGAGGATGCACACACAATCAACCAGGCCTGTTTGGTAACCAGAAGAAAATGGGCTGATCATTGCAGGGGACACAGGATGTGTGGCAGAGTCCACTGACAGACCACGGGAAGGGGTTTCACAAGATCTGGCTTTTCCTTCTTCATACCATGGACAGCTCTCGCCTTTAAATGCAGCTTCCACCTAATACCCGCTCTTGTTTCCTCCCCAGATAGAAGCCACTTCCTGTCTTCTTGCCCAACCCCTTCCTGTTTCCTGTACAGATGATTTCCTGTTTCCTTCCCCAGCCCATTCTTTGAGTTCCTCCCCAGCCATCACACACTTCCTGTTTTCTTCCCTCCCCGACACTTATTTCCTTAAAAAAACCTCAACTTTTTGTTTCCTTTCAAGGTCAGCACCTACTTCTTCTTCCGCCACCACTCACTTCCTTTTCCTCCCAGCTGAGATCCTTTTTTCTCCCCAACCGTTGCCTACTTCCTTCTCCAGCCTACTTCCTGTTTCCTCCCTTGGTCTTTCATGACTACAATCTCCAGCAAGAACAGGGAATGCATGTCTGCCTCAGGCACCCAGGGATAGAACTGACCCTGTTTACATTGTTCTTAGCGTTTGGTGTGTGTTATCACAGCAACAGAGGTGTAGCAAGGGGGAAAAGCACACGGTGAACTGGTGCCTCCTCCACCCCTCCCGCCCCAGAACGCCCCCACCATGTCCCCACAGGGCGCGCGCTTGCTGCGTTGTGCACCCCCTGGTCCCCTTGGAGCTACGCCTCTGCACAGAAATCATGGTGGGGCTGAGGAGCCAAAATAGTGCCTGTCCTCAGTCCATCTCGTGAGTCTGTGGCAGGCAGGGTTCGAACTGGGGACTGACTGGCCCGAAAGATGCTCTCTCAGCCACTGTCAGTTAAGACAGCAAGAGAAAAAAATTTGCCTGAAAAACTGGAAGACGGGAGTTTGCACTGAAGCAGAAGACTTGTCTAGGATAGCTAGCTCACAACATTGGGCCTTAAGTTTTGAAATCATCACGTCCTGCCCCATAAATCACAGGTTTTAGGGTGCCAGGGGTCTGATCACCATATTTGGATCTCCTTTCTGTGGCCTTCTGGAGAAGAAACAGGCCGTGATCAGGCAGATGAGGGCCTCTTAACTCACCACACGCTCCTTTGCTGATGACCTTGATCCGCCTCTGTTGGTTGCACTGAGCTTTCTCCAGTTCGCACTCGTTGCTGTACGTCGAATAATCCGAACCGCAGACGGGGGCCACCACCGAAGGGCAAGCAGATTTCTTGCAGATGCAAACTCCTTGGGAGGAGTCCACGGGGTTTCTTTCACACACAGCCCCAAAACCACAAAGCATCCCTCGGCACACTGTGGATACAAAGAGAAGGGCAGCTGGAGTGAGGAAGAGCCTCTTCTTCTAGAAGTGAAGTCTCTAGTCCTAATTTGAAAAATTAATGGACAGTAAACCCACAAAAACAGATGCATTAGGATCCGAAAAGCCTGTGCAGAAGTGCCTCCCAACTTGCCCCAGCATAATGGGCTATGGTGTACAGTTTTGGATACAGACAGTGCTTGTGGCTGGTACAGTGATAAAGGGAGGGGGGACTGCGCCCGGGGCATGAACTGCCTCCGCATGTCCTCCATGCCCAAACATGCCCCGCCCCGACATGCCCCTGGCCCTGCCTCCCCACGTGACTGCAATAGTGCCCCTGGGACAAGCCGCCCCAGATGCCTCCATTGCATCTCCGTGCCTGGGCTAGAATCCCAGCGCCCATACCACCCCCAGGGTAGTGGGGGCAGGCTAGGGACAGAGCCGATGTTAGTAGGTTCCCTCTCAGTCTTTGCCGACATTGTGCTGGTGGGCCGGATTTAAGCCAGCCTAAGTTCACTGCAGTCCATCAAGACTTCTTGGCAGCAGGGGGAATGCTGCACTTCGCAAGCCTCCCTGTGCCACCAGGAAGCCTCTTTGGGAGCGGCTGGGCAGCGCCCCATCAGCGCCACTGTCCACCATCTCCAGTGTGGATGGGGCTGCCCGTATAACACAGTTTCATACGTTTAGATAGCCTGTCCTTGCACAGCTGGCCTGGGGAGGGCCGGGGCGTACCACTCAGAGGGACAGATGGGGAGGACCAGGGGCGTACCACCCAGGGGGACAGATGGGAAGGGCCAGGGGCGTACCACTCAGGGGGACAGATGGGGAGGGCCAGGGGCATACCACCCAGGGGGACAGATGGGGAGGGCCAGGGGCGTACCACCCAGGGGGACAGATGGGGAGGGCCAGGGGCGTACCACTCAGGGGGACAGATGGGGAGGGCCAGGGGCGTACCACTCAGGGGGACAGATGGGGAGGGCCAGGGGCGTACCACTCAGGGGGACAGATGGGGAGGGCCAGGGGCGTACCACTCAGGGGGACAGATGGGGAGGGCCAGGGGCGTACCACTCAGGGGGACAGATGGGGAGGGCCAGGGGCGTACCACTCAGGGGGACAGATGGGGAGGGCCTGGGGCGTACCACCCAGGGGGACAGATGGGGAGGGCCAGGGGTGTACCACCCAGGGGGACAGATGGGGAGGGCCAGGGGCGTACCACCCAGGGGGACAGATGGGGCTGCAGCCATTTAGTCATGCAGAGGGGGGCGGAAAATGCCCCCCACACCCCTCCTCCTTCCCCCTGGGTCCATACAGACTTCAAGACAAGTGACTTGTCTTAGTGCAAAAAAAGTTGTTCGGTCATGGCAGAGGAGGGCGGAAAACTCAGATTTTGCACCGGGCTACATTTCCCCTAGCTATTCCTCTGGGGAGGGCTATAGCTCACCAGAAATAGTATACAGACTTTACATGCAGAAAGCCTCAGGTTTAGTTTCCAGCACCTCAAGACAAAGAATCTCAGGTACCAGGTGATAACAGAGACCCTTTTCCGCTGGAGCCCTTCAGCTCTCGGTCAAGTGATTCATCCACCACACCCCCTTCTTGATTATAAACACAGGGTTGTGTAAGGACCAGGTATGGTACAGAACTTCGCACTAGATCAGATCCAAAAGAAGCATTAAAGAACGTCTTCTCGCTCCCCCGCCCTTACTCGGCGTACTGTTCCCTTGGTGTTATTTTTTTTTTCTCAGTTCAAGAATAAACACATTCTGCATCTTCTATATATACCCAAGGCAGCTAATGATGAAATAAACATAAAACCAACACGTTGGAACATCCTTTGATAATCCACGAACAGCTCAATTAGCATCCAAAGAAGCCCCCCAGCAAACTCCATTTGAAAAAACCCATAAAAATCAGCACAAACCACAAACACCTTCTGCACAAAATAGGGGTGCCAACCAGCCACACACACAAAAAAAATAAAGGCCCAGCAGGATTTGGGAGACTGTCGGATTGCTACGCGAAAGCCAGATCGCGAGGCAGGTTACAAGGATTTAGGGAGAAGTGAAATCCAGCAGAGTTTGTCTTACTGCTCCTGTGTGCTTGAACGATACCGCAACAGTTCGGACTGACCACCGATAGTCCCTAGTTTCGTGTCGCCGTCTGCCGAGCCCCCTGATTTTCACCTTTCCACAGGCTGCCTTTGCCAAAATTTTGTTAATGTAAATTACTTGACTTCGCTGTGCTCAGAATTCAGCTTTCTCTGTGGAGTTGATAGAAGTAAAATCTCAGAGTAGGGGATAGATGAATTCTAATAAGCCATATACCAGTGGTGGCGAACCTTTTGGCACTCCAGATGTTATGGACTACAATTCCCTGATGGGAATTGTAGTCCATAACATCTGGAGTGCCAAAGGTTCGCCACCATGGCCATATACTGTCCACCCTGCCAGTGGCAGTATCTGCCAGAGAGACATGGGGGGGTCAATTGTCCCAGGAGCTCCCCATTAGACCATGTGGGGGGCGCCCCGTGGGCCTGCCGCAGGCTCCCAGCGGAGCAGCTGGGCTGGGAACCTGCGGCAGATCCACTGGGCACCCCTCACCCATCCCTGCCAGGCCCCACCCCTCACCCATCCCCGCCAGGCCCCACTGGAACTGCTGCCACTAGCTACGGTAAGTGGGGCACAGGGGGGCGCCCAGTGCAGCTGTTACCCCTGGCACCATTTTCCCCCGGCACACCTCTGCACCCTGCCATTTCACACACCCTGCAGTAACTGAGGTCTGTTCATATCCGCTGAAAATGTACTGAAAGATATTTATGCTTTCAAAACCTATCTTTCGCCTGGGAAAAAAAAAAGCATCCTCTTGGTTTGTTAAAAACGACGGAGAGAGGCAACTGCCGACTTATAACGAAGAAATACGTGCACCTGTGCAATGCGCTGTCAAGTGGTAGCTGACTTATGGAGACCCCCAACAAGGGTCTTTCAAAGCAAGTAGCAGAGGTAGTTTGCCACGGCTCTCCTCTGAATCTTCCTTGGTGGTCTCCCTTCCGAGTACCAACGCTGCTTAGACCTGACAAGATCCCTTGCATGCCACCCCTCCTTCCCCTCCCCCCTCCCGTTCCCTTGCATGCCACCCCTCCCCCACCCTTTGCTAGGGTGGGTGGGCCATGTCCGGATGCCAGGCCCCCTCCCCCTTCCCTTGCATGCCTCCCCTCCCTCTCCCTCTGTTAGGGTGGGTGGGCCATGTCCATATGCCGGGCTCCCTCCCTTCCCTCTCTTGCATGCCGCCCCTTACTCCCTCCCATCCCCTCCCTCACTCCCTCCCTGCAAGCACAGCATTTGGTTGACTGTTGTGAGCTGAGGCAGGATGAGTGGGTATCTGCCCCAAGTGCCTGGTGTTGTTTTGAGTGGATTGATAGTAAGGAGGAAATGCATGGAACTCCATGACCTACGGATTAAATAAAACCTCCTTGTTCAGCAGCAGTGTGCTGCCCCCAAATAACAGGTGCTGAGGATTCTATCAGGGACTCAACGCAGCTTACATTGTTCGCATCTCCTCCGCTCAGGCTGAGAGTGTGCGAAGGGCCCGAGGTCAATCAGCAGAGTGGAGATTTCAACCCAGCCACCCAGGTTCTAACCAGACACGCTAGCCACTACACCAGCTGGCACTCGCGCAAAAGAAAAGTTGCAAGTCTTCTTAACAGCTGGATGCTGCAATCCCTGTTCAAGAAATGGCACCCTCCTTTTTTTGCCCGCAGCTCAACCTGCCCGATGCAGCTCCAGATCATCCGTCTGCCTGGTAATTTGCCACCGTGCATTCTGTGCGCCTGGAGAAGAGATTCATTCTCCGCAGTTCGTAGGAGCGACGGTGTGACAATTAAAAATGGACACCCCCCCCCAATGTAATTACTCATGTGTGAACCTTTGAGGCTGGAAGCAGCAAACCTCTGGCCCAGGTGTTACACCCATGACTTAATTTGCACGCTTTCACTCACTCACTCACTCACTCACACACAAACACCAAACCATCACAGCTTGCCAAGAGGATTCCACAAGCAAACTTGGTAGGAACAAATTGGGGGAGGGGGAGGAGAGAATGGAAGGGGGGCAGTCAACTTCTGAGCAAGAGATACACAAATCTCTTTATTATGCGTGCTCATCAGCGCAGCCAGCGAGGACCCTTCTGCTATCTAAATTGCAAATGATGCAGCGGTGAGAGCTGTTCTTTTTAAGTTGTTGGGGGTTTTTTTTTAGCAAAGGGGGAAGTGAATGACACCAGGTACGGGAAGCCAAGGAAAACACACAGAAGGATGCAATTTTCACAGCACGTCCCTCGAACGGAGAGCGTGTCGGCCTTAGATCTCAGATGCCGGGGCTCCCCCGTCCTTTTCGGCCACAGATAGCCTCTGGCGCCTCGCCCTCAGCTGTGAGGATTTGTCCTTTCTGCTGGTTTGATCTCACGCTTCTTCACAAGTCTGTTTCCCTTGCAGTTACCGTGGTTCAGAAGGGGCAGGCCATACGAAGCTGCCTGTCGCAGAGCCAAACCAGCTATCAGGCCAACCACCTCGGCGCTGTTTATCTGACAGGTGGCAGCTTTTCAAAGGACGGTTTTTTTTCTGAGTTCCTTTTCATGGGAGCTGCTATGGGATCTTCTGCATGCAAATCGGATGCAGGGCCCTCTGTGCTCTGTTAGCAAATTGAGATGTTTTTGCACCAGCCTGTACATTTGCTTATGCAAAATACAGATCTTCTAGACGGGACAGGATGTCAGGATTGCTAGAACTTTTGAAGCACAGAACCTAAAACTCAGTGGGGCGGAGTCAAGAGGGAGGAGTCTAAGAGAGGAGGGGTGGAGCCAGGTACCACCTGACACTGACTTTTGCTAAAAGACATAATGATAGTTTGGTTGTATTATGGAAAAAACAAGTGCACACAGATCCGCTTTCCAGTAGTTAGAAACTATATCTTATACCTGTACAAAGTAAGTTTTTCTCCCTTACAGACAGACTAAAAATGTCTACAGGGAAAAGTGAAGTGCTTTAACCACAAGGGAAGAGGTATATCTAGAAGAAGAAGAAGAAGAAGAAGAAGAAGAAGAAGAAGAAGAAGAAGAAGAAGAAGAAGAAGAAGAAGAAGAAGAAGAAGAAGAGTTTGGTTTTATATCCCCCCTTTCTCTCCTGCAGGAGACTCAAAGGGGCTTACAATCTCCTTGCCCTTCTCCCCTCACAACAAACACCCTGTGAGGTAGGTGGGGCTGAGAGAGCTCCGAGAAGCTGTGACTAGCCCAAGGTCACCCAGCTGGCGTGTGTGGGAGTGTACAGGCTAATCAGAATTCCCCAGATAAACCTCCACAGCTCAGGCGGCAGAGCAGGGAATCAAACCCGGTTCCTCCAGATTAGATACACGAGCTCTTAACCTCCTACGCCACTGCTGCTCTCTAGGGAAAATATAGCCCAGTGCAAAATCTGAGTTTTCTGCCCCCCCCCCCCCCCCGCCCCCATATGGGCGGCCGCCCTCCCCCACCACGACCAAACAAAATTTTTTGCACCAGGTCTTGAAGTCAGTGTATGAACCCGGGGGAAGGAGGAGGGGTGTGGGGGACAACTTTCATCCCCCATGTGACTAAATGGTCACAGCCCGGGCACATTTGACCCCCACATGTCCCCCTGGGTGGTATGTCCCTGCATAAGGGTTTATTTCTATTTAGTTTTTACCTCTCATTTTTCTCCAGTCGGGATCCAAAGCAGCTGACATGATTCTGCTCAGTGTTGTTTTATCCTCACAACAACCCTGCCAGGTGGGTTAGGCTTACAAGGTCTGCCGTGGCAATTTGAACCGCGGCCTCCCTCCCCAGTCCTAGCCCAACACTCCAACCACTATAGTGCACTGCCCCACTGCAAAAGGTTGATGTATGCTTTTGTGTAGGCATGCGGGTGACATTTACGGGCCCAAACGCTTAGATGGGAAAAGGACAGGACTACAAAATGGGGGGGTGGGGGGGAGAGAGATTAAAAAAAAGAAAAGAAAGGGAAGAGGGAGAGGGAGAGAGTGTAGAGAAAAGGGAAATCATAAAAGGAAGGGTGGAAATAAAATGCTTGCCAGCGGTTCATTTACACTTCAATACTTTGGCGTTTGGCTTCGGCTGCCTGGAGAGTTTAAGCTCGTACCAGGCAACAATGCGCCACTAAGAGACTAATATCATCAAATAAAATAGAACTCTCTTTCTCTCCTGCCCAATATCTAAAAGCAATTTATCATTTTTATGAAGCTCGGTGGATCGTCTTTCTCTCTACCCTGCTCTTTCTCTCTCTCTCTCTTTTCCTGTTTTCAAAAAAAAAATGCAGACAAGTCTCTTTTTCCCCCCCACAGCAAGATAAGGGGGTGGAAAAGGAGGCGAGAAAAGCATCGGGCGTCTTGCCTCCCCCTCCCCTTCTTCTCCCAGAGCTGAGTCTTAAAGAGTTTGTAGTGCATTATCAAACTGTCAGTCATGGAGGGAAAGGCACAAAGACGAGACAAGGCTCCGGGAAGACGGATTCGGCTTGGCAGGGAGATGATCACCCCCCCCACCCACCCACCCCCTCCATACATACACAGATCTGGTCCCCAGAGAACTGCACCCAGCCTCATGAGCTGCCTTCTCGTCTACCAAATGGGAACGCTGGTTTATCCAGCTCTGTATTGTCTGCTCTGGCCAGAGACGTATCTTGGGAAAATGCAGCCCAGTGCAAAATCTGAGTTTTCTGCCCCCACCCCCGTATGGGTAGCTGCCCTCCCCCACCATGACCAAACAACATTTTTTTGCACCAGGTCTTGAAGTTAGTGTATGAACCCGGGGGGAAGGAGGAGGGGTGTGAGGAACAATTTTCATCCCCCATGTGACTAAATGGTCACAGCCCAGAGACATTTGACCCCCATATGTCCCCCTGGGTGGTATGTCCCTGCATAAGGGTTTATTTCTATTTTTTCACCCCCCGCAAGACTAAATGGACAATTTTCACCCCCCCGCAAGACTAAATGGTCACAGCCTGGGGACATTTGTCCCCATACGTCCCCTTGGGCGGTACACTCCTGACCTCTGGCCAGCAACAATTCTCGACTCCTTTCTCATGCCTGCTGCCATTCGTGGTCTGGGATTAAACCTTGGACCTTGGGTGCAAATCAGGTGTCTGGCCACTGAACTGCAGCCTCTTACAGGAGACTGATGGTTTATCTGACTCAGTATTCTTCTCTCTGATGTACAATACCTCACCAAGGTCTTGGGCACAGAAAGGTATTTTCCAGCATCTGCTACCAGAGCGTTTTAGACAAGAGACACCAGAGATTCAGGGGTGGATTGGCTATTAAGGCCACCAAATGCTGGCATACAGTGATCAGCCTTGCCAGGAAAGATCTCTCTCCACCCTCCTTTCCAGTTCTCCCTGTAAGCATTCCTGTCTCACTTGTAGGCACAATAGCTAGAGCAGTGGTCCACAACCCAGGATACCCCAGGGGTAGGCGTCAGAGCCTTTTGGGGGGGGGGGGTACATGAAAAAAATGGGTTTGCTAATATGGGGGTACAATTTTAGGGAAATGAGTTGCCAGGGGGTACACAAGTGAAAAAAGGCTGAGAGCCACTGAGCTGGAGGGATATTTTGTTTCGGGACAAGAAGGGTCACGGTAACAGCAGGAAAATCTACCCTGGGTTTGGTGGAATTCCGGACGGGCAGAGCTAGGCAGGTGAAGTGCCAGCACTTTTGGGAGAGAGGCCTACGCTAATATTTTTCGCCAGGAATGTACCCAGTACAAGAACCTCATTAAGCAGAAGCTGTCTCATCACAAATTTTAAAAATGTCACCCCGCACGATATCCTTCCTAGGTGCGAATTGGTATTCCAGCCCCCGGGAGTCCCACTGTGGCTTCAGCTGCCTAAAAGGTGACACCTCTTTGTGTCTCGCCACCCATGTCAGCTGGAGCCCTTGGAAGGAAACTTTGCCCTCCCTTTCTTATCCTGTCAGGGCCGAGGCCTGGTGAATTATTTAGTGCCAGAGCTGCGAGGCCCTGGTCGGTGAAGCTGTGAGGGCACAGCTGGTTGGGAAAGCCATGAAAGATGAATGAAGGCGGAGTGGAGGGCATATGGCCGAGGCTTCTCTAGCTATCGGTTAGGCAGATGCGGTACCATGGAATGCGCGCAAACATTCTAAGTGCTCAGGGCTGAGGAGGCAGAATGTAAGCACAGAATGCTGACAGACGGTGCACCTTCGGTAGAGGAGGTGAAAGGGCAACATAGGGCGAGGGGGAAAAACAAGAAATCCATCTTGATGGACAATGGGAGATATTGCAGGGGGCACAAAGGGGAAGACATTTCCCATGGCTATTGGCCCAGGTGCGTTTCTCTGCCAATTTGGGCTAATTCAAATCAATAAACTAATGCCTCTTCATTAAAGGCTGGTTCGCAGCAGCTGTGCTCCGATCAGGCGTGTGGCCGGGGGGGGGGGGGCGGGCGTGAACCGCCTTCTCCTTACCCCTTTTTGCCTGTACAAAAAGACACAGCTTATCCTCGCCTTTCAGAGAGACAGAAGAAGATAATGATTTGATATTTTTTTAAAGGACACATTATTTCAGACGTCGGGGTCGATTAATCAAACACGGATCTGGACAGCTCTCGGCCTAGAGCGTGGCTAGGATGAAGCCTTCTTATTAAACCTTCCATTCCTAACCACACTAGACAGGGGTGAGGTGTGGGTGAAACAGCAAGAGGTACTTGACCCCCCCCCCCCACTCTACCCCTATTAGAAGAGTTCATCCTCCTTTGAAATGGTGCTTACTATACTCCGTCTCACCAAAGGATCTAAGTGAGGTCGGTAGTTGTTCGGCACAAGCGAAAGTCGCGTCCTTCCGCTGTTGAAAATAGTGCCGATTCTCTAACAGCTTTGAGACATAGTTTTTCAACGCAGCCTTTGTCAAAAACATATTTCTGCGCACTAGTAAACATGGACCTTTGATAAAATAGCATTGACAGCGCATCAGACAACTATCAACAAGACATGGCTGTTTCTATAGTAGCGCCCACCGTTTTGAGGCAGCTTCAGTAGACAAAGTTTGTTTTTCTTTTTAAAAATGTTGGAGCTTCGCAGGTCTTATATTAGAACAGCAGCCCGCTTGGAGGACTGGTCTACCTCCTTTTGAGAAGCAGTGCCTAGACCCTTTCTCTGCTGCCCTAGTATACAATCTGCAAAGCTTCGAATATTGCTAATTTTAGAAAAAAAGAAGAAGAAACACACATGTGGGCAGCATCACTGGGATAAATAAACTTTATTTATCTATTTTTCTACATGGAAACAGTCCTTGGAGGAGCTGCAAACTCCTGAGATAGTCTTAAAATGGCCGCGGCAGCTCGGAGCCTTCTGAAGCGGACTCAAAATGGCAGCGGCTACTATAGAAACAGGTGAGTCTTGCTGATAGTCGGCTGATGCACTATAAATGCTATTTTACCAAAGGTCTGTGTTTAACAGTGCACAGAAATATGTTTTTTGATGAAGGCTGTGCTTAAAAACTATTTTTTTAAAAGCTATTAGAGAATCAGAAGCGGTGGGTGGAGAACTAGGTAGGCACTAGGACCTCAGCGGAGCATTCCACTATGAAGAAGGTGTCCTGAGATCTTTTGGTGAGACAGAGTATATCAACTTTTCTATCACGGTGAATCAGTAGGGGTCCAATCTGCGGAACAAGCAAAGGGAGACCCGTTCTGCTCCCCCTTAAGAGGAGAAAGAGGAACAGAGAGTTTCAAGTAATTGATTTAATCAGATTTTTAGCTCTCAGGTTTGGAGACACCTTCATTCTTGTCCTTTCCTCTCCTCACCATCTGCTTACAAAATGGCAAGATACAAAGGCAGACGGGGGGGAGGGGGGATTCTGACACAGCAGCTTCTCACCCTTCAGAGTAACAAGCTGCCTTTCCCACTAGGAAACTCCACATCCGAGAGTTTAAACAGCGCTTGAAAAACATTCTTATTCAGATATGTTTTCCCCTTCTGGATTACAGACCGATAGGGCCATGCAAAATTGATTTGATTTATCATCAATTTGACTGCTTTATTGATCCTGGAGTGTTGTTTTATTGATTGTGCTGTTGTCCCCTGCTTTCGGGCTATTTTATTCCAGCAAGGCTCAAGATTTTCTGAATAAAATCATCTAAGGAGATTTGCCCTTCTTTCCAACCGAAAAGAACAGGCGTCCATGACCAAGTAGCCCATTTCTCCTCTTTTTTTTTAAAGTCCTGACAACTTTTATCGTCTCCCCCTACCACACCCATCCCTTTGAATTTCACTGTTCTTTTTCCGGGCTCCTTCTCCTCTTATTATTATTATTATCATTGTTGTTGTTGTTGTGTTGCTGTTAATTACTATTGTACATTTCACAGCTGCCAGATCATTACAATTTGAGCCTCACCCAGAGGCCTAGGAAGTTGTAATGTATCGGCGTAGTATTCGTGCGGTATTATTATTATTATTGTTGTTGTTGTTGTTGTTGTTGTTATTGTGCATTTCACAGCTGCCAGATCATTACAATTCGAGCCTCACCCAGAGGCCTAGGAAGTTGTAATGTATCAGCATAGTATTCGTGCGGTGGTGGTATTATTATTATTATTATTATTATTATTATTATTATTATTATTATTATTATTATTATTATTATTATTATTATTTACATTTGATAACCCGCTCACCCCCAAAGGGCTCTGAGCAGTGTACAAGGGCCACATAGACCAATAAAACAATAAATTATGGATAACCACTATAATATTAAATCTTTAAAATAACAAGGCAGCATCATAAAATCTTAGCTAAAAATTACATTACTATGAATTAATATGAATGGCGTCCGGTTCCAAGGCTGGGGGAGGGGGAGGGACCCTACTTCCAAAGCCGGAACTACAATGCTGGCAGTTCTGAAGATGGCATAATAACAGTATAGGGTGTCAAAGGGGGGCAGGCAATCCATGGCCGGCCTCCCCAAAAGCCCAGTGGAACAACTCCATTTTACAGGCCCTGCGGAACTCACCAAGGTCCCGCAGGGCCCTAACAGCTGATGGAAGGATGTTCCACCAGGCTGGGGCCAGGACCGTAAAGGCCCTGGCCCGGGTTGAGGCCAGCCACATCATTGAGGGGCAAGGGACCACCAGCAAATTGGCCTCTGCCGAATGGAGAGGCCTACTATGGACATATGAGGTGAGACGGTATCGAAGATGTGAGGGCCCCAGGCCACGAAGAGCCTTAAAGGTCAACACCAGCACTTTGAAGGTGATCCGGAACTCCACTGGGAGCCAATGCAAGCGGTGCAATGGGGGGGGGGGGGTTAATATGATCTCTAAAGGAGCTCCCCGTTAGCAAATGAGCCGCTGCATGTTGGACCAGCTTCAATTTCCGGGTCAGACGCAAAGGAAGGCCCGCATAAAGCGAGTTGCAATAGTCTAACCTTAGAGTCAAAAGGCACTGACATGCAACTGATGATCAAAATTCAGCCACAAAGGTTTAGCCTACTATAATATACTCCTCATGGGGCTGTCCTTGAAGACATCTCAGGAGCTTCTGTTGGTGCTGAAGGCCCGTATGTTTGCTGCTGGACCACGGACACAAATCCAGCCTATTTCGATATTGCTTCTCTGGCTCCCAAATTGATTCCAGGCTCCATTCAAGGTGTTGGCTCTCAGATACAAAGCCCTTCCTGGCCTGGGATATTACCTTCAGGTGAAACCTAGCAAGCTGGTAAAGTATAGATGACTGCTCAAGGCAATGGCAAAGTATCCCATAAACAGGGTCTATCTCGCAAACGTGGCGCCACCCCATGGATCAGCAATGACCCAGTGCTTGCACAGGGGGCTTCCTTTAGAAGTAGAAGAGTTTGGATTTATATCCCCCCTTTCTCTCCTGTAGGAGACTCAAAGGAGCTTACTAGCTCCCTTCCTGTCCTCTCCCCACAACAAGCACCCTGTGAGTTGGGTGGGACTGAGAGAGCTTCAAAGAACTGTGACTAGCCCAAGGTCACCCAGCTGGCATGTGTTGGAATGCACAAGCTAATCCGATTCACCAGATAAGCCTCCACAGCTCAAGTGGCAGAGCAGGGAATCAAACCCGGTTCCCCAGATTAGAGTGCACCTGCTCTTAACCACTACACCACGCTGGCTCTTTATGGTCTCTTTAAGACAAGAAATATTTCCCAGGGAGTAAACAGGTCAGCTCCAACTCTCCTCCTCCAAAAATCCCCCAGCATCCTAAATTTCAACAATGCTCTGCCCCCCCCCCCTTTTTAAAACCTCTTCTCCCTTTCAAAGCTCCTACTCTCGCTCTCTCCTTTTGTCCCCTCTGCTCCCTTGGGAGAGCTGTCACCTTCTCTGAGCACTGATGGATATCTCATTTTAAAAGACAGAGCGGATTCCTAGCTCTCCAGAGCCCGTCTCCTCCCCATTAGCTCCCATTGATGAAACATCAGCCAACCGTCCTGGGCTATTAACCAACAATCTGCCTAATCTAACAAAGGAATGATCGACATCTGTAAAATAGGGTTGCACTTACCTGCAACTGTCGCTCTGCAAGTACCTTTTGTGCAGTCTTGCCTGGGAACTGTGCGGGCATAGGCCAGCATCCAGTTAGACTACCAAGCTTCTAGGAAGTTTTTAGCTCCTGAGGATCAACCACCACCCTTCATCTGACCTGCAGCATTCCCGCCCAAACGGTCACATGCTGGCGGCAATGAAGAAGAAGAGGAGGAGGAGGAGGAAGAGGAAGCAGCAGCAGCAGAGGTTACTGTAAGCAGGGGCGTACCACCCTGGGGAACATATGGTGTCATATGTTCCCAGGCTGTGGCCATTTAATCATGGGTGTGTGTGTAAAATTGCCCCCCTCCTCCTTCCCCCTGGATCCATACACTGACCTGGTGCAAAAAACGTTTGTCATGGTGGGGAAGGGTGGCTGCCCACACAGGAGAGGGTGTGTGGAAAACTTAGATTTTGTACCAGGTTAAATTTTCCCTAGATATGCCTCTGACTGTAAGCAAAAACTTGCACGATAAAAATGACAAGTGACAAAAGGAGTATAATTCCATGCAGTCCCTCCTGCTGAGATCATTTTCTCTCAGGGAATTGATCTCCGGAGACCAAGTGCAATTCTGGCAGAACTCCCCCACCTGGAGACGAGCAGCTTCTGGCTGGCCCTTCCTCTCTGTGACATCAGGGCAGCTTAACCAATCAGCACCAGAGGCATCAGTGCCACCGCCACCGAGCCTCTGACAGCGTCACCATCGTCACACATCCCACCCGATTCATCACGGTGTGAGCATTGCCAACGCCTTCTTTAGAAAAACCAAAAAAAGGCAGTTCAAGAGCGCTTTTCAGAGCTGGCATGAATGAATGAAAAGGGGCCTTTAATTCTCCCATCGAAACATTAAAAACCCCGAAATGGACTTCTTATAATTGGCTCAGATGCTCTGCCGCACAAGCTTGCCTGGTGGGTGGGCGGCTCTCGTTCGAATCAGTGGGTGCCTCCCTGCCAAAACGGGCCTCCTTAATATGCAATCAAAATTTTAGGCTTCCTGGCTGAAATTACACTTGTAAAGGGAGCGGGAGGGGGAGAAGCGAGAAAGACTCAAATGGGAAAACCGAACCAGGAAAATAAAAGATGTAGGGAAAAAGGCATTTTAAGGCGTGGACGAAGCAACCCATTTTAAGCACACGCTTAAATTAAATTAAGGCACCGGGGGGCGGGGGTGGTACCATTTATTTCAAATGTACTTTGTGGAAACTGGGACTCAGATTGTCTGGGGAGAGGAGGAAACACACACACACACGCCTTCAAAGCAAGTGTGGTGTAGAATAAACTTGGGATTCCCACTCTAATAAAGCACAAGAGCCGATTTCTGTTTACATATCAAACGGCGGGTGGGCTGTTAAGGGCAGGAGCGGTCTTGGTAGATTATTGTGTTCGAAATGAAATCTTATCTAAGGATGCCATAGCAATCCTTTTCCGCCCCTCCCAAAGAAAGAGATATTTTTAATGTGCGTGGCAGGCTGAGCGGGAAAGCAAGGCAGAGCGCTCTACCATGCTCCCTCTGTTTATGGACTGTCTTTGTTCTGGACCTCTAGCCTGACCCACGTGGCCCGGGCTAGCTTGATTTCATGGGGCTTTAGAAGCTAAACAGGGGAGATGGAGGAGGAGGAGTTTGGATTTATATCCCCCCTTTCTCTCCTGCAGGAGACTCAAAGGGGCTTACAACCTCCTTGCCCTTCCCCCCTCACAACAAACACCCTGTGAGGTGGGTGGGGCTGAGAGAGCTCCGAGAAGCTGTGACTAGCCCAAGGTCACCCAGCTGGCGTGTGTGGGAGTGCACAGGCTAACCTGAATTCCCCAGATAAGCCTCCACAGCTCAGGCGGCAGAGCGGGGAATCAAACCCGATTCCTCCAGATTAGACAGAGTTCTTAACCTCCTACGCCACTGCTGCTCCGGGCTAGGGAATACCTGGAGATTTTTGGGGTGGGGCCTGTGGGGGGCTGGAGTTTGGGGAAGGATGGGAGCTCAGGAGGGTATAAGGCAGGGGTGTCCACCTCTGGCACTTCAGATGTTCATGGACTACAATTCCCATCAGCCCTGCTGGCTTGGCCAATTGTCCCATCCCATGATTACATTGACTCTCTATGTGTAAGCCGCCTTGAATCCAAGAGAGAAAGATGGACTATAAATAACATACATTAAAAAATATAAAATAAAAAGGGCTTTAATGTATTGTCGAAGGCTGTCACGGCCGGACTCACTGGGGTGCTGTGTGGTTTCCAGGCTGTATGGCCGTGTTCTAGCAGCATTCTCTCCTGACGTTTCGCCTGCATCTGTGGCTGGCATCTTCAGAGGATCTTCAGAGAAAGATGCCAGCCACAGATGCAGGCGAAACGTCAGGAGAGAATGCTGCTAGAACACGGCCATACAGCCCGGAAACCACACAGCACCCCAAAAAGGGCTTTAAGTTGGAACTACAGATTGGCCAAGCTCTTCAACAAAAGAGGACTATGTCAGCACCTGCGACCCAAGATCCTTTGAACAAGAGGTCCCGGGGATCGAACCTGTGCCGTTCTGCATTCAAAGCAACCATGACGCTCTCCATTTGTGGCAGCCTATTCCGATATTGCTGTGTGAGCTGTAAGGGCCTATAATTAGGCATTAGTAACCTGTCCCCCCCCCCCCCCCACTCCGCCAGCCCGAACAATTTTCATAAATACGGCAAGCAGAAAGCGGTTGTCCTAAGCACTCTGGATATCCTTCTTGTTTCGTCAGGAAAAAGGACAAAGGGGAGAACCGAGGGGTCAGAGCGTCCCGACTGGCAGAATCAGCTAACTTTGCCGTAGGGGATGGCTTCTAATTTAGAAAAGAAACGATCAAGGAGGCGCAGGCCAGAGAGAGGCTTGGGAAATCCTGTCTTGGTGCGGAGAGAAAAGGCGGGAGAAAGGACATATTTTTTGCCCTCTCACACAATACTGGAACTTGGGGTCATCCAATTAAATTGACTGACAGAAGGGTCCAGAGGGACGGAAGAGTTTCCTGGCACGTAATTAATTTGTGGAATTCGCTGCCACAAGGTCTGGCGACAGTCGTTAGTTCAGAGTCGAGCCGGCATTGGGGCCCAGCCCCGGAAGGCCCCAACCAGGTCCCAGGTAGACCAAGCTGGGTCCCCACCCCCACCCCACTTAAGAAGAAGAAGAAGAAGAAGAAGAAGAAGAAGGAGGAGGAGGAGGAGGAGGAGGAGGAGGAGGAGGAGGAGTTTGGATTTATATCCCCCCTTTCTCTCCTGCAGGAGACTCAAAGGGGCTTACAACCTCCTTGCCCTTCCTCCCTCACAACAAACACCCTGTGAGGTGGGTGGGGCTGAGAGAGCTCCGAGAAGCTGTGACTAGCCCAAGGTCACCCAGCTGGCGTGTGTGGGAGTGTACAGGCTAATCTGAATTCCCCAGATAAGCCTCCACAGCTCAGGCGGCAGAGCGGGGAATCAAACCCGGTTCCTCCAGATTAGATACACGAGCTCTTAACCTCCTACGCCACTGCTGCTCCTTTGCATGTGCCACTTGATGTGGAGGACACATATAGCTCTGAGGAGTGGCCAGGATGTGGCAAGCAGCAGTGGATAGTTCCTCTTGGAGACAGTGTGGTGTAGTGGTTAAGAGCAGGTGGATTCTAATCTGAAGAACCGGGTTTGATTCCTCACTCCCCCACCTGAGTGGCAGCAATGAAAAGGTTTTAGAAAGCTTTGAAGATTCAAACTATCACAGGCAGATAACAAAACAAAACAAAGCCATCATGCAGAATGCTCAACGCGAGACACCAGAGAGACGTTCCTAACTGAACAATATGCAAGAGATTGAAAACTACTGATATTGGCAGGTCCACTGGCTATTCCAGAACCTCACGCTGCTTTACAGAATAGCAAATCTCAAACCAAAATCCCACTTAGCGGAATCTGGCAGCTCGCTGAAGTCCAAAGAGGCCACGAGCAACGGGAGAGGAGGCTGCAAAAGATCATTACGGGCGTTAGTTTAAGAACTGTCGAGAATGGCAAAGGTCCTGCCAGGCGCTGGAGCAGCCTGTCCCAGATCGCAGAAGGGGGGCTCTGGTAATGAACTGACAGAAAGAGGAGAAATGCTGTTGACCTTTTACAAAGACCCCTGCGTGGCCAGCGGCATTAGGAAGGGGGGGGAGGGCGGGAAGGGGGAAAGGTCTAGCAACACAGCCCTTCAACACAGCTGTAGATGAAGGCCCAGGGCAAGGAGCAGGCGGGGCGGCTTTTAAAAACCCGGTATCCACAGCAAAACAAACAAATACACCATCCCCCAAACAACCTCAACCACTGCTTCTCGCACCACGGTAATTGCTGCAATATTTGAAGCTGTTGCTCCCCCCCCCCCTTTATGTGCGCACTCAGCAATGCAATTCAGACACGACAACAAAATGTGGCACGGCAGGCTGTAGTTTATCAGTCTTTGCCGCAAGGATGACCAGGAACTGCTCTCTCCTGCAGCTTCTGGGCTAATCCGGAGGGATGCCGGAAGGAGGCAGCCGAGCAACGCTCTCCTTGTTTCCTCCGCTGCCTCTGGGTAACGTCCCACTGGGAAGTCTCTCCTCATGTTCTTCTCCCTTTCTCCCTCTAACAGGCTTCGGGCAGCTTACACGGTTCCCCTTTCTTTCCCCCCTCACAACAACCCTGTATGGCAGACCCAGATGAAAGAAAGTGACAGGGTTGGGGGTCACCCAGCCTGTGTCACAGCAAAGCAAGGGGTTTGACTGAAGGTCTTCTAGGTCCTAGCCTGGGACTCTAACCACTGCACCAGGGGTTCCCAATCTCTATATGGGACCTGGAGAACTCCTGGAGTTACAGACTACACCAAGCCCTGGAGACACGGGCTACTTTGGAAGCCACAGGGGCAGATTAGCCAGGCTTTCTAAGTAATCTTTTTTTTCTTATGGAAATAAAGAAGAATAGTCTGGATTTATACCCCCACCTTTCTCTCCTGTAAGGAGTCTCCTGTAAGGAGACTCAAGGTGGCCTACAAAGCTCCTTTCCCTTCCTCTCCCCACAACAGACACCTTGTGAGGTAGGTGGGGCTGAGAGAGCTCCCAAGAACTGTGACTAGCCCAAGGTCACCCGGCAGGAATGCAGGAGTGTGGAAACACATCTGGTAAGCTTCTGCCACTCACGTGGGGGAGTGGGGAATCAAACTCGGTTCTCCAGATTAGAATCCTCCTGCTCTTAACCACGACACCATGCTGGCTCTCTCTGTAGTTTACAAACACAAATTCTCCAGGCACCTCTGTTTGTGCAGCCGACCCGCATTCACGTCCAGGGAGGGGAGGTGTTAAAGGGCAATTTGAAATGTGGGTGTTTGGCTAAGTGTGAAGAAAACGGGGCTTCGGCTCTAGACACAGATCATACAATATTTATTGGCACATAAACAAAGTACAGAAACACAGAGTCCAACGATAACACAAAATCAAGGTTTAGACTCTTGAAACAGTGTGAACTTTGCCACCTTGTTCATTATAACAGGATCTTGGCGATAGAGGAAAACCTGCCCCTTAATTCCCATCAGAGAATCACTTCCGTTTCATTAAAAATGTACTAGGAAATCTGCCCCGAATGTCAGAACATCAGTCTAGAAAGGACAATAAAAACATGAAAAGAAAAGAACCACGGGTCTGGTGAATAGGAGAGGGAAGGAAGGTGGCAGAGAGATGTCAGCTTTCATTCCTTCTAACTGGGAAGGAGAGTTACTCTCTCCAGCATTTGTTTCTTTGTTAATTCAATTCATTTAGACCCGAAGGGGCTTATAACATTCTCCTCTCCTCAATTTCATCGTCCCAATAATCCCCTGACGTCAGCTAGGCAGGGAGAGAGTGACTGGCACAAGGTCACGCAGTGAGTTTCCATGGCACCAGTGGGGATTCGAACCCACCTCTCCCAGATCCTAGTCCGACGTTGCACCACACTGGCTCCACTACACCACGCTGGTCCTCTGCTGCAAATGAAGTAGCAGTCTTCTTTCTCCCCCTCCCCACAATATCCTTCACTGAAACTAGATTCACGAATGGGGGCTCCTCTATTAGCATCCTTTCAATAGTCATGCCCAGCAGACCTCCCCCCCACCCCAGAATGTGGGGCTCCTCTCATAGGGAGGGCTGGGATCGCTTTCCCAAAGCGGTCACAGACACATTCCCCTCCCCTAGAAAAAAACACCTCAAAGCAACCGGGACCCACAGAAATGATCCATGGAAACCCCCTCGCTTCCTCTTTGCTTTTTTTGTTCCTGGGGCCTTCTGAGAAGCCCTGGAAACACAAGTAAAACGGCAAGAATGAGGCAGCTGGGAACCCTATAAATAATGTGCCCAAGAAAGGAGGGCATTGTGGGGGTTTTAGTGTCAGTTCTTCCACAATAACAAAAGGGGAAAAGAGTTCCAAGGACAACTAGACTGGGGGAGGGGGGGTGTTATGTGGAAGGCAGTAATGAGGAGAGAATATCCAGCATGAAGACAGATCCAAGTCCCAAGAAACTCCCACTGACCCCTAGAGAGTCATTTCTTCCTGGGCTGCTAGAATCAGGACCTCGAAAAATCTGGAAAGCCCTGCCTGCCCGCCCCCAAAAAGCCAGCATTTGGAAGAGAATCGGAAACTAGGGCTTTCGATATGGCTCAGTTCCACAGAACTTCAGCATCAGACATAAGGTGCAGCTTCCTGAGAAACTTAGCTCTCAGGACAGACAGACAGACAGACAGACAGACAGACAGACAGACAGACAGACAGACAGACAGAAAGACAGACAGACAGACAGACAGACAGACAGTTTTAATATGGCTCAAGTTCAGACAAAAACATTCCCTAAGGTACAACTTACAAAAATAAAAAATAAAAGTAAACCTTGGCAAAAATAAAACTATTGGGGTGTTGCAGGGTTTCCAGGCTGTATGGCTGTGTTCCAATAGCATTCTCTCCTGACGTTTCACTCGCATCTGTGGCTGGCATCTTCAGAGAACCATTTTCAGAGGAAGATGCCAGCCACAGATGCAGGCAAAACATCAGGAGAAAATGCGACTGGAACACGGCCATACAGCCCGGAAACCCCACAACACCCCAGTGATTCTGGCCGTGAAAGCCTTCGACAATAAAACTGTTGATTTAAAATATTCCTAGATTTCCTAGTTTCCTGGTTTCTGGAGGACTGTACATACCAAGGCACAGAACTGCGCTACCTGTCCAAAGACTGAGGACAGACCAATATACATACACACATACAAAGATACCAACCTCCTGTGTGTGTAAAGTGCTGTCAAATGGCAGCCAATTTATAGAGACCCTGTAGAGTTTTTAAGGTAAGAGGCGAGCAGAGGCAGTTTGCCACGGCCTGCCTCTGTACAGTGACCCTGGACTTCCTTGGTGGTCTCCCGTCCAAGTACTAACCAAGGCTGACTCTGCTTGGTTTCCACAATCTTACAGCCTAGCCTGAGCCATCCATATCAGAGCAAAAGCCATACAGAGGAGGTTTGCCATTTCCTGCCTTTATGGGGTGACCCGCAACTTCCTTGGTGGTCTCCCATCCAAACACTAACCAAGGCCAGCCCTGCTTAGCTTTCCAGTTCTTGTTGGGTAACCTTGGGCCAGTCACAGTTCTCTAAGAACTCTCTCAGCCCCACCTACCCCACACAGTGTCTGTTGTGGGGAGAGAAAGAGAAAAGGGGTTTGGAGGCTACTTTGAGACTCCTTACAGGAGAAAAAGGCAGGGGTATAAATCCAAATTCTTCATCTTCTTTCTCATACGCAAACAAGAGAGCGTCCTTGAGCATGTGAAGAATGCTCCACACCACCGAGGGCACAGGGGGCTTCAGATCAAGGAATACAACTAGAGGGGCTAGATCTTACACCTAGTGACACTTCGATTGCTGGAATAGGGATATCGCCCTACAGATAGAAAAGGTTCTTGGCAAAGCCTCTTGTATTTTGCTCCAGAATGAAAATCAAAGCGCTCCCAATTCAGCAAGATGTCCATTTGCCAGTCTGGAGTGACTCCAGATATATATATATATCTGGAGAGAGAGGGGGGAGAGAGAGAGAGAGGAGGGGATATATATATATATCCTCTCTCCCCCCCCCCCCCTGCAGCAGTGGCGTAGTGATTAAGAGCAGGTGCACTCTGATTTGGAGGAACTGGGTTTGATTCTCCGCTCTGCCGCTTGAGTTGTGGAGGCTCCCACACACGCCAGCTGGGTGACCTTGGGCTAGTCACAGCTTCTCGGAGCTCTCTCAGCCCCACCTACCTCACAGGGTGTTTGTTGTGGGGGGGTGGGAAGGGCAAGGAGATTGTAAGCCCCTTTGAGTCTCCTACGGGAGAGAAAGGGGGGATATAAATCCAAACTCCTCCTCCTCCTCCTCCTCCTCCACTCCTCCTCCTCCTCCTCTTCTTTTTCCTCCTCTCTCTCTCTCTCTCTCTCTCTCTCTCTCTCTCTCTCACACACACACACACACACACACACACACACACACACACACACACACACACACACACACACACACACAAATATGCTAATCGCTCCCTGGCAGCGGGAGAAAAACAATCAGCCAAGCCCAGCAGGAAAGGTGATTACCACTCCTAGGTGGGAGATGGTAGGGTGGGATTTGCCTACTTTCATAGCACTTAGAAAAGTCTCTGAAGGTAGAAGTGGTGGGGTGGAAAAGAACACCCCTGCGCACGCACACTGCTCCGTTCGGAGCGAAGCTTTTGCTGCAGAGGAAGAGAGAACTAAAGGAAAGGGAAACCCAAGGCGCAAAGGAACATTTCTGAAGTTTCATCCTTTAGCCCAACTAGCCGAGGCATAAGAACATAAGAACCTAAGAACTAGCCTGCTGGATCAGACCAGAGTCCATCTAGTCCAGCCCTCTGCTACTCGCAGTGGCCCACCAGGTGCCTTTGGGAGCTCACATGCAGGATGTGAAAGCAATGGTCTTCTGCTGCTGTTGCTCCCGAGCACCTGGTCTGCTAAGGCATTTGCAATCTGAGATCAAGGAGGATCAAGATTGGTAGCCATAGATCGACTTCTCCTCCATAAATCTGTCCAAGCCCTTTTTTAAAGCTATCCAGGTTAGTGGCCATCACCACCTCCTGTGGCAGCATATTCCAAACACCAATCACACGTTGCGTGAAGAAGTGTTTCCTTTTATTAGTCCTAATTCTTCCCCCCAGCATTTTCAATGAATGCCCCCTGGTTCTAGACCTAAAAGGGAGTTATCAGCATCACCACAGCAGGCTTAAAAACTGCCAACTCTTGGTCCTGCTGCAGAATACCATCCTTACAGGGTTGTTGTGAGAATAAAGCGGGTGGAATCATAGATGTTGCCCTAAGATCTTTGCAGAAAGGGTCGAAAATGACTCTCAGAGGCTAAGTTGGGTCGTTTCTGGTTAGTGCTTGTATGGGAAACCCCCAAGGAAGTTCAGGGCAGTCAGGCAAAGGCAAAGTGCCCCCGTAGGTCTCTTGCCTTGAACACCTTATGTACAATTTGATTTCCAGGCTCTTTCTTCTGCATGTCCCGGAGTGTGTGTGGATCACATGGCATATGAGAGTCTTGTTCATTATCCCAGTTAACCGGACCCATTCTAAGTCCACAGTGTGCTATTAAGGGCAGCGTACGGCTGAGGTAGCCCTACCAGTCCTCAATGCATTGAGTCATATGAGATGGTGGAACCTCAAGACGCTACCCTTTCAAACTACGGATGGAGGGATTACACCTTTGAAGGCACCCACATTTAGCAAAGAAAACTCTTCCTCCTATGCCAGACCTCTTTCTCTCCCGGTCTTCTTTGACACAGGCAGTGAGTTATTTATGCAGGGGATTGCAGAAAAATAGCAGCCGGCAATACTGACATGGCACCCCAATCTTAAAAGACAGCAGCACCAGTTGCCAATTTGTTTTCCAGGGAAAGACCAAAGTAATTACACCAATGAGTACATATATTTACAAAATGAGTAATATTTAAACCAATAATAAATGCACTTTAAACCAATAATAAATGCACTTTAAACCAATAATAAATGCACTTTAAACCAATAATAAATGCACTGAGCCTTTGGGGAGGGCGGTATATAAATATAATAAATAAATAAATATAATAAATAAAATAAATTGGAACACAGTAACAACTCAAAATATTGTCAATATAGTTCAACAGGGAAGCATGTAGGCTATTTGGCACTCGGGGGTCACATAACTAATTTCCAGGAACAATTCAAGGTGCTGAGTTTCCAGCCCTCCACAACTTGGGATCCACCTACTTGAAGAAGGGCCTCTCTCCGTCATGTAGCCCCCCCCCCCCCCCAGCCAACATAGGATGGAGCATCTCCTTCTTTCTGAGGAATTTGCTTTTTCAGAAGTCTACATACTTTCTGTAAGACCTGTCACCTCTTCTGGATCAGCACCCCTGGGTCCCAAGGGGCATACAAGAAGCGATTCCTAGAGCATCTTCTCTAATTATGCATCACAAACAATTTTGCAAGGCTATCTTTCGCTCACAAGCCAAACACTGATGTGGTTTATTTGTTGTCTTAGCAGACTGCAAAGAGGTCTCTGGGTTTACTTTGGCTGTGTATTATTACGCTACCTTTATTTGATTGTTGTTTCAGTCTCTTTTTGGTCTTTTATTAAATGTCAAGAGCCGCTTGAAAAGAAACGGGGTACACATTTTTCAAGTAGATAAGTTAAAATGGTAAAGAGTACAGTTGAGAATTCCACCGTCTCCTTCCATATAATGCGAAAACCGGTTCCGACAGATCGTGTGGTTTGAGCCGAACCTTGCAGATATCCTCTCTGCACTTGTGCTGATAAAGTGCAGAATTCTGCGTCTGACAAAGATTCCGCACCCTGATTCAGCGGGATTCAAAAACTGGCTGATTTGGTCCAAACAGCCACAAGTTGCCTGTTGTCATTTCTTCCTAGCCAGAAGCAAATTCTCAAATCTTTGAGTTTCACATCACACCTAATGCCTCCCATTAAAATCAACACTTTTTCCCGGTGTTATTTTCCATCCACTGCACATAATTGGCCTATAAAAATGAAATTAAAATGGCATAATAGAAACCAAAGAATCATCGACGGCCACGCAAATGAAGTGAACCAAAACATACAACAAGAACAGATCGTGAAGAGGGAGAGAAGGAAAGGATGAGCCAGTGAACAGCTCCTATGGCTCTTTCCTATATGCCCATTTGGGGACAGGAACAAATTTTCCTCCAGGACAAATAGACCCAAGGATCTAGGTTTTACTTCCCTTCCTCTGGGAACAAATCAGGGGTCACTAGGAGAGTAGCAGTGAATGTCCTGCAATGTGCAGGGGGTTGGTCTAGATGACCTCTGGGCTTCCCTCCAGCTCTCTGCTTCTATACATGAAACAATAAAAAGCAAAATGGGCCGACAGACTCATCCTAATGATTGGTTGGCGTGTTTTGCCTCTCCCAAGTCAAAGGGGCCTGCCGCAGACATCTTGCCCATGCTCCTCCACTATTCAAGCCTGAGCAGCCGCCAATCGCTGGCCTGATGCATTTTGCTTGTTATCCCGGTAGTGCCCAGCGACACGTCAGAGACTTTCCACTGGGCAAGCAGCGGTGGACCCGTCAAACTCTCCTTTGCCGTGACAAACAGCATAAATTATTCAAAGGGGATGCAAACATAATGGTCGGGCTTCAGTTATTTGGAATCGGTCACATTATAAATCAGCTAGTCGTGCACAGCTATGGCTGGGCTACAGGGGTTTAACAAATATGCAATGCTAGCCAGTAAACAGGTATTGCATGGGGAGCACGAGTGGAGATTCAGGCCAGGTATGCTGGCAAACGTCCCGTCCTTTCCGCTAACCCAGTTAGACAAAAGGGAGGGCTGGCCCCTGATAGGAAGGTATATAGCTTGCAAGCACTCAGGAATATTCAGTGGAGGGCAATTTGGTCTTAGCAGTGCATGCAGGGGATGGGTGCTGGTGGAATAAGCTCCCTAATTGAGTAGGCCTTTTCCTCTTTCTCTCACTAATGGTTATTGACTGCTGCCACGGTAAGATTTGTCTACACACCATGAATACTTCTAAGGAGGATTCCCTTGTTACATGAAGACGTGCAAGGGACGCAGGGATAAATGCAAAACTCCCACGGTGAAAATTCAATGCTACAACAACGCTTTTGACTCTCCGTGCTCTGGTTCTGGTGGGTTTTCCGGGCTGTGTGGCCGTGGTCTGGTGGATCTTGTTCCTAACGTTTCGCCTGCATCTGTGGCTGGCATCTTCAGAGGTGTATCTCAGAGGAAAGTCTGTTACACACTGTGTAACACAGCATGTAACAGTGTGAAACAGACTTCTCTCTGTGGTACACCTCTGAAGATGCCAGCCACAGATGCAGGCGAAATGTTAGGAACAAGATCCACCAGACCACAGCCACACAGCCCAGAAAACCCCCCAGAACCAGTTGAATCCAGCCGTGAAAGCCTTTGACAATACATTCTCCATACTCTGTTTCACATAAAGATGTTAGTTCGGTCAGCAGATGAGAAAATTGCATGCTTCCATGTTAGACTATAGTCCCAAATCAATGAGAATTATCATTCATTTTTACACTCTGCTTTGTCAAGACCATTGACCGATTTCAAAGGCTGTTAATTCCACTCAGGAAGGAGCTATGTGTATCACCAACTCATCTCCAACGCAAGTGCAAGCAAATTAACATCAAATCCCACCAATACAAACATTTTTATGATACTGCAGGTGGAACCCCTTTGGACAGGGGTAATTTTGGAATCAGAGAATTTGCACAGCCACCTTTAATATAGGAACAGGAGTGTTATAAAGCATTCTCATTTTCATCTGTGAAGTGTTGGAAGGGTGTGTGAAAATATTTGCCAACACTGTGGGATAGCTATAAATAAAACCAAGATACAGAGGCTGTCCCAAGATCACCTTGGATGCATTGGAATAAATAGCTGATGGTAAAATAAGGGGAAAGGGGGGGGGGGGAGTGTGAAAATGTTCTCTTCTGGATTGCACAAACAATGTATATTGTGGTGCAGTGGTTAAGAGCAGGTGGATTCTAATCTGAAGAACTGGGTTTGATTTCCCACTCCTCCACCTGAGTGGCAGAGGCTTATTAATTTATTTTATTAATTTATTAATTAAATTTATAGGCCGCCTCATCCCTGAAGGGCTTATCTAGTGAACCAGTTTTTGCACTCCTACATTTCCGCTGGGTGACCTTGGGCTAGTCACAGTTCTTTGGAACTCTCTCAGCTGCACCTGCCTCACAAGATGTCTGTTGTGGGGAGAGGAAGGGAAAGGAGTTTGTAACCACCTTAAGTCTCCTTATGGGAGAGAAAGGTAGAGTACAAATCCAAACTCTTCTTCTAAGGTTCGGGAGCACGCAATAAGTCCCTGACTTCTGCAATATCACCAGTTCCCAGAATTGGAATTTGGTTATTCTAGAAATGTAGGGAACTATCTGACAGCTCCTTGGACCAAAGGGCAGGATAAAAGTGTATGGGGTCCCTGAGATGGTGCCCATGGCAGCCACTGGCAGCAATTCTGGCGTCCATTAAGCATTTTCAGAAAGTGGATGCAGCCAACTGGGGCTCTCTTGAGAAGGCCCTTTGGCCCACACCCATCCCCCTCACCTCCAAAGGGGGTCGGGACAGCCAGGTGAGCCTCCCCTGCAATCTTGGCACATGGGCAGAAATAGATGGGCAGAGGCAGTCTCTCAAGTACCCAAGACCTTCAACACAGTTGAGAGGGTCACAGGTAAAGTTGCCAGCTCTGGGTTGAGAATCTCTTAGAGGTGTGGAGGACAAACCTGGGGAGGGTGGGGTTTGGGACCCCAGAGGGGTATCATGCCATTAGAAGCAGAAGCAGAAGCAGCAGAAGCAGCAGAAGCAGAAGCAGAAGAAGAAGCAGCAGCAGCAGCAGAAGAAGAAGAAGCAGAAGAAGAAGCAGCAGCAGCAGCAGCAGCAGAAGAAGAAGAAGAAGAAGGAGGAGGAGGAGGAGGAGGAGGAGGAGGAGGAGGAGGAGGAGGAGGAGGAGGAGGAGGAGGAGGAGGAGGAGGAGGAGGAAGAGGAAGAGTTTGGATTTATATCCCCCCTTTCTCTCCTGCAGGAGACTCAAAGGGGCTTACAACCTCCTTGCCCTCCCTCCGTCACAACAAACACCCTGTGAGGTAGGTGGGGCTGAGAGAGCTCCGAGAAGCTGTGACTAGCCCAAGGTCCCCCAGCTGGCGTGTGTGGGAGTGCACAGGCTAATCTGAATTCCCCAGATAAGCCTCCACAGCTCAGGCAGCAGAGCTGGGAATCAAACCCGGTTCCTCCAGATTAGATACACGAGCTCTTAACCTCCTACACCACCGCTGCTCCCTCTTAACCTCCTACACCACTGCTGCACCACTGCTATGGCATTGTACTCCACCGAGGACTCTAGCTCCATCCCTGAATCGCTTGGGAGTTTCCCAAGTTGCATCTGGCAACCCTACTCCTCCATTCCCCACTGGGATCCAGGGGGAAACTGGCCACTCTATCACCAAGAGAACTGATCTCTGTCATCTCGGGATTATTTGTGATTCCAAGAGATCTCCAGGCTCCACCTAGTTGACAGTACTAGTCTTAAGAGAGTCGGGATTATAACACCACCTGCCACAAGCAAGATTAAAAGGTACCCAGAACCCAGCATTCCCTTCCTCAGAAGCCCTCTCGGATTCCCAGGCAGGAACAAAAAACGTCCCAGGTGCCCAGAGGACGTCTTCCTCGCTTTGGCTCTCCATTAAAAGCCGAGCATCATCGTAAATTGTCTCGTGCCGTGGAACCGAGAGGCTACCAAAGCAGGCCTGGAAGAACGGCCTTTGTCACAAGGCCGGGAAGGGGTGGGGGGAGAGAAGCTCCACTTCTGCTCTTCCTTTCCCAACATTTGCATGCAAATGATCCAATGCCCAAAACCGGAAGGCTCGGTGGCTCAGAAGACAACTGAGCCTCATTTGTATACCTACTTTGCAAGGAAAAACACACAGAGGGGGTGGGGGTTGGGGGGGGTGGGGAAGAGTCACTCAGGGATGCCAGTGACGACTGATAGGGAAGAGCCCCGCTAACAGGAAAGGAAAGGCCAACATGAATTCTGTATGAGGATGAGGTGTGCGTTGCCATGGAGACCTGTGAGGCCAGGGATCCAGCTGAGACGCTCATCAGCGCAGAGTCACTCCTCCTCTCCGGGGCCCCCTCCCTCCCTCCCCACCATCAATATTAATTATATCACCCCGGGCTTGTTCCAGAAAGAGGCAGGATTCCCACCAGCTTTTGCAAGCTCCGGAGGAACAGCTGGAGGCCGCTCTATTTAAACGCAAGGAGAAAACAAATAGGGGTTACGGAAAGCGGGGCATGGTAGGGGCCCCCTGCGGCCCGCAGAGCCGTGGACATCTTTCCTCCTCAGGTGATTCACAGGCTCGTGGAGATCCCGGATTCTGAGTTGTGATGCCTTGAATGCTTCCCACCAAGGCCGGCCAACTTGTCAAAAGTTCTGTGGCCCAGATGAAGCTCAGCTCTACTTAGTGGAAGGAGATGGACCACACATAGAATCATAGAGTTGGAAGAGACCACCAGGGCCATGAAGTCCAACCCCCTGCCATGCAGGAACACACAATCAAAGCATCCTGTCAGATGGCCATCCACCCTCTGTTTAAACATCTCCAAAGTGTTGGGATAAGAGCTCCTGGTAATTGGAGATTATCTCTTTATCGTAGTTAGCAGAGCGGCACGGGTGGCTAGAACACAGCAGAAGCCCTTACCTCGTGTGCGTGCGCGTGCGTGATGAGTCCCAATGTGCGGCAAGCTTACACAAAAGAAAGTCGGAGTCAGTTATAGTTTCTTATCTAATAAAAAGAGTATTTATTAGTGAACTCCATTCTGGATAGAAAGGTAGGTAGATAGAGTCACTATGCTATCTTAATCTAGCTGGATGGAGATGGATGCGAGGAGCATCCATCCTCTTTCTAGGCATGGCAGGAAGAAGTGTGTGAGAAGGGGTCGAGGAAGAAGCCGGAAGGAAGGAAGTCCCTGAGAGTATCAGTCTAACATCAAAGGGATAGAACCAGCATGATAGAGTAAAGGTGTCAAATCCCTAGGTCCCTATCTAGCCACTAGCTCTCTAGTAAAAAACCCCCTCTGTAGGTTGAGGCAGGAAACAGCGTAACAAAGTCCTTCACTTCCAACACAAAGAAGGAGACTCCACCACAATCCAAGGTAGTGAATTCCACTGTCGAACTGCCCTGACTGTCAGGAAGTTTTTCCTGATGTTTAGGTGGAATCTCTTTTCTTTCCCCTTGAACCCATTACTCCTGATTCTAGTCTCTGGAGCAGCAGAAAACAAGCTTGCTCCTTCACCAACATGACATCCCTTCTGATATCTAAACATGGCTATCAGGTCACCTCTTCACCTTCTCTTCACCAAACCAAACATCCCCAGCTCCCTAAGACGTTCCTTGTAGGACATGGACTCCAGACCTTTGCCCATTTTGGTTGCCCTCCTCTGGACCCGTTCCAGCTTGTCAATATCCTTCCTGAATTGCGGTGCCCAGAACTGCACACAATATTCCAGATGAGGTCTAACCAATGCAGAATAGAGAGGTGCAATTACACCCCACAACCTAGATACTATACTCCTATTGATACAGCTCAGAATCGCATTGGCTTTCTTGGCCGCTGCATCACATCTTAACCTACTGGCAGACCATTTCACCTGTTTGGAGATCTCAAAACATCCCTTCAGGATGACTAACACCCAAGCAGAGATTCAAAATGTGGGCAAACAATACCAAAGTCAGTTTGTTTCCCACACAGTTTGCTCAAATAAGTATCACCACCGTTCTTGCTTTCATGGAAATGTGGGAAAGATAGCCACAGGGCTGTTTCGGGGAACTCACACTTCTGAAAATCAGAGATTACAGGGAGACCCCAAGGATTGGGACAGAGCCTGGTTCATCTTTGATTATCCCCCCAGCGGTGGTCCTTATCTCCCACAAAAGTACTTAATCCTCTCTTTTTTTATCACTGGTGGGGAATCTTACCCAATCGTGCACAGATTATGCGCTGTCAAGTGATAGCGATTCAATTCAAATCCCCACCATCAAACACGCAAGCTCTGTACGGGCAGCCCCTTCAGAAACAAGCACTCGTTCAGACGGGCGTGCAGTGAGCAGGTCCAACTCACGGGCTTCCAAAAGCTAATTCTGCAAAAGAAGAAGGCGGTTCCCGGGACCACCTGGGCGCCCAGGAGGCCGACTTCAGGCAAGGCGGGCACAAAAGACGGATTATGTAGGGATTGGGTAATTAAGGGAAGGGGGCAGAGAACTTATCCCTGCCAAAGACCCCCCAAGGCTAAGATATCTGCAATGAGCTGAAATGTAAGGCAGCGGAAGGTCTCCGGAGTCACAAGAGTTGGAAACAAGACACATATCTCTTTATTACTGGGAAAAGGCCAGAAGCGGCAGCGTTTGTGTGAAGCAAGCAAACTTGGCATCTCCTCTTACTTTGTTATCGCTCCCACCGTTTCCACCGGGACATTCTGGGGCTGGCTGGCTGGCAGGTGGGCTTTTAATCACCCAAGGGATTAATCAGCTTTGTAGGAAGAGGGGGCGGCGGAGACCAGAGAGGCTGAGAACAGACGCCATGCGGGTCAGGGAGCGTGCTCGATACCAACCACTGTTGCCAAGTCTTTCTTTATAACCGCCGACTTCTGGCCTCCCCTTCTTTCTGCCATCTCCACAACACCACCACCCACCCCTTACTAGAAATAAAACACAGCCGAGAGAGAGAGAGAGAGAGGAGGAGGAATCTGCCCCGGAGGAACGTTCGCCAGCACAAACAGAGCAAGCAGAACGAGGCATTATGGAATGTGCTTAAATTAAAAGGAGGCAGCCAGCGCAGGGGCGGAGTGTGGAAAAGGAACGGCAGGGAGCTCTTGAGCCTTTCCTTCAAGTGTCTTTCGGAGCACCTGGCTGCATTTGAGAAAGTTGTGGGTTCGAGTCTCACGAGGCATGGGGGGTGGCAGACATTGGGAGGAGGAGGTTGTTAGACCCCCTGCTTTTCTCAACCTTCACGGAGTCTCAAAGCGGCTTACGAACTCCTTTCCTTCCCCTCCCCACAACGGATCCCTTGTGAAGTCGGTGGGGCTGAGAGAGTTCAGAGAGAACTGTGACTTAGCCCATGGTCACCCAGCAGGCTTCATGTGGAGGCCGGGTGATGCCCAAAGAATCCTCTAAAGCAGTGATGGCGAGGCCGAGGGCCCAAACTGCAACCCAAAACCCACTTATTTATCGTAAAGTGTCAACGCGGCAATTTAACCTGAATGCTGAGGTTTTAATTTAGAAAAAACGGCTGGCTCCGAGGCCTGCGTTACTCGGGAGTCAGATTGGTGGTCGTCGGTGGCTCCAAGGCACACATTACTTGGGAGTAAGCTCGGTGGTACTCTGTGGCTTTGCTTTGAAGCAACCATGCAACACTTCGGATGGGTGAATCACGACCCTAGGAGGGTTTAGAAGCAAGCCCCATTGCCAGCAACCGAGCTTACTCCTAGGTAAAGGATTGCGCTTTAGTTCTTCTCATGAAAATCAGTGGGTTTAACAGCATTTAACAAGGTTACCTACACGTCGTGCCCAGCAGCCCAGGCCAGCCTAGATGTGTGTGTGTGGGGGGGCAATTTTCACACACACACCCCCCACGGCGAACTCTGTGCGCGCGTGCCCACAGAGAGGGCTTTGAGTGCCACCTCTGGCACCTGTGCCATAGGTTCGCCACCACTGCTCTAAAGGCGCGTGCGTCTGGTTTGATTCCTGACCAGTACAAAAAGGTCTGCTTCGGCTGATTGGCAGCCATGAGGACAAAACACAAAGCCCGTTTGGACTAATCACATGTGAAATCCAGAACATATCAGTTCTTAGCTACATGGCAGAATAGCACATTTCATCTACAAGTCAATATTACCAAGCTGCTAAGAGGGATCCTCTTCATCTGAAACGTACACACTTGGAAGAAACTGCACTTTGGAAATGTGATTTCTGGACATACCTTTAGAAAACCAGACAATAATACTGACCAAGTCAATAAGTGTGTGCTTGTGAGGGGGTAGTGGTTAAGAGCAGGTGGATTCTAATCTGGAGAACCGGATTTGATTCCCCACTCCTCCTAGTGAACCAGGTGCATTTTCGCACTCCTACATTTCCTGCTGGGTGACCTTGGGCTAGTCACAATTTTTCAGAACTCTCTTAGCCCCACCTACCTCACAAGGAGTCTGTTGTGGGAAGAGGAAGGGGAAGGAGTTTGAAAGCCTCCTTAAGTCTCCTTTCAGGAGAGAAAAGTGGGGTATAAATCCAAACTCCTCCTCCTTCTTCTTAAATCCCTGAATTCAACTGCATCCCTCATGGAGTAGCCTTGGGGGATCCCGAAATTCAGATTTACGCCACACACAACCTGCTGAAGGGAAAATCAGCTTGAAACTTCTGCTTTGACAACACAATCTCAACGCAGCTCTAATAAGGGGCACACTAGAAGTCTTCTGTCTTCACTACAGCCCAGCAGAAACGGCCTGGGGAAAATCGGCACGTTTTGATGGCTTTTATCTTCCGTGGGAGTTTTATCTGTAGTTTAAAAAAAATGAGAAGATGCAAGAAATGTTGGCTGATTCTGGGTGGGGAGCAAGGGGGTACCGAGGAAGACTGCAGAGTGGTCAGTCCTGGGAATTTGGTTGCAGGCTGGTTCGTCAAAGGATACAGCCCTTCCGTTCCGCCCTTCCGAAGCACTTGGGTCCCATACTGCGTTGCCATGGCAAAGGAAGAAAGGAAGTATGTGTGAGGGGAGAACCAGAGGGAAAAAACTAGCGGCACCAGAAGGGGACAGATGGGTGAACCAGCAGGGGATCGGCAAGTAGAAGTGACCTGGGGATCCAACAGCTGGTCCCGGGCACCGATGGCTGCCCAGCTGGACTCTCAATTGGATGAATGATGTGCCAAAATGCTTTCGCTCAAGGAGTTCAGCAGAACTGGGCATAGGAGGGCGTTTGAAACACACGGCACAGGCTGGGATGGGAAGTTTCTGGTGGACGTTTCTGGATAATGTTTTAGACTCCACGCCCCACCCCTCCAGCCCCCCAGCCCCCCATTCACTGGCCACTTGGGCAAGACAGATTGGTCGGAGAGGCAGACCAGAATCACCCAGCAAGATTCACGGCGGAGTGGAGCCCTGAACTCAGATTGCTCCAACCCTAGACCGACATTCTATGCCGCATTTTCTGGCACCGGAAACACAGTGTCCAAATCAGTCTGGAGAGATTTTGAGCAACTGAGCACACCCCACCCACCCCGACCCCCAATAATGAAGCAAAAGCATTCCTGCCCTGTTATATTACAGTTCCAGCTTCTCTTCCGGCCTCCTGTGTCTCAATGGAGGAGGAAGAAGAGGAGTTTGGATTCATACCACACCTTTCTCTCCTGTAAGGAGACTCAAGGTGACTTACAAGTTCCTTTCCCTTCCTCTCCCTACAACAGGCACCTTGTGAGCTAAGTGGGGCTGGGAGAGTCCTGAGAGAACTGTGACTAGCCCAAGGTCACCCAGCAGGAATGTAGGAGTGCGGAAACACATCTGGTTCACCAGATAAGCCTCTGCCACTCAGGTGGAGGAGCGGGGAATCAAACCCGGTTCTCCAGCCCAATTAACATATGAAATGGCAGAGTCAGACCCCCTGACTCTGAATCGCCTCTCCAGGGCCTCAGGCAGAGAAACGTCTTTCATAACATGGGCAACTCTTCCAGTGGAAGTGCCAGTGACCAGAAAGGCAAGGATGTACCTGTCAATAGTGAACTATACTCACCACCCGTACATTTTGCTTCTAGGCAATCTACTGTGTTCCTGCAATTGGGGCAAACCTGTGTCCCATCACCTCTTACCCAAGATCTTTTACCTTATCGCAGAACGATAAGACCTGTTGTCCTCTACATGAAAGCAGGCGCCCTCACATTCAGCCTTCTTCTCCTATATTCTCCCCTGAGATGTTCCTGAGAAGATCACAAGCGAGGTGTGATGGTAAGAACCGTTCCTTGAGGGTTTGTCACCTGATGTTCAGAGAGCCAGTGTGGAGCAGTGGTTGACAGCAGTGGACTCAAATCTGGAGAACTGGGTTTGAATCCCCTCTCCTCTTCATAAGTGGTGGACTCTCATCTGGTGAAGCCTGCTAGGTGGACCTTGGGCTAGTCACAGTATTCTCAGAACTCTCTCAGCCTCACCTACCTCACAAGGGGTCTGTTGTGGGGAGAGGAAGGGAAATGAGTTTGTAAGCTGCTTGGAGACTCCTTACAGGAGAGAAAAGCAGGGTATAAACCCAACTACGATGATGATGATGATGATGATGACGACGACGACGACGACGCCTTGCCTTCTTCTTCCTACTGACCCTGAACCTGGAAATTCCATTTCACTTTCCCAGCTTGCAGCCAGTGACTCCAAAAGCAGAGCTGTAGGTCACTTTTCTGATGCTACTAATGTCACATTGACAGCTTCTGTTTCAGAGATTCCAGAGGTGGGGAGAAGCAGGTGAACATCACCGGCATTTAGCGCTGGCATCAGAAAGAGGGAAAATCAAAAGCAAGGGCTTTAAACACGGTCTGCAGGCCAGTATTCGAGGACTTTGCAGCCCCAACTAAAAGCCAAGCGTGAGAACCACACCTTGAGATCCAAAACCATTATCCCATCTTCTCCCCACCCCCGGAAAACTTTGCCACAAAAAATGCGGAAACGGAGCTCCCAGAGGCAATTCCGACTTCACTGGAAACACAAGTGGGAGACGGAAGCCTCACACGCACACACGTATTCTCAAGAGATTAAAAGTGGCATCTAATAACTAACCATTGTTACCTTCTCTCCTAAACAGCTTTTTTAAAAAAAGAATTATGTTTAGTATCCAGCCTCCCCTCTGGAGTACACCTGAAACAGCTTCAGATCCATTCAGACTGAAGCACTCTCAAACGAAACCAAGAACGGAGGGCTCAAACAACAGAGAGCGCGCGAGATGCCTGAAGAGAGGCGCCGCATACCAACCATCCCGATTTCCCCTTCCTCTCCCCTCCCACCCCCGCTCGGAGCATAAAAATTCAGCCCAGCAACAGAACTACTATGCCAGCAAATACTGACATCATGCGCCATGAAAATGCATTTGATGAATCAATAAAAGTTCCTGTGAGCTTAAAGCACTCACCCTGAGGAGGCTGCCTGCTGCCACTCTGCACGATTCTACAGCTTTGGCTTGCCTCCTTCCAATCAGCCCCCACTTCAAGCAATTGCTTCCATCCTTGGTTCGGTCAACTAGTCTCAATGAAAGAATGGTTCATTCTTAAAGCAGGCTGCAGGTTGCATCTCTGTATGAGTCCTTGCTCCTTCCAGCAGGGAAGCACACTTAGAAGTACGACTCATGCAGAAATGCAAAAGATCCTCTTTTGCGAGCGGGTAACACTTTTGTGCACTCTATAAAGCAAACTTGCTCAGGAGAAAACAAACACGCTTCCAGTTGTCAACCAGGCAAAAGAACAGCATCTCTGTGCCACCAGCTTGGGTAACGCTGTCCTAATGCCATTACGTTTGAAAGCAAATTGCATCTCCTGAACATCTGGGGAAACCAGGCTGCCACACTGAGACACCCAGAACTGATGCGAGACGTTTTGCTGCCTGCGGTGGCAAACTTTAAAAAGCACCCTTTAAATACATGCTAATTAGCAGGAGGCCCCAATCTCCTGGGACGCTCTCCCGCTCACGCCTCGAACCAGAAAGCGATTAAGTGCTCTCCGTGCGAATCGTGGAGCGATCTCGCCCTCTTTCGCCTTCCTGGGAATGCTGGCAGCGTCCTTGCACACGTGGGGTGACACGCGCTCTTTTTCCGAAGGCTCCGGGGGATGGCTCCGCACAGGATTTTGTCACAGCCGTGTGAGCCAGGGAAAGGGAGAAGGCGGGGAGGTGGCGGAAACCTCCCCAGGCAGCAGACTTTGACAAGGGGCCAGGTAAGCTGAGCATGCAGGGAAGATAATGAGCTCCTACATAGCTCCCAGCAACGTTCTATCCTGGACAAGCTTTCCCTGCTAACAACTGTCAAGCTTCGCTCCATGCGCAGCAAAGTCTAAAATCCCTGGCTGAGCAGGAAAATTTCAGCAAGGCAGGCCACCGGGCAGAGAGGGGACTTGTCTCTGGTGCAGCCTAAAGCGGGTGAGAAAGGGCAGACGCCGCCCTCCTCCTCCAAGCAAAGCAGAATAAATATTTTTTCTTATTTGCCCCAAAGTTTACTACATCTGCGCCTATTCAACAGGGACTGGGCAATCGGCTATGTTTTTGCATTATCTTTCTCCGCTCGCAGCGGCCTCTTTAGCACACAGACTTCTAGGCACAACAAGAAGAATAAAAGATGATTGCTATTTCATTAATACCATAAAAAATAATCGAACCCTGCAAAGATTGGTAAGCACACGAACACAATACTCCTTTGTCGTCTTCAATGAGAGGGATAAATTTTGCATGCGAGTCATGCATCAAAGTTGTGAAACAGACTCCAAATGCAGTTCTAGGAACTGAGAAAGAAGAAGAAGAAGAAGAAGAAGAAGAAGAAGAAGAAGAAGAAGAAGAAGAAGAAGAAGAAGGAGGAGGAGGAGGAGGAGGAGGAGGAGGAGGAAGAGGAGAGCAGTAGTAGTAGTAGTTTGGATTTATACCCCACCTTTCACTCTTGTAAGGACACTCAAGGTGGCTTACAAGGTCCTTTCCCTTCCTCTCCCCACAACAGTCACCTGTGAGGTAGGTGGGGCTGAGATAGGTCAGAGAGAACTGTGATTAGCCCCAGGTTACCCAGCAGGAATGTAGGAGTGCGGAAACACACCTGGTTTACCAGATAAGCCTCTGCCGCTCAGGTGGAGGAATGGGGAAATCAAACCCAGTTCTCCAGATTAGAATCCTCCTGCTCTTAACCACTACACCACACTGGCTCTGGAGACCTGCAGGTGGTGCATGGGAGCAGCAGGTGCGTGGGACAGGTTATCCTCTTGAGGAGCCAGGTCAGGGAATGGGATTGACGCTCCCTGCCCCCCACCCCATTAACTGGTTCAGGAGTATCTTGAAGGATTAAAAGCTCAGCTCCGAAGGACCCAACCCCTCTCCTCTTTCTGGGGTTGAAAGGAGGACACCTTCCTTTCCCACATACGTCCTTGAGAGACAACAGTCCATTCATGGGGCCCGGCTGACCCTGCGCCACCTTCTTCCGTAGCCTCCTTTGGCCAGCCTCTTCTCTCTGCTAATCTTCTCCTCTTCATCCACTGCCTGTCTCCGAAGTGGAGGGAGAAAGAGGTCACGGATGCCTCTCAGGGGCCTCTGAAGGAGTATCAGCCCGGCTTATCGTCAAAGCAGCGGCTGTCTGAGAGAATTTGTTATGTGGAAAACTGACACGGGCGGACGTGGCCGCCCCGGGCCTTTGCAAGATGGATTACTGCTGGGGTGGATCAATTTCTCTGCTCAAGCTGCTGGAAGTCAGCTGCATACACTTCAAAAGCTGCTTCTGGATGGGCGCAGCAGGATCGCCAGTCGCCAAGGGAATACGCAGAAAGGAGACCGCCGAGTCGCAGGGCAGAAGGAAGGAAGGAAAGAAGGAAAGAAGCAGGCCGCGGCGCGTCTTCACACCATTAAGCCCGCTCGGCGGTGGCCCCTGCTCTCCCCGGCTATGAATTCACCCGGCAAAACACGACAACTCGTATTGGTTCTTGTCAAAAAAGGAAAATAAAAGATATCGGCCTGGATGAGACCAGATTGCATGTTTTTTGTCTTTAGAATAGCAGGGTGGTTTTTAATAGCCTTCAGCTTGATGCAATTGCATTGCGATCCTCTGACACCAGGACAGAGGCTGTTTATATGGAGAGAACTGGAATCAGCGGTACAGTCCGCTATGCACGCAGCAGGTCCGGTCCAGGATCTCTCTGTCATTTATTTATTTAATTTATACCCCGCCTTTCTCCCAAGAGGGGACCCAGAGCGGCTTAACATGAATCTCCTCTCCTCCACTTTATCCTCACGACGACCCTGTGCAGTAGTTTAGGCTGAGAGTGTGTGATTGGACCGAGGTCACCCAGCAAGCTTCCATGGCAGAGGACGGATTTGAACGGGGGCCTCCCAGATCCTAGACCAATGCTTAACCACTGCCCCACGCTGGCTCTCAATACACTTGTTTAAAGTGGTACCACATTGTTCTGATAGTTCTGTTCTTGTGGAAGAGCACAGAATTGTGTGAATTTAAGATGTGGTCTACAACACAGAATCAGGGCAATATGCTGGGACAGCCCAATCTGGCAGCAAGGGGGGGGAATCGCTGTCTGGATCTGGCGTACCCTTTGCCAAGGTGGATATCTACCCCACCAGAGCAAGGGGCAAATGTGGTGGCCGAAGAGTTATTTACCTCGCTGGGAGGGCACCACACGGCTCCAAGCTGCCATTCCTTGCACCAGATTGACCAATGGTGTTCCGGGGGCAGGTTAGGGGGTGGAGTCAACCTTAGTTGTCTTCCACTGCCTGTTCAGTCCTGTGTGTCGGCAGAGCCAGCTGCAGAGATGTGCCACGTTTTCTGTGGCATATCTGTTGTCCCCTATGGGGGATTCTTAAGGAGGGGCTGTTTTCTTTGTGCTGTTTTGGGCTTTCTGCACTGCGGGAAAGCCCTTTAGAGAGGGCATGGGGTGCCGTCCCTGCCTGCCAGCAAACTCTGGATCGGGCTGTTGGTGGCTGATCAACTTACATGAGTTGACACCTGATTTCAGATTTGGGAGGACCATATTGCTACTAAGATGTCTGAAGGACACACCCTGACTGAGTGCAAGATTAATCTCATCCTCAACGCTTCCCAGAGCACCACCCCCGCCCCCATCAACATGGCTGGACCTTTAGGAGGATCAGGGAAAGATCTTTCTCTTCCAGAGTCCCAGGAGAAGGGACATTGGTCAAAGAAGACACTGATGGATCATGATATATGTTCCAAAGAGGCAGACCATGCCATGGGGGTGGGGGGGGAGGTGTTTGTAGAGCCATCTCTGGATTCATTTAAAATATTTATGGACAACCCTTCTACAGCACAATGTCTGACACAGATGTACAACACGCCGTTTGGATTTAAAAAATTAAAAATGCATGAGGGCACATTGAAAGATCGGCAGGATCCAAGTCCAGTAGCAGCTTAGAAACCAACAAGATCTTGGGGGTATGGTCTTTTGAGAGTCACCGCTCCTTCTGTGAGATCTTTGACTCCCAGAAACTCACACCCCAAAAGTTTTGTAGGTCTCTAAGTTGCTACAGGCCATGAATCTAGATCAGGGGTCTGCAACCTGCGGCTCTCCAGATGTTCATGGACTACAAATCCCATCAGCCCCTGCCAGCATGGCCAATGATGGCAGGGGCTGATGGGATTTGCAGTCCATGAACCTGGCGAGCCGCAGGTTGCAGATCCATGATCTAGATCAGTGATGGCGAACCTTTTTAAGACCGAGTGCCCAAATTGCAACCCAAACCCCAGTTATTTATTGCAAAGTGCCAACATGGCAATTTAACCTGAATGCTGAGGTTTTAGTTTAGAAAAAACCAACCGGTTGGCTCCTTCTTCCTCCGCCCCACTCACTTGAGCAGGGGCCAGCCTGCTTTAGACTCCAGCAAGTCCTGCGTGCATCGCTCTGTGCCTCTCTAACATCTCTGCCTCCTCTGCGCCCCCCCCCCCCTCGGGCAGAAGCCACCCAGAGCACAGGCACCAGGCCCACCAGCCAAGTCCTCCCTGCTCACCACGGTGCGCGCATGTCATGCTCAGTGGCCCAGACCAGCCTAGATGTGTGTTTGTGTGTGTGTGGGGTGTGTGTGATTTTACGCCCCCCACGTGATGAACTGTGTGTGCCCACAGAGAGCGCTCCGAGTGCCACCTCTGGCACCCGTGCCATAGGTTCGCCATCACTGATCTAGATGTTCTACTACAGACCAATGTGGTTACCCTCTGAAACACCTTGAGAGAAGAGAACTCCTGAATATGTCGCCTGGAGTGATTTGCACAGCACAACAGAGGTGCCAAGCAGGCTTTGGAAAAGGTGCGTTCTGCTCCTCTTACATCACTCGATCAGAGGTCCCCCACCTTTTTGAGCCTGCGGGCACTTTGGGGATTCTCACACAGCGGGGTAGGCGCTGCCAAAAATTGGCTGCCACAAAACAGCTGCTGCAGAAGGCAGAGCCAGACAAAAAATGGCTGCCGTTGCTGACTTTCAGCCCCACGGTGAAGATCCTTGTGCTGGTGGCAGGTGCTGCCAGAGCAACTTTTTAATCTGCACAATCAAATCCCCAGGGGCCAAACTGAAGCCTGGAAAGTCCCACCTGGCCCTCCATGCTTCATGCCCACGGGCATTACATTGAGGACCCCTGCTCTGGATTGAAAGAGGTTTCATTCTGCAACTTTATCCTGCTTCTCCTGTACCATAGCCATCCAATTCCTCCCTCCAAGACAGTGACGGTGAACCTTTTTGAGACCGAGTGCCCAAATTGCAACCCCAAACCCGCTTATTTATCGCAAAGTGCCAACACGGCAATTTAACCTGAATACTGAGGTTTTAGTCTAGAAAAAACAGTTGGCTCCGAGGCCTGCGTTACTCGGGAGTCAGATTGGTGGTCGTCGGTGGCTTTGCTTTGAAGCAACCGTGCAACTCTTCCAATGGGTGAATCACAACCCTAGGAGGGTTTACTCAGAAGCAAGCCGCATTGCCAGCAACTGAGCTTACTCCCAGGTAAAGGATGGTGCTTTAGTTCTTTACATGAAAATCAGTGGGGTTTAACAGCGCTTAACAGGGTTACCTACACTGCTTCCCCAAAACTAGGTCTTAGGTTTAATGCTAATAATCGAGCCCAGCGGCCCAGGCCAGCCTAGATGTGGGGGGGGGGGGTGTCTCTGTTTGCGCGTGCCCACAGAGAGGGCTCTGAGTGCCACCTCTGGCACCCGTGCCACAGGTTCGCCACCACTGCTCCAAGAGGATTCCATTTCCAACGCCATTTGGTTGGCATTCCCAAGTTCCAACCACACACACACACAAAAATACATTTTTAAGTCCCTGATTATTGAGTGCCCTCTCCAGAGAGGTTTACCTGGGGACCTTCTTTTATAAGCTTTGGGCGCCAGGTGGAAATTAGCTCATTTGTCGCAGCTTTTAATTAAGCTGTTGTTTCTTCTTAAGCCTGCCGCTTTATGACCTCATGTTTTATTTTTATTGGCTGTTTTCTTGGGATTTGCAAAAACGGCTCTGCATAACTCCAGTCTTTTCTTAGCGCTTGATCTTTCAAACCCATAGAAAGAAAGCCAGAGCCGTTCCCTCTTTTTTCAGTCTCTTTCTAAGAGCGCTCGGCTTCTGAGGCAGAAGATGAAGAGGAGTAAAAAGGTCTTTGCTGCACCAAGAGCAAAAGATGTTGGGAGTATGCAAATAGAAATTCCTTCTGTGATGTAGGCAGCTATTCCTTAGAAGAAGGAGGAGGAGGAGGAGAAGGAGGAATCTGAATTTATACACCACCTTTCTTTCCAAGAGAAGTGGTGTATAAATCCAGACTCCAGTTATTTCACGGCAGCCGTTCTGTGGTAGCAGAGGCATTCCTCCCATTGGGCAAAGTGGGCAGTTGCCCAGGGCGCTACCTTGTGGGGGGCGCCAAAAATGCAGGTGGGATTTTTTTTAATTTTCAGTGTTTTTTCTGTTTTTGGCCTGCAGGGGGTGCAGTTTTTAGGCTAGCAGCACCAAAATCTCAGGAATTTTTCAGGAGACTATCCTAATGATATCACCCAGGTTTGGTGAGGTTTGGTTTAGGGAGTCCAAAGTTATGGATTCCCATAGGGAGTGTCCCAATCTCCCATTGTTTCCAATGGGAGCTAATAGGAGATGGGGGCTACACCTTTGAGGGTCCATAACTTTGGACCCCCTGAACCAAACTTCACCAAACCTGGGTGGGATCATCAGTAGGGGCTCATGAAGATACTCTGAAATTTTGGTGGTACTATCTTAATAATTGCACCCCTGACAGCAGGCATACCCTAAATTTCCCCAGATTCTCCTTTTAAATCCACCCCCTTCCTGCCAATGCTTGTTTGTTTTCTTTCTTTCTTTCTTTCTTTCTTTCTTTCTTTCTTTCTTTCTTTCTTTCTTTCTTTCTTTCTTTCTTTCTTTCTTTCTTTCTTTCTTTCTTTCTTTCTTTCTTTCTTTCTTTCTTTCTTTCTTTCAATGCCTAATAAAGGTTATTGTTGTTATTGGGGGGGGCATCAAACTCAGTTTTTGCACAGGGCTCCAGTTTGCCTAGGTACGCCACTGTGTGGTAGTTCCCACTCTTCACTCCCAAAATTATAACTGGTCTCAAGCTCAATAAAATTAGAGTCCCCTAACCTAAAAAAAAATCATTTTCTCTCCCCCAACACACCACTTTTGTGGGAAGGCTGCCAAACATCCGTACTGATAAAGTCTGAGAAACTCAAAAACCTGCTTCCTATTTTGTGCTACAGGGTATTTCTTATAAAGCGTATTACATGACTTGTTTTTGGCCTGTTCTCAACAGAGCTGGTGAAGGGGGGGAAACAAACTTGGCCTTTTCTTCCCAGGTATGGTAGACGTTTCAATTCTCAGCCGTAGATTGCTGGGCAAAAAAAAATTCTACGTAATAATTGATAGCCCAGGAGTCTCTAGGACGTGTTTGGAAGGGAGAATTACCACTCCTGCCAAAGTTCTGAACCATTTAAATACAAATGTAATTGCATTGATTTTCTTTCTCCTTCATTCTTACTTTTAAGTGAACAGTGATGGCAAAGAGGCACTTAGATTTAAAAGAAAATACTCCACGGACCAGAAAAAAAACTTTTGATTAAAATTAGAAAACTGGAGGAACCACAAATAGATTTAAAAAATAACTCCAAAAATTGCCACATTAAGTTTCAGGGCAAACAAGTTAGGCTAAGCGAGACTTGAAAAAAACAAACTGCCATGCGGAGATACATCTACTACCCTATGCAGATAGGAATAAGGAAACGCAATTGGGGAGAATTTCAGGGAGGGAAAGACATGGAAACATAGAACCAGAGACGGAAGGACCCCAAAGATCATCTAATCCAGGGGTCTGCAACCTGCGGCTCTCCAGATGTTCTCCAATTGGCCACACTGGCAGGGGCTGATGGGAATTGTAGTCCATGAACATCTGGAGAGCCGCAGGTTGCAGACCCCTGATTAATCCAACCCCTTGCACAATGCAGGAAATTCATAACTCCCCTCCCCTCCCCACTCTCCCAGTGACCTCTGCTCCAGAAGTTTCAGTGCAGGAGCAAATAATCAAAGCACAGATGGCCATCCAGCCTCTCTTTAAAAACCTCCAAAGAAGGAGACTCCACCACACTCCCAGGTAGTGCATTCTACTGTCGAGCAGCCCTGACTGTCAGGAAGTTCTCCTGATGTTTAGGTGGAATCTCTTTTCCTTCACCTTGACCCATGACTCCTGGTCCTAGTCTCTGGAGCAGCAGAAAACAAGCTAGCTCCCTCCCCAACATGACATCCCTTCAGAAATCTAAATGTGGCTAGCATGTCACCTTTTAACTTTCTCTTCACCAAACTAAACATTCCCAGCCCCCTCTCTCTTCATAGGGCATGGACTCCAGACATTTTACCATTTTGGTTGCCCTCCTCTGGACCCATTCCAGCTTGATTAAAATTAATCCAGCTTGATTAAAATTAAAATAAATCTTGATTAAAATTAATTTTGCTCAAGTTCCACTATTAGGAGAGAAGGAGAAAAGGGTTACCACAAGAGTACGTTAGTTAATCTTTCTCACATCTCCTGAACTGTATTTTTTTTCAATAATAAGAAGCCCCAAACCTTTACCTTAGAGTAGGTTTCCCAACCCCTTGACCATATCAGTTGCCCTTTCCTGAGTTCAGCAATATCGCTTTTGAGAAACAAAAACTAGCTCCAGGTACCAAGAGTTTGGGAAACACTACACTATACAATCTCCCGCTGAGTGTAAAACACATTTCCAAATGATAATTTGCCTTTTTCAATGCCAGGTCTGTTATCCTGGAGTGTGCCGATAATTACTAGCTGCAGATTTCAGCCACCACAGATCTCTGGAAACGTTCTTTGGAAGCGCCGAGAAAGCCCACGCAATTTTGCGCTCTGCATAACCACTCGGTCTGCCTGACCAAAGAGGTGGTTAAAGTCTGCTAAGAGGTAATTAATCTACATTAAGCAATCTTGTGAACACTCATAGAATATTCATGAACGCTGCAACTCCTCAGGGGAAAGGCTGGCGATGGAATGTTGGAGATCAGTGTAGCTGGAACGAGGGGAGAGAAAGAAGTACCCTTAGGCTAGGAGAAGGACTTCCTATAGGATTGAAGAGAAGGGGCCTAAGAGTTGAAGGCCCTGGAGTTGAAGGAGCCAGAGCAGGAGGTAGGGAGAAAACCTTCCATCAGGCCCCACAGAAAGGAATGGCTTTCTGATATTGAGAAAGGGTGAAAATTGCCCTCTTGATTAAAAATAACCAGCCCCAAACATGCCCCAAAGAGGCAGCAGTATAGTTCTTAAGAGAAACGGACTCTTATCTGGTGAACCAGGCTTGTTTCCACGCTCTGCATGAAGGCTGCTGGGTGACCTTGGGCTAGTCACAGTCCTCTCAGAACTCTCTCAGCCCCACCTGCCTCACAAGATGTGGGGAGAGGAAGGGAAGGCGTTTGTACGCCACTTTCAGGCTTCTTACTGGAGAGAGAGATGGGGTACACATCCAAACTCTTATTCTCTCTTTTTTTTCCTTTGAGTCTCTAAGGCAGTGATGGCGAACCTATGGCACGGGTGACAGAGGTGGCACTCAGAGCCCTCTCTGTGGGCACACCCACCCAGAGCTCATCATGTGGGGGGGTGTGTGTGTGGAAAATCACACATCTAGGCTGTCCTGGGCACGATCCTTTACCTGGGAGTAAGCTCGGTTGCTGGCAATGGGGTTTGCTTTTGAGTAAACCCTCCTAGGGTCGAGATGCACCCATTCGAAGTGTTGTACAGTTGCTTCACCAAGCTTACTCCTGAGTAACGAGCACCTTGGAGCCAACTGTATTTCCTAAACTAAAACCTCAGTATTCAGGTTAAATTGCCGTGTTGGCACTTTGCAATAAATAAGTGGGTTTGGGGCTGCTATTTGGGCACTCGGTCTCGAAAAGGTTCGCCATCACTGCTCTAAGGTTTCGTCGAAGGCTTTCACAGCCAAAATCAACCGACTGTTGCAGGTTTTCTGGCTGTGTGGCCATGGTCTGGTAGTTTTTGTTCTCAGCATGTCACCAGCACTTATGGCTGGCACGTGTGTCTCTGCATGACGGCGCCATGAAGAGAAACGCATCTTACCATGACGTGCCTCGGAAGATGCCAGCCATAGATGTGGGCAAAACGTAAAGAGCAAAACTGACCTGACCACAGCCACAGAACCCGGAAAACCCGCAACAGCCAGTCTCTAAGGTGCGTCGGTTTGTTCTCAAAATTAATTAACCTTCTATCAGAATGTAAGACCAACTTGGCAGATGTAGCACTACCATCAACGAATGTTTGCTATCAACCCACATAATCACATTATGTTCGAATGCATAGTACGCAGGGGCGTACCACCCAGGGGGACACACGGGGTCAAATGTCCCTGGGCTGCGGCCGCTTAGTCACGTGGGGGGCAGAAAATTGCCCCCACACCCCTCCTCCTCCCCCCGGGTCCATACACTGAATTCAAGACCTGGTGCAAAAAAATGTGTTTGGTCATGGTGGGGGAGGGTGGCCACCCATACGGGGGGAGGGGGTGTGGGTGGAAAAGTCAGATTTTGCGCTGGGCTACATTTTCCCTAGATGATGATGATGATGATGATGATGATGATGATGATGATGATGATGATGATGATGATGATGATGATGATGATGATGATGATGATGATGATGATGATGAATTGTATTTATAAACCGCCCTCCCCCGAAGGGCTCAGGGCAGTGAACAAAACATAGAAGTAGAGCACACAATAAAATCAGTAATATCACACAGTAAAATCAGTAAGATCCGCCTCTGATAGCACACCCCTCCCCCAAAAGGAAGACACAAAGAACCAAAGGAATCCCCAGATGGGGACAAAAACACCTTTTGTGGCGCCAAAGAAATGCAAGAAGGGATGCGGCTGGGAGGATTTACAACGCTTTCATTTTTAATCAGCTAACTGATTCTCAACGCAAAGAGAGAGTGAAAAAGGAGCCAGCCACCTGCGCAAAGCCATTTCCTCCCTCCTTGCCCTGCCCTGGGCTAGGCCACAAAGCCAGCCAGGAGCCCTGATATTTATGGGTCTGACAGGGGAAGAGAGTGGTTTTTCCAATATTTAATTTATCAAGTGCTGCTTCCTCCTGCCTCCCTGCCCAGTTTTTTTATGGGACTATAAAGAGGCATTTAAGGAAGTCTGTCATGCCTCTCGTTCATAAACGGGACAGAAGGGGCCTCCCCTGTCTCTCATTGAGCTATCACGATCCCAGTCAAAGCCTCCAGCGTGGCGTACTGGTTAAGAGTAGGTGGATTCTAATCTAGAGAACCGGGTTTGATTCCCCACTCCTCCACCTGGCAGAGGCTTATCTGGTGAACCAGATGTGTTTCCCCACTTGTAAGCCACCTTGAGGTGGGGTATAAATCCAAAATAATGATAATGAGTGCAGCAGTGCATAAACTATCTCAAACTCCAATTACATCTGTTGCACTCTGGCTGTTTTTTACAAATAAAGATATTATACCAGGGGTAGGGAACCTGAGGCTCAAGAGCCGCATGCGGCTCTTCTGCCCTTGCACTGCGGCTCCACAAGCCGAGCCGCTGGCCCCATCCTTGCCCGCCCTGCAGGCAGCAGGGCGGGCGCACCAACTGCCCGCGGTAGGCTGGGCCGTGCCGCGGGCTTCCCCTCTCGCCCGCCCCATTGGAGTGGGGTGGGCGCTTTCCTGGTGGCCGGTGAGGCCGAGCCGCTGGCCCCATCCTTGCCTGCCCTTCAGGCAGCAGGGCGGATGCAGCCATGCGCTTCTCAGAATGAGCAGAGTAAAAGGTTAAAAAACCCCAATATATATAGTATTATCTTTATTTTAAATGACAAAAATTATTTGCGGCTCCAAGTGTTTTCTTTTCCCGTGGAAAACGGTTCCAAATGGCTCTTTGAGTGTTAAAGGTTCCCTACCCCTGTATTATACATATATTCTTCTATTTGTGTTATTTTTTATATATGTGTACATACACCATTCTATTTACATTATATTTGCTTCAACCCCTATACATAACACTCGTTCTCAACCCCCCCATGGACAACAAAAAAGGTTGAGAACGAGTGTTATGTATAGGGGTTGAAGCAAATAGAATGTAAATAGAATGGTGTATTTACACATATATAAAAAATAACACAAATAGAAGAATATATGTATAATATCTTTATTTGTAAAAAACAGCCAGAGTGCAACAGATGTAATTGGGGGTATAAATCCAAACAACTCCTCCTCCTTCTGTTCAGGTGTGCGTACTTGCTTGAATGCGTACACACTCTCCTTGGTAGGGCTGGACATGGGCACACTGTCAAGATGCGGGCAGATGTTCGGCCATTTCTAGCTTCCATGCAAGCATCCCCCATTCAGCTAAGCAGGACTCCAACCAGGAATTTCCCACTCTCCGGCGCAAAGGTAACTGACTACAGGGGAGCGGGAATCTTCCTCAAAGATTTCGTTTCCAGCGTCTCTCACTTTAGAAGCTAAGCACATACGTTCATGTGTACACAACACCCCACTGAGGAAGTAATCCAGCTCTTGAAAAAAGCCAAGGCTGCCTCTAGAGTGGCAGTTCACAAACTCTGTTCCGGGGCAACCCTGGGATTTCCACACATTATCGAGGATTCCTCAATGAAAACGTCAGGGATGGCAGAAGCTTCCCCAAAAGATACTTTGCCTGCCTTTGCCCCAAGGCCTGGTTCACACATGCAAGAGGTGAATGGGGTGATTAAATGGCATGCACTACCTTCAGACTCTGGGTAGAGGGTACATGTTTGGGGTTGCTTGTTGGAATTAAAAATTCAATGCAGAGATAAAACCAGCACAGTGGATGAAGAGAAAGGGGAGGGTTTTCCTGTTGTTGTGTGAATTTCCATTGGAATGTAGGTTTTTAGCATGCTATGAAGCGAGGCAGCTATCGGGGCTCAGGGTTTCTCAAATGGTCCACTGATGGGGACTCCCCTCATTTACTTGCAAGCGTTCTACCATTCATGCTCCCAACTGCATGTACTTTCCAGTGACAACGGGGAAAGGGTTATGGGCCCGGTAGGTGACTGTGAGAATGGGCGGTAATAAGGAGTCTAGCCAGCAGGCAGGGGAAAGACACACAGATATGTGGGTGAGCTGAGAATGGGCTGGAGGAAATTGACATGTGAGCAGGATCAGATGACTGACAGAGGAGCAGGGGGGCTGGGACCTCTCTGCCCAGGATCTCCCATAGCGTGGAGCTGGCTCTGAATGTTCAACGCTGGAATCTGCTGCTCACAGACTGAAGTGGTACAGCCCTTTCCTACCACCTCTGGACTCTGCCCCCTCATTCCTCACCATGCATCAACCAGGCACGGGGAAAATACTCTGCACATTCTATGGCAATTCAGGACAGCTTGGGGGGACGGGGCTTAACTAACTTTCTACTGATTGTTCTAGAACACATCCCAGAATCCTTCGCCGCTCCTAGAGGTTGAGAGGCAATTTGACAAGGGGGGAAAAGATTTGTGGAAAGCTTGAAAATTACCAAAGGGCAGCAAACTCTTGAAGTACCAGAACACCCATTCGGGGGTGAAAGAAAGGAAGGCAGAGACCTCCAACCAACTATCCTGAAGCAAATGAGTACTGCTCATAAAACAAATCAGGACACCCTAGAAAACTCTTTCCCAGAGCTAGCTGATGGATGGATGGCAACATCTCTCCTGAGAAAACCATTACCCCTTCCCAACTAGACAGTTTCCTGCTCCTCCCTTGCTACCCCCCCCCCCGCCAAACTCTGAATTTTAAGTGCCCTGAAGGCTCACCCAGAGCTAGAAGGCACAATTATAAGAAGCATTTGCTATGACCCCAGAGAATTCCTTGCCTGACAAAACAGCAGCCAGTTCTGCTGAAGCACAGAGCATATGTGTGTGCGTGACCCATATTTTTCTAGCACTGCTCATTCCTCATTTAGACAGAGCACGGGAAACCGAGCCTGTTGGTTTGCACTCTGGAGCAAGCATGAAGACTTCTAAGCTACGCAAATGTGGGGCGTGGTGGGCTGATAAGGGTGTCGACCTGGAGGGGGGGGGGGGTGAAAGTAACCAGCTAGTCCAGCGATGGCGAACCTTTTTGAGACCGAGTGCCCGAATTGCAACCCAAAACCCACTTATTTATCGCAAAGTGCCAACACGGCAATTTAACCTGAATATTGAGGTTTTCGTTTAGAAAAAAATGGTTGGCTCCGAGGCGTGCGTTACTCGGGAGTAAACTTGGTGGTAGTCGGTGGCTTTGCTTTGAAGTAACCGTGCAACTCTTCCAACGGATGAATCACGACCCTAGGAGGATTTACTCAGAAGCAAGCCCCATTGCCAGCAACCGAGCTTGCTCCCAGGTAAAGGATCGCGCTTTAGTTCTTCGCATGAAAATCAGTGGGGTTTAACAGCACTTAACGGGGTTACCTATACTGCTTCCCCAAAACTAGGTCTTAATCGAGCCCAGCAGCCCAGGCCAGCCTAGATGTGTGTGTATGTGGGGGGGGGGGGGTGACTTTGCGTGTGCCCACAGAGAGGGCTCTGAGTGCCACCTCTCGCACCCGTGCCATAGGTTCGCCACCACTGAGCTAGTCCCTTTGGGAGAAAAAAAGGGCTGGATCCAGCATGCTTCTGATCTGACTCCACAAAGTTATTCTCACGTTCTTAAATTGGGTCTGTTCCTCTTCTGAACGACGCCCGTTTCTCTTTAATGGCTTCATATATATTCAGGGCGCCTCACCTGGCAAGGCCAGACTAGGTCAAAATCATCAGATCTGGGAAGCTAAGCAGGGCTGGTCCTATTCAGTATTTAGATGAGAGACCACCAAGGAAATCCAGGGCTGCTGCACAGAGATAGGCAGTGGCAAACCACCTCTGAACACCTCTTGCCTTGGAAACCCCACGGGATTGGGAGAAGTCACCTGCAACTTGACGGTGCTCTCTACCATCATATATTAAAATATTTGGCCACCATCCCTCCAAAATCCAGAAGACTGAAAAGGCCCAGGTCTATCTGGGCTTTGTTCACCTTTTTAAAAGCAGTACTATTTTTTTAAAAAAACCCAGCAATTCCAATACTATACTAATATCTTCCAAATGAATATAGAATCTCGTTGCCCTTGGTAACATGAAAAGTCAGAAGTAAGGAGGCAAGAAGCCCCTTGGGTCCAACTAACCCACTATATTAGCATGACACCAACAGCTGGAGATGTGAAAAAGGAAAGAGCTACATTTCACACAGTGGAGAGAGCCTGCTCAGTTCGGAGACAGGGTCTCTTCAGTTCCACGGAGCACAGCAATCGCCCCTCTAGGAGGGCTTCTTTTATCTGTAACATGTCAGAGCGTTTTCAATCCGGCATAGGAGAAAGTGTCATCGTTACAGAACTGGCCTGAGAAACACGATTTTTAGCATGTAAAACCCAACCATCTCCAAGGTTCTAGTCCTCATAGTTGACACAAGATGTTGGAAAACATGAGGAATATTTTTAGACAATCACAGGAAAAGGAAAACACACATCCATCGGCCCAGTTTTAGAGAATGGGACTATCCTCCTTTCAAACAAACAAACAGGTGGTTAACAGTAATCCCTGTCCCAAGCAAAGAACAAAAGAATGGGCCAGAGAGAACATTTTTGGGGAAAGCATTGGAAGAGCCTTTTTTTTTCAACTGCAATCTGTCATCTGGACAGGCTTGGTTTATTAATATTTCACAGCGCCGAGAGGCAAGAGACTCCTACGTTCGTTTTTATTTTTAAACAAGACACCTTCCGCCCAATTATAGATTAATCACATTTTTTATCAAGCATCCTGACTCTGACAAAGAGATAAATTACCAGACCAGTAATTGGTTGCTGTTTTCAGACTCCTTGGGAACCAGTATGTTTTAAACTGGTGCTGGAGAAGAGGGCTGGAGAAGAGCGGCCGCGCTGCCAGAACCATACTGGTGTGACCAATAAGACAATCAGGTGATCAATACTAGGAATCTTGAAAGTCAGAAACATGTAGATTCCACCAGGCTCCGCCTCTGACTCACTAGCTCAGGGGTAGGGAACCTGCGGCTCTCCAGATGTTCAGGAACTACAATTCCCATCAGCCTCTGTCAGCATGGCCAATTGGCCATGCTGGTAGGGGCTGATGGGAATTGTAGTTCCTGAACATCTGGAGAGCCGCAGGTTCCCTACCCCTGCACTAGCTCCACCCATTATGCCTCCAAGTTTTACCAGATTCCACCCATTACGTGCTAGGTTCTATTCTAGCTCTGCCCTCAGTCAAGTAAACTGTTTCATGTTCCGTGTCAGAGCCACGTATGTCCCCTCGTAGGAAGGCAAGTGCTCACGCACACATTCCCCAAACACATTCATCAGTGGGATGAGGTGGTTCGGAAGGGTCAGACTAGTATCTGGGAGGCCTGGGTTCGAATCGCCACGTGTGCCTTGGAAGCTCCCTGGGTGACCTTGGGCCAGTCACATTTTCTCAGCCTAACCGACTTTGCAGGGTTGTTGTTAGGATAAAATGGAGGAGAGGAGAATGATGTCAGCCACCCTGGGTCCCTACTAGAGAGAAAGGTGGTGTGGAAGTGAAGTAGATAAAAAATAAATCCAAACGGACTGGGAGGATACTCTATGGTTCCAAAACCGTGGATGTTTCTCCCTTTCTGTATAATATAACAACAACTCTCCCTGCTAGTCAGTTCAGAACTGAGAGGCAACATGTAATTTTGACAGGGCTTCGCAGGCCTCTAAAGCGACGCCAGTCCCCTTTCTTCAAGGGGAAACACGCTAAACCCATTAACAATTTTTGCCAGTTCAGCAGGCAGGCGGATGCAATTTGCAGGGGCTGCATCTATGTATCCTGATATTAGGGAAAGCGGCACGAATGCAGCCTGCCGGGCGGGCTCTCTATGCGCCAAGGCGGGTGTGCTCTGGCAAGACTTGCTCCAATTTAAACGAGGGGTTTTGAACGTACGCAAGTGACCTGAACTCGGTACTCTGCTCTTGAGGCAGGGGGCCTCTCTCACAAGCATGCTGGAAAGTCACCTTAGCACCTTTTGCAGCTGTACCAGAAAAATTGGAAGCAACCTTATGGAACAAGCAACTTCAAATAATGCCAAGCCATCTCAGAAGCAGCCATTCAGGCCTATCCTCTACGCCATAGGTGTCAAACTCGCGGCCCTCCAGGTGTTGTGGACTACAGTTCCCATCATCCCCTGCCAGCATCATGCTGGCAGGGGATGATGGGAACTGTAGTCCATAACACCTGGAGGGCCGCGAGTTTGACACCTGTGCTCTAAGCCCAGGGCCAACTTTTTCCACTGGACATATAACACGCTTGCTAGCTACACTGCAGGAAATTCATGTTCAGAGCATGGTATATACAGATGTTGTTCAGTCCCAAGACATGTGAATACAACTCAAAGGGAATCGAAGTAGAAAGCATCACAGAGGGAAAACAGACCATGAAAACTTGAAGGGAAGAAAGCATAGATTTGAGGTCACAACTTTATATCCAAATAGAAAATCTTGCTGGAAATTTCTTCTTGGAAATCTTGTTGGTCTTTCAAAGGCTACATGACTCTAACTTCACTCTTCTGCTGCAGATCCGCAGAGCCAGCCACCTGAAAACTTATCCAAACAGTACCCTTACCCCTAATAGAACCCTCAATCCTTCTGTTCTCTTGGTCCCTAGCTACACAAGAGGAAGTGGTACACAGTGGTTAGAGGTCTGTGGTCTAAACCCCCCCATGTTCAAATCCCTTTTCAAACCCTGAAGACAGCAAATAATTGTACACTTCACACATTACGCGCTGTGTTCGAAAGTGGCAAAGCCCGGATGGCTCACCACATGCAAATAAGCCCAAGAGCCACGTTGCACAGATGCACAGCGCCACTTCAAACGTGACCGTGGACAGCCAGAACCTATGAAGTGCCCCTCTTCTATTTATCCAGATTTCCTTGGAGGGTTGCTCATGAGCATAAAGGAGATTGGAATTTCACTGAACAGCACTCAAGAAACGGGGTCAGGCGAAGAGCTGAAGTCCCTAGGGAGGGGCTGCCGCTCAACGGGTGAGAGCCAGCTCAGAAAGCAGACGATCCCCAGAGCAATCCCATATAGAATGATCTTCTGCAGAAGGCCCTGCCAAAGACCTTTCTTGGCCTGAGGCCAAGAAATGTCTTTGGCAGGGCCTTCTGAGGCCAAGAAATAGTGATGAGCAGAAGCACGGGGCCGGGGACCCAATGGTCTGGCTCACTAGACAGCAGCTTCCTGCAAGCACCTGGGATGAGTTTTATGGTGGAAACACTTGGTCCAGTCCAGGATTGCAGGCAGTTCAGAAAAACCTTCCTGTTCCAGGACCCTGGACAGCAGCCACTACTTAAAGGAGATCATACCAAGTTTGATGGACCAGGGATAGAACAGAATAGAATCATAGAGTTGGAAGTGGCCATCAAGACTACCCAGTCAAACCCCTGCTCAGAGAAGGATCCGCCTAGAGTGTCCTTGACAACCCTTCATCCAGCCCTACTTGAAAACCAACTGGGCGTGAAGCAGTTTTATTGGAGAGGATTACAGTTCAGTGAAACTCAGCATGGTTCATCCCCAGCATGGCCAGTGAAAAGGGCTTCTGGTCCTGGAAAAGATTTTTTTTCTTTCTGGGATGCCGGACAGTCCCTGTCAGTCAGAGTAGGCAACTTAATGATAGAAGCAAAAGGCAGCTTCATGTGTTTCTACAATTCACTAGAGCTGAACACAGGTCTCCCAAATCCTGCATCCTGTCCCATCCAGGGACATTGCTTTTGATACGACCATCAATATCATTAGTGGCAATAAGAGTATCCAGCAACATCTAGATTTTAGTCCAGTAGTACCTCAGAGTAGTACAAGATTTTTGGAGTATGCACTTTGGAGAGTCAAAGTTCCTTTCGTAAGAAGAAGAAGAAGAAGAAGAAGAAGAAGAAGAAGAAGAAGAAGAAGAAGAAGAAGAAGAAGAAGAAGAAGAAGAAGAAGAAGAAGAAGAAGAAGAAGAAGAAGAAGAAGAAGAAGAGGAGGAGGAGGAGGAGGAGGAGGAGGAGGAGGAGGAGGAGGAGGAGGAGGAGGAGGAGTTTGGATTTACATCCCCCCTTTCTCTCCTGCAAGAGACTCAAAGGGGCTGACAATCTCCTTGCCCTTCCCCCCTCACAACAAACACCCTGTGAGGTAGGTGGGGCTGAGGGAGCTCCTAGAAGCTGTGACTAGCCCAAGCTGTGTGGGAGTGTACAGGCGAATCTGAATTCCCCAGATAAGCCTCCACAGCTCAGGCGGCAGAGCGGGGAATCAAACCCTGTTCCTCCAGATTAGATACATGAGCTCTTAACCTCCTACGCCACTGCTGCTCCTATATAGGGACCTTTGACCCTCTAAAGCTCATACCCCGAGAATTGTGTTAGCCTCTGAGGTGCCACTGGATTTAAATCTGACTGTTCTACTGCAGATCACAGAGCTACCCTCTAAAAGTAATATATAGCCAAATGAACTGTAATGATTTATTATAATAATTAACGAGAACTATTTTCCTTCTGGCCGGCAAACAATAGGACTTTCGAGCACAGCATTTTTGCATTGTGAGTTAGAGAGAGCTCCATCGCGGGGAGGGGAGGCGGCGGCTGTGAAAATAGATCACTGGGTCAGGGAGGCATTTCTCCTACGTAAGGTAACACAAAGCCTGCCAGATCAGTTTCCCAAGCGAGTATTAGGGCTACAATCTGGATCGGTTGCAACTCACCGTCCTGGGGCGTCGGTAGCGGTTGAGGGAAGTAGTTGCCCGGTTTGTCTGCATCAAAAGGAAAAAAAAGAAACAATTTAGAGAGGGAGAAGAGGCATCTGAGAACAGTTTCCCCCCCCCCCCCCACTTGGACAATCCTTCTGCCATCCCCCCACCCCCAAACATCCCCACCCCCAGCAGAGTATCTCAGGGTTTGGCTGCATGTGCTAAATTTCTAACGAGAACTTTTCAGCCAAGGAACTGGGAGAATCAAAGCAGGAAAGGTCGAAGTATATTTCATCATCATCGTTTTAGAAAGGAAGGGAAGGCTGCTCCAATAAGCCAGCTAAACACCCGTTAAATTGGGTGTTTATGAATACAGAGCAACAGACACTGCACAGTTTGCTGTTCGGTGCAATCTTTCTCCATTCCCCACTGCATGCTGGCCCCTGCTCCCTCTGCTTTTTATTGTATTTTTTCTTCTTCTCTTGATTAAGAAGCCGTTGCAATTTGGTGTTGCATTTGTATGTGCTCTTTTTAAAAGTTACAACAATTAACACTCCACCTCAAGTCTGGAAGGGTGCTACCCATCTTTGAACAAACCGAAAGCAATTCAGCTCTAAACAAACCAGAAGCAGTGTAGCTCTAAACAAACCAGAAGCAGTGTAGCTCTAAACAAACTGGAAGCAATGCAGCTTTAAACAAACTGGAAGAAATGCAGCTCTAAACAAACTGGAAGCAATCCTCCTCTAAGCAAACTGGAAGCAATCCTGCCCTGAACAAACTGGAAGCAATGTAGCTCTAAACAAACCGGAAGCAATGCAGCTCTAAACAAACTGGAAGCAATCCTCCTCTAAGCAAACTGGAAGCAATCCTGCCCTGAACAAACTGGAAGCAATCATGCCCTGAACAAACTGGAAGCAATGTAGCTCTAAACAAACCGGAAGCAATGCAGCTCTAAACAAACTGGAAGCAATCCTCCTCTAAGCAAACTGGAAGCAATCCTGCCCTGAACAAACTGGAAGCAATCATGCCCTGAACAAACTGGAAGCAATGTAGCTCTAAACAAACTGGAAGCAATCCTCCTCTAAGCAAACTGGAAGCAATCCTGCCCTGAACAAACTGGAAGCAATCATGCCCTGAACAAACTGGAAGCAATGTAGCTCTAAACAAACCGGAAGCAATGCCGCTCTAAACAAACCGGAAGCAATGCAGCTCTAAACAAACTGGAAGCAATGCAGCTCTAAACAAACTGGAAGCAATCCTCCTCTAAGCAAACTGGAAGCAATCCTGCCCTGAACAAACTGGAAGCAATGTATCTCTAAACAAACCGGAAGCAATGCAGCTCTAAACAAACCAGAAGCAATCCTCCACTAAGCAAACTGGAAGCAATCTAACTGTGAACAAACTGGAGGCAATCCACCTCTGCAGGGTGGATTAACTGCTCTAGAGAACCAAGAGGCGCCACATCTGCAAAAGGCTCGAGACATTGGGTCTGCCTTGTGCCTATTGGTACCTTCCTGACCCCTGCTGCATCCACCAAAAGAGCCCAACCTGCACTCTGCAGGGGTGGCGCAGACAGGAAGAGATTCTCTTCCGTCCCCATTCAAGCCCCTACTGAAGGGACCTTGAGCTGGCTGAACAAATTGCTTTTCCTCACTTCAACTAAGGAAGAATATTCAAGATTCATTACTAAGTACAGATTTGAACTCCGACCACACTGGTCCAAATCTGGCATGGTAACCACTTTGGTCTCACATTACAATATTCTTATCTATCCTCCATACTATTTACAACAGCCCTACACAGCAGGCCATTATTACTATCCCCTTCTTTTGAGAGAGGGCCAAAGTTTGGAGAGAAGGATATATGTTCAGGTTACCTTGTGAGGGTCTGTCTAAGGATTCTCTATCAAGGCTTAGCCAAACAGGGAGGGGTGTGTTTTGCAAAAAAAACTTTGATCATTATAAAATGCTCCACCCCAATCCTGTTTGGGGGGTTCTTTGAAACTGAGAAAGACAGATATCATACATATCCATTCACATGGACGTCAGGAATTTTTCCTATCCAGTAAAAAGTTTGTCTCTCTTTTATTTTGCACCATTAATTTTCATCTAGAAACATCAATCAATAAAGAAGTTTTAAACTGTTGACTGGGCCCAACTGTCTTAAAACCACCCAGACAATAAGATTAAGCACAGTACGTCTGTCAAGAACTGAGACAACCCCATATTAGCTATGCAGAACAGACTCCAAAGTTAGTCTGAGCAATTTCAGTGGAATGGGGCCAGGCTGAGAGGAGTATTACCCTAGTCTGGCCTTCTTCCAAGGAACCTTCAAAAAAAGTGCAGGGGGGCAGGGGGAGTTATTGATTTGTTTTTATCCTGTTTTTCAGGGAAAATACAATCTCCCAAAGCAGCTCACGTCAATCAAAAATCCAATACGCGGAGTTGGCAGAAGGCACCATACATCAGTATGAACAGACCCTGCCCTCAGGTTTACAAATCTGGAGAAATAAGTATTATATAATTCTCCGCCACTTCTGTATCAAACGTCTGATAACACAGGGGTGCAATGGAACGAGGCTGCCTGTCGCAACTCTGCATGATCGGCTGCTCAGCCCTGAACAGGGACTCATGCTAAACACAAGGCTCCTCAGGAGCAGCAGTGGAGTAGGAGGTTAAGAGCTCGTGTATCTAATCTGGAGGAACCGGGTTTGATTTCCAGCTCTGCCACCTGAGCTGTGGAGGCTTATCTGGGGAATTCAGATTAGCCTGTGCACTCCCACACACGCCAGCTGGGTGACCTTGGGCTAGTCACAGCTTCTCGGAACTCTCTCAGCCCCACCTACCTCACAAGGTGTTTGTTGTGAGGGGAGAAGGGCAAGGAGATTGTAAGCCCTTTTGACTCTCCTGCAGGAGAGAAAGGGGGGATATAAATCCAAACTACTACTCCTTCTCCTCCTCCTCTTCCTCTCCTTTTCCTCCTCCTCCACAGTCTGAATGTAACCCTTTCCAGGTGGCAGAGCACAGAGCACATCCAATTTTAATTCAGAGAATGAAAGAAAATAGTGTATTTGGGAAAGCTCTGGTTTACTGCCACAAAAGCAACACTCGACGTATTTCTCTTTCGGCACTGAGAGAGGCAGGATGGCAGTTTCCTCCACGCTGCCTTCGGCAAGTCAATCCATCAAGGTCCCCCTGACCCCAGCTGGGATGCAAATCAAACTATTTATTACCTATCCTGCAAAAGCTTCCCTAGACACGGATCCATCAAACCCATTTGAGTTGATTGGTGACCTGCGTGCGAAATGCTGCAGCTTGTTAGCCAGCCAGGGTGGTTTGGGAGAGAGGCACACACGAGGCATATGCACAAATAATTTTCCTGGGGGGCTCCATGTTAAAAAGAATTCATTCGAGCCAGACAATCAGGAAAAAAAACAACAGGAAGGAAAATTAATTTTGAAGTTCTTCTTTTCACCCTCCTTTAAAGGGCAGGGTCATGGGGGGGTCGGGGTCCCTCCAATTGCAGGTCCTGGGACAGTTACCTCTGTAGCCAACTGGCGATGACCCGCCCTGAAGCTAGTACGTCAGGGAGAAAGCTAGATTGAATCATCCTTCCTGATACACCAGCTTTCTTCTAGCAGGGAAGAGTTAAAAAATTTCTTTCCCAAACATGGATTTCTCAATTGAAAACCAAAAAAACAAGAAAAGAGATGTTAGAATCTGCTGAATGTAAAAATTAGCACTGGGAGACGATGAAGAGGAAAGAGTTACGACCTTCCATGTTAAAGTTATGTTTGCATGGCTCTAAAATACAACCACGTACCATCTCTAGGGTCTTAGTAATTGGACAGAACAACAACAACCACTAAGGGTTAATGCTCACGGTGCCAGACACAGCTAGACCGCAGACTTCAGTTAAACCATCTGACCAAGGCTCTAGTCCTTAAGAGGGTAAAATATAGATCTAAGGGTGAAATTCCTGGTGATGCCAACGATAACCCAGCAGTGCGGTATTTCTAGTGATAAAGGGGATGTTTCCCTTTGACCAGCAACAGAAGAATTAAAAATGGATAAAGCAATGAATTCAGCAAATACAGGCAATAGATTGAATTTGCATAATTTATACGGGTCGTAGAATTTGTGGGCTCGGTCTTCAGCGGAGAATGCAGACGACCACGGTTTGGCAAGGGGGTGAAGGACAGACCAAAAACTAAGACAAAGCGCGCACCACCTTATCTGCGAACAACAACCGCTGCCAAACAATGCAGAGCGAGCTTCCGTGTCGCACGTTGACCCCTTCCAAAGCTGTTGTCACAGCTACAGCTGTAAGTTGGTGCATCTGCCTTTCAAGCGGCAAACACACGCAAAAATCCGAACACTTAGCTGGGCCCCCAGAGAAATATCTCCTATACATTCCGGCTCTCAACCGCTCCCCGACACTTTCTATATCTGGCAGAAGCGGCGCTCCAGGGATTTAGAGAAACCAGAGAACAGCCAAGGAGCCCCCTGCAATACCTTCGGGAGACAGACACACATCCCTCGGGCAGTCCTGGAATCTAAGCTAGAGGAGCACCCTATTTTCAATGCCCCCTGCAGGCCACGGGAAGCCATAATAAAGATGAGGGCTGTTTGATCTCCATCCAAGGCACATTTGATGGGGGCAGCCGGCTGCAAAGTGCTGAGCTCAAAGCGTAGGACCGCTGCTCAACCTCAGTTTACAAAAGGCTACCAACCTCCAGGAAGGGGCTGGAGATTTTCCAGAATCATAACTGACCTCCCGACTACACACAAATAAATAACTTATTTATTGGTTACTTATTTACTCAAAACATTTATTTCATTTTTGGAGAAAACGGCTGCTTTGGAAGATGGGCTGCATGGAATACCCATACCCTACCCAAGTCCTTCCCCTCCCTAAACCCCACTCTCAAATCTTCTGGCATTTCTGAACCCGGAGTTGGCAACCCTCATCTGCAGAGAATTTGGTTCATGGAATAACCAACTGCTAGTGCGTTTTTTGCACAAGGACTGCACCATTCACAAGAGACGCTTTGCTCCAATAGCCATATTATGGGCCCTGTGGCAAAGGTGAGTTTTGTTTGTAAGAAAAGATGTTTTCAGAGGGCAAAGCTGTGTGTGGAGAATGGGAGAGGAAATGCTTGACTTTTGAGCCAGCGTGGCGTAGTGGTTAAGAGCAGGTGGATTCTAATCTGGAGAACCAGGTTTGAATCCCCACTCTTCCACCTAAGTGGCGGTGGCGTAGGAGGTTAAGAGCTCGTGTATCTAATCTGGAGGAACCGGGTTTGATTCCCAGCTCTGCCGCTTGAGTTGTGGAGGCTTATCTGGGGGATTCAGATTAGCCTGTACACTCCCACACACGCCAGCTGGGTGACCTTGGGCTAGTCACAGCTTTTCAGAGCTCTCTCAGCCCCACCTACCTCACAGGGTGTTTGTTGTGAGGGGGAAAGGGCAAGAAGATTGTAAGCCCCTTTGAGTCTCCTGCAGGAGAGAAAGGGGGGATATAAATCCAAACTCTTCTTCTTATCTGGTGAACCAGATGTGTTCCCACACTCCTACATTCCTGCTGGGTGATCTTGGGCTAGTTACAGTTCTCTCCAAACTCTCTCAGCCCCACCTACCTCACAAGGTGTCTGTTGTGGGGAGAGGAAGGGAAAGGAGCTTGTCAGCCACCTTGAGTCTCCTTGCAGGAGAGAAAGGTGGGGTATCAATCCAAGCTCTTCTTCTTCTTCTTCTTAGAAACAACAAGAAGAAGAGTTTGGATTGATACCCCATTTTTCTGCTCAAAATGGCCTTCCCTGATGGCATCCTTCACTTCCCCATAAGTTTTGCAGCAGTGTTAAATAGAATACAGTGTTAAATAGAATAACCCTGCCCACCCACCCCACCACCACCACTGTAATGCCGATCATAAGAATGGTCAGGATGGTATTGCGCTTGTGTGCTTTTCCCTCTGTTACTTCCTGCACTGAGACAGAAGACCTTCCTGGTTTAGAACTGCCATTTTCACAGCAGCCTTCCAATTAACCGCGGTTTGTTTCTTGCCAGGATTCTAAACCGGGATTTATCAATAGTTGAACAAGGCCTGTTCAGTTCTCACATGCATTCACTGCGTCACCAAGACTCCACCTCTGAGGTCTGAAGTTACAAGACAACAAAGTGGTTACACTTATATTTTGCAGAATAACAGAAGGCAATTGCTGGAGTTAGGCAGAATTCTTTTGTCATCGGACGACAAACCGTTTTGTGGAACTCCGACAACTTCTGCCCTCTGCAGTACCAACTTTCTTTTTACTTCCCAGATCTACTTTGTTCCACTCCCCTTCGGTTGTGGGTATTTGATTATTCAGCTTCAGAACAACATTTACAATTAAATCCAACATTCAAAAAATCCAATTAAAGAAAGATGCATGTTTTTGGCTCATATGCCTGTTAAGAGTAGACCTGAAAATGTAAAAGTGGAAGATTCGCAAGACCTCTCCAATAAGGCACTGACTGAGCAACATGTCCAACGGAGTCCAGCATCCTGCCCCCAAACAGGAACCTCCAGGAAATCGACAAGCGGGGCATGAAGGCAACAGGCCAATTGCTTGTCCCTAGCATCTGTGAGTCAAAGATAGACTGCCTTTAAACAAGGAGGCTCCACTGAGCTAATACTTAAACACAGCTACATTTTACATTCATTTGTCTAACCCTTTATAAGAAGAGACTAACTACTTTGCAGCATCAGAGCAAAGGTCCCTCTAATTCACCATTCTGCTTCTAACAACATCCATCTGGGTGCCCCAAGGAAGCCCAAACGCAGGTTAGGACAGCAACAGCACTTCCCCATTTCCCCCCCAGCATCGGTATATTTAAAGGTACACTGCCTCTGCATGTGGAAGTTCTATTCTCTATCTGGGCTCATAACCACCAGTAAACCTAATCGATCTGAGTTTTGGATAGGGCTTGATTTCCTTGCCTCGCTCTCCTTGCCCTCAGAGATTCGCAAACAATAGAAAAGAATGTGCATAATTTACGCAGACAGAAAAACCTAGCTGCATCTGTGCCATGTAGAATTCTGAATCAGAATTTTTTTTTTAAAAGCACACAGTACAGAAATCTCCGGTGGAATCAAAGTAGCTCAATTAGTCCACAAGGGAGAGAAGGAGTTAACCAAAAAAAACCCTCCAAGCCACACCTTCTTTTCCCTAAGTCCCTCCCTCTGCCACACCTCCCAGCCCTGTTTTCCCACCACCCTAACCACCCACCCGGCCATTCATGTGCCAAGGGAGGCCACCTACAGTTGTTGAGGAAAAGCAGGACGGCAAAGCCCAGGGTCGAAGTGGCCAGGAGGATAAGGCAAATGTTGCAAGGGATCATGAAGTAGCGGACCACCAGGGAGACCTTGTGCTGGTACATCCGGTCCCGCTCCAAGGAGCCCGGCCCCATGGGGTACTGGCAAGCGGTCATGCCGCTAACCGGGGCCCAGGCCCCCACAGGTAGATCCAGGGCAGCGGTTCTTCCGGGAACGCAGAAGCGCCACCTCCACGCCTCCCTGTTCCCAAAGCGGCAGTGCGCTAAGTGTTCTCCGGCACTGCCATCCTCCAGCCGGCATGCACAAGGGCTCAGTTTTCAGGGTGAAAGATCCGATGGTTCACGGCCCATCCTGAGGCTGTCATCGAAAACCACAAGAAGAAACTCCAGGGGCGAGGGGATCGGTGTTCCACCCACGGACTGCTCTGCGTGGGACTCCACGCTCCTTCCAAAGCAAGTCACGGATGCCGGGACTCCACATCAACAAGCCAATCCGGCCATTTCTGACACGGCACGAAAGGAAGCCCCAAAACCTCACCAGCTCTGGGATGCTGCCCACTCCCGCCACGAAATCAGGGAGGAGACAGCTGAGTTGCAGACCAAAAAAGAACAACTCTTGCCAGCCACATCTCTCCTGGAAAAAGGAATTATAATCCCAATTTGAAGACTGGTTTTCCTTGCGTGCCGCTGTGCTAAGAATCAGAGGGGCCGGGAGGGAACAGAGGCGGACTTCTCCAAGAATGGCAAGTGCTCACTGAGTCTTTGGTGGCTCTCACAAAACGTGGCTCTCATCATTAAAGGCGTGGCTCTCTCATTATTAAACCATCAATTTGTTTGCCTGGTGTTCTTTGGTCCTGGAGCGAGTCACTTTGGCCCATGCATTCCTCGGACGATGTGGGTGTCTGTGCCAGAAAGATGCAGAAAGGAGATAACCCCCAAACTTAATCCCGAGAGCTGGCAGACGCACCCTCTTGGTTGCCTCTGTGTTCAGCAAGGAGGCCAGACTCCGCACTCCCTTCCCAAAGAATGCCAAAGTCCAGGGGCGGAGGGGGGGGGGCTCAGCTGCAGTTTCCTCAGCGGCAGCTGCCGCCAGCCTCCTGTGGTCCTCCGTGTCCCCTCTCAGCCCCCTCCTCCAGCGACAGGCCGACAGGGAGCCGCGCCGACTCCGTTCCCCGCTTTGGCATCAGCTGGAATCGGCTAAATCCACCGCCACCTTCTCCTTGTGCCAAGCCAGCCTTTCCTGGAGAGCTCAATACACAAGGAGAGAAACCGGGTGGAAAACGCACGCTTCCCGGCCCCCAAACGCACCAGCGACAAAAGGTGAGGATCGGGGGGGGGGGGGGAGTCTGGAGTCCTGACAATAGAAAGGGGTCTTGAGCACGGCACGGAACAGGAATCCAAAGCAACGAAGCACAGCCCCCACGCCCAAGTTTCTTGTGCCCCCAGAAGCTCCGAGTGGTGGGAGAGGAAGGCAGGAAAGGTTATTGTCCTCTGTCGTCTCTGAGGCACTGCTGGGGGATTGGTCTCAGCGCATCCCCGGTGGGAGCTGTCCCTCTTCCATCAGCAGGTAGCTTCATCTTCTCTCCCTGGCTCTCTCTCTCTCTCTCTCTCAGCCACCGGTCTCCTCCCTTCAAAACGAGGAAACTGTTCAGCTGCCACCGCTGCTCCTCGCAGAGGAAGAATAAAGACAAGATGAATAGAAAAGAGCACGCGGGTTCGGAAGATCGCCCGGGTCTGCTCCTTCGCACCGAGGCACTCCAAGCAAGAGCCCGAGATGGAGAGGCAGTAAAAACAAAGGAGAGGAGCCTGTGGAGAGGCGAGGTATTTTCTGCCCGGGGGTTCTCTAGGGAGCTGTTCTCATGCAAATAGGCAGCAACCTGTGGTCATCGGGTGCCTTCAAAGATGCTTCTGGAGCTACGGACACCTGTGAACATCTCTGCGGAGATGGGGGGCGAAAGCCAAGCAGAGGACTGTTGGGCTGCTCACATCTCGTTGCCTGCCTCCAAGAGAGTGAAAGGAAAATCACCTCCTCCCTTCCCTCTCCAACCGCCCCCCCCCCCCCACCACTCACCCCGCTTCTCATTTGTGAACTCAAGATGTTGAAAGGGGCGGAGAAGATACAGTAATGTCAAAACTCATTATGTGCGTCGTCGCTCTGGGCCACTCCAGGCTTCCCCTGGTTGTGAACGACACACCCTCCCCGCCCAGGCAGGCACAGGGGCTCGGTCCCCTTTAACAGCTGCTCGGGAAGGGTGTGGAAGGGGTGTCTGGACACCCCTCCAGGACACGGATCAAATTGCACGCCTGGCTGGGAGAAAAAGGTGTAACACAAGGCCCCTTTGAACACACAGAAAAGTCTTGGGAGGAATGCTGAGTGGCGCCTGCTGCGAAAGAGATGGGATCGAAAGTTGAGGGCTGGACCCAGTGGGGGAAATTTAAGCATCCCTATCAAAGGAAATGAGGTGGAGCTTGCATTTCTTGTACCCTGCTTTGTTACTCAGCACAGGTAGGAGGCAAATGGGTCACCAATAGCTTACTCAGCTTGAAAAAGCAATTCAAGGAGCCTTCGGTCTACAACGTTATGTACCACTCTCGTTTCAGCCGTGATAGCTAGAAGGAACCTCCATATGCAGGAGCAGTATACCTCTGAATGCCTGACACTGCAGGACAAAGAGCAGAACAGGACTGGCCACTGCTGGAAAGGGGGACAGGATAGATGAACCGCCATGCAAAGAGGTAGTACAGTTACAGAGCAGTAACGGGAGACGGGGCAGTTCACGTGCTTGAGAGCTTCCTAGAAGCCTCTCCCTAGCAGCTGTTGGAAACTGGATGTTGGACAAGATGGTCCAATCTAGCAGGGCTTTTCTTAATGTCCCTAGAAACTTAGTCTATGATCTTTACCTGCCCCGTGGCTCTGTACAGAGAGCAGCAGTGGCGTAGGAGGTTAAGAGCTTGTGTATCTAATCTGGAGGAACCGGGTTTGATTCCCAGCTCTGCCGCCTGAGCTGTGGAGGCTTATCTGGTGAATCAGATTGGCTTGTGCAGTTCAGTGCAGTGACCTTGGGCTAGTCACAGTTCTTCTGAGCTCTCTCAGCCTCACCTACCTCACAGGGTGTTTGTTGTGAGGGGGGAAGGGCAAGGAGATTGTAAGCCCCTTTGAGTCTCCTGCAGGAGAGAAAGGGGGGATATAAATCCAAACTCCTCCTCCTCCTCCTCCTCCTCCTCCTCCTCCTCCTCCTCTTCTTCTTCTTCTTCTTTTTCTTCTTCTTCTTCTTCTAAATCCTCTTTCTATCCCCCCATTTCTCTCCTGTAAGGAGACTTAAAGGGGCTTACAAACTCCTTACCCTTCCCCCCTCACAACAAACCCCCTGTGAGGTGGGTAGGGCTGAGAGAGCTCCGAAGAAGTTGACTCACCCAAGGTCACTCAACTGGCATGCGTCAGAGTGCACAAGCTAATCTGGTTCACCAGATAAGCCTCCACAGCTCAAGTGGCAGAGCGGGGAATCCAACCCGGTTCTCCAGATTAGAGTGCACCTGCTCTTAACCACTGCACCACGTTGGCTCCTCTGATCCTGTGGGTATAGCTTCCAAATAGCCTGACCTCTGGGCACTCATCCTATGATCCAGCTCTGTATCTTGGAGACGCTGAGAAAGCGGCTAAAACGTTTGGGTCCAACTCGAGACTGGCCAACCCCGAACAAGGGGGACGAGACCCCCGTCCGTGCCATGACGAAGAACAACGAAGCTCATCCGTATTTTGGAAATGTGATTTATGGGATTTCACCACTCAGCTGCTCGGCCTCCAAAGCCCCATCTTACTTTCCCTTTGCGCAAATCAAATAAAGGCCCCTTTGTTTCCACGTGTCCTTATTCCACCTGCCTCACATGTCCTCGTTCCAAAGGTCCCTCGTTACACGCACACTCTTTTGGACGCAGCTCCCAAATCTATAAATTATGTAATCAATCTCCTGAGTTGGGAACGGTGTCAACAAAAGAAAAAGGGCCCCTTTATGACCACATTCGGAAACAAGAAAGAGTGAATTCGTAAGCCCCCCAACTGTGACGCCGTTGGATAAACCAACCATTTGCTAAGCAGATGTCCTCAGCTCTGTTTTTGTGCTTCACGCTGTGATACTCTTGTCAGTGACATCAGAACTTGAACCCAGAACTTCCTCGTGGGAAATGGGTCTGAGCTACGAGAGAAAACATGGATGGAATGGAGCCAGGCACCCCCTTCAGATATGCATTGCCAAGTCTGGGTTGGGGCAGTCCGGGAGATTTGGGAAGGACAGGGTTTGGGATGGAAAGGATCTCAGAGGGGTTTAATGCCACAGACCCCAACCTCCAAAGCAGACATTTTCTCAGGTCAACAGTTCTCTGTAGCCTGAAGATCAGTTGTAATGCCAGGAGATCTTAAGGCTCTTTCTGGAGATCTAGACACCAAAGTGACTCATGATATTGCAAGATCAAGATCCGGCAACCTGGCCCCAAGGCTGGATGGCCCACAAGCACACCTAGCCTTACACAGCCGCCTCCTTTCCTTCTCCAATCCGGAGGGTTTCTCACAACACTCTAAGCGCCCGTCAAGCGCTGGAAAATGAGGGCAAACCTCCCTCTCAGGTATTTGGAGAGGTGACCCACCGGTGAGTCACAGGAACTTCCTGCCTCCCACACACAAGAGACTGAAAAAGAACGAAAGGAGGCCGGAGGTGGGATGGGAACGTGAGCAGCTCTTCCTCCGGGAGCGGCCTACAAAATCAGCAGGGAAGGAGGGGGCATCGACAGCAGAGGCAGGTTTTAGAGCTCGCCTGGTGACAGGTTTCAGGGAAGCCAGCACAAGGTGCGTGATTGATTTATTCCGCAGGCCGAGCCCAGTCGCATCAGCCACGGATCGTGGTCCGCTGGGTACTGGAGAACGCGTCGGAATTTGGCCGTGGATGCCGGCTGGCATCAGACCACGAGAAGACGGGTCCCAACCACTCCGCTCACCCCCAAAAGCCTCTCTGGATGCCTTGGAAAGTCATTGCATTGAAAGGCACCCCGTCCTGGTTTCATGCCGTTTGCATCCAGCAATCAAGATCTTTCAAAGCGTAAAAGCGACACTGCTGGATGAAACCAAAGGTCTGCCGAGTCCAACTTCCTGCTTAACAGAGTGGCCAACAAGTTCTCCTTTAAATTACAGTTATGTTTTGCTTCATTTATACCCCACTTTTCACCCCACTGGGAATTCACAGCAACCTACATTGTTCTCCTCCCCCAATGTTATCTTCACAACAACTCTATGAGGAAGGTTAAGTTAAGAGTGTGTGACTGGCCCCAGGTCGCCCAGCAAGCTGCCATGGCACAGGAGGATTCGAACCTGGATCTTCCAGAGTCTAGTCTAACCACTACCCCACACTGTCTCTCAGAAGGACCAAGACACAAACACACACACCCCGGCTGTTGCTCCCAGCAATTGATATTGAGATGAAGCATTTTCAGATATGGAGATTGCATTTATGCACCATGGCTAACAGACATTTTTGTCTTCTATCCATTTGTCTAACCTATTTTTAAAGCCATCGGAGGCTATTGCTAACCCTTGTAGCATTGAGTTCCACAAGTTCACGCCGTATTGGGTGAAGAAGTGCTGGAAGTCTCTCAGCACGACAGGAATTGGGTATTCGGGAATTCTGCCACGGCACAAAATGTGCAATTGGGTGCAGAATTCAGCTCCTTAATAGCTCGGTTATCAAGTTTCTAGGCCTCATGACCAGAGAGATAACCTTGCCAGGGGATAGACCAGGCCTGTTGAAACCTGAGAAGCCACGAGGCGGTTAAACAAGATTTGCTTATGCTTTGAAGTCGAGCAGACACCGCCCTTCCCTATGAATAGCCTGAATAATTTAACTGCAGCTATTTGCAGTGCGTATTGTGTTTTTTTTAAAACACTGATTGAACTACACCAACAAAAAGACCTGTACTGTTTTGCATAATTTATTCCGGGTTTGGGGGGAAAAGAAGCTGCAGAGCTCCAGCGATATCTTATTTAACAACGTCTCTGACCTCTGAGACGATACGAATCCCTTTCCCACACACCTGTGGACAGGAGGACTAGAATGCTGCTGTTTCTCAAAAAGCCAAGAGTCTCGGGAACCTGCGTTCCGCACCACGGGAACTTCGGTTTTCTAAACTTTGCTCGCATAGGCTGGGCCTGCAAGAACCTAGCAGGAGCTGAGCTGTCCTTTAGCAAAAGGAAACTGCACTTATTCATTCCCAAAGCGCGTGGAGTGGTGCCTGGGGGTAAACGGCCATAGAAGGGCAGCATCATATTGTCCCATTGCAGAAACACGGATAAACAAACACACCCCAGCCTGTGACCCTGTTCTACTTTTATAGACATGCCAGGCAATTTCAGACCCATGTTCTTTTAGAAACGTTGGACCTCAGCCAAGAGCTGTAAATCTCCCAGCCCCTTTCCTCACCCCGGCGGGGAAAAGAAAAAGCGAGAAAAGAAAAGGAGGCCTGCAAATAATTCATTTGCATGTCTCCATTTGCATGTTTCCATATGCACAAGCCTAGCAAATCCCAGAGGGAGGGGAAGAATGTGCCCCTAAAATGCCCCCCAAAGAGGGTGTGAAGGCGGCCCACTCCAACTCTCCCCCTCCCAGCAGTGGAATCGAAAACTCTACTGGGGGAGCAAGTGTGAAAAGAGGAATACCTGGATCAAATCAAGACCTGTACTCTCCTGGGTCAAAGCAAGCCCTGTACCCAGTGTGGTTAAGAGCAGGTGCACTCTAATCTGGAGAATCGGGTTTGATTCCCCGCTCTGCCACTTGAACTGTGGAGGCTTATCTGGTGAACTAGATTAGCTTGTGCACTCCAACACACCCCTCCTGGGTGACCTTGTGCTAGTCACAGTTCTTTGGAGCTCTCTCAGCCCCACCCACCTCATAGGGTGGTTGTTATGGAGTGGGGGAAGGGAAAGGAGTTTGTAAGCCCCTTAAAGAAAGGGGGGATATCTTCTTCTTCTTCTTCTTCTTCTTCTTCTTCTTCTTCTTCTTCTTCTTCTTCTTCTTCTTCTTCTTCTTCTTCTTCTTCTTCTTCTTCTTCTTCTTCTTCTTCTTCTTCTTCTTCTTCTTCTTCTTCTTCTTCTTCTTCTTCTTCTTCTTCTTCTTCTTCTTCTTCTTCTTCTTCAGATGTCCCCCTGGGCGGCATGCCCTTGCTAAGCTGTGACATGCATCCAAATTTTATTTTATTGAACAGAAGCCAATAAAAGTGGTCAGGGGGGGCTGCCAATTTTAATTCCAGCAGTCAAGGAAGAAAACTCTGTACATGCTCAGGGACACCACCTCCTCAGGTCAGGTTGCACATGCAAGGAAATAATCCCAGCATCTGGAGTCAAATAGGAGTGAACTGTCAATTTGACCCTTGTTCTTCTTCTGTACTTCTAGGCCAGGGAGGTTTTTAATAGCCAGGAACTCTGATTTATCTTCAGAAGTTGACCAATGGAAAAAGTCCACACCGACGGACCGCTTGCCCACACGCATAGCTCAGCTTCCCTCCCCTCCCCTCCCCTCCGGGAGGAGGCATGGCTCTGCTTGGCATACAGTAGGCCGCAGGTTCAAACCCTGGCATCTCCAGTAAGGATCAGGCAGGAGGTGCTGAACAAAGACCTCTGCTTGAAACCCTGCAGAGCGGCTGCCGGTCTAAGTAGACAATTCTAATCTTGATGGACCAAGGACCTGATTTGGTACAAGACAGCTTCACGGGCGTCCAATATGTTCCTAGTGGGAGTAGGGAGATGCTGTGTCTCTTGCAGAACAGACACTCCGGTCAAGACGAGAAGCTCCGTTTCCAGGTCTGTGTGAACTGAAAGATAGTGTGGCAGCAGTGGCGTAGTGGCTAAGAGCAGTGGCTAAGAGCAGGTGCACTCTGATCTGGAGGAGCCGGGTTTGATTCCCAGCTCTGCCGCCTGAGTCGTGGAGGCTTCTCTGGGGAATTCAGATTAGCCTGTGCACTCCCACCCACGCCAGCTGGGTGACCTTGGGCTAGTCACAGCTTCTCGGAGCTCTCTCAGCCCCACCCACCTCACAGGGTGTTGGTTGTGAGGGGGGAAGGGCAAGGTGATTGTCAGCCCCTTTGAGTCTCCTGCAGGAGAGAAAGGGGGGATATAAACCCAAACTCTTCTTCTTCTACAAGGCGCAAGAATTCCTTGTTTCGACATGTAGAATCTCCTGGGTTGACGAGTCAACAAAGAAAAGCATTCTCGGAAGCTTACTTATAAGGTGGGGGAAACCCCATACGCATCATTTTGGTACATCGTTTACCGAGCCATAGCATCATTTACAGAGCCCTTTGCAGGCAACTCCGTCCCAGAGGTGAGCGCATTTCCCCAACCCCCTACTGAACAGGGTAGTCACCACCCAGCTTCTCTCGCATCCGCTCCTCGAAATCTCCCCCTCTGCCGTGCAGGGCTCACGCCGACAGGCGCCCTCTGCCGTCTCTTCGGGCCCACAGCAAATTGATCCACATATTCCTGCCTCCCTCTCCAAAGGGCACGATACTGATCTGACTGCGTGTCGTGTTTTCTCCCGTCCAAGAGAGGGGAGGAGGAGGAGGAGGGGGGGGGGGACGCACTCGGGAACGAGGGATTTTAAATTAGAAAACTGTACAACCCCGAACGAAAAGATTGCATAAATGACTCAATGTCATCTGCCTCCGTGTCAACGTTTATTCGAGCAGAGAACGCAAGTTGCGGTTCCAGTTTATTAAAGCTAGCATATATTTGCGCTCGGGTGTTTTGTTGTGCTGGGGCGTCGGCGAAACTTCTTGGTATTCCGGTGTACTAGCAAAAAGCCTGCCAAACAGGGCCAACAAAATAGCCTGTGGCTGAACAGAGGAGAAAATGACAGCTCCTGTTCCTGATTGGGTTTTATCGCACAGCTCTTCCTCTTCCTGAGAGCCAGCGTGGTGTAGTGGTTAAGAGCAGGTGGATTCTAATCTGGAGAACCGGGTTTGATTCCCCACTCCTCCACCTGAGTGGCAGAGGCTTGTCTGGTGAGCCAGATGCGTTTCCGCACTCCTCCATTCCTGCTGGGTGACCTTGGGCTAGTCACAGTTCTCTCAAAACTCTCTCAACCCACCTACCTTACAAGGAGTGTGTTGTGGGGAGAGTTTGTAAATCACCTTGAGTCTTCTTACAGGAGGGAAAGGTGGGATATAAATCCAAACTCCTCCTCCTCCATCCCTGTTTCCACTCTCAAGGCATCCCTCAAGGACTGAACGATCATCCTTTGGTGCTTCCAGACTATTCCCCTGCTTGGTCGTTACCCACCTCTGTTCATCCACTTTCATTGTTCACCTTTTCTTTTCTATGCTGTTTCCTAAACGGGAAGTACGTTGGTTGCTGGGCATGCAAATAGGTTTGAGATGAGCCCAGGGATTGGTGAAATGGCTATCAATGTCACAACGCTGTTGATGCAGCAACATTCCTTCGGTGTGGTTTCTAAGAAGCAAGTGTACTGCTGAGGAATAAGCTGGCCAGTCCTGCCTGCATGGGAAACACAGACCAGCAGAGAGCAAATGCAGAGAGAGACACGCAAAAGCACAAAGATCTAGATTCTCCGGCTTGCAACATAATCCGTCCCTGTGCCCAAATCAGGAAGAGTCACTTCATTTTCCAAATCCTTTCAGCTGCCTCTGGACGCGCCGACGATAAAAATTTGTATGGATGGGCAGCAGCCTCTCAACTGGGTCCCTCAAGAGATGTATAAACTACGAGCTGGATTTTGAAAGCTTTCCGTTCGCAGAAGCCGTTGGGATGGAACTGAGCACAGTTTTTCTGTCTGTGAGGATTTCCAAATCCCACTGATCTCTCGCTATAGCCAACCATATGCCATATGCCAGTTTAGGGAAATCATTTTCAGGGTGGTGGCTTTATTGAAAAACTGAAGGGGGCCCCCCGAGCTGTGGGTTTTATAAACAAGGTACAACTGAGAATTGGATGGAGGGGGAAACCTGGCGTGAATGAAGAGGGCAAATAGAAAAGGGGATTTAGTCAAACTTTGAGGAGAAAAGCCAGAGAGTTCAAGAGGAGGCAGACCAGACCCTTAAAGCCCCGGGGCTCAGTTGCTGCCTGAATCATTATGAAGAGGGAAAATGTTTGTGACAAGAGTCCGTTCCGTGCCTCCCTGTCTCTGCCCCCACACCCCACGACGCCCTCCCCCAGCTTTCTAAACCACAGTGTTTAAATGCATTAAGGCGGCCGTGCGACCAAATAGACGCCTTAAAAGCCCCAGATTGCTAATGGGTTTATTGCTAAAGAGCTCTCAGCAAGAGACCAACAGCTGAGCCCTTGCTAAGAACTGCCCAAAGGAGAGGGGCGGCGATGGCAGAGGGCGAGGCATAGGCGACGGTCCCCCATCCACCTTCACAAAGGTATTTCCACTGACCAGACCCTATTTCTTTGGAGCAGGGGTCTTCAAACTATGGCCCTCCAGATGTTCATGGACTACAATTCCCATCAGCCCCTGCCAGCATGGCCAAGTGGTAGGACTCATGGGAATTGTAGTCTATGAACATCTGGAGGGCCATAGTTTGAAGACCCCTGCTTTGGAGGAACCATGGCTCAGAAGCAGAACATCAGTTTGGCATGCGGATGGTGCCAGCAGGGGCGTACCACCCAGGGGGATATATGGGGTCAAATGTCCCTGGGTTGCGGCAATTTAGTCACATGGGGGCGCCCCACACACCCTTCCTCCTCCCCCCCCCCCGGGTCCATACACTGTCTTCAAGACCTGGTGCAAAATAAACGTTTGGTCATGGTGGGGGAGGGTGGCCACCCCATACCGGGGAGGGGGGAGAGAGAAAGATTTTGCACCAGGTTACATTTTCCCTAGATACGCCTCTAGGTGCCAGGTTCAATTCCCAGCATCTCCAGTTAAAAGGACCGGACCGTATGGAAGGCTGAGGCCTGGAGAGCCCTACCAGTCTGAGTAGACAAGACTGACCAAGATGGAGTGGCATTTTATCTACTATAAATGGGTGGGGGGCAACGTTCCTTGTCAGCTGCGTGGCCATGCAGACACGGTATTGGTGCTGCGCAGAGCGGGCGGTCGCCATCAGGGGGAGCTCCAGCAGGCGGCTCACTTCCGCACGGAGGTAGGGAACTTCCATGCAGTTCCCCACCACTGTTAGAGGGACCGTGGGGGTGGGGGGTGGGAGGATGTCCTGAAACCTCTTTTGCTAAAGAGACTTTGTGTTTTGTTTCATTTCCCCCCTCTGATTATGGATACATGATATGCCTTTTCGTTGGTGGTAGTTGTGGAGATTTTGTGAAGCTAAGTTGAAATTGTCGAAGGCTTTCACGGCCAGATTCAACTGGTTGTGGTGGGTTTTCCAGGCTGTGTGGCTGTGGTCTGGTGGATCTTGTTCCTAACGTTTCGCCTGCATCTGTGGCTGGCATCTTCAGAAGTGTATCACAGAGGGAAGTCTGTAACACACTGTAACAGACTTCCTTCTGTGATACACCTCTGGTGTATCACAGAAGGCGAAACGTTAGGAACAAAATCCACCAGACCACAGCCACACAGCCCGGGAAACCCACCAGAATAAGTTGAAATTGTCTCCTGTTTTTTGTTTTTGTTTCTTTGGTGAGAGAACAACTGGCTAGTAGCAGTAGAGAAGTGACCTTGCGTAACGATGCACTTAATTGTCGGGGTGATCAGCCTGCAGGTGCAACGCACATGTCCGGCCTGGCCTTTTCTCTCCTCTCTGCTGGCTCTGTTCCCAGGCATTGAATGTAAATCATTTTGCTATTCCAGTATGGGAAGGGGGGGGGGGGGCAGGAAGAGAGAGCTGGGCCATTTGGCCTGAGAAAATATCTCGGATTCTGCCTAGACACAGGGGAGGGGGCATCTTAGAGATAATGCTGTTAGCAACTTTATCTTGGGCCGTTGACATGTTTGGCTCCGAGATCTCATCCCACACGGGATTTTCTCATAAAGAAGGGGGTTCTCTAATCTAATTTCTAATTACATCGCTCATGAAGGTGAGTAGCCTGGCTACTCAATAGTAGTAGCAGCACAAAATTCTACCCCAGCAGGCACTTTGCAGACCAACAAAATGTTCCAAGGCACAGGTGTCAAACTCGCGCCCCTCCAGATGTTATGGACTACAATTCCCATCATCCCCTGCCAGCATCATGCTGGCAGGGGATGATGGGAACTGTAGTCCATAACATCTGGAGGGCCACGAGTTTGACACCTATGTTAGGTATGAGGTTTCATGAGTCAAAGCTTGCTTCCTCAAATCAGATGGCTAAGTATCTGACCGAGTATGCTCTGGCTCACAACTCTTACGTGCGAAGAAACCACTACCAAGTCTCCGCACCTTATGACAACCCCAGCAAGAGACTTTCAAGGCAAGTGAGAAGCAGGTGGGGTTCGCCATGGCCTTTCTCTGCAGAGTCTTCCTCGGAAGTTTCTCATCCAAGTTCCGATCGTAAGAGGCGTATCTAGGGAAAATGTAGCCCGGTTCAAAATCTGAGTTTTCTGCCCCCCCCACGACCAAACGATGGTTTTTTGCACCAGGCCTTGAAGTCAGTGTATGGACTCAGAAGGAAGGAGAAGAGGTGTGGGGGTGATTTTCTGCCCCCCACGTGACTAAAGGCCACCACCCAGGGACATTTGGCCCCATATGTCCCCCTGGGAGCTACCCCCCTGCTGGCGATCCTGCTTAGTTAGCTTCCAAGACCTGACAAGATTGGGACAAAAGCGAATATCCTTAAAATGTTTGGTCTTTTAGGGGCTGCTGGACTCATATTTTGTAGACCAGGGGTCTGCAACCCGTGGCTCTCCAGATGTTCATGGACTACAATTCCCATCAGCCCCTGCCAGCATGCCCAATTGGCCCTGCTAGTAGGGGCTGATGGGAATTGTAGTGCATGAACATCTGGAGAGCCACAGGTTGCAGACCCCTGTTGTAGACCATCCAGTTTCACGCAGTGCAGAGACATTGTTTGGGTGGTGTTTGTTGATCACAAAGAATGTTATATTTTGTTCCTTATTAAGCCAACCGCTTCTTTTTCTATCTCCTTCAGACCAAAAAATTTGTTAACAGGTTCACATGTTTGGTAAATTGTATCTCAGGGGAGAATTGTTAATTCCCCCCTTTTAATGAGTATCCTGCATTGTCTCTGAGTGCATTTTTAATTTCATCTTTAATCTGCTTATATAAAATACTTCCAAGGTGCAGTTCCAATAACAGCGTGAGGCAGTTTCCCCGAAAGGTATCTGAGGAGGACGGGATCTGCTTTATTCACAGGGAGACCTTCGGGTCACGTTGCTCAGCATAAGCTCTTCAGAACAGTCGTGGAGAAAGGATTAAGGGCTAAGAAAAATGCAGAATGCCGTCTTCAAAGGAATTCAGACCAGTAAGTGGTAGATGATAAAAGCAGACTTCAATTGTTGAGGAAAACTGGTCTCTGTAGTCTGGAAATCAGCTGTAATTCCAGGAGACCTCCAAACCGTCCCCTACCCACCTTCTCGCCTCTTTGTTATCCAACGCAGTTTTTAGATTTTAAGCTTTTGGGGGGTAAAGTGTAGACAGCCAAGGAAGGCAATGGCTAACCACCCCATAAACATAGTCTGCTCAATAAACATCATGATCTGATGTTACGCCATGGGTCAGTAATGACTCGGTGCTTGTACAGGGTCACCTTTATAACTTTACCTGTATCTTTAAAACAAAACCTTTTGGGGGGGGCCAAGGACCAGTTCTCTTGTGCTCTGCAACACACCATGCTTCAGGCTGGTACTACACCACTTGAAGAAGAAGAAGAAGAAGAAGAAGGAGGAGGAGGAGGAGGAGGAGGAGGAGGAGGAGGAGGAGGAGGAGGAGGAGGAGGAGGACCAGAAGGAGTTGGATTTATACCCCACTTTTCTCTCCTGTAAGGAGACTCAAGGTGGCTTACAAGCTCCTTTCCCTTCCCACAACAGACACCTTGTGAGGTAGGTGGGCCTGAGAGCGTCCTGAAGAACTGTGACTAGCCCCAAGGTCACCCAGCCGGAATGTAGGAGTGCGGAAACACATCTGGTTCACCAGATAAGCCTCCACCATTCAGGTGGAGGAGTGGGGAATCAAACCCGGTTCTTTAGATTAGAATCCACCTGCTCTTAACCACTACACCACGCTGGCTCTCTTAGAACAACAAAGCAGTTCCTCACCTCTCAACTTGGCCTGTTATAATGACAAAAATGGCTCAGTGGAATCTTCCACAGCTAAGGGAATCATTTCTAAACAACTCCCCAGAAAGGCAGACGTAAAATTGGATAAGTTAACGGGAAAAAAACAAAAAACAGGAAGATCGAAATTAGAACTGAGCAATGTAGCAGGGCCCAGTGTTAAGAGTAGGTCAGTGTAAGGCTCATTCCGCACATGCAGAATAATGCAATTTCAAACTGCTTTCAGTGCTCTTTGAAGCTGTGCGGAATAGCAAAATCCACTTGCAAACAGTTGTGAAAGTGGTTTGAAAACACATTATTCTGCGTGTGCGGAAGGGGCCTAAGTGAAAGCCAAAAGGGGACGGGGTGCGGGGAGGAATCAGCCTGCTCCTGAGCACTCATAAAATTCAGGCCTTTCCAAATTGCCCATCCAGGATTCCTCATCCCCCTCCCTCCAGCTTGTATATAACAGACAGAATATTAATACGTGAATCCATATATTATTATTTCCACGTGCACATATAGCAAGCTCTGGCATTGTCATACTACATCAGAGAACAGTCCACTGCTCCCGATTCGCATACGACCGAGCCTGCTGTCGGGGTTGAGTTTTGGGGTTTGTTTTTTTAATCCAGTTTGGCAGGAGAGCTAATTGGTATTTATACGGCGACTCCGTGGGTTGCATCAACACGGTTTGTGGCCTCGCTCCAGTCTGCAGCGCTAATGGGTTAACATACCCCTTCCTTACACGCGCACACATATTTTCTCTCCGCTGCTTCTCCAAACTAATTAGCAGCATTAAGGACAAAAAACAGACACAGAACAGAGAAAGTGGGTGGCAGAAAAGCCACCTGAGCTGGAGGGGATTTTAATTATTTCGTTTAACACTTGACAAGGCCCATCTCTGCTCCCACTCGGCAGCGCTGCAAAAATAAAAACACTTTTCTTGAGGGGAGGGGGGGAGTAAAACACACAACAGCAGGAATACAAAGCCAGAGGACATGGGGGGGGGGGGGGGCAATAAATCCTCAGATTTGATGTTCTCATCCAAAAAAGGGAAGGGCAGACTGGAAGACAGTCTCTAAAGTCATAAGAACATAAGAACCAGCCAGCTGGATCAGACCAGAGTCCATCTAGTCTAGCACTCTGCTACTCGCAGTGACCCACCAGGTGCCTTTGGGAGCTCACATGCAGTATGTGAAAGCAATGGCCTTCTGTGGCTGTTGCTCCTGAGCACCTGGTCTCCTAAGACATTTGCAATCTCAGATCAAGGAGGATCAAGATTGGGAGCCATAGATCGACTTCTCCTCATAAATCTGTCCAAGCCCTTTTTAAAGCTTTTAAAGTTCTGTTTTTAGCTCCACTTTGGCTCCCCTAACATGGATTGTTGCCTCTTGAATCTCACAGCCAAAAAACAGCATCCCCACAGTTGTGGTGCAAATGTTATTGCGCAACGTCGTGGCGCAAATCTGGTGCAAACGCACAGGAGCTCTTGTCGAAAATTAGGTGGGAACTTACAAAGAGCGTTTCCGAGATAAGGACATGCTTTCCGATCCAAAACATTCCGTACGATGAAGCGTTGGTTGTTTGCAGCATCTGAGGGTGCGGAGCAGCAGTGGCGTAGTGGCTAAGAGCAGTGGCTAAGAGCAGGTGCACTCTGATCTGGAGGAACCGGGTTTGATTCCCAGCTCTGCCGCTTGAGTTGTGGAGGCTTATCTGGGGAATTCAGACTAGCCTGTGCACTCCAACACACGCCAGCTGAGTGACCTTGGGCTAGTCACAGCTTCTCGGAGCTCTCTCAGCCCCACCCACCTCACAGGGTGTTTGTTGTGAGGGGGGAAGGGCAAGGAGATTGTAAGCCCCTTTGAGTCTCCTGCAGGAGAGAAAGGGGGGATATGAATCCAAACTCTTCTTCTTCTTCTGCAGAACGGAGGGTGCCTGGGCGCATGGCAAATGGTAAAAAGGTGCCCCTAGCAGGCATGTCAAGGTTGGCCAAGTTTTGAACTAGCCCACGTAGCCGTGCCTCACAGTGAGCAGTTCTGCAGGGGAAAAGTTATTTGCCAGTTTCTGCAAATTGAGCCATAAAGGCACCAGAGATGGTATGAGTGATTTCTTTTCTCCAGTCGGTTGGCCAACCTGAAGTTTGCCCTCTTGAAATGGGCAAAGTTTATACTTTGTTTAAAAGCGCACTTGCAGAGAACAAAGTAGAATTGCTAGTGGTTTGGAGTTCAAGCAAGTGCAGCAGAGTCAAGATGGATCTGACCCTCCATCCAATCAGAGATTTAACTTCTAGACGGGAAAGTGGCTGAAACTATCTTGCACACAGTTGAGTCCTTTTCTTTTTAATGAAAACGGCTAAACTCTTCCCACAAAAGGGAAGCTGGAACACCGATTTACAAGGAAACAGGAATCGTCTGTAGCAAATCAGGACATTTGGAAAAGTATGTTCTTTTTCATGTCCACTTTAAAAAACAGTTTAAAAAAGGATCACTGAAATCACTTTTGGGGGGGGGGGGAGAATGTTTTCCTTTCCTTGGGAAGGTGCAATAGCACCACCTACTGGTCCTTTTGAGCAAAGCACACAGTTTGGTCTTCCTGGGACAGAAAAATCCCCAGCCGAGTAGCAAATTTGAGACAATTGTTCCCCACCCAAAAGCTGCAATCCAGGGCTGTAACTCATGAAGATAGTGCCAGTTCATATTTCCCAAAGGCTCTGCCCTCAACCACGGAGGCTGGGCAGTTGGCCAAGCAAAACCAGGCACTTCCATTTAAATCAAGCGGATGTTTCTGGTCGCTGGATTTGGAACTGCCTTCACATCAAAGACAGAGAAACCACAAAGACGACTGGACAGCATGAGCAAGATTGGTCCCTTGGGAGAAATTGGGGTTCACACAGGAACTGTTTGAGGGGGGGTGCAGACAGAAAAGGAAGCAGGGAATTAAGAAGTAGAAGAGGAGGAGGAGGAGGAGGAGGAGGAGGAGGAGGAGGAGGAGGAGGAGAGAAGAGGAGGAGGAGAGAAGAGGAGGAGGAGGAGTTTGGATTTATATCCCCCCTTTCTCTCCTGCAGGAGACTCAAAGGGGCTTACAATCTCCTTGCCCTTCCCCCCTCACAACAAACACCCTGTGAGGTAGGTGGGGCTGAGAGAGCTCCAAGAAGCTGTGACTAGCCCAAGGTCACCCAGCTGGCGTGTGTGGGAGTGTACAGGCTAATCCAAATTCCCCAGATAAGCCTCCACAGCTCAGGCGGCAGAGCTGGGAATCAAACCCAGTTCCTCCAGATTAGATACACGAGCTCTTAACCTCCTACACCACTGCTGCTCCACGTTTCTCAACTGTAAGGTGTCCCAAAGCAGTTTATAAACTCCTTCTCTCCCTACAACAGACATCTTGTGAAGAAGGTGGGACTGAGAGAGCTCGGAGAGAATTGTGACTAGCCAAAGGTCACCGGCAGGCTTCATGTGTAGGAGCGGGGAAACAAACCTGCTTCACCAGATCAGAGTCCGCTGCTCATGTGGAGGAGTGGGGAACCAAAGTCAGGCCTCCCGATTAGACTCTTAACCATTGCACACTTGCAGTCTAATTGCCTTTACAACACAGCCTGCTTTGAGCAGCCCTCTGCAAAACTCAGCACTTTCAAAGAAATATGTGACATTCCATGTGGATGTAACAAACGACATAACCTTGAAGACTATATCCCATGGTCCAATCCTAATGTATACCAGTAGCATAAGCTGGGGAAGAAACAGGGTCAGACAGAAAGCATACCCAGTTCAGCTTCACTGCTGCTAGCTGGAAACTCTGCACTTGGCCTCACAAACAGTGATAAAATGAAGACCTCGTTCCTGCATTGCACGGGGTTGGACTCGATGGCCCTTGGGGTCTCTTCCAACTCTGTGATTCTATGCCTGAACTGTACTGACTCGGCCTGCACATGTCTGCATAACTGAGTGCCCACCTGTGTACAAATAATTTTTTTAAGTATCTGCATGCAGAAAGCTAGCATACCAGGAAGAGGACACTAGACTTCTTCCTGTCAAGCTAGTTTTCTATGACAGGGACTGTTTCACAGGGAATTGAACGGCACACAGCTTCGACACAGGGTGACCCATGTAAGAGAGGACCAGACCTTGGTCCAAAGCTGGCTGTGGTGAGAATTCAGTTGGACAACAAAAGCACAAATTTCACCCCCAGCCCTGGGGGATGCTCCCTTGAATCCGCATTAACTGTCAAGGCTGGAATTTAAGTTTAACTATTCAGAAAATTACAGGAATATTTTTTCACACAAAGGCCTTGTCATCTTCACTTCTTGGCGGGGTTTTAATCTCCCGTTTCAATTCCTGGCTGCTGATTGCACGACCGGCCGTCACTTTTTCATGTCTTCTTAAAAATTATTGCTGTTATTACAATTGCTGTCTTTCCGCAGCAGGTTTTATACTTAAAAAACAACAACACTCTGTTCCATAATTTCATAATGTTTTCATTTTTATATCCTGTGCTGCCATGCACCATTGATACGGCAGAAAGGCGACACATAAATCTTCTAAACAAATAGATAATTGGAGCCGTAAGTTCGTGCCTCCTGCGGGGAAGACTTTCCATTTACCTAGTGACAGGTAAATTAATTTACCTGGTGATAGACAGAAAAGAAAGAGTTGTGTTCTGATCTTTAGCCAGCAGGGGGCGGTATTGGATCCCATTACATTCCCAGGTGTCAGCTGGAGAGTTCTCCACATGGGGGAAATGTCTGACAGCCAGTTTCGTGAAACCCTCTTTTTCCATCCAAGCAATGACTATTCCCCACTGGAGAGAGGTGAGGGAGATGGACAGTGTAAGGGTCAGAACGTCAGTCTAGGTCGGATCCAAAAGGCCCAGCACTGACTTGCTACTCATGCCACGGAAGTTTGCTGGGTAACCCTGGGCCAGCCACACACTCTCCGCCTGAACTTCCTCAAAGGGTGGTTGTGAGGATAAAATAAAGATGGGGAGAATCTTATGGGTCACTTTAGGTCCCCACTAGAAAAGAAAAGTGGGGTGTAAAAGCAGGAAATAAATCAATGTATTGTCGAAGGCTTTCACGGCCGGAATCACGTGGGTGCTGTGTGGTTTCCGGGCTGTATGGCCGTGTTCTAGCAGCATTCTCTCCTGACGTTTCGCCTGCGTCTGTGGCTGGCATCTTCAGAGGATCTGATTCCTAGAACACGGCCATACAGCCCGGAAACCACACAGCACCCAAGGAAATAAATCATTCGGATGTTTGTAAAGACAGCAGATGCTCTGATCTGTCGGTGATTTCAAACATACTGATCTTAAGCCAGCCACAGACTCTTAGCCTAACCTACCTCGCAGGATTGTTGTAAGGATAAAATGGAGGAGAGACGAGCAGTGTAAGCAGTTTTTAGTTTCTGTTGGGGGGGAAAGGTAGGACATCAATAAAGTAAATAGATAAAACTAAACGCAAGCTAACAGCAGTACCACATTCCCTGTCCCAGGAGGGTCCAATCCATGCCTTAATTCAGACATCAAACCAAATCAGACCTAAGGAAGTTTGACTTTGGATTGGCACAAGGCCTGAATTGACAACCACCGCCTTGCGGCCAACCAGAATGACTGACTGACAGACAAAAATAAACTCATGAAGCAAGCAGACATAAACTATGTTGAGTTGTACGGACATTCGTGCCATACTTCAAGTCTTTAAGAGCAACTAGTGCAAACCGGGGGGGGGGGGGGGCGTACAACACACAAAAGGTACCCCCGTTGAATTATTCCCTTCCTGCTTTGATCGGTGTGGATTTCGTTCCCTGCAAGAAAGATCTTCCACGCTGCCAACACCAGAGGGCAACGTTGCCTGTGCCAACCAGCCACGTTCTCTGCCCGCCAGTCCTTCACCCCAGAAAAAAACCAGCCACCAGATAAAGGCAAAGGCGTGTGAAATGTTTCACGGAGGGGCAAGACATAACTTGGCAGAGGCGGGCAGATTCCAGATTCCTGCCTCGCATGCTTGCCATAGCCGCGATGGCCGAACAAAGGAGCCGCCGGTCGGTCAACCCCCTCCCGGCTGAGGCCCACCCCCTCACTCCCTTGGCATCCTGGGATTCCCAGAGTTAGGGTTTCTGGCAGGAACAGGCCGCACTCCAGGTAGGCCAGTAGGCTGGTCTGCCCCCTCCCCTGGCCGCCTCTGGGCTGGCTCTCTGTGCACTCGTGCCAGCGGCCCAAACTTCCTCATTCCAATGTCTGCAGCAGTGAATCAATCGTTCCACCCCTCCAAAGAGGCCGAGAGAAAGAACACTTAGGAACAAGGTGGGGGACGGCAGGGCGGCCGAAGTCTTCCGCTCTACATGCAACTCCTTCCGACGTGGAAGCGTGCCTACAGGGTTTCAGCCTTAAGTTTCTCGAGGGTGGCAAAGCCGCATTGTGTTGCTGCAAAAAAGAGGATTTAAAAGGGGTACCTTGATCAACTTTGGTCACATGAGAGGACAAGAGATATTGGAAAAGTCAGTAATGACAGGAAAGCCAGAAGGCAGCAGGAAAAGAGGGTCTCCCAGAACCTAATCCAACCTTTTAACCACTACAACGTGTGATTGGTGTTTGGAATATGCTGCCACAGGAGGTGGTGATGGCCACTAACCTGGATAGCTTTAAAAGGGGCTTGGACAGATTTATGGAGGAGAAGTCGATTTATGGCTACCAATCTTGATCCTCTTTGATCTGAGATTGCAAATGCCTTAGCAGACCAGGTGCTCGGGAGCAAAAGCTGCAGAAGGCCATTGCTTTTACCTCCTGCACGTGAGCTCCCAAAGGCATCTGGTGGGCCACTGCGAGTAGCAGAGAGCTGGACTAGATGGACTCTGGTCTGATCCAGCTGTCTTGTTCTTATGTTCTTACACCATGCTGGGAACTCTGCATTAAACCATACAACACGGCAGGAGATCTGATTTCCATTTAAAGCTGCATGGCAGCCAAACACAAATTTCAAGTCAGATCCACCTCTTGACTCTTTTGCATGCACTATTTACCTGGCTGTTGTGCCGGCTACGTGGTCGTGGTTTTCCAGATCACAGCCACAGAGGATTGAAAACCCACAACAGCCCGTTAATCACGGCCATGAAAGCCTTCAGTCTTTTGTTCGAAAAAATCAGCCTATTGTTTGAAAAAAATATCTTGGTTTGCATCACTTTGGGTGGCCCCAATAAAACATGTTACGTGGGATTTGTTTCTGGTTAAGGAGGGGAAACCCAGGCAAGCAACAAGCAAGCAATCAGACAAGGGCAGAATGAATGGAAAGTTTGGTGGACGAGACCACCACTTACCAGCAAGGAGCTTCTTATGTTCTTTGGAAAGCAATGGAAGAGCAGACAGGAAGGAAGGAAAGAAGAAAAGAAGAAGTTAGAACAGCAACAGAGGAAAAGAGAGGCATAAGAACACAAGAAAAGCCAGAGGCCAGCATCGATGGCTGGACAGAAGCTTCGGAGAAGTCCCCCAGCACAGCAGCAGCAATAAGCCCTCCTCTGCAGTTGTTTCCCCACAACAAGTAGTAATTCTGAGGTACACTGCTTCTGAATATGGTGGTTCCATTAAGCCATCCAGGGTGAGTTCACAGCAGATTGGGGCTGCAGCTAAACTTCCTGGGGGGATTTTCTCATGCACCAAAGGACAGTTTCTAAGGCAGTGATGGTGGCACTCAGAGCCCTCTCTGTGGGCACGCACACACAGAGTTCGTCATATGGGGGGGCAGAAAATCACCCACCCCCCCCACACACACACACATCTAGGCTGGCCTGGGCCATTGAGCACAATGCGTGCACACCGCAGTGAGCAGGGAGGACTTGGCTGGTGGGCCTGGAGCCTGTGCTCTGGGTGGCTGCTGCCCGAGGGATGAGGCGCAGAGGAGGCAGAGATGCTAGAGAGGTACAGAGCAGTGCGCACGGGACTTGCTGGAGGCTCGAGCAGGCTGGCCCCTGCTCGAGCGGGGGGGGGGGTTTAGGAAGAGGGAGCCAACCGTTTTTTTCTAAACTAAAACCTCACCATTCAGGTTAAATTGCCAGGTGGGCACTTTGCGATAAATAAGTGGGGTTTGGGTTGCAATTTGGGCACTGGGTCTCGAAAAGGTTCGCCATCACTGTTCTAAGGCCTGTGCAAAGCAAGGTTTGAGTCCAGATAACACCTTGAGGACCAAGAAGATTTGCAGGGTAGAAGCTTCCAAGAGACAAAGTTCCCTTTGCCAAATAGGTAGCCAACAAAGGCAGATTTGACTATTGAAAGTATTGATATTGCCCACAAATATTGCTGTTCTCCAAGGTACTTCTAGATTCAAACCTTGCTCACCGCCAAGCCCCACCAAATGTCTTTGGGTCTTTCAGTGGCTTACAGACACCAGAAATATTGTTTTCAGGAGTTGTTGCCCATGCCTAGCAATCGCCTTCCTCAAATAAACCATTTCCCTGAACATCTCACCACACTCCCAGTCACAGTAGGTAAAAGGAGATCTCGTTTGAGGATCCCTTTTGTGTTAAGGTGATCATTTTTTAAAAATCCACCCTGAGTCAGGGAGAAGGAGGGTGGCCTCTTCAGATTTTTTTAAAGGTGCTGCTTTGGTGGGAGTATTTCTAAAGCCACCCCTCGTGCAGCAGCCATTTTGAGACTACGCCCGTCACACCGCGTCAGAATCCCAACGTTGCCCAAAGTCTCAAAAAGGTTGGGGACCCTTGGCCAACTCTGTCCGGCAGTGGATCTCCAAGGCCTTTGGCAAAGGCCCTTCTCAGCCTCGCTGGGACTATATTTTCTCCTCTCCCTGCCTCTGCTAGCAGCAGGTTAAAAGCAAGAATTCGGAGCAGGTGCAAATGCAAAGAGCTTATTTCTCAAGCCGGCCCCTGAATGGCCAGCCAGGGACGGCACGTACATCAGAGCACGGATGGATCAAGCGGAGAATCCGAAGGGGGCGGGGGGGGGGGATGGTATTCCCTGGCATCTGAGGAATTGGCATTGCCCGAGCTGGAACAGAACGAACAGGAAGTGGGGGGGGGAGAGAGAGGATGCAGGACGCCACCCTCCTGTCCAGAGGGCTGCGCCGAAGGGACAAGACCACCACATGCTGCCGAGACAATAAACGGGAACTGGGGCTTTAGAAAAGTTACGAACTGTTGTGAAGCACGAGAAGAACCTCTCTGAGCCACCATCGAATGCCGGAGGGGGCCGTTTGCCAAAGGCAATGAGGCAATGGCGTTGGCAACCCGTCACGTTTCCTGTGCCATGGATTAGGGCAGCTTAAAATATCCCAGACCACGAGGGCTATTTTGGGGACTGGGGTGGAAAAAATGAAACGATTATTTGAGAGCAAAAACAAAGCCGTCGTTTCATGGACCTGCGTGGGGATTCTTGCTTCTCGACACGGGCAGGGGCCGGAACAGCCACCGGGAGAGCCACCAGATTGACATTCTTTGTCACCAATGAATGAGGGGACATTTCTGGATACCATACCAAGGGGTGGGGGTGGGGGGTGGGGATTGGCTGCCAGGCCAACATCACTCCTGGAGCTACTTTCCATGGCTCGTTTCAATCTCAACTTCCTTCCCCATCCGCTTCTGCCTCTCTGGGCAGGCTCATGAACCTAGGAGGAAGTCGTGAAAACCTGAGTTTTTTTGGAGGGATATTTGGCCACAGAATATCCACAGGCCTCTCCGTTGTAGCTTCCTTCTCCCCTATCACAGCCACAACCTCCACCCCTCCCTATCTGCCTCTACCTCCCTGGCAGGGCAACTGTGCACTTTTGATCTCTTCAGGTCAAGTAGCAGTGACCTCTTCAGGTCAAGGAGCAGCAGTGGCGTAGGAGGTTAAGAGCTCGTGTATCTAATCTGGAGGAACCAGGTTTGATTCCCAGCTCTGCCGCCTGAGCTGTGGAGGCTTATCTGGGGAATTCAGATTAGCCTGGGCACTCCCACACACGCCAGCTGGGTGACCTTGGGCTAGTCACAGCTTCTCAGAGCTCTCTCGGCTCCACCTACCTCACAGGGTGTTTGCTGTGAGGGGGAAGGGCAAGGAGATTGTCAGCCCCTTTGAGTCTCCTGCAGGAGAGAAAGGGGGAATATAAATCCAAACTCTTCTTCTTCTTCTCAAGTAGACACTACCAATTGCGCACTCTTCAGGACAAATAGACACTATCAATTGTGCACGTTTCCCCCTTTCAGATCTCATAACACTGCAGATCACAGAAGGCCCATGGTTTCCAGAAGAAGGGAAAGCATGATCTTTTCCCAACCTGCACAGGGAAAGCAGAGCATGCCAGTGTGTGTTTTGCTCCGTTTGGCTTTTCCATTCAGAAACACTTTCCCTGGCCCACGTAGGAGCAATTCCCCTGGCATTTCTGGGGGATTGGTGGGGGCTCCTTTACAAAAAAAAATTAAGACTTTTGATCTGTGAGGAGGGGAGAGAGGAGAGGAGAATTCCCAACCTGGGAACAAGGGGTCAGGGGAAATGGTGGCTCATCTCAGGAGAAGCAACGGGACACTTCCTTGTGTGTCAACAAGGAAACATGAGGAGACTCTGCTGCACAGCAGAGAAGCGCGCCAGATGGTGAATGCACAAAGGGCCGTAGTTCTCTCCCCCCCGCCACTGCACGCGCACACACACACACACACACACACACACACACACACAGAGAGAGAGAGAGAGAGAGAGTGTGTTGTGGCAGCAGAGGAAGGAGCAAGATATTATTTTATTACTTAAACAATTTCTGCGCTGCCTTTCCAACCAAACAGGGTCTCTCTGAAGTTCCTTATTAACTACTCATATACTACAGAATAACTGAAGACCATTATACACCAAGCCCAACAGGGGGCGATACTGGACAATCTAGTTTTGAATCCAGTAGCCCCTTAGAGGCCAACAAGATATTTTGGAGTCTGAGTTTTTGAGAGTCAACACTCCCTTAGCCAGATTCAGGCTGGGAGAGAAGGACTCAAGAGATCTCTATTCCTCCTTGAATCTGACAACGGGAGCATTGATTCTCAAAAGCCCGTACGCTGAAAATTTGGTTTGCCTCTAAGGGGCAACTGGGCTTAAATCTGGCCGTTCTACTGCAGATGAATATGGCTACCCTCTGAAACAATGAGGGAGAAATACTAATAATTTTTGAACACACCTCTGTGTCACAAAACAAAACCCTTCCTTTAAGCAGAAAATGAGCATCCAAAAATCTCAAGCGCCGCAGCCCGGCAAAGATGCTGTTTCTGTATGAGGGGAGGAAGCCACTAGGCTTCCACAATCAGAGCCCCAATTCCCATTTTACTCCAGAAAACAAAACAATTCAGGTTTAGGCTCCTCTAATGCAGAGCGAGACAACCGTCTCCAAGCCCAAATTCAACCTTCCCCCCCATCTGGAAGCCAATCCACCCTTGAAACACTCTCCCCGCAAAGTCAACAATTGAACTCCTGATAAAATCACATACCAATTAGACACCCGTGTTAAAATGCGCGCGCACGCACACACACACACGTGAACCCACTGATGCACCATCAACGTTCAGTAATGAGCCGGCGCATAAATCAAACCTCCTCTCCAAAGGAATCTGCAATTTGGAAAAATGAAAAAGCTGTCATGAACCGCTTGGGCTGGAAAGTTCAGGTACGCTGGTGCTAATGAGAACCTCACGTGCTTCCTGCAAAAGAGCACGCAAAGGCCAGGAAAAAAATCTCTTGCGCAGAGACGTGGTTCTCTCCCTCCCACCCCCCCTTAGTTGTAAACAGAGCCACCTCTGAAGAAAGGCAGCCAGAATTGAAACCAGACATGTAGGAAATGTCTTGTTACGGATAATCACTTTGCAAGGATTTGAGGTTTCCCCTCTGAGCCTGTCCCTCGCTGGTCATCTCTTGTTCGCCCCCTGCCCTGAGCTTCGGGGGGCGTCCAAGGTGGCTGGAAGCTTTCAGGAGAGGCCAAAGGGAAGGAGCTGAGAGCCGCAAGGTTCCTCTTTCAAATCTTGCCTTGGCCAGAAAATTACTAGACAGCCTTATGCAACCTACTAAGACTCAAGTTTCCCATCTGTGAGAGAGGCAGAATAATGCTGGTCTGTTTCACAGGGATGGTGTATATCCAGATGATGAGTGTGAAGGACCACGTCAACTAAAAATGTTCAAGAAATACTAAATATTAGGATTATTATCATGGTGTCCCCCAAACACTGCTTTGCAGAGTCTGTGTGCACAAAATGCCATCAAGTGGCAGCTGACTTTTGGGGACCCTGTAGGGTTTTCAAGGTAAGAGACTAACAGGTAGTTTGCCACTGCCTTCCTGTGCATAGTGAACCCGGCATTCCTTGAGAAGATAGATGTGCAGATCCCAGCATGCAAATGTATTGCCTTTCTTGACAGGGGCAAAAATGAGGCATGCAAATTGCTTGTCAAGGTCATAAAATGGACAAATGTAATCCTTTAAAATAACTGAGCTACCAGTGCGGGTCAGGAAGGGACTCTTTACCTGGGGCACCTTTTGGCTCCAGCTGGCCCAAGGTGCCATTGACTATTTAGCAAGAAATATAAAGCAAAGCAACGTAAGATGAGCACGAGGATGTTGAGGTATACTGCCTCAGTACCTGGAGGTTTCATTTTGTCGTCATACTTAAGGACCATTGATTAGGGAAGAAATCTCCTTTGCAGTCTTGGTGAGACAGAGCTTGTGAAAGCCTTGCAGAAGACCTATGCCAAATTTGGCAACATCCCTACTCGGAAACAACCAGAATTGCCAAGATGGCACCTCTCTCTCTGCACAGGGAGAGTTAGCCTCTTCCTCTGCTGCCGAAGTCCAGCCATGTTTCTTTGTTCAGGGGCTCCCCTCTTCTCAAGAGGCGTTCCAGCCCTCCCAAGGGAAGGAGTGAATCAAACAGCAAGGAAAGATCTGGCAGAGGGGCGGCTTTATTTTGGGTGAAGCTAACGCCATTAAGAGACTTCGTTCGCAGCTTTCATGCCTCCCGACCCTTTCTCAGAGCCGCCTTCTCCCCCGTCCCCATTCTGCGCCAAAGGTCCCCCCTCCCTCCTAAGGGGACTCCGATGACAAAGCTCCCAGAACGGAGACAATCGGCTCTTATGTTCGAAGGCAGTTCTGCTCACTGGGAAGAGAGCCAGGGCTGGCAACTCTCCGTGGCACGGAATAAAAGGCCTGTTTGTCCGGCAGAATCGCTCCCGGCTGGAGAGAAGGCTTCCCCCCAAAAGACGCTGCCGCAAAGCAACCTGGCTAGACCCTCCCAAGCAGAGGCGCGCACAGCTGGGCTGAAGAGGCGAGTTCGAAAAACCAGCTTGGGACAAGGAAAGCGTCTCTGGTCCTCCAAGAAGCCGGTTTGCATAAAGCTGCCAGGTTGTCAGTGGGGAATTTCAACTCCTCCTCCTGACCTGGAAGTCCTCGCCTCCCGTCCTGTCTGCCCAAGAGCTGTTCAGAAGCAGGGAGAATGGATTTGAAGCACCAAATCGTGGCTCGTCTGCCGTGGATACACCTGTGTGCACTGCAGAGAGAGACCACGTAAGGCAGCTTCACGCGTCCGTGTGTGTTCGCAGAAATCCACCCTGCCGTGCTCTGCTTAAATCCTTTCCTCTCCCGCACCCCAATTGTGAACCTTCCTCCACACAAACTCCCAACCAGTTTGATCTCCACCAGCCTCTCTTCCTCAAGATGTAGGGTCTTTGCTGCAAGCCTTAGTGAGAAACTGTACAGTGGCGTAGGAGGTTAAGAGCTCGTGTATCTAATCTGGAGGAACTGGGTTTGATTCCCAGCTCTGCCGCCTGAGCTGTGGAGGCTTATCTGGGGAATTCAGATTAGCCTGTACACTCCCACACACGCCAGCTGGGTGACCTTGGGCTAGTCACAGCTTCTCGGAGCTCTCTCAGCCCCACCTACCTCACAGGGTGTTTGTTGTGAGGGGGGAAGGGCAAGGAGATTGTAAGCCCCTTTGAGTCTCCTGCAGGAGAGAAAAGGGGAATATAAATCCAAACTCTTCTTTTTCTTCTTCTTCTAAAAGCCATCCTTGTTTAACTTGGGAAGAACCAAGCAAAATTCTATTCATCTCCCAACCATGCACCGTTTAGCCCCTTTAAACAAGAGAAAGAAGGTCTTGAATTCTCTCTCTCTCTCTCTCTCTCTTCCTTTCTCCATGAAGCTTGCGTTCCAAAAATCTTGAATAATTGAAGTTTGCATGAAATTTTCAGGTCTTTCAAGTTTTCATTAAAATTCATCCCCGTTTCTCCTTGGGAGAATAATCATTCCCAGAGTCCCAAGCAGGGCAAATGGCTGCCTCCTTTAACTCCACGTCCTTCTCTCGAGAGACCGCACCATCCGCCATCTCAAGAGACTGCACCATCTGCACATATGTATGCAGAAGCCATTGTGAGTACACAAATTCACATCCAAACTGTACACACAAGGGAGAATCTAAAGAAATCCAGAATGGATATCTGTTCTTTGTATGCATATGAAGTTGAGCAAACTGAGAGTGAACCCCCCACACAGCTGGTAACGTTTTGCAGACTGGCTGGGGCAACAGATAAAATGAACATGTGCACTGTGAGCAGTGAGAATCACCCATCATGCACACAAATGAACAAACACCTGCACACATGTGGGAATGGGGTATGCTTGCCGTGCAAAAGGTCCCAGTTTCAAACCCCGGCATCTCCAGTAAGTATCAGCTAGTAGGAAATGCGCAAAGACCTCAGCCTAAGACGCTGGACAGCAAATGCAAGCCTGAGCAGGCAATACTGACTGCTGGATCTGTGTAAGTATAAGGCAGTGGTGGCGAACCTATGGCACGCATGCCAGAGGTGGCACTCAGAGCCCTCTCTGTGGGCACGTGCACACAGAGTTTGTCATGGAGGGGGAAATCACCCCCCCCACACACACACACATATAGGCTGGCCTGGGCCACTGGGCATGACCTGTTCAAAGCGTTGCATGGTTGCTTCACCAAGCTTACCCCGAGTAACGCGCACCTCGGAGCCAACCCATTTTTTCTAAACTAAAACCTCAGTATTCAGGTTGAATTGCCACGTCGGCACTTTGCGATGAATAAGTGGGTTTTGGGTTGCAATTTGGGCACTCGGTCTCAAAAAGGTTCACCATCACTGGTATGAGGCATCTTTGTGTGTTCAATGCATGCAGACCGCAGACTTGTTTAATAGGACATCTTCTCTGCCCACAAGAATCATAGAATCATAGAGTTGGAAGAGACCCCAAGGGCCATCAAGGCCAATCCCCTGCAATGCAGGAACACATAATTAAAGCACTCCTGACAGGTGGCCATCCAGCCTCTCTTTAAAAACCTCCACAGAAGGAGACTCCACCACACTCGGAGGTAGTGCATTCCACTGTCAAACAGCCCTGACTGTCAGGAAGTTTTTCCTGATGTTCAGGTGGAATCTCTTTTCCTTCACCCTGAACCCATTACTCCGTGTCCTAGTCTCTGGAGCAGAAGAAAACAGGCTTGCTCCCTCACCAACATGTCATCCCTTCAGATATCTAAACATGGCTATCATGTCACCTCTTAACCTTCTCTTCACCAAACTAAACATCCCCAGTTCCCTAAGTCGCTCCCTGTAGGGCATGGACTCCAGACCTTTGACCATTTTGGTTGCCCTCCTCTGGGCCTGTTCCAGCTTGTCAACATCCTTCCTGAATTGCGGTGCCCAGATCTGTACACAATATTCCAGGTGAGGTCTAACCAATGCAGAATAGAGAGGTATAATTGCATCCCTCAGTCTTGAAACTACACTCCTATAGATGTAGAGGGGACTACACTAATCCATAGAGGACGAGTATCAGCCATGGTGATTGAGTACAACCACCTGTTCAGAGGCAGTGTGCCTCTGAATGTTTGTTGCTTGGGCACAAGGACAGCAGGAGGTATAATGGGAAAAGAATGACTCCCTTCCGGGGCATTCATTATCTGCAGCATACCCAAACCAGTTTTTACTGATGAGGAATAGTGTCAAAAAATTTCATTATTAAACTTTTATTTTTTCCAAGGTCCTGGCAGTTGCTGATTTCAAGCCAAGCTTCACCCCTCATCAGACCTGAAGGGGAGGGGAAAGTGGTCTTTCTAGGGACAGAGACCAACAAACAGGCCTGGGATAGGAGCTTCTAGAGCAGCCATTCTCAACCAGGGTTCCATGGTACCCTGGGGTGCCGTGAGCATGTCCCAGGGGGTCACATGAGCAACACTACCGCCTCATTTTGTGGTGTCTCCACCGGGCGCCAGCGCAAGGACATGCTGGAGCTGGCCCATGGGTGCAGAGGCCTGCCATCAAGGTCAGCAGCCGCCACCACCCCTAGTGCGCTTCCCTTCACCCCTGGGAGGAGGGAAGCGTGGGGGTGTAAAGGCAAGCAGGGGCAATGTGGAGGGAAGGTGGAAGGTGGCGGCAGGGGTACCGTGAGATATGAAGAGTGAGGTCAAGGGTACCCTGACCTCGAAAAGGTTGGGAAACACTGTTCTAGAGCAACCAGAGAGGACCGTCTGACCCATTTTAACCTATGAAAAAGCTTTCTTATTGGTGTGGCTCAGGGGTCTGCAACCTGTGGCTCTCCAGATGTTCATGGACTACAATTCCCATCAGCCCCTGCCATCATGGCCAATTGGAAATATTTTATATAAGTAGATTAAAGATGAAATTAAAAATGCACTCAGACACAATGCAGGATACTCATTAAAAGAGGGAATTAACAATTCTCCCCTGAGATACAATTTACCAAACATGTGAACCTGTTAACACATTTTTGGTCTGAAGGAGATAGGCGCTAAGCGCCAGCCGCTAGCGAGAAGGTGTACAAAATGCAACATTCTTTGTGATCAACAAACTTCACCCAAACAATGTCTCTGCACTGCGTGAAACTGGATGGTCTACAACAGGGGTCTGCAACCTGTGGCTCTCCAGATGTTCATGCACTACAATTCCCATCAGCCCCTACTGGGGGGTGGGGGGGGGGGGGGGTGGGGGGGGGGGGGGGTGGGGGGGGGGGGGGGTGGGGGGGGGGGGGGGTGGGGGGGGGGGGGGGTGGGGGGGGGGGGGGGTGGGGGGGGGGGGGGGTGGGGGGGGGGGGGGGTGGGGGGGGGGGGGGGTGGGGGGGGGGGGGGGTGGGGGGGGGGGGGGGTGGGGGGGGGGGGGGGTGGGGGGGGGGGGGGGTGGGGGGGGGGGGGGGTGGGGGGGGGGGGGGGTGGGGGGGGGGGGGGGTGGGGGGGGGGGGGGGTGGGGGGGGGGGGGGGTGGGGGGGGGGGGGGGTGGGGGGGGGGGGGGGTGGGGGGGGGGGGGGGTGGGGGGGGGGGGGGGTGGGGGGGGGGGGGGGTGGGGGGGGGGGGGGGTGGGGGGGGGGGAATTGTAGTCCATAACATCTGGAGTGCCAAAGGTTCGCCACCACTGCGCCTAGGTGCACTGCAAAGGATTCTGGGGTACAGGCTCAGTTCCTGTTTGGAACACTGACCACACCTGATGGCCCAAACGCCATCCCTCTCTATGAGCTGATCACACATTCTAGAACACGCTCCATACCCTCCTGCAACCCCAGCTGGTAAGAACATAAGAACATGCCTGCTGGATCAGACCAGAGTCCATCTAGTTCAGCACTCTGCTACTCGCAGTGGCCCACCAGGTGCCTTTGGGAGCTCACGTGCAGGATGCGAAAGCAATGGCCTTCTGCTGCTGCTGCTGCTCCAGAGCACCTGGTAGTGGAGAAGCAACCTCTCTTTGCCTGCTGTTACTGAGGATGCATGCTCCTGTTTCCCACGGTTCCCCAATGGGAAAAAAAACAGCCTGAAAACTCCCAATTCAACCAGTGAACCAACAAAAGGTTACAGCCTGACTCCTGAAGGCATCAGCTCTTTCTGTCCTTCCTGCTGCAGGTCCTTGCTCTGTGGAAATAAGGTGAAAATTGAAGGCAGAAACCACTTCATGCCCCCCCTTCTGTTCTCTCACCCTCCTCCAAACATGTGTTTGTTCAAGGGTCCAAGCCAGCTGTTTCTGCTTATTGCTCTAATTCCTTCCAGATGCAGCCATGCCTGGGATTCGCCGCCAGCCCGTCTAGCCACCATGCAAACCACTCCTCACCCCAAAGACCGAACAGGTGCCTCCTGCCTGGACCTTCCAGTGACCCACCTTTTGAGCTCTACAACATGATGGAGAGTCTGAAAGGTGCAGGGTGAGGACCCCCGTGCCACTGGCCAGCAGGAGGTACCTAAATCAACATCTTGTTTCAATGTTTTCAGTTTTGAAAACTTGAGCAATGGACAGCACAGGGGCTCTGGACTGGGAAGACCCTGATTCAAACCACAGTTGATGGTTTGGTCAATACAGCAAGCAAGGACAAAAGCGGAACGCTCTAACTGGCCATATTGAGGGAAGGGAGGATACGTGGACAGGTACAGGTATGCTGGCAAAAGAGCCAGCATGGTATAATGGTTAAGAGCAGGTGGATTCTAATCTGGAGAACCGAGTTTGATTCCCCATTCCTCCACCTGAGCGGCAGAGGCTTATCTGGTGAACCAGATGTGTTTCCAGACTCCTATATTCCTGCTGGGTGACCTTGGGCTAGTCACAGTTCTCCAGAACTCTCTCAGCAAGGTAAGACTTTAGCACCACCCCCTTTTTTCGCCTGTGAGCACCTTTGAAATTCTAACACAAGGTGGTGGGCGTAACCACAGAATGGCTGCCACAAGAGGCGGAGTCACCCACAAAATCTCAAGGAATGAGGTCATGCACAACACTAATAACAACCCTTCACCATTTCAGACAGCAGCCCTGTCTAACAGGATACCTTTTAAAATACGGGCCACCTTTTTCACATTAAACTTGCAATATTTTCAACATTATTTTTAAAACAGTTACATACATAAATGTTGTGTGAATACATTACAGTGGTGTAAAAGTAAACAGGGGTCTTGTGGCATCTTATTTGATCCTAGCTTCACTCTCACAAACGATGGCCCACTTCTTCAGATCCAAAAAACAGCACAAAAGAATGCAATGAGAGTATAATGGAATGCCTTGAACGGAATAAACAATTTGGGAACGGCAGCAACATAAATAAGCAAAATAAAAAACCGTCAACAAAACGACAGAGGAAGACGCACATGTTTCCATTTCTCTGCTTATTACAACCCCTCACCTCAAGAGAAAGTCATTCCGTTTAGCAACGAACAGGATCAGTAGCTTATTCCCTTCCAACAAAGATGTAGCTTTTGGAACATTTCCAAGCAACCAAGTTTTGATCCAATTCTCACAGGGTTATGCAAACCAAAAATGGAGAAGATTTTTTTAAAAAAGGAAAAAAATCTCTTCTATGTTCTTTTCTCATGGTCTCCTCTGGGATTTTCTGCTAAGATCTTGTGCTTTGGGGAGAAAAAAAAATTAATGTGGGCCAAGGCAGTGTTTGTCTTTGAAGCTTTTGAAGTCGGCATTTTCTCAAACATAGTCAATTTTCATTTTACTTTCAACATAAAGACTATTTTGTAGCAATAGGGGGATCCGTGAGATTCAGGGCGAGGATTATGATTCGACACTGGATTTCCCCCGCCCCCGTCTCTAAGAAGCTCAGTTTACATGTTAAAAGAAAACTCTGCCAAGTCCCCGCTCTTGCAAATGTAGAGAGGCGGGGACAGGGGGAAAAAATCTGATGGTGCAAATGAGAATATTTTGTTATTTAGGAAAAAATATTCCCTATGTGCTTTGCAATAAAGTTTTTTCTGTGGAATCTGCTAGACTTTTCGTGTTTTTATAGGGAAGATGCAAGATCCGTAATGAATGGCGCAGCTCTTCTCTTTACGCCTTGAAAATATGGAGGGGGGAAATCTGGTGAAATCTCTGTGGGAGCACCTCCGCAGGTTTGTTAGGGGTGGGGAGTAGACTTAGGTGCCGCACCTGGCTTCTTGGCTTTTTTACTCCTAACCATTAAGATTGTTAATATTGTAATACCCAAGGCCTTGCATTTGATGAAGACAAGTTCTTCCAATCAGGACAAGTTCTAGCCCTGAAGAGCAGGGGAGATATGGGGCTGTAGTCATTTAGTCACATGGGGGTGGAAAATTGCCCCCCACATCCCATGTTGTTTGGTCATTGTGGGGGAGGTCAGCTGTCCATCAGGGGGGACAGAAAACTCAGATTTTGCACCGGGCTACATTTTCCCTAAATACGCCTCTGCTGAAGAGCTTACAGATTAGTGTCCGCCAAACTATTTTTACTACTACTACTACTACTACTACTACTACTACTACTACCACTACTACCACCACTACTACTATTACTAGCTTTTCTTCCACTGGGATTCAAAAAGGCTTACATCATTCTCTCTATTTTCTCCTCACAACAATCCTCTGAGGTAGGTTAGGCCCGGAATAAGCCACTAGTCAGGGGTCTGCAACCGGTGGCTCTCCAGATGTTCATGGACTACAATTCCCATCAGCCCCTGCCAGCGTGACCAATTGTGTTGGACTAGAGTCTGGAGGACCCAGGTTTGAATCTCTACTCCGCCATGGAAGCTTGCTCAATGACCTTGAGCTAGTGCAGGTTTCTGCAACCTGCGGCTCTCCAGATGTTCGTGGACTACAATTCCCACCAGCCAATTGGCCATGTTGGCAGGGGCTGATGGGAATTGTAGTCCATGAACATCTGGAAAGCCATCGGTTGCAGACCCCTGCTCTAGAGCAGGGTATGTACATGCACAGGACTGAGCCCCGCTCACTTTTTTCTCCAGACCAGAAAAAGCCACCCCAGTGCCAGACAGCTGATGTCCCTGTTCAAAGCAGGTTGCCAAGGCTGCAGGCCTTTGTGTACGCAGCAACAAAACCTTTGAAGTCATTCGCAAGGAATGCGCTGCCACCACTCCCCGTCAACCCAAGCAGAACAGGGGAGCTTTTGTAGCCGCCATGGGCCCACCCTCGCCTTATCTCGTTGGCGCACCAAAGCCCTGGCTGGTGTCCTGCACCTGCAAGGAGCGCATCTGCCGCTTACATGTGTTACTCTGACTTTCTTCTAAGGACAGCTGACCCGAGTCTTCTCACCTCCACTTTCTCTTCAAAGTTACCCTGTAAAGTAAGGCCAAGCTGAGAAATAACTCCCCCATCCCACGAATACCCCATGAGCTTCGTAGCGGAGGAAGGAGGTGAACTTGGTCTCTCTTCCCAGTCCAAGCCAATCACTACACCTTGCTGGACCACAAACGGAACCGTGGTGATGCAGTGGCGAGGCCGTAATGCTTGGGGTTCAATATTTACTCCTCGAGAAAGAAAATTCTCCGCACAGGAAAAAATAATCCTATCAGGGGGGAAATTCAACCCAATGAACATGTTTTTTGCCCTGTTTTGGGGGGCTCTGTAACAACCTTCCGTTTGTAACCTGAAGTGGCACAATCTACTTGTACCACTCGATGTTGCTTTTCGTAGAAATTGGCCACCAGGAAAAGAGCTTATCGGCAGGGGTGAAGAATTCCACGGCACAGCAAGGCATTTGGAGCCCAAAGAAAGTCTCAGTTTGCGTAAACTGTACCTGCAGTGGCGTAGGAGGTTAAGAGCTCGTGTATCTAATCTGGAGGAACCGGGTTTGATTCCCAGCTCTGCCGCCTGAGCTGTGGAGGCTTATCTGGGGAATTCAGATTAGCCTGTACACTCCCCCACACGCCAGTTGGGTGACCTTGGGCTAGTCACAGCTTCTCGGAGCTCTCTCAGCCCCACCTACCTCACAGGGTGTTTGTTGTGAGGGGGGAAGGGCAAGGAGATTGTAAGCCCCTTTGAGTCTCCTGCAGGAGAGAAAGGGGGGATATAAATCCAAACTCTTCTTCTTCTTCTTCTGCTTATATTCCGTTCTTCGGATCTGTGTCATCCCGCGCTCTTCTTGCTCGGCAAAAAGTGTCAAAAAGGCCCACTGTTTTTTCTTTTAACGCCTTCCATGGATATCCCTGCATAAATTGTACGCAGGAATGTGAACGAATCCAATTTTAATAGTTTGGCACGGGGTCAAGGGGCGGAACTTCTGAGGCCAGCGGGAGGGGGGCTAAACCACCCATTATGGGTATTCATTCTCTCTTCCCAAAGAGGTCCCTTTTTGCAAAGCGTCATAACTCCACCCAGCCCTCTTCAACGGCCAGACTGGGGCAGGAAGGGGGGGTGTATGTGTCGCAAAGTAGAAAAACTCCTGCCCAACACAGGCAAGACTGGACCCAGGCCACAGAGCATTTCACTGTTGCCCAGGTTAAACGCACATGCCCTCTGACCTCCCACTATTCAGCAAGAAAAGACAGCGTCCCGTTTTCTCCAGGGAAAAGAAGCAGCTCCTGGCTGAGAAATGACAAACAGCATCTCTGGAGCTGGGAGCTCCACAGGGATATGCTGGAGGAGGTCAGAGTACAGGACTTTTTTTTTCTGATCGCTCAGGGCTTGCTTTCAAAACAGCAAGCGTCACGCCACATGCCAGATCTTTCGCAGGCCTCGTGCAAACCTTTTATCAGCAGAAGCGTTTGGAGGATTTGGTGCAGTTTGCTCCTTGAAGGTTGCATGCGGGAGGGGGAAGAGAAAGCCTGCAATCTCTCCCCTCCGGAGTCCCGAATGGTATGTGGTCTTGTTAAGAATGTTTTCTTCACTTGGCACTCGGCCGCAGCTGGACACAGAATAGAATGAAAGAATCCTTCTCTCCCAGCTGTGCGGTGGGCAAAGATGCTCTGCTCCAGCTCACTCCATGCATCCCGACAGGGCTAAGGCTTAACTCAGCCCCTAACTTGTTGCGGTTATGCCATGGTATGCATAAAGTCATAATGTGAGAGCCGGCATGGAGCTGCTCAGCAGAAGACGAGGGTTTCTTCTGAGTCCCACACGACACATAATCCGAACACTATACAAATCACATGACTTGATGTTAGCATGAATAACCTTAAAACATGGTCTCTGTGTATGAGCAGATTATCACCCCCCCCCCAAATGAATTCCACTTAAATCTCACCCTTCCTCCATTTAGAAGACGTGTTGGATTTATATGCCCCCCTTATTCTCTTGTAGGGAGACTCAAAGGGGTTTACAAGCTCCTTTCCCTTCCCCCCTCACAACAAACACCCTTGAGGTAGGTGGAGCTGAGAGTGCTGAGAAGAACTGTGACTAGCCCAAGGTCACCCAGCTGGCATGTGATGGAGTGCACAAACTAAATCTGGTTCACCAGATAAGCCTCTGCCACTCAGGTGGAGGAGTGGGGAATCAAACTTGGTTCTCCAGATTAGAGTACACCTGCTCTTAACTACTATACCACGCTTAGCTCAGAATAATGCATGTGTCTGGACTACTTCAATCCCCCTCTGCATCGGGGCTGCCCTTGAAGACAGTTCAGAAACCTCACTGGTGCTTGAAATGCGGCAGCCAGCATTTTGCCGTGACAAACATTTATAAAACTGGTATTGCTGCAACTTCTAGTTGGACTTAAGCAATTCAAAGGTCAGAAGCAGCCCGTGGAATCGAGCCAAGTAGTTGAAGGACTGCTGGCCAAGGTTACAGATGGAAGGAGGTGGCCTTCATACCAGAATCTGCAGAAGCAAGAACTCAAGGGAGGGCTTTCCTACTGCCTCTCCCAAACTGCAGAGCCCCCGCCCCTTGGTGGGTGAGCCACGCACCACCCATGAAAGCTGCTGAAAACATGTTGGCTCCAGAAGGCATTTCAATGCTTGTTTGGTGCCCTCCAGAATGTTAGTTTTTTGATAGTGCTCGCTTGTGACAATCTTATCAATTTTTAGCCCACCTTCCTCCAAAGGAGCTGCCTGGTTCTCCCTTCCTCCATTTTATCCACACAACAACCCTGCGAGATAGGTCAAGTGGAAAGAGCATGGCTGACACAAGGACACCTAGCAAATGTGCTGGCAAAGAAGAGATCCAAATGGGGGCATCCCCAGTCTGAGTCAGAGGTGATAACTTATACTTCACACTGAGTTTTATTTTACGGCTTTTTAGAATCATGAGTAACTTTGAATGCTTATTTAAGGTAAAAAGGCAGCATACAAGTTGGCAAGACAATGTCCCTTGAACCATTTTAACCTCTTATCTGGTGAACTGGACTCTTATCTGGCGAACTGGATTTGTTTCCCCGCTCCTCCACACGATGCCTGCTAGGTGACCTTGGGCCAGTCACAGTTCTCTCTGAACTCTCTGAGCCCCACCTACCTCACCAGGTGTCTGTTGTGAGGAAAGGAGTTTGTAAGCCCCTTTGAGTCTCCTTGTGGCTGAGAAAAGTGGGGTATAAATCAGTGGTGGGATCCAAAAATTTCAATAACAGGTTCCGATGGTGGTGGGATTCAAACAGTGGCGCCGCCGCCACACACATGAATCTCCAGTCCCTATTGGGCAGGGAGGTTTGTTTGTTTGTTTGTTTGTTTATTATTAAACTTAGTAACCCCTTCTCGGCACTCAGAAAAAAATTAGTAACCACTTCTAGAGAAGTGGTGAGAACTGGTTGGATCCCACCCCTGGTATAAATCCAAACTCTTCTAAACTTCTTGATTTAGTCCAGAGGTGTCCCACTGTGGTGCTTCAGATGTTCATGGACTACAATTCCCATCAGCCCCTGAAGCACCAGAGTGGGACACCCATGATTTAGCCCCTCGCAGGGAGATATCCCACCTCTTGATGACATCGTTCAGTGGTTTCACCCATTTCTTGGTTGTCCCCACCCCCTGCAATGGAGGCCCAGAGGTGCCTGAGAATCAACCCCTTGGATTCCACAGTTATGCGGCTGCATTTAACTGCAGTCTCTTCCCTGGACTGGAGCCACTGAATTCTGAAGCTCTCTTCGCATTCTCCTGCTGCATTTTAGAACTTTTTAAAGCAGCTGGGAGCCTGAGACATTAGCAGAAGGAACAATTGCACAAGACTTCGCCCCTTCTCAGGAATTCTAATCCTCCTTTGCACGCGGCTAAGATTAGGAACTCCTCTGGGAAAGAGAACAAGGCAAGAGATGCTCCAAGCATGCATAAAGATGTGGGGTTGAGCTCACGGGTTAGCGAAGCCTTCCCTCTGGAAGCTGCCTGGTGCAGCGACTGGCGGCACATTGGCGCCTTGTGAGAGATAGTGCCCATTGCCCCAAGAAATGCGCCCCAGCAGGTATCAAGTGAGAGCATTAAAATGTTTTTAATTCTCCAACTGAGGAAAAAGCTGGATTCGGCACCAGACATAAATTATGCAAATGCCCATAATGATCTTCCATAACTTATTCTGCTGTTTTTGCTACGCTGCTTAAGGATTTAATTCCTGGTTTTAATTCCTGGTTTTGCTTGCTTACAGGAAAGCCATTAAGGGCCCTCTGCCAGGCAGCTCCTCTCAGCTTTTAAGCACAGCACCGGGCAAGACACCCCCCCTTACCGCGTCTGTTTGTCTCTGAAATCTGGCACTGGGGTATAATTTTATTTATTTATTTTCTGTATATTTATTAGCCGCCCACCACCAAAGTTCCTAGGCAGGGCACAATCATAAAAACACCATAAAATGCAATCATATAAAATTAAGAAGAGAAGAAGAGTTTGGATTTATATCCCCCCTTTCTCTCCTGTAGGAGACTCAAAGGGGCTTACAATCTCCTTGCCCTTCCCCCCTCACAACAAACACCCTGTGAGGTAGGTGGGGCTGAGAGAGCTCCGAGGAGCTGTGACTAGCCCAAGGTCACCCAGCTGGCGTGTGTGGGAGTGCACAGGCTGATCTGAATTCCCCAGATAAGCCTCCACAACTCAAGCGGCAGAGCGGGGAATCAAACCCGGTTCCTCCAGATTAGATACACGAGCTCTTAACCTCCTACGCCACTGCTGCACCTGGGGATTATTCCCATCCCCCGCTTAAAAACACACAATCACCCAACCCACTTAAAGGCCACCCCAACAAATTTCAAAGTTTGGCCTGGGGCTGAAACCAGGAGAGAGCCTGTACCAAAAATGAAGGGAGTATAAGCGGGGGATGGGAGAGGTACTGCTCAGAAGTGGTCACCTGTATGCCCAGGTACAGAGGGTCGTCTTAGCCAGGACACTAAACTCCTGCAGAGTTTGTGCCTAGTGGACCCAGGTCAGTGATGGCGAACCTTTTAGAGATCGAGTGCCGGGGCGGAGCAAGGGAAAACTGCACCTGGGGCATGCGTGCGCCCTGCGCCCCTGCCATGCCCCTGTCCTGCCCTGGAATGCCCCAAAACTCCTCTGCCACGCCCCCAAAATGCCCTTGCCACACCCCCACATGGGCCCATGCCCAGTGCATTGCACACCCCTCACCCTCTTGGCGCTATGCCACTGTTGATTGCCCAAACTGGGGCAACGGCATGCGTGCCCACAAAGAGGGCTTTGAGTGCCACCTCTGGCACGCGTGCCATAGGTTCACCACCACGGACCTAGGTGGTGGTGGGGGAGTGTTCCAGAGCGTTGGAGCCACTACAGAGAAGGCCCTCCAGGCGGCCCCCACACGAATCTCGTGGGGCTGCTGAATTTCAAGGCGAAACGTCGAGAGAAAATACTACCGAAACATGTCCATACAACCCAGAAAACCCTCAACATCCTAATTCCTGGATAGTTTCCCTGCTGTATTTATTTCTGAATGAAGTGGATTAGATAGTCCGAACCAGAAGGCACTCATCTTCAAGTCCAGCCTGCAGAGGGCAACTTAAATAGGCACTGGTCAAATGAAAGGTAATGGAGAATGGGAAGGCTTTTCCAAGGAAATCCACGGCAGCCTTGACCCAGATCTGCAACGCCGGCTGCAGGGAAGCCATTTGTTAATCGGCCGATGGCAGCCCACGTCGGAGTGACATGAAACAGAAGCCGAGAGCAGCCGTAACATTTGGGTGCGTGACACTAAGCAGGTCCTTCCCAGCTCGGCTTCCAGGGCACCCCGCCAAGAAAACACGACATTCTTCAAGAGAGAGAAATCTGGGTTCTCAGGAGGCCAAAGAGGAATCCCAGCCGACTTGCCGGCTCCCACCAGCCGGGTCAAACAGTTGGATCAGTGAAGTGCAGAGACGGACCGGGAGCCGCACACTTAGGGCCAGACCAGATGGAATGGGAGGCAACCCCGCTGTCCCCATGCTCACATGGCATGGGGAAGGCAGACAGAAAAAGAATTCTGCCCCCCAGAAAACAAAGTTGACGAATTGAGAACTTCTTCAGATCCTGGATCACTGACCAATGGGACTCAGTGACACAGAATGTAGCCATTCTGCCTTGCTTAGATGGCTGTCAAAGCCGGTTGGAAAGGAATGCACTGAAAAGTCAGCAAAGTGCTGGAAATAATGTTGCCAACCTCCAGAAAGGGCCTGGAGATCCCCTGGAATTACAATTGACCTTCAAGTTGCTCCCAGTTGCCAAGTTGCTCTCATCACATCCAGTGGGGTTTAGCACCCTAAGCTTCGTAAGACAAGGCAGGTTCTAGATCAAACCAAGCCTGAACTCTCCCTAGAAGCTAAAATGACTAAACTGAGGTTATCACATAATGAGAAGACAAGAGTCACTAGAAAAGGAAATAATGATAAGAAAGGTTGAAGGAAGCAGGAAAAGAGGAAGACTCTACGTGAGGTGGGTTGACTCAATCAAGGAAGCCACAGTTGTCAGCTTGAATGCAGAGGCGTAGCTCCAAGGGGACGAGGGGGTGCGTGACGCACCAGGTGCACGCCCCTATGGGGGTGTGGTGAGGGTGTTCTGGGGTTGTGGCAGGGGCGTTCCGGGGCAGGACGGGGGCGTTCTGGGGCGGGGCGGGGTGGGGCGCTTTCCCCCCTTGCTATGCCTCTGCTTGCAAGACTTGAGCAAGGCTGTTCAGGATAGGACATTTTGGAGGTCATGAATTCATAGTCACTCAATCTGGATAGCCCCGGCCAGCCCGTTCTTCTCAGGTCTCGGAAGCTAAACAGGTTTGACCCTGGCAAGTATTTGGATAGGAGGCCTCCAAGGAATACCAGGGTTGTGATGCAGAGGCAGGAAACAGCAAACCACCTCCAAACATCTCTTGCCTCGAAAACCCGACGGGGTCACCATAAGCCAGCTGTGACTTCACTCAGCACTTTCCACCACAATTCCTAGGGTCGCCATGAGTGAGAAGCAACTATTAACTGAACCCCAACAGAGATGGATTATTACAAGGGCCAGATGCAATACTTTTCCATCAGCCATTACAAAGGGTCGCTACCTATCTATCCCTCTCCAGGATTGGGTCTGTCCACACTGTAAAAACCAAGTGGAGACTCTTGCTCACATTATACTTGACTGTCCGAGATATGTGGGTATTAGGAATTTCTCTCCTGGGCGGGTCTTAGACAAATCTGAAGGAGACTCTGACAACTCTGTTGTGGAGCTTTTGTTAAATAACACAGAGGCCGTGCTCTTGGAAAAAGTAGCAAAATTTCTTTTACAAGTGACAGAATTTTCTAAGTAACATCCAATGCTAGATACAGTTTATCTGTCTGTGTTTTGAATGCACTTTTGATTTGTACTTCAGAAATGTCTGTAACGCTCTGGAGCCTATTTTAATATACCTAATAAAGGTTGTTGTATTGTATTGTAAGCAACTTGACAGCATTTAATGCACACGCACAATAAGTTTCAAGCACATGACCTAAGTGAGATCTTGTGAGTATGTACGCACAATTAGAACACACAAGCGCACATTTTTTCCCCAAAAAGGCTCTCACACAAAGCAAAGTTTTTTTTAAAAAAATCCACCAAATCCAGCAAACCAGTATTTAGCATTTTTCCACTTAAAAGCTTCAACGCTGCATTACTGGATAACGTTGGCATTTGGGGTGCTTGATAACGAGCAAGTGGGCCCACCCACAGAATTCCCATACCCTCACGGCTGAACATACAGACCCCTCTTGTGGACTTGAAAACACCCCACCAAGGATCATGGCCCGGCCAACTCCCCCTCTGCAGCCTAGCAGACATCAGTCGTCTGTCTATTGCAGTGGTGGCGAACCTATGGCACGCGTGCCAGAGGTGGCACTCAGAGCCCTCTCTTAGGGCACATGCGCACAGAGTTTGTCATGTAGGGGGAGCAGAAAATCACCCCCTCACACACACACACCTAGGCTGGCCTTGCTTCTGAGTAAACCCTCCTAGGGTCATGATTCACCCATTCAAAGTGTTGCACAGTTGTTTCATCAAGCTTACTCCTGAGTAAAGCGCGCCTTGGAGCAAACCATTTTTTCTAAACTAAAACCTCAGTATTCAGGTTAAATTGCCATGTTGGCACTTTGCGATAAATAAGTGGGTTTTGGGTTGCAATTTGGGCACTCGGTCTTGAAAAGGTTCGCCATCACTGGTCTATTGTAAGCTGGGAGCATTTATTCTGCAACTGCCTGCCCTGCAGAGACTTCAAAGCAAAGCAAAGAAGGTTTATCCCTTCAAGAAGTTTGATTCAAGAAATACTAAAGAAAAACTGCAATTGTTCTATGTTGTGTTATCAAGCCCCCCCTCCCCCCCAAATGCTTATCAGTTACAGTGCCTGAAATGGCAGACTGTGCGTCACAAGGGACCTTGGTGTTCAAGCTCACGCCCTGATGCATGCATATCCTGGTATCAAGATCTGCTTCCCAAAACTAGAGAGCCACAGGCACTAATCTTGCACCAACAGGAACACAGAGAATTGTGGATTCCAACATGCACAGTCTAAATAGATGGGTGCCAAGTTGGAAGGGAAAATGTGCCTGCGTATACCGTACACTTGCAATAAACTGACGGCCAGAAACAGGTGGGGGAAAAGGCATCGAGTCTCTTCCTCCTCCAGTTTTCCCAAACTTCTACTACCCTGTTTCCCCGAAAATAAGACATCCCCTGAGAATAAGACGTAGTAGAGGTTTTGCTGAAGTGCTAAATATAATGCATCCCCCGAAAGTAAGACGTAGCAAAGTTTTTGTTTGGAAGCAAACCCGTCGAACAGAACACCAGAGCATGCAGCTGTGGAGCGGAAAAATAAGACATCCCCTGGAAATAAGACATAGCGCATCTTTGGGAGCAAAAATTAATATAAGACACTGTCTTATTTTCAGGGAAACACGGTACCTGACTGGCTGAATCTGAGTCACCAGAGGCAACTAAGCAAGTGGCATCTATAAGACCGGAGTTTAGGGACAAGCAGATTCTAGTGCTCTTGGGATACTGTTTGGTCTTCATTGTTTTTTAGGGACCGTGGAAGAAGCATGCGAGAAGGGATACAGCTGCAGGCAAAAGAATGAAGCAGAAAGTTTGTCCTTCCTGGCAATGAGACCCGTTGGGAGTTTGTTCGTTTGTTGGATTTATATCCTGCCCCATCCCCGAAGGGCTCTGGGCGGGTTACAGCGTAAATTTAAAACATCCTACAACTTTAAAACATAAATGCTGACTTAAAATTTAAAAATCAATTAACAAAAATATTTACAATAACGCTGGTTAAAGGTAAAAGGTAAAGTTGCCCCTTCAGTTGCATCCGACCCTGGGGTACCACTGCGAGCAGTAATTTTATAGGCAAGCCGCTTTTGTGGGGTAGTTTGCCATTACTTTTTCCCAGCTATTCTTTACCCTCTAGCTGTGTGCTAGGTACTCATTTACCGACCAAGGAACGGATGGATGGCTGAGTTGACCATGAGCCAGCTGCCAGGGTATCTGACCCACAGGGTGCTCGAACTCCTGACCGTGTGAGTGGCAGTGCAAGCACCTAACCACTACGCCACGTGGCTCCTCAACGCTGGTTAATAGATTATATAAATTAATCCTTCCCGCCATTTCCACCCTTCCTTCCCCCGTCCTCCCCCCCGGAGACCGAAAGATGTTCTAGTATATTTGATCAATCTGGCTGGCTAGCTGGAAAAGACCTGGTGGAACGGCCACGTATTGCAGGCCCTGCGGAATTCACACGACCTCTTTTGCTGGACAGGAGAGAGGAAAGCCTTGAAGTTGTCGGAATTCTCCGCCATTTCTTCTCACAACCCGCTTTGTTGCAGATGGGGTCTGCAGCAAGGGGAATTGTGTAGGATTTGAAGTATTTACCGTTACAATAAAGGCCTCCTACCTGCCCTAACCCATGCACCCACCCACACACACATACACACTGACAACATAAAGCAGGCAGATGCATGTAATTAAAAAGCGGAATTCTCCTGCAGATTTAAGGTTACGATCTCCTGACGCACACGGTTGCATCTTGCAATGCAAGAGCATCCACTTCACGTGTTTATAATCTCACACTGTGTTTTCAAAAGTTGCTTTGAGAAAGTGAAGGCGAGGAAGAAGCTGTCTGCCCCACTTGCTCAAAGACCTGGGATTACCTCCTTCCAAACAACAGCTCATGCAGAAACTGAGCAAGTTGGCTCCTCCGCAAGGAAATTATTCAGCCGCATCAGGAGCGACCAAAGTGATCTACTTAAGCCAGGTGCAGCAGAATTACTCATCACAGAAGACAAATCAGCACAGGGGAGCGATCAGAGACTCAGCAGGATACCTCTGACACGTGCAGATAATCCTGCTGTGCCTCTGGATCGTGATCGAGTGCACAACCCGACCGTACACACCGAGCAGGCGCTGGCTGCAACGGGACAAGACCACAGCACGGAATCGCGCAGTGGCCCGACGGGAACCCTCGTCAGCGGTGGCGTATTACTCATGGCACGCAGCTTGAGAACCGACAGCTTTAGAAAGCTGGGCACGATTCCACCAACTGTGAGAAACACGGTCTTCCACCCCACAGCAGAAGCAGCTAGTTCACAAGACGGGACGTGCCTGGTGAGGCATCGGCACACGCAAGGAGGAAACCGAGAATTACAAGACAGACATGAACTTGTCCATCTGGTTTCTTTGCCCTGAGAGAGATGGCAAAGGGGGTGGGTGGGAGACAAGATGTGAATGGGAGGCAGTTAAATGAGAACGGCGAGAACCCCAGGAAGAAAGGAATCCCTCGCAGGCAAAAGGAGAGGAACAAGAGTACAGAGGCAGCTTTGTCAAGCTCATTTGCGTGGCCCGCTGTGGCACACAGCCTCCCCCCCCCCACACCCACCCAAAGCAGCGGCGGGATCTGATTAGGATCTGAAAGCCGGCATCCGGTGGCAAGCCCCACCTCCTCTCCAGGGCAAGGAAAGATAAAGGAAGAGGCAGGAGAGGCTGCGGAAAAAATCATAACCGTGTACCAACAAGCCTAGCCAATGTCACTGGAGGGTTTACCATTCGGGTTGGGAAAAAACCTGCAATTGGGGATCTCAAACCCGGCAGGCACGTCTCTGTCCAGATGTGCAAAAGGGATGCAGCAGCTGCATCTGGGACCCAAAACTCAAGTCAGCGTTCTCCCGCAGCTGGGCCAGGAGACGGTAGAGTTAAGTCATCTCCATTTTCTCACATTTTAGGTCAGACTTATAAATAGCTTCATGTCTAGCCAGCACAGTCTTGGGGGTGGGGAATTCTAAGCTAGGCATTACTACGAAAGGAACCCAAAAAAATAAAATAACAGAGACACATACTGCAATATCTTGAAGACGTGAAGCTGATTTATATGGAATCAGACCCCTGGTCCCTCAAGATCAGTATTGTCTACTCCAGGGGTCAGCAACCTGCGGCTCTCCAGATGTTCATGGACTACAAATCCCATCAGCCCCTGCCAGCATGGCCAATTGGCCATGGTGGCAGGGGCTGATGGTAATCCATAGGCTACCGCGAGTAGGCTCTTCAACATTAAGCTCCCCAAAGGGTCAAAAGGAGGTCTTTCATGTCACCTGCTACCTGATGCTTTTTACTGGGAGAGCCAGGGATTGCACCTGGGACTGGCTGCATGGAAAGCAGAGGCAGCGTGGTGTAGTGGTTAAGAGCAGGTGCACTCTAATCTGGAGAACCAGGTTTGATTCCCCACTCTGCCACTTGAGCTGTGGAGGCTTATCTGTTGAATGAGATTAGCTTGTGCACTCCCACACATGGCAGCTGGGTGACCTTGGGCTAGTCACAGTTCTTTGGAGCTCTCTCAGCCCCACCCACCTCACAGGGTGTTTGCTGTGAGGCAGGAAAGGAAAGGAGATTGTAAGCCCCTTTGAGTCTCCTTAAAGGGATATAAATCCAAACCCCTCCTCCTTTTTCTCCCTCCCTCCTCCCTCCTCCTTTCTTCTTCCTTCCTCCTTTTCTTCTTCTCCTTCTCCTTCATCATCATGATCATCTAAACCTAGTGACACTTGAAATGCTGAGTCCGATTCTGGCCCCCTTGCCCCCACATTGCAGAAAAGAGTAGGGCTGAAAAAAGCAACCAAAATGATGAAAGATTAACACCTCCCTGGTGAGAAAAGAAAAAGAGCCCTGGATGGATGGAGTTTAGATCTGAAGGGGGCATTACAGAGTTTTATTCTACTACACATGGCATGGAGAGAAAAAAGTACAATTTTTCAACCTCTTCCATGAATCTCAGAAATTAGGGTACCCAGTTGGCTACGGTGGGAAACAGGAAATAGGATCTGAGGGGCCTTTGATCTCCATAGCCGAGATCACTTGTATCTTCCTGCGTTCTCAATGTGATGCCTGCCACCCTTGGTTTCAAAGGGCTTTGGGATCTCTCTCAAACAAGGCAGGAGTGCGATTAGCCCAAAGAGGAAGTGGTCTCTCTCTCTCCTGGGGGAGGGCTCCCTGCAGAGCTGACCAATGGGGGGTGGAAATCATTTGACAGAGTGATGTAGTTTGGGAGAAGGTCGGGGTCACAGGTGAGTTCCAAAGCAACTTCTGTTTGGGGTTCTGAGCGCAATGGAAAACAGCTGCCGACCCGCTGGCTTTGCTTATAAAAGCCTGTTTTTCCCATGAATCTGATTCTGTTTCCACCACCTCACCGGGATGTGCCCCGCTGAGTTGTGTGTTTGTCCTCTTTTCTGTTCTCTTTCCATGCAGCTGCCAGATAACCAAAACAACTGTCCAGCCCAGGGCATACAGTGGCGATGAGTTCCATAAATCAATAACGCATTGGATGAAGGCATTCCTCTGCCTGCCCTTAACTTACGGGCCACCCTGACCTGGGTGGCCCCAGCTAGCCTGGTGGTGTCAGATCTGAGGAACTAAGTTGAGTTGGCCATGGTTAGCACTTGGATGGGAGACAACCACATTAATATCTGGGCTACATTTTAACCCCCTCCTTTCCAAAAGGAAAGGGCCATCCAATAAATCTAGAACATTATCTCTTTTGGCAAAAAAAATTAATCAATAACAAAATTGGTTGTTGTGGGTTTTCCAGGGTGGTAGATCTTGTGGCTGTGATCTGGTGGATCTTGTTCCTAACGTTTCGCCTGCATCTGTGGTTGGCGTCTTCAGAGGTGTATCACAGAGGGAAGTCTGGTACACACTGTGTCCAGGCAGACTTCTCTCTGTGATACACCTCTGATGCAACCACAGATGCAACAGCATCAAGGCTAAATCCTGAACCATTTCCACAACCCACCACAACCAGTTGAATCTGGCCGTGAAAGCCTTCGACGATACAAACAACAGAATTGGTTGCAAAGTTCTTGCTACATGCTGTGAGGCTTCGTCAACCTGGCTTATTTAATCTTTTGAGATTTTATTGTTTTAAATATCTTTTGTTTATGTATTCTATTTATATATTTCTTTTTTATTATATGCCAATAAAGGCTTTGTTATTGTTGAATGCCAGGGTTGCTATGTGTACAGGCAGGCAACGGCAAACAGCCTAGTCCCGTGGTGGTGAACCTTTGGCACTCCAGATGTTCATGGACTACAATCCCCATCATCCCCTGCCACTATGGCCAATTGGCCATGCTGGCGAGAGCTGATGATAGTATTATGGTCATGGTATCTGGAGATACAAAGGTTCGCCACTAATAATCTCTTGCCTTAAAAACCCTACTGGGTTGCCATAAATTGGCTGTAAAATGATGGTACTATATCGACTAATCACCAACATCATTAGATGAGCCAGAATTCTAGTGCTCTGAGAGCCGAAGCAAGAGTTCTATCCGCTTTCCACGTACAACTTTATAAATCGCTGCCATGTCCGCGCCTTAGCAGCCTCATTGTAGAGTTCTTGTTCAAAGCTGAAAACCGCCTCCCCCCCCCAGATGTACGAACCCCAGCAGCAATGTAAAACTTTTCCAAAGACACGCATTACATTCTTAGCTGGGGTTACAAGGATGAGAATTGGGGTAAGATCCTGAAAAGGATTCCACTGATCAAACCTTTTTGGCGAGGAACCGTTCTCCCTTTGCTGAAAATTAAATGGTAAGCGCTGCAGGGCAGACTTTTTTTCCCTGACTTTACACTACAGAACGCTACCACGTACAGGGATGATGTAATAATAAATAGCTCGGCACCCTAATTAGACCAATCAATTAAAAATCCGTTGACTGATTTAAGAAGCGTCAAAATCACTCCGTCAGCAGTTTTGAAAAAACATTACTGTTTAATAGAAATGTTTCTACAAACGGAAGACGTCAATTGCTCTTTTAAAAAGAAACCGGTCCCTCTGGTGCAAACGGCAGGGTGTCTCTTCCGTGAAGATGGACGATACCCCCCTCTCTCTCCAGACGACACAGGCTTGCATTTATTCGGCTAAAGATATGGCATGATGGGGCAATTCCTTTCCTCTCCCCCCTTTCCTCGTCTGCAAATGCATGCAGGTCAAATTGATCACAGGATGACTAAGCTCCGACAATTAACCGACTGTAGGGGAAATGAAGAAGTCACCTTCCTTCGACCACACTACTGAAGATCCAGACCTAAGATTTCTGTAACCACGAGACAGCTGCTAATATCACTGTAAAGATTCTTGAGCTTCAGTGGAATTCTAAAAGCCTCTTTTTACCAAAGACATTTAAAAATCTGCAGAGCCAACCAAATCTCTAGCCCTCAGTCAGAAGCCTTGCTTGGCAAAAGCCACGTTGTCCTCACCCGCACCTTAAAAACAGGCGGGCACCAGGAAAAATATTGGCCAGTGTCATGGCGTCCCCGGGCACCCCGTTGGGGTACCCTGATCTATGGGTGGGTCACCCTAAGCTGGATACGACTTTCCTCCACCACCATCGCAATGGGACATGCAGCTTCTCTGAGGAGTTTCAGACACTTAGGCTGATTCCGCATGGGACAAAAACAGCAGTGTGAAAACGGTGTGAAAACAGTATAAACCCTTTTGCCGGTTTTAAACCCTTTTACACCATTTTCACACTGCTGTTTTTGGACCATGCGGAATCAGCCTTAGGTTGCCAACCCAAACTCACACTCAAATGCAGTATTTTAAATAATATTGTTTTTATTTTGTCATATAAAGACACACAACACAAAAGCCAATGTTGATAATATCTTTTAAACCATCCAAAGTTTTAGGTTCACATTCATTCTCTTGAAAAGTGGTATGACAAGGGGAAAACACACAAAGGTTTTTCTAATCGTTATGTTAGAAGGAGCTTCTACTATGTACATGGTTGAAATATACGAGATTTGTTGCAGTGTTGCCTTTAATTGAAGCGTTTGCCAGAGAAGAAGTGACTATACAAGAAAGAAGCCGACACACACTCAGGCCCCTTCCGCACACGCCAAATAATGCATTTTCAAACCACTTTCACAACTGTTTGCAAGTGGATTTTGCCATTCCGCACAGCTTCAAAGAGCACTGAAAGCAGTTTGAAAGTGCATTATTCTGCATGTACAGAATGAGCCTCAGATGCAATTGACATGGCACTGCTATTCATTGTGGCTTCAGCAACCCTTCGCTTTTCATGATGGTGGATATTATTTTGACTTTTATTGCACTTGATGTATTTATCGGATACAAACGGCCCGAAAGGCAGGGCAAGTGTGTTTGAAATAAAAGTATCTTAACTGAAAAAAAATATCATAGGGCTGAATTCCAAGTCCTATTAGGAGACAATTTTCCTTTTGTGCCCATCTAAAGGAAGGAAACAGAGGAACTGAAAGCGGCTATTTCCTGGATGCTTCTGCTTGAAACGCAGGAACAAGGACTTGCCTGTGGAGGAGTTCAGGATGCTTGACCCGGCCCCAGCAGGCAACGAGGGCTGGCATGGAAGATACGATTCCTCTCCTGCTCTGCTTGGAACAAGTCCAGAACTTTCTTCCTTTAAGGGAAAACTTTCCACATTCATGTGTATTTGGCAGAGAACCGCCAAGAATCTGCCATGGCAACCCTGCGCACTGTGCAGGTTGACGGGGCATGTCCCAAGGTGTGCGCTCAGTTCATGTGAAAACGTTAGGCGAGCCTGGGAGATGCCCTGTTGCTCTGCGATCCCCCAGGTGGTCAGGGGGGAATTCCAAGTTTTTTTGGGGGGAAAGGGGTGTTGCAGAAAGGGTCTGCTAAAGAGCCCTTCTCCCAACCATAACTATGCATGCTACAGGGGAACAACGAAAGGAATGCCAGCCGGTGCCCAGTGTCCCCCCTCCATGTGATTAGATGGCATGCGCCCGGGGACATGTGACGCCACATGTCCTTGTGGGAGGTACGCCCCTGTCTGCAGGAGTTTAAGCACTTGGCCAAGCCCACCCTTTGTAATCAGGCCCATGGGTGATCCCTTCTGGAAGGTACCTCCCTACCTCCCGCTGCTCCCATATACTCTCTTTTTATTTTTGGAACCAGTACCAGCTCTCCCCTGGTTTAACTCCAGCGCCAACCCAAACCCTGAAATTTGTTTGTTTGTTGTTGTTGTGGTTGTGGTTGTGGTTGTGGTTGTTGTTATTATTATTAATTGGGTTTATAAACACTTCCTCTCCCGAAGAACTCCAGAGTGATGGACAACATATAAGTAGTAGAACACAATATCCAGATTAAATACAATATTATTTAATGCACCGGATGATATTTGGGGTAGGTAGTTATGTATTTTTAGGAGGGAGGATGGGGACAATCGAGTTTTTAGGATGGTTTTATACAATTTTATTTTTATGGCGTTTTTATTATTGTACCCCATCCAGGGTCTCTGGGGATACACGGAGAATAAATCTACAGAAAATAAATTGATAAAATAAATTACAGATCTCACTGAGATATCCCTGAGAATTCCCACAGGGGGGAAATCATACACAGTTATGAAAAGGATATCCCACCGACTACACAGGCCGACATCTTTTCGGTGGTCGCTGCGTCCGAGGGAGCAGAAATGAAATTCCAGATTCTCGGATGCAATGGCGCCAGTATAGGCTCACCAAGAGGCTGAGGAAAGACCCGAAGAAATGAGGATTGGCAGCCGAAGCGAGTCAAGTTTTGGATTATTCTTAATAGGATTTAAAAGTTCCGTCCTTTTCCCTTCCTGTACAGAACAATGAAGCTCTGTGCCAACCCCAGTCATTGGGAAAATTATTAAGCCTACTCTTTCCACAGGGATTAATCTTTGAAAATAGGCAATAGAGAGCGTAGGCCGATTTACAGAGCTGAGGGAAACAAAGAAGCGAGGGGAGTCTCTGGAGGCTTCACGTTGAGAGGTTTGTTTGGGGAGCGTTTTCTAATGGGAGTATTGGTTTAGTGCAAAAGTACAGCCAACCTGAAAAGGCAAAATTTCCACATGCTCCAAATGCTCAGCCAATTACACAAATGAGGCAGATGTTAAATTTGCTCACCCAAATTGGATTCAAAGCACCCGTCACACAGTAACCATGCCCAAGACTTTTTTTTGCATTGATTATTCAAGTGTTTCAGTGACAAGTTCAAAACTACCAGTGCCCATGGAACAAAAATTTTGCCCCCCAAACAAAGAGAGTGCAAAGATCCAGAGGCGTGAGGGGGGGGGGGCAATGGCAGCCAGGGCAACATCTGCTCCAGCCACCCCATACCCTCACACACACACACCACACTGCCCCTGTCTTTCTTTAGCCTGGCTGGGCCGCAGCCAGGTGCTTATTGGCCCTGCCCGGCTGCTCCTTCGACCAGCGGAGGCTCCAACCAGCTGGCATGCGCCCGGGGACATGTGACCCCACATGACCCTGTGAGAGCTCCGCCTCTGCAAAGATTCCTCTGTTCTGATCCTGACTGGTGCTTCTTTGGGGCTGTTTCCCTACCACCACTCACTGACTACCCGAGTTTCTATCTCGAATCAGTCACATGGTATTGATCCCATCCAATCAGAGATCACAAAGTCAGCACAGACTATCGAACTGCTGTGCCTAAAATAGTGATATCCAGATTGTAGCAGAATCCTCCTATTTGGTATCATCAGATCTGAGTATATTAGGACGTCAAAGAGAGGCAATTAAAAAGAGGGCAAGATAAATTAACATCCCTGCTGGGAATGTCACCCAAAGGAGGCTGGCATTTCTTAGCCCCATCAAAAACATAGGGGTGGGGGGAGGAGGTAATGTTCTGACTGAGTGCGACTCCTCTCTGAATAGCAGGCATTAAGGGTGTGCTCATGGAGAGCTATTTCCAAAAGGAACCGGCCAGTAGGGGATGCCAGCTCCTGGTTGGGAAATACCTGTAGATTTGGGGGTGGAGCTTGATAAGGGTGGGGTTTGAAAAGGGGAGGGGCTTCAGGGGAGTATAAAGGCATAGACTCCGCCTTTCAAAGTGGCCATTTTCTCCAGGGCAGGGGTCTGCAACCTGTGGCTCTCCAGATGTTCATGGACTACAAATCCCATCAGGGCAGGGGCTGATGGAAATTGTAGTCCATGAACATCTGGAGAGCCACAGGTTGCAGACCCCTGCTCCAGGGAAACCGATCAGTATAGCATGACTGAGCAACCGCACAGGATCATTTCACCAATTTTTGAGATGACGAACGAAAACTGGCTGGAACAGTTTAAAGAAAAATTTACTTTGAACAACATAAACACGCCATCCATCCCACTGATGGCATTTCTAGATGGATACCGAGATATGGCCCTCCAGGGGAATTTGACGTACTTTCCTTTGTCCTGATTTGTTGATCCGTTGGTTTTTCTGGTGGGCTGTTGTCATGGTTCTGCCTATTATTCAGAAGTGTTCTGGGCTCAGGTTGTACCACTTGTCAAGTTTGACTGCTGCACAATAGTTATTTCCACTGCATTTCAGACCTGAGCTAGCAGCTCTTTTGCAGTTTTGGTCTGGACTGCCAATTATTTCAATCTGCTATTTTAGCTGGTGATTTAGATTCTGTTCGTAGGTGGTGGGTTTTTAATTTAGAGGTTCTTTAGAGGTTGCCTTTGAGAATTATTGTGAACTGAAAGTGGGACTGATTTCTAAATAAACATTTTGCCCCTCTAAAAACACACACATATTCAACAGCGTATAGTAGGAATGCCAGGCCCCTCCTAGTCAATGGCAAGTGGAGATTCACCAAGAGTAGGAGGGAGATCTAGGCCTCTTCACCAGCAGGGCAGTGATGTCACTTCCAGTGTGCACAGGAAGTGATGTCATCACATTGCCAGTGCTGCTGATGTTTTGGTAACAACTCTATGGTAAAAATGGCATTCTTCACCCCTTAGAGGCTGATCCGATGCCTCTGAGAAGTGAGCAAGAAGGCCACAAAAGAAGGGCTTCCCTCATTTCTGCAACTTCTTTCTCCATCTATGTCTTGTCCCCTCTTGGTCCATTTTTCCTGTACCCAAAAGCCCCAAACTCTTTAGCCTGTCCTCAACACAAAGGTGCTTTGGTTATCGTTGGTCCCCTTTTCTAGAGCTATAATACCCTTGTTGAGATGGGGCGGCCAGAACAGCACACGGTGTTCCTAACGTGGCCACAGGGTAGATCTCTACAGGGTCTTTACAGTAACTGGTCATTTCATAGATGATGCGAAACAGGGTAATTTGGAAAGCGTTTTATTGTAAGCAGTCGATTGCAGCCCAGACAGTCCATAAAGTCTATAAAGACAATAAGTTAATAAACGAATTACACTTTTCACAGTAATTTCTACATTCACCCCAAGAGTACTTTAACAACGTGTTGTTGTGTGGCTGTTATCTGTACCCCGACTCTTAAAAGATCTGTATGCTGCCACCCAACACTACTTGGTCATTTCGAACGCTGTATTCTACATCAGATCTGCCGAAAAGCTTAGGACAGCCAAATGTGTCAAATCACCTGCGGGGAGCACCATGCTGTGTAACAATTAGGATGCCTGACTCCTTCGGCCAGGAGATCCCCACCGATACTTATTTTCTCATCTGTCCGCTGCCCTCTTTCAGGGTCCAAAAAGCACTCCGAAGTGGCTTTCTCGTGACAGACTTTGGTTAAAACAATGAAACACTGTCCGGTTCATTTCTTAAATCTGCAGAAGTCAGACGTTATCATTCAGGCACAAAGTCAGTAGGTCGTTTGGGCACTTCAGAACCAGGGGGCATTCATTGAAAATGCTGGGGGGGGGGGGAGAATTAGGACTATTAAAAGGAAACACTTCTTCACACAATGTGTGATTGGTGTTTGGAATACGCTGCCACAGGAGGTGGTGATGGCCACTCACCTGGATAGCTTTAAAAAGGGCTTGGACAGATTTATGGAGGAGAAGTCGATTTATGGCTACCAATCTTGCTCCTCCTTGATCTCAGATTGCAAATGCCTTAGCAGACCAGGTGCTCAGGAGCAGCAGCCGCAGAAGGCCCTTGCTTTCACGTCCTGCATGTGAGCTCCCAAAGGCACCTGGTGGGCCACTGCGAGTAGCAGAGTGCTGGACTAGATGGACTCTGGTCTGATCCAGCAGGCTAGTTCTTATGTTCAGCTCAGCTAGCAACCTGGGGCTCGTTTTTAAAGCAAAAGCTGAGCTTCTCAAAAAGACTGACGCATGCAGGTTTATATGCATCAGCCATTGAATAAACCATCGCAGAGTGTGGATATCCCTCTCCTCGATTAAGCTAATAGTTTCTTAGGGCAGTGCACTGTTCACTTACAAACTTTACTTTTACACAAGGCACTGATGGGACTTAGGACAAACTTAATTCTTTCTCCATTGCTCCCTCTGAAATTTGCCATCCCCAATACCATTTGGGGGAAAAACACAAGATTATCTGCTATTTTTCCTCCAGAGGAATGTTAAAAGCAACTTTAATGTGGTGAGTTTCAGCAAGAAAAAATGGCACAAGGGGGAAGCTGCATACCCTAATGTATAAAACACTCCACCATTAATGAATTATGTTCACAGTGGGTTCCTGTTGAATGTGAATTTAAGACTTTTAACCCCATTGATACGTTTCACTATTTACAGATTATATATAACTGTTGCCCGATGCTTTGAGAATCCCTACAAAAGATAGATGGGTTGTAAAAAGGATTGTGGAAGATGACATTCAGTGTTAACTTCCCTCCCATCCCATGCTGGGAGGCCATAAACTGCTGCCTGTTCTACCACACTGTAGACACCTGTTGGAGGCTGACATGTGTGAATGCTCTTCCATCCAGTAAGATTCCTCGCACAGAGAATATGAGCAGGTCAGGGAGGCCTTGACGCTCCCCTGACATGCTCACTTTCTATCTTCAGAGACTTTTGAGTAGGGAGAAGCGTTCGTCCAAGCCAGTGGTTCACAACCTCTTTTCATTTGCGCACCCCTTGGCAATTCATTTCCCCTACAAATGTGCCCCCATATTAGCAAACCCATTATGTAATTTCTTTGCAAACCCTGAAATGCAGTGGCATGTACCCCTGGAGGTATGAATACCCCAGGTTGGGAACCATGGATCTAAGCACACACACATAGCCCGCTTGCAGACGAGAGGTGTATAGACCAGATAGGATTCATTACCCCTATGAAAACTAGGTCTGGCTCACAGTGTGCCCCCCCCCGCCCCCCAGCTTCCTAATTGGCTACAGGCATCATAGGACACTGATATTCCCACAATCGTGAGTGGCATCACCTTGAAACACAACACCTCCTAGGTTCTTATGTTTCTAAAGCTGCTGGGAAATTCCCCCAGCAACTGCCTGTCTTGTTCTCAGCAACAATGCAAGCTCATATTTCTTCCCTAGGCTCCCTTTCAAAATTGGGAAAGCCCCAACCACCACAATGGGCTTATAGCTGAAGGCCTGCCTGCCATTTTTTTTTAAACAATTGAGATTTACGTCCCAGGGCAGGACCAGAGCTGCCCACCCCACCCCCACCCCCCACCTGCTCTCCAGAAGCCACTGAAGTGAAGTCGACTGGAAGGATAGAAAAAGGAGCAGTTTAGGCCGTCCAACTTAAGGGAAAGCAGGAAAGAGACCCACTACCAAATTCCTCCCTGCATTCATTTGTACTTGCGTCGAATGTAGCATGAGCATCGTTTAATGCACTTACTAAAAAAAAGGAAGTGTTCACTGCACAATGAGTGTTCACTGTATCTTGTGAAGAAGGCGCATGTGTTCAGAGTAATGGGCACATAAGGTTAGGGTAGGATAGAAATAGCCCTTAATTTCCATCCCAGCATTCTGAGTTGAAGGATCACAGCTAGCACAGCAAGTTAACCGCTAGCTGTGTCAGCAGTGGCGCAGCGGTTAAGAGCAGGTGCACTCTAATCTGGAGGAACCGGGTTTGATTCCCCACTCTGCCGCTTGAGCTGTGGAGGCTTATCTGGGGAATTCAGATTAGCCTGTGCACTCCAACACATGCCAGTTGAGTGACCTTGGGCGAGTCCCAGTTCTTCAGAGCTCTCTCAGTCCCACCTACCTCACAGGGTGTTTGTTGTGAGGGGGAAAGGGACAGGAGTTTGTCAGCCCCTTTGAGTCTCCTTACAGGAGAGAAAGGGGGGATATAAATCCAAACTCTTCTTCTTAAAGTCTGAGAGCACCCATATAAATCTGTCTTGTACTGAACCAAACCATCACAGTCCATCCAGCAGGGTCACTCTAGGTCAGTGATGGCGAACCTTTTCGAGACCGAGTGCCCAAATTGCAACCCAAAACCCACTTATTTATCGTAAAGTGCCCACATGGCAATTTAACCTGAATACTGGGGTTTTAGTTTAGAAAAAACGGTTGGCTCCAAGGCGCACATTACTTGGGAGTAAGCTTGGTGAAGCAAATGTGCAACGCTTCGAATGGGTGAATCACGACCCTAGGAGGATTTACTCAGAAGGAAGCCCTATTACCAGCAACTGAGCTTACTCCCAGGTAAAGGATCGTGCCCAGGTTAGCCTAAATGTGTGTGTGTGTGGGGGGGTGATTTTCCATCCCACCCCCACATGATGAATTCTGTGCACACGTGCACACAGAAAGGGCTCTGAGTGCCACCTCTGGCACCCGTGCCATAGGTTCGCCATCACTGCTCTAGGTGAACAGGGAGAGAACCTGCTACCTATGATGCCACAGGTATGAAGCATAATATTGGCCATGGAGTCACAGAAACAAGCTGCAAGGTCCCCGCTTCACAGCACGGAAGCTCCTGGCTTCAGCCTACCCAGAGCCCCTGCCAGGATCTCAGGCGAGTTCTGCAGAGCTCCCCTGTTCCAAACCCTCTGAGGTTTGGCACACAGATGCCTCACTCTTCCAAAGCTGTACCTCACCGTATCTCAGCTTCACCGCTTCAGGCAACCAACCAGGAATGTTCACATCCTGCTTCCATCCTCTCCTCTGCACCTTGGCAGAGATCACGCCCCCCGGCCACACGCGCCAGCGATGCTGAAACATACCTGCCCCAACTATGAGAGGAATTTTGCTGCCTCTGGATACAGGCCCAGCATAGAAGAAAAGACATATTTTGTGCCCAGGGGTGGGGGTCGGTGATGCAGCCGGGAGGGGAGGAATGCCGCGGAGACTGGGAGAAAGAGAAACCAGAAGAATTTCAGCAAGAAAGAAGCAAAAGATGCGACAAGAATGGCTTCCTGTTGGATCCTGTCATGTTCCCAAAGGCAGGGTTATAACTGTCTGTCATCTGGAAGGCAATTTCAGATTTTTTGCATGAGCCTTGATTTAGACAGCCAGGCTAACCCGGTCCGGTCAGATCTTGGAAGCTAAGCAGGGTCAGTCCTGGTTAGACCTCGGAAGAGAGACCCCCAAGAAAGTACAGGGTCGATTCCCAGGGGAAGGCAACAGCAAACCACCCCAAATATCTCCTACCTTGAAAACCCTCCCCCTTCATTCTGTCAGCTCCTTCCTGCTTCTGTAGGTGCACAGATAGAGAGACCGATTTCTCTCCATCGGTGCCCACAGATCCAGAGATTTCATGCCATATTTGGACGATTTGGCTGGCATACAGAAGTCCATCCAGTGTAGGCATCAACATGGCCTAACCATGTTTCCTAACCATGGTTAGGAAACGGAAGTGCCCATGGGCTTAAGCCTGGGTTCCTTCTCTCCCCCCATTTCACCAATGGTCTCTCTTGGTTGTTGCACAAATTCCTTTTTGATGTTAACCACAACTAGCATTATGCATGTATTAATATTGACAGTAACCAAGGTTAGCTCCAACCAGCAATGAAAAGACCAGTCCTAAGTGTAGGTGCCCACTTTACTTTGCCACTGACCTTGGATAGCATTTTGATCAGCATGCATACAGAGCTAACCATGTTTGTGCCAAAAGAGGGGGGATGGTGAGGAGCGCATCAGAATGCTCCTGATCCGCTAACCCTGGTTAACAGATAAGACATGTGCTGCGGGCCATTGAAGGAGACACCAAGTGCTACTACTCACACCCCCCCACCTCTTCACTAGCTGATGCAGATCTTTTTGGCTACCCATTGCAAAACTTGCTTAGCACACAAAGAACTGAAGTTAATCAAATTATCTATCTGGAACCGGAGAGCCTTTCCCCACCCACAAGAGCCACCAGCTGTTTCCTTCGCCGTGTTTATTATCTTGCCAAGATGCCGTCTGCAGAGCATTATTAATCGCGTCAGGTATTTCTTGGGTCATTTTATACAACTTCCCGCTTTGAAGATGTAGGATGGCCCTCCAGTTAAATAAGATGCTAATCATTTTGTCGGTAATGAGATTCCATTCGGCAGTGGGTTTTTTTTATCATAACAAATGCAACAAAAAAAAAACCCTCTCAGATTTAGCATGAACAGTAGGAGCTCTAAGAAAGCAGGTTGCAATTTTCTTGGAAGAAAGAGCTCCCCCCCCCCGCCCCCCAAAAAAGTGAATTTAAAATTTTCTTGCACCTGGAGTTTACCTGAGGGGGGGTAGGGAATTGCCCCATGGACCATCTAAAACCATGAAGTTATTAATATACATAAAATTTTGAGATTACACTGATATTTTCCAATCTACAATCAGTAACGGACCGGAACGTTGTTTTGAAAACAGAAAGAAACCAGATCTTCCCAGAGGCAACCAAGCTTGCTGTCACGGCTGGAGACAGACAGATATCTACTTCAAAAGGAACGCCGGTTGTCTACGATCAAGTTGTTTGGAGTGAAAAGCCAGCCCAAACTCAGCTGTTTTACAAAGCCAGGCTGGGATACCAGTGAGTCATATAATCTCTACTGGCCTGAAAGTTGTAATACTATTCTTGGCTATGTCCTGTGGTTGTGCCACAACACAGATAAAAATCAGGCTAGCAAGTAGTGCAAGGAATAACAGAATCCCAGCATTGGCACATGTTTATGAAAGGTATTCAGGAGCGCAATGGAGGGACACACGTGCGTACACACGAGGGGTGTACCGCCCAGAGGGACATATGGGGTCAAATGTCCCCAGGTTGCGGCCATTTAGTCACATGGGGGGAGGAAAATCACCCCCACACCCAGAGATGGGATCCAGCAGGTTCTCACAGGTTCCCGAGAGTAGGTTACTAATTATTTGTGTGTGCCGAGAGGGAGTTACTAATTGGTGATTTTGCCATGTGATTTTTGCCTTAGTTACGCTCCTCCTCTCAGCAGTAGTGCGCAGAACTTGAAGCAGTCTAGCAGGAGGTGCACCGGCGTGCGTGGCAGCCTGCACCTGCATGCATTTGTTCCTGCCCAGGGACCAGCACGGCGGCTGCGTCCTTGCCCCCGCCCCGCCCAGGAATGCCCCGCCCCCGGAATGCCCGCCCCCGCCCCTGTCGTGCCCCGCCCAGCCCCATTGGCGCTACGCCACAGTTTGAATCCCACCACCATGGGAACCTGTTACTAAAATTTTTGGATCCCACCACTGCCTACACCCCTCCTCCTCCCCCTCCCCCAGGTCCATACACTGACTTTAAGACCTGGTGCAAAAAAAGTTGTTTGGTCATGGTGGGGGAGGGTGGCCACCCATACCGGGGGAGGGGAGCACGCAGGGGGTGGAAAACTCAGGTTTTGCACCGGGCTACATTTTCCCTAGATACACCTCTGACACCCACTCACAGAGATGTAGAGCAGTAGCACTCACTCCACAGCAAGCCACTTCCACAGTTACCATCAATCCAAAAACGCTATATTTCCACCTTTGGCATGAGGCCTGTAGTTCGGGGAGGTTCATAGCTTGCCCATCCCTCTGATAGCAGCTGTTTCAAAGTGAGTGCGACCTGCCAATCACAAGCCCCACTGACCCCAAATATGGTTAAGTCTCACACTGGAGAACAGTGCTCTGAAGAGCCACGGGTGGCATATCAGAGAGCCATGGGTGGAAACCAAGCCACTAATATCACTGCTACAGAGTTTATACGCAGTCTAATCATTTGCAATAAAAATACCATTTAGCTGTCTTGGACTGGGCCCTTTGCCATCTTATCAAACATTGCTTTGGTTCGGCATCCCTCAAAATAGCATGAGTAGGATAAATTATGCAAACCAGTAAATATCCACACACATTCTTCATTTGCATGATCCACAGAGGTTGCAAAAGCCGGCTGTTCCAACCACAACATTTGGACTAAATCTGCACTGAAGTGTGTTTTGTTTGTTTTAGTAAAGAGTACACATACACAAACAACATAACCATGTTAGTGCTTGATGCTTCCAGGAAGAACTGAGTATGGGGACTTAATTTCATATTTCAGTGATGGGGAAAATCTTCAGAAGAAAAGGGAATAAAAATACTCTCAACAAAATTTAAAGGAGCATTTGCCATGGTTAAAATCATGGCCAATAGCCATGATAGGACCACAAAACCTCCATGTACCAAGGCAGTATACCCCTACATTCTCCACTACATAGTCTGTAATCTTCCTCAGATGGAAGGATCTAAATTGATGGCATGTTATGGCCCTCTTCCTGTCAGTTTCCATTGTGGGAGACAAGATACTGGGCCTGATCCAGGAGGACTCTTCTTATATTCTTAAAATCCAGATCTGGCTTTTCAGTACAGAAAAACCAGGCCTGTTTGACTTCCAGACAAGTTTGCCCCATTCCATTGGTATGATTCCACAGCGCTAGAGCTTGCAAACAAAAACTTTGCAACCACCCTGTGAAATCTGGAAGCTGCGCAATCTTATTTGTTGTAGTCTCATGTTCTCAGACAAAAACACAGAGCGCCGCTTGACCACTTTCGAAACTCCACCCTTCCCCGAGATTGGCCCCTTGACGCCCTTCCTAAATGGTGTCTAACTGCCCATCCTTGTAAAGAAACTTCCTTAGAACACATGTTCTCCGTAGATGATTTCACCAGTCAATGAGGGATTTCTTTGGCATTGGACAGACAGACAGACAGACAGACAGACAGATCCATCTGGCTCTTCTACCTGGCCACACTATAATCCTGGCTCAGGGACACTACAGAAACTCCAGTCGTTGTGTCAGAAAGTGTTAGCCCAAATGTACTCCTGCAATTTTGGAAACCCAACCGCAATAAAGCTCTCTTGCATTTATCAAAGTTCTGGGACCATGCAGAGAAATGTAGACAAAACTGATTTTGTCCAGAAAAAAAACAAAGAAAAACCTGGAAAGTCTTCTTACCACTACCAAAAGGAAATCCATTTAAGCGCCTCAGGTTTAAAGTTATATGCTCAACTATATATGAAAAGAAATGCCCTACAGGGTCAGACTTTGAAATATGAAAGTCACGGGAGGAGGGAATTTCCCCGTTCCACTGACTGTTTTCAGTTTTTTGAAGAGAAAAACCAGAGGTTAGGGAGCATACTAAAAAAAGATTCCTATGAAATAAGTTAACTGCTTTCCAATCCAGGGTTTTTACCCATTCAAAATGTGAAATATAAAGATTGACTGAAGACAGTCTACTTCTTGAATACTCGGGACATGTACATTATTCAAGGATATACTTACAGTTTAAATGTGACTCATTTTGTTGACAATTAATATGGTCTAATGCTTATAATATCGTGGTGGTGAACCTATGGCACGCGTGCCAGAGGTGGCACTCAGAGCACTCTTTGTGGGCATGCGTGCCGTTGCCCCAGTTTGGGCAATCGACAGTGGCATAGCACCAAGAGGGTGAGGGGTGCGCGATGCACTGGGCATGGATCCCTGTGGGGGTGTGGCAAGGGCATTTTGGGGGCGTGGCAGAGGAGTTTTGGGGCATTCCAGGGCAGGACAGGGGCATGGCAGGGGCGCGGGGCGCACGCATGCCCCAGGTGCAGTTTCTCCTTGCTCCGCCCCGGCACTCGGTCTCTTAAATGTTCGCCATCACTGCTATAATACATTATTAAATAATTTGTTTTCAGCTCTACAAAATTTACCTTGATGTTCAAACGTGACTGTTTCTGTCCAAATAATCTTTTCCTTATACAAGACTTGGTGTTTTCTATTTTCATCTTAATTTCTTCCCACATCTCAGTTGGCAAAAGTGAAGAAATGTATCCTAAGGGGAGCCCAGGGTATAGAAGTTTGCACCTGGGTACTCTATATTCACAATTTTCGCTAGTTGAAGACTGGAGGCATTTTTATACTTTTAAATTTCATAAATATGCCCAATGGTACAATTTCATATGCAAAGTTCTAAATGACGCATTTCGAGTGGTTGAAGCAGCAAGTTGTGCAGAGAGTGCACAAACATTGCATATATTTAATATTTCTCAACGTTTCAATTTTGTTTTTTTCGAAGGGAAAAAACCCTGCTTTCTTCCGTGGCTTCAGCACTTCCACAAATTTTACATTTTTAATCAGGCCCAGGATCCATTTAGTACAGCATCTCAACCAGTGGTGGGATTCAAATAATTTAACAACTGGTTGTTTACAAGCACCATTTTAACAACCGGTTCTGCCGAAGTGGTGCGAACCAGCTGAATCCCACCACTGATCTCAACTGTGACCACACGCTGCCAACCAGCATCTGGTCAGCATTTGGATTAAAAAAATCTGAGATCTCCTATGTGAAAATGCAAGTTCTTGGCTGCAGAGCTCTGGTTTCTTCTTGCAAGCATCAGATGTAGCACCGGGGCAGACTGGGAGGAAAAAATGGTTTCTGGACAAGGATCTCCCTCCCTGGCCCACCCAGGCCCTGCCCCACAAAGGAGGAAGGGAGAAATAGCCAGCATTGCGCCTCACATGGCTGGGTACTTTCGTCAACTCTGCCAGACTCAGAAACAGCCACCTACCCTGGACTAGACCAGCATACATGGACGATGTGTGTAATACCACAAAGTCACTTCCAACTCATGGGAGCCCTCCAAATCAGTGTCCTCCAAAACGTACCCTCGTAAACAGACTTGCTTGGGTCTTGCAGACCAGGGGCTGTGGCTTCAACCGATGGTGTAGTCTTCCAGCGTGGTGTAGTGGTTAAGAGCAGGTGCACTCTAATCTGGGGAACCAGGTTTGATTCCCCACTCTGCCACCTGAGCTGTGGAGGCTTATCTGGAGAACCAGATTAGCTTGTGCACTCCAACACATGCCAGCTGGGTGACCTTGGGCTAGTCACAATTCTTCGGAGCTCGTTTTGTTGTGAGTGGGGAAGGGAAAGGAGATTTTAAGCCCCTTTGAGTCTCTTTACAGGAAAGAAAGGTGGGGTATAAATCCAAACTTGTCTTCTTCCTCTTTTTCTGCTGCTCATTTTCACCAGCAGACCTGGTTAGAAAATTCCAGGAGCTTTGGGGGTGGAGGTGTGTGAAGGGTGGGTAAGAGCCCAGCAGGAAGTGATGTCATACAGCCTTCCCTCCAAAGCAGCCATTTTCTCCAGGGGACCTGATCTCCATAATCTGAGGGTCAGCTGACAGCCCTTGCACCTTCATCTTCTACTATGAGCTAGAAGAGATGTTTGAAGGTCCTGCGTTCAGCACAAAAGATCCCAGGTTCGATTCCTGGCATCTCCAGTTTATAAGGACCAGGTGATTGATGATGGGAAAGAACTCTGCCTGAAACCTGGGCAGCCAGCACTAGATGGAGCAGAAGATAGTGACAATGGTGGATTGACTGTCTAATATGCATGGCTAAGTGTATTATATTCCCAAATACCAGGGGTTCTCCAGGGGTGGAGAAAAAATTATCTTCGCCAAGCCCGACTTTTTGAGCTGCTTTCAAGAGAGCCGAACACAGGACCTCCCGTGCACAAAGAGTATGATTTAATCACTGGGCGACGGAGCACCAACTTTGCTGCTCAGGTTTTCAAGAGGCAGCAAGAGAAATAGGAGGAGATGGCATGTTATTGAACAGGGGAGACGCTGGCACGCACTCCAGTTCCCCACCTGCTCTCCTTTTCAGACCGACTTTGTAGTTTTGCATCGAGAGACCGCCGGCTTGGGAAATTAACCAAATTGGGCATAAATAATTGAAGCGGCTCGAATCATCTTTCCTCACTAATCAAAGAGAGTGGCTCAGGGTAGCTGAGGCGGCTGTTTTTTAAGGGATATTTGTTGGGGGGGGGGGAGCAAAGCGTGAGAGAAGGTAGCCAAAATTAGACTCGCTACTCAAGTCCGCCACCTCCTGAAAGGATTTTATTGAAAATGGATGACCCCCATGAAAGCGCCCGCCGTCCCAGAGCCAAAATCATTCTCTGGGCTCAATTCCACATATTGAAGGAATGTCGAGAGTATTGTTAGAAAAACCAAAAACACAGAGAACACTTAGGATAGGTAAACAAGTCGATGCTGAAGAGCACTTCAGGGGACGGTTGAGCAAATGGCAAGTCCGGGCGGGTTCCAAGCAGGCACCTCGCCCCTCCGGGACTTCCACGCAGTGGTGTGTGGAAAGGGAAAGAGAGGTTTTCTCTCATGGAGAGACAAGAGGCAGCTCTGAGTGACTCAAAAAGGCAGACTTTAAACTCAAAAGAGGTTTGCTTGATCTTAACCAAAAGGCGAAGAAGAAGATGGCGAATGGAAAAACGTGTGCACACACCTCCTCCCCAGAAGAAGAAGAAGAAGAAGAAGAAGAAGAAGAAGAAGAAGAAGAAGAAGAAGAAGAAGAAGAAGAAGAAGAAGAAGAAGAGGGAGGAGGAGGAGGAGGAGAAGAAGAAGGAGAAGGAGAAGGAGAGGAGGAGGAGGAGTTTGGATTTATATCCCCCCTTTCTCTCCTGCAGGAGACTCAAAGGGGATGACAATCTCCTTGCCCTTCCCCCCTCACAACAAACACCCTGTGAGGTGGGTGGGGCTGAGAGAGCTCCGAGAAGCTGTGACTAGCCCAAGGTCACCCAGCTGGCGTGTGTGGGAGTGCACAGGCTAATCCGAATTCCCCAGATAAGCCTCCACAGCTCAGGCGGCAGAGCTGGGAATCAAACCCGGTTCCTCCAGATTAGATACACGAGCTCTTAACCTCCTACGCCACTGCTGTGGAGGTGTAGCAAGGGGGGGAAGCGCCCAGTGCACTGGTGCGTCCTCTTCCCTGTCCCGCCCCGGAACGTCCCCGCCACGCCCTCACCACACCCACACAGGGGCGTGCACCCAGTGCGTCACACACCCCTTGGTCCCCTTGGTCCCCTTTGGATCTACGCCTCCACAGAACGAGAAATATTATTTCACATGTTGGTGGAAGCCAGAATGATCAACACAACTATTTTTAAAAAACGCCAGGGACCATTCCTAAGCAGAGGGAAAAGCTGGAGGAATCACCAGGGCTCAGTTGAATAAATAACACACTGTTATGTATGTGTGTTAAAGAAGCCATTGGAATATTTCAAATGGATGGGAAAAGATTTAGAAATTTCCAAAATGGCTCACAAAGTGGCATTCCGTGTTAATCCTGCAAGGGGGCAACTCCACCCCCAAAGCAGTTTCTACAGTCAGGAAAAAGCTTTATTTTTGAGTTTTCTGTGATTATCAAAGCGGTTCTGGGAACAGCCCGCTGTCAGAAACAAAATACCCCATTCTCTTCCCGCCTACGCATCCAAGACACACGAAGCTGGCTTACACTGCATCAGACCCTGAATCAAAGTCAGTATTGTCTTCTCAGACTGGCAGGGACTCTTCAGGGTCAGATGAAGAGGTCTTCTGCATCCTTTTAGTGGGAGATGCCAGGATTAAATTTGGGACCTTCTGCCTCCACGGAGATGCTCTGCCACCGAGCCACAGCTTCTTTCTACTTCAGCCTCCCGCTCTGTTGACAAAGTATAGTGAAGCAGGAGTAGCCTTCTAGGGAAATGACTGGATCGGAGCACCCAGCAAGTCTATCACGTGAAGCTACCAATAGGTATTTGGGGCCACAGGGCAAGACCACGGAGCCACACCCTCCACACTCCTGCAGCTGAATGGCACATGACGTTTTTTCTCTCAGACCAAGTTCAGCATCCAGAGGAAAGCCTGAGCTTCCATCTTGTCTTAGAACAAGGCAACCACCCAACAAACCCAAGGTTTCGGTGCTCATGGCTGCAGGCGGCCCCTGCGTAGTGGCATGCTAGAAGCCAGACTTCATTTCAGCAGGGTGGTGATCCTAGGGTAAGGTGACCAGATTTTCAAGGTTTAGATGCAGGACGCGCGTGCGTGCTTGGCCGGGCATAGGAGCCGCCCTGCCTTTAAGGGGTGCTCGGGTTTCTGCCGGCGGCCCCTGGGTCACAGGGTTGGGAAGCGGGCCCTTAAAACTGGCAGAGCTCTGGCTTTCCCAATCTTGTGAGCCGCATGCCGGGAGGCTGCTGGACTGCCTTCTGGGAACATCTGCCTGCTTCCCGCCTCTGTGACAGGGCAGGAAACTGGGAGCGCCTAAAGAAGAACAGTGCGCCCCTGGCGTGATTGCCTGGGGGGGCGCATTTCCAGCCTCGCCCCTGTGACAGGGCGGAAAGGGATGTTTCAGCTGCAGTGCGCAGCCTCCAAAAAATCCGGGAGAATTAAACAACCCCAGTGGGGACAAATTGGCTCGTGCTGGACCTGTCCACGCCAAAAGCGGACGCCTTGGTCACCTTATCCTAGGGCTCCATGCAATTGATTCTGTTCCCCGTTTGCAGAAAGAGAACCAGGCAATGGAAGCATTCATGTGCTATCCTAAACAAAGTCACGCCCTTCTAAATCCATTGAGGTCAATGGGCTTAGAAGGGTGTAATCTAGTCCAATTCCAATTCCAAAGCCTTTATTGGCATTATAAATTGCAGACTTAATAAAAAGGGCATTTGTCTATTGACTAAAACTTTAAAATACATTAAAATCTACACTAGCCATTTGCAACCAGACCTTGTAAACCGCGCATATAGAAAATAAATTAGCCGTTACTACTTTGTAGGCAATGATTGAGCCTGACCAGATAGTGCCTCAAAAAACTCACAACATTCTCACGTACAAAATCACAGGAACCATTGAGTAGAAAATTCATAACCAATTTGTCCCTGCTGCACTGAGAATCATTAATGCAAAGATAATCCCTCAGCGATTATATGGAGCCCCAATATGGATCACCCAAATTAAATCATCTTTCAAGTCGGTATAGGCATACTTTTTGCGAAGAATTTTGGGGTCACCAAGGTGTGTCTCCTATGACACCCTACGTAGAGAAACTGGACAAAATAGTATGGAACTGATGGCATGGATAAGAGCATTTAAGAAGGGTGTAACTCTGCTCAAAGAGAGCTGCAGGAGGGTAGCCATGTTGGTCCACAGTCAAAGAGCAAGATTTGAACCCACGACCACCAACCAGATTTGGAGGTGTAAACTTTTTGACAAAGCTCCCGTAGTCTGGTCAAGGTGGCGCTGTCAGGTACAGTGATGTCAAGGACACATTTATGCCATGCTCTCCCCCAGAGGCGTAGCAAGGGAGGAAAGCGCTTGGTGCACTGGTGTGTCCTTCGCCCCATCCCGCCTCGTCCCGCCCCAGAACGCCCTCACCACGCCCCCACAGGGGAGCACGCCCGATGTGTCACGCCCCCTGTCCCCTTGGAGCTACGCCTCTGCCCTCCCCTAAGTGTTCAGAGTTCAACACGTACATTGTCCTTACAACAGCCCTGTAAGGCACGCCAGCATGCTTGTCAATGTGCCAAGAAAAATAAAGATTTACAATTCAGCTGCACAAGAGGGGACAGCTTGTCTTCTGAAAGGTGTCAGAACATGTGTTTACATGGACAAAATCTAGATGACAGGTGGACCCTCCTTCCAGAAGGTGCCGTGTGCATAATTAGGGCTGTGTGCACAACTGTGTACCGTGTGCAAAGACAGATAAGACATGGGCACCTGATTGGCACCTCAATTGTATATAGTAAGCACAGACAACAGGGTGAGGTGTGCCTGGAAACACCTGTGGTCTGGCGGAGCCCTTTGACAGTAGTTAGCAATAAATAGAACTGCACTGGTGACTGTGTGTCTTTCAGTTCTTGTTTGCATTGCATCCTGCAAGGTGGTCTACTCACGAGTAAGCCGCTGCTTCAACAAAAGGCTGGTCCAAAATCACCCAATCGGTTTCAAGGCCGAGTAAGAATTTAGGGGGAACAGCTGCAGCTCAGTGGCAGAGCACCGGCTTGGCATGCAGAAGGCCCCAGGTTCTATCCCTGGCATCTGCAGGTAAAAAGACCAGGTGATGGAAAAGCCCAGCTCAGACCCTGAAGAGTCCCCAGCAGACTGAGTAGGCAACACCAGACCAAAAAGTCTGATTCAAAAATGTCTCCTTGTGCTCATCTTGCCAACCAGGACCTCCCAGGAGGCCTTAATCCCTAACCACTACCCGGCCTAACGCACAACATTGAGCGTGCCTCCCGTTACATTACGCCAGCCGTGATTCAAACAAGTACTCACAGCCGGCTCGTAACTTAAGTAAACTTGGACGACGCTGCTGGCCGCAGTTCCAAGTATCTCAGCCTCTTAACATTCTCTTCTACCCCAGACAGGCCGACTCAAGTGGCCCATCAAGTAGCTGATGCTCCAACCCACCTATAGCCTACAAAGAGCTTCCCGGCTCTGGATTCTCAATCGGAAAGAGGATTTCTCCACCTCTCACCAACACACAGCTGGAGAAATCCACGAGCCAGTAAGGAAGGTCCAAACACATCTCAGAAGCCAAAGGAAAGGCTCCAAGACGGAACAGACACTGCCAGATTCCCCCCTCTCCTGCACTCAACTGTGACCCTCGCGGCCCTGACCCAATGGACTGTTAATACTGTAAGTTTCTTCTCATAAGAGGAGCAATTTGTGGGCTGGAAGCCAAGGAGTCTTGTGAAGCTCCATCCTGCCAAGGGTGCGGGGAGGGAGGGGGAAGAGGCAATTGGCAAAAAAGAAGACGACATCTGGGTCATTAACAAGAGAAGATTTCTTCAAGGATCCCACGCAGAGGAAGAGAATACGACTCCACATGCGGGAGATGGGAGGGAACACAAAAACCAGACGTCTTCGGCATGCGCACAAGATTAAAAAGAATAATCGTCCTTCCAGCTGTGGCTTCCTCCTGTTGCATCTGCACGCGATGATGACCACTGGGTTTAGATATCTTTTCCTGAGATAAATATGTGAAGGACGGGCCCATCAGCAGCTGTCAGCCCTGACAGCGAAGCAGAACAGCTGGTCAGAAGGCTGGACTAGCGGGGCCTTTGGTTTGCTCCAGCAGGGCTGATGTTCTAACATCTATACTCAACGGCAGCGGGCTTCTGAATATCTGTGGCAAGGGAGCCAATCATAGAGGGCTGTTGACTTCAAGTCCAAACTGCTGGCCACCAGGATACTGTGCTAAATGGAACCTGGCTCTAACCTTCTTGTATCTGTACAGCCAGCATGATGTAGAATCATAGAATCGTAGAATTGGAAGAGACCCCAAGGGCCATCCAGTCCAACCCCCTGCAGTGTGGAAAAGCAAAGTTGCGCTTACCTGTCATTGTTGTTCATAAGAGTGTCTTCAGTGCAGGCACGCATTGGACTGCACTGAAGAGACAAAGATGAAGGGTTTGTTCGCCCTTGCAGGCAGCCATGTAGGCATTCTTCAGCATCCTCCAAGGATGCTCTGTTTGTGTTTGTGGATTTCAATGGCTTCTCTGGCTTCAATGGTCTCTCTCCGTCCTTTAATCAATAAGGGTCGCAGAAGTTAAAAGAGGGAGAGAGGTGGTGGTGGAATCCAAAATGTTAGTAACAGGTTCCCATGGTGGTGGGATTCAAACTGTGGCGTGAAGCGCCACGGGGCTGGGGCGGGCACGATGGGGAGTGTGGCCGGCACGACGGGCGGAGCATTCCTGGGCGCGGGTTGTGGCAAGACGCGAGCTGCTGTGCCGGTCAGCTGGCAGGAAACAAATGCACGCAGGCGCAGGCTGCCACCGCACCAGTGCACCTCCTGCTAGAGCTGCTTCAATCACGCTGGCAAAAATCACTCAATTAGTAACCCTCGCACACACACAAATAATTAGTAACCTACTCTAGGGGACCTGTGAGAACCTCCTGGATCCCACCTCTGGAGAGAGGCCATTGAAGCCATTGAAGCAAGAGAAGCCAGCCATAGATGCAGGCGAAACGTGAGGAGAAAATGCTACTGGAACACGGCCATACAGCCCGGAAAACCCACAACACCCCAGTGATTCCGGCCTTTGACAATACATTGAACAGAGGTGGTTTGCTGTGGCCTGCCTCTATACAGCAACCCTGGACCTCCTGGGTGGTCTCTCATCCAAGCACTGGCTGTGTCTGACCCTCCTTGGCTTCCAAGACCTAATGAGATCACGCCAGCCTAAGCCATCCAGGTCAGGACACTACATGCGCTAGGCCTAACAACCTGCAAATGTGCTTTGGCCAAAAAATCCCTCTCTGATGCTCGCTCTCTCTCTCTCAGTCCAAGGAAACTAAATCCAGTTCAGCTTCCTCTGGCAATTCCCACCGGTGGGGCAGAATGCAACAAGACGCATCTCTCCAAGTACAAAGTGTGCCTCCCCATTCAGTCCCCCAACAAAAAAGTCCTGTCCCTTAAATCACCAACTTTTGGGAAACACTGTACTTGGGTCTATTGCCACCAAATGCAAAAAAAAGTCTGGCTCCGTTTGCCCATCCACCAATATCCCCCCGCCCCCCACCCCTTTCTCAAGTTCCAGCCCAGAACGGTCCCAGCAGGGAGAGCTCATCGTTTATTACCATTTCACAGCTGCCGGTCAACTTTCTCACCCTCCTGAGACCAAAGCGGAGGGGATGCTGTGTTCCTCAGCGCCAGACCCTCCCTCAAAAACAACACCCTCGGCACACACATTGCAAGAAACGAGGCCTTCGCTCCTCTGCGTCGTGGCCGCCACAAAAGACAGAGGAAGGATTAAGGGGAGAGGACCCTGTTTTCCAGCAACCCCAAAGCTCTGCAAAGAGCCTGGATCCTGGGAAATAAACAGGCCTGGGCTTTACCGACCACTCACCCCATGCCAGCAATTTCCTTGCTCTGAGCCACCCTCCAGGAGCTTCTTACAAGCTCTGTAAAGGACTCTGAAAAGGGAAATTTTGCACGGGCTGGTTTAGAATTACAAAACCCCTCAGTATTACGAGCGCTTCTGCAGGGAAGAAAGAGAGACCGGGAGAAAGAAAGAACAGCCAGGAAAAAGGCAAATAAATAAATGGAAAAGCGTACACAAGACTGGTCATAAGAGAACAGGTTGGACGTAAGGGACAGGGCCTTGTCCTGCTGGAGACCCGGGTTCAAATTCTTGCTTAGCCCTGAAGTATGCTGGGTGACCATGGCACAGTCTGTCATGTTAAATTTCTGCCCAAAATCATTACAAAGTCAAGATGAAACTGGGTGGAGTTTGCTATTAGAGGAAGCAAAAGGAACGCACATATATTTATCTATTTGTTTGTATTTATGTATAGCTAGCTTTTCTTCCACTGGGATCCAAAATGGCTTACATCATTCTCTCTATTTTCTCCTCCCAACAATCCTCTGAGGTAGGTTAGGCCCAGAATAAGCCACTAGTCAGGGGTCTGCAACCTGCGGCTCTCCAGATGTTCATGGGCTACAATTCCCATCAGCCAATTGGCCATGGTGGCAGGGGCTGATGGGAATTGTAGTCCACAAACGTCTGAAGAGCCGCAGGTTGCAGACCCCTGCACTAGTTCAAGGTCATCAAGCAAGCTTCCATGGTGGAGTAGAGATTCAAACCTGGGTCCTCCAGACCCTAGTCCAACACTTTCTCATTACACCCTCTGGAACTGGTCCAGATGTTAGCTCTGTCTCTCCATGTCAATTCATAAGGACTACGCAGAATCCACTCCAAGTGTATGGATTATGCACGAGCAGTACTCCAGTGCCCTGCAAATCCATTCACGGGGAAGCGCTTCTAAAAATCTTGGAAACGGGTTCTATCATGTGGCACAGAGTTTCAACGGCAACATTCTGTTCTTTAATCCAACTTAATAATTGCTTGAAAGGTTTTTTTTTAAAAGGTGCCCCCCATTACAATTGACATCTTCGTTTTGTATTAGTTAAGGAGTTTTAATAAAGGCAGGCAGAAATTGCAAATGGCACAGGGCACCTGAGAAGAGAGGGAAAGAGAGCGGGAATACACGCCTCTAAGAGCCAACTTTGTAAAGCAGCCATGCCCAATATGGATCAGAACCAGATCGGAGAGGAAGAGTTAATCCCTGTGGGTTCATTTTGCTTCCCACCAACACAACAGCTTTTTTTGGAGCGGAAGTTGCACACTGGGAGATTAAAGCACGGATCGTTGTGATTCCATTTGATTAAAGATGGCAGCGACAAAGAGACATTCTTGCAACGGCTGAAAAAGAAAGAAAACAATGCTTTCCGCTTTAGAAATGCTGTTTTATTCAGATGCATTTTTTTAAAAAAAATTAAAGATCAATTAAATTTCAGGAGCAGATTTAAACTGAGCCAAGTCGCTGGATCAATCAATTTATGATTATTTTAAAACTGAGCGACAGCCCTGCACAGAGTTCTTCTTCAGGTAGAGCTGTTCAAGTAAGACGGTGATGCATGTCCAGACAGATGTTACGTGGTATGATCTTAAAAAACAAAAATGGGAGAAGTTTTAAAGCAGGAAAAAAATGACTTTGGGATTAGCAGTCAACTGGATCTTGCTGGAATCATATCCTCCGTACCTTTAATTGGTTTTTTCCCCCCTCTTGCCAGTGCTAACGTCACCTAAGAATCTACGATCAAGATGGGCGCAGCCATTAAGGCAAGATCAGGCAACAATCTCCAGGTAACAGATTTTGGGATATCATTATAAAAGATCCCAAGGAATCAACCATCTGGTTTGTAACTTTGTGCCATTTGGATGCAGGTGCCCAAAAGTCTTTGCTTGTTCTGTTTAAAAAGGAAGAGCCGATTAAGACAGAAGAAAAAACGCAGTGTTTGGAAGTCTGAAAAATGCACCCAATCACATGCAGCAGCGTAAGGAAGGAAGGAATATAATATGTGTCTGTCCAGAGTACAACCCAGACAAAGCATAAAAGAAACAGAGAGCATGTAATACATTGTTGAAGGAGAAAGATGTGATTTATGCTGGATAACAAAGCATGTTTTCAAGATCACAGATGAAAAGCGTACAGAGAGGCTTAGTAAGGGCAGCACGCCTGACCTGCAGCCTGGCACAGCATAATACAGTCTAACAGGGGATGATGCTGAGATCACAGGAGGGAAAAAGAATCAGATGTAAGCAATGTTGGTCAGAAAAACAGCCCACCACACAACAGGTCCTGTGCAGGAGCAGTCTACCTGAACAGTGAGAATTGCAGAAGCACTATCATGAAAGGACTGTCGTGATTCTTAGGCCCACGTGCTGATGCACCAACAGATAATTACATAATCCATCCACCTTCACAAACACAACTGCACTAATGAAGAAAATGTCCTCCCTGAGCACCCGCCGGGACATAATACGCTCCGCTGAATTAGTTTTTCTTCTTCATGAGAGGCAACTCCTCCACCTGCACATCTCCTTCCAGTTTCTTATCCCTGACTGTGACCCAATCTCAGGAAGAAACACGATAAGATCAATTCGCTCATCCCCCCAGTATGCTGTCTCTCCGGCAGAGTTCAAGGTCCACATGAGTAACAGAGCAAAAATGCAACAGAGTCAATCATAGCGGAAGGAGCAAAGATAAGGGCACTTGGAGGAATGCACGTTCCCTCCCCCTCTTCCCCGACTTCACGTTTTTTCTTTAATTGAATATCCACTTCCTTCCACAAAGACGTGGCACTCAAAAGAGTCGGAATGCAAGTCATCCTGAGCTGTACATAAACACGGGGATCTCCGTAATAACTGTAGTCACATTCGGAGAGAAATCTGAGACACTCAGGCCAAAGAGAAATTGCTCAAGGGATAGTCAGGGGTTTTGTGGGGGGTGGGGGGTGGGTTCAGATGAATGGGCAAAGAGGTGTGTGTGGGGGTAATTAGAAGATTAAGGATCCTGATATTATTATTATTATTATTATTATTATTATTATTATTATTATTATTATTATTATTATTATTATTATTATTATTATTATTATTATTATTATTGATACAAAACAGTTACACACAGCAAGCATTATTATTATTATTATTATTATTATTATTATTATTATTATTATTATTATTATTATTATTATTATTATTAAAGCTTCTATACTGCCCTCCCCCAAAGGGCTCATATTAATGTACAGATCCTCAGCTTGTGATGGAGTTAAACTTCAGGTAACAATTCTTCCCCCTTTTGATGAAAATTATACATTTTTATCGTAAGCAATAAAGGTTAGTATTGCATTGAACCCCATTCCTTGTATCTCAAGACAGAAGTAGATGTGCCCTTCACTCTCCCACCTTTCCTAGCGGCCGCCAAGTGTTTGTAGAAAGTGGGAGGCGTCAAGAGGTGATTTTAACCAGCAGGGCTTCTGATTGGCTGTACAGATTTTTAACAATATTGCGGCTACCATAGCACAAGCATCTTCTCGGCATGACTAAAGGTAAACTACGGCAGCCACTGTGACTGCCTTCTCTTACAGCAGTCATTTCGTGGCAGGTTCCTCCTTTTGCGGCAGCCATTTTTGGCTGGCTCCTCCTCCGGTGGCAGCCATTTTGTGGTTGCACCCACCACCCTGTGTCCAGATTCCAACAGCAGGCTTAAAAAGCTGGGGAGTCCTGACTTGCATCTATCCTGTCATTTAAATCCAGAATACAGCTTATTTTTTCATCCATCAAAAGGCAAGAAAACATTCAACAACAGTAGAAAGCCACCCAGCAGACATCAAACGATCTGAGGAAACACAGACAGCAAATTACAGTGCTAGCCAGTTCTTCCAAAGACTTAGCCAATGTTTGCTTTACCAGTTTCCTGAAAGAAACAAGAGTGCATGGAAGTCTGTCTGGTCTGTTCCACAGTGCCAGGGCACCACACAGCAAACCTCACTTCTTAGACCTTCCCCACAGGCAATCAAAGATGCCAAGGGTCTTCCAAGTGTCCCAGGAGTCACACAGGCACAAAGGCTCAGAGAGGGGAAGGCGGAACCTTATGGACCTGTCAAGAGTTCCAGCTGGCAGCCTAAAACAGAACAGTCTTCCTAACCAACAGCGCCTTGCAGGATAACAGCGTTCCCTCAATCCATGGATTCACCTCCTTGGGATAATGGCGTTCCCTCCTTCGTTTCCTTCCCCACTTGGCTAAAGCACATGTTTTATACGCTGAGAGACTAAGATGAGAGAATTTGCCCTGTTCAGTGCCCTGACCCAGATGGGCTAGCCCTGTGGTGGTGAACCTTTGGCACTCCAGATGTTATGGACTACAATTCCCATCAGCCACTGTCAGCAGGGGCTGATGGGAATTGTAGTCCATAACATCTGGAGTGCCAAAGGTTCGCCACCACAGGGCTAGGCTCTCACAAGCTAAGCAGGGTCAGTCCTGATTAGTACTTGGATGGGAGACCACCAAGGGAAGGCAAGAGAGGCAGGCAATGGCTACCCACCTTGCTTTCTCTGCCCTGACCCAGATAAGCCAGGCTAGCCCAACCACACCAGATCTTAGAAGCTAACAGGGTTAGCTAACAGGGTTAGCTAACAGGGTTAGCTAACAGGGTTAGTCCTGGTTAGTACTTAGATGGGAGATCACCAAGGAAGTCCAGTGTCCCTATGTAGACACAAGCAAGGGCAAGCCACCTCTGTCTGTCTCTTGCTTCAAAATTGTGACACGGTTGCCATTAGCTGATGGCATCATCATCATCATCATCATCATCATCATCATCATCATCATCATCATCATCATACTGATGATGTCAATCTCAACAGTGCGCATGCAGAGAATAAAGCACTTTCGACCCACTTTGCAGCTTGATTTTACTTGTGTGGGACAGCAAAACCTACTTGCAAAGAATTGTGAAAGTGAATTGAAAGCGCATTATTCTGCATGTGCGGAAGGGGCCTAAGAAATGTGAAAGGAGAGGGTTCAAGAGAAAAGAACTTGAAGCGGATACCACTGGAGGGTCTTAGAATCAGGAGACTGGGGGGCAGGATGCAGATTTGACCTCCAGATGCCGACCCAGTCCCATATTCCGGGTTTCATTTTTTGAACAGCACTCTCAGGTTTCACAAAGCTTATGTTTTTGAAGAAGAGTCTCTTTTGTTCTGGAGGCCCCAGAAGTGTGTACATGGGGGCTGAGGGTGCCAGTTGGAATGTTCTTTGTTGGCTCAAACAGCGCTCGGGGGGCTTTCTGCATTATTTGCTCACCTGCTCCTGGGCAGAATACACAAATCAGGGAGGCGGCATCAGATGGCTTTGTCTGCAAAAACCAACAAAGCCTTTAGCTTAAAGCTAACAGTTTGAATCATTTTAGAAATATCCGAAGCCATCCACTCCGAGGCAAAGACCTGAACAGTCACTGAACACTCACGGGCAAAGAAGAAGAAGGAAGAGTTTGGATTTATATCCTCCCTTTCTCTTCTGCAAGGAGACTGAAATGGGTTTACAATCTCCTTTCCCTTCCCCCACCCACAACAAACACTCTGAGAGAGCTCCGAAGAACTGTGACTAGCCCAAGGTCACTCAGCTGGCATGTGTTTGGAGTGCACAAGCTAATCTGGTTCACCAGATACGCCTCCACAGCTCTAGTGGCAGAGCGGGGAATCAAACTCAGTTCTCCAGATTAGAGCACACCTGCTCTCAACCACTACACCACGCTGGCTCTCACCACGCAACCCTCTCTATGCCATTAGCTTTCTATGTGACAGCAACTACAGAGAAGCATTCTGTCTGGGAAACTTCTAAAGCTGTGCAGCCCAGACAGACAATCTGAGCTGCTTCGAGTTGGAACGGAGTCGTCATCAACAAGGCACCAGAAACTCCCAATACCGACTGCCTCGTGTACTTAGCTTCCGCTCAATCTAATCCAGTCAAGGGGCTGCTGAGAGGCTACAACCTCACTGCAGTTGCGTTATTTCATTTCCCAGTAAAATTTATCAATCACATTCTCCGCTGCGATGGCTGGAAGCAACATTAAACCCTCTAAGTCCTGGGGGAAAGGGCTGGATGCAAACACAAAGGAAAGAGAGCTGGGTTTAAACGTCTGAGATCTAAAACTGCAAAACGTTCCAAGTTGACAATGTCTGTGAGAAATGATTTCAGCAGAAGTGCAACCTGAACTTCGGTAGCCGGCAAGATAATCGGGGCTCTGTTTTTGCCACACGTCCCCAGAAGTGCACGGCTTCGATTCCCAAGACTGTTTCCAATCTTGTAGAAAAACACAACTTGCTCGCTCTGGCGATGACAAAAATACGCTCACTGAAATCTGAGAAGCCGGGTTTCCAGCAGCTGGCGGCCGGACTCCAATTTGAAACTTCAAGTTTCTTGCCCTTATGACTACAACAGATGACCCTGGAAGTGTAACGCCAACGGCTGGGCCCTCTGGGGACAACGCAGGACCCAATGAGATTTCTAGAGTTCTGCCTAGCTTCCTGCCAAGCCGTGAAGGCCTTAAATAGCTAGATTTGAGGCCAGCGGAGACTTAGAAAGCAACAAGGTTTGGGAGGCATGAGCTTCCAAGAGTCAACACTCCCTTCGTCAGATATGAGTCAGCATGGCAATCTCTGAGTCCTATATCTCAGTTAGCGATTGGGAGGGGTAGTGCAAAGAAGGAGCTCAGAATTCAAAGGTGCAATGCAATTGTAATCAATTAGATTAGACCAGAGAAGAAATGCTTAGGGGCAGAAAATAAGCACCTGTAATAAGAATCTTATATCCCTATGCAACTCCTGGGAGGTGTCCATTGTTCCAGAACAGGGGTCTCTACCCTATGACCCTCCAGATGTTCATAGACTACAGTTCCCAGGGGCTGGTGGGAATTGTAGTCCATGACCATCTGGAGGGCCATCGTTCAGAGACCCCTGTTCTCGAGTGCTACTGGAATCCAGGGCCCTTTCCCCACTTACCTTAAGCCCCGCGCTACTCTCTTCAAGTAGCCCGGGGTCCAGCTGCACTCCCCACTTCGGGGCGGCGAGAACGCAGCCGCCCCGACACTGCCTCTCTCGCGCCCCCTCAGCGTGCGTAATTCCTGGCGCCTTTTGAAATGGCGCCTTTTGATGAAGCTGGGGCACGCGCCAGGAATTGTGCGCGCTGGGAATTGCGAGCAGCGTCCCTCGGACAAAGGTAAGTGGGGAAAGGGCCCAGATGTTCTTCTGCAGATTCCAAAACTACCCTCTGAAACAGTCTTAAATAAATACTGCAAAATGCAGAAGGCGGCACCGTTTTCATTCTGAACTATTTGCTCACGCTACATAATTTATACAGGTCTCATAACCAGAAATATCTTAAGCTTAGGATTTGGATGGTTTAGGGCAATCGTTTCTAAAGACAGGGTACACAAAAACCTCGGCTGCAGTGAGCCCAAAAGACTGAGGGACTCCAAAATGAACTCAGAAAACCATGCCAGACTCACCTTCCACACAGTGCTCCACCTCCTCCAGGTTGCGCAAAGTAATCCTCATGAGGCTGGAGTTTAACATCAACTCGTTCTTGTGAGCAGGCCACATGTGGTGCGGGGCAGGGTTCACAAAGAAAATCCGTGTGTCCCCCGTGGAGACCTGGTTGTCGCAAATCACGGGGTCCCCAAACCCGCCAATCATCACTTTGTTCCCGCCGTCCAAAAGGATCTCATGACTCACAGCTTCTTTGCCTTTCAGGTATCTCCAGACCCTCACCTGGAGAAAGAGACAGACGGGCATTGATTACGAATCCCTCTGCTAGACTCTTAAATATTCCAGACACCTCAAGGGGATAGTTAATCCTTACCCGTCAATTGGAGCAGTCTGCAATTTATGAACACTCACGTTTCATTAGCTAAACTGTAAGAGGCAACTGTCCTCATTTTCCAGCCAGCGTCTCTTTCCACATGCTGAATTTTTTTCCCATTAAAATGAGCATGTCTGTCAACATTGTTTTTGAAAAGACAGAAGTGCAGATGGCGACAAAGGAATAACCCACAATAGCAACCATAAGCAAACCCAAACAAACAAATGAGGAAACATTATGAAATTCAAAAGAAGTGAAGAGGGGCACAACACCTCATCCCTAGTTAAAATCCACTTCAGGGACCTCCACCTTCAGAAACAAGGGACATAGTCTTTTTGGTGGTGGCACCAGGTCATTTTCGTTTTCGTTTTCCCCCTGCTTCTAAGCTGACCTGCTGATTTCTGTGGTTGCGCTTGTTTTCCTCAGCCTAAAGATACCCCACTAATATATTTTTTCATCCAACTTTTATAACAAAATTCAGCTGGTCTAACTGTTTAAGTGGCCTGGCTGGTTTTGTGGATAGTCTCTTGCTGCTGTGGTTTTATAATTTATTGCTATCCAAATACAGCTGCTGGAAGTCACCTAGGAAGCGTTTGTGGTAAAAGTGACACAGTATAAATATTTTAAGTAAACAAATGCATGTGGCAGCTAAGCCCGGTGACAACTTGGATTGCAAAACTTCACGGTGGCATCTGAGCAAGTTTCCAGTTTGTCCCACCTCTCAGGACTTGACTATTCTATTGACAAGTAAGAAGAATGTGGTGAGAGCATTGTGTTCTACAGCCGTGGAAACCTGGGTTCAAATCCTGCCATGAAATTCAGCGGGTGACTTTAGGCCAGCCTCTCTCTCACAACAAACCTTGCAGGGTCGTTGTAATAACCAAAAGGAAGAAAGGCAAACTAAATCCATTGCCATAAACTCCATGGAGGAGCAGTAAAATAAAAACGGGGTAGATTTGGCCAAGAGACACGGCCACAAAATCAAGGACAGGGCTGAAATCCAAGCTAAAAAAATCTCACAGCAATCCTCGCCAGCAACAGAACTGGAAATTGACCTTGCTCCCCAACTGGTGATAAAGATGAAGACCCAAAGATCACGGCAAGATGGGCAGACCCGATACTAATGAGGGAGGGAGAGATAGAGAAGGACAGAACTTGGAGACAAAAATATGGGGCCACCAATTCCACCGTGGTCTCAGCATCCAACCACACCCCAGTAGGATAAGTCTGCATTACGCAACTTGATGTGTGATAGGCCGGTTTACTTAAAACAGTTATAAACATGTTCAGTTAAAACACCGTTGAAACCCATAAATCAAGTTAACAATGCATCAGGTCCATCAAGTAAAACTCCCAAATGTTTACCCTGTGTTGCACAATCCATTATACTGTAACTGTGAGCTCTAGTCAGCAACAAGTATTTCTGGGCAAGTCGTCTTCCTCTATGCTTGAAACCGTCTGCCTATGAATCGGTTTAAGGAGCAGAAATCGAGCTCGGCCATGCTGGCAGCAGCTGATGGGAATTGTAGTCCACGAACATCTGGAGCACCATAGGTTGGCCACCCCTGACCTCGGGGGTCCTTGCAAGAGAGAACTTACTGCAGCTTCCAGAAATAACGCATCGCAAAATTTTATTGATGTTCCCGGAAGGACAACGATGGCGTTAAAAGAAACTATCCACGTTCCCAAACTTTGCAATTTGCTTAGTTATGTTATCATCCCTGGTTTTCCATAATTGAAGAAAAAATTGCCTCTATCGGACTGTCAGTGGATTCACTTTGCCCTTTGTCCTATTCAGAAGCTTATAGGAAATTAAAAGGTCAACTATTGGATAGAGAGTTCTCTACCCTACTCACCGCAGCCAAGAAAACGTGCTCCCCCCCTGTATTTTTCTCTCCCATTTGAATGGGGCCACTTGGCACACCACCTGCATTGCTTAATAAACCCTGCTCAAAGGAGAGCCATAATGCTCGCCAGGTTTAATGTTATGCCTTCTGCCTTGTTACATGGCAGATTTAATAAGCAAGAAAAGGCTAAAAGATTGTGCCCATGTAACGATGGCTCAGTTGAATCTCTGGCCCACCAATTACTTCACTGTCTCAGATTCAAGGAAATCAGATCCAAGTATGTGAATCTCACTCCTTTACATTTACCCGATCTCCCCGATTTAATTAGATTACACGACTTGTTGGACAACCCTGATCCTTCTCTCTGTATGATAGTGGCAGACTTTCTCCTGGAAATTACTAAATGCCAGAAGATTTCCTTCATCCTAACATGTATATCCTGTATTGTATATGCTTTTTAAATCTGTTTTTATTATTGTTGTACTGCTGTCTATGCCAATAAAGGCTTGCTTCTTCTTAGTTATGCTATCACAAGCATGCTATCACAAGATGGAACACGGCCCATTAAATTTCATAAGGTCACATTCCTAGTTATTGACAACTAGTGACCATGAGGACAAAATGGAACCTCCATGTAATGAAGAAGTCTACCTTTGATCACAAGGAGCTCAGAGGAAGCTATTCTCTATCTCGCTGTATGTAGGAGTACCCCAGCATTGTATGGTGTAGCAGTTTAAAGTGTTTGGACTAGCATCTGGAAGAGCAGCGTTCGAATCTCTTCTCTGCCATCAAAGCTTGCTGGGTGGTCCTGAGCCAGACGCATAATCTCTGCCCAACCTTCCTCGCAGGTTTTTATGAAGATAAAAAGGAGAAGAGGAGAATTATGCCAGCCATCTTGGGTTCCCAATGGGAAGATGGCAGGGGATTGAGAGAGAGATAATTAGTTGGCCAATGGTTAGAACAGAATGCAGGACTAGAAGCCCTTGGCAGGATCTAGCCAAGAAAGTTCTTACATTCAGTGTCTCATTTCAAAAGAAAGCAGAGAAGGAAATCCTGTTCTCCAGTCATGAACATGTTTGGCTTTGAGGCAGCAAAGTTTTGTGGCCATGTTTCACCTCAAGAACAAACACAGCTGTCAACCGCAACTGTTCCTGTAGAAGACAAACCCTTCCCAGCTTTTCGAGGGTCTCTGTGGCAAAGAAGACAGAACTGGAAGCCAAACAGAAAGGGGGGGCAGTACAGAAAGAGGGGAGCAATGGTGGGATTCAGCCACTTCGGCAGAACCGGTTGTTAAAATGGTGCTTGTAAACAACCGGTTGTTAAATTATTTGAATCCCACCACTGGGGCGGGGGGGGGGGGGGGGCTATTAAAAGCAACAACAACAACAACAACAAAACAGTGTGTGATTTACTATGCTTCAGAGCAAAACGGGCAAAGTCTTCTGCTCAACTGAGTTACATACCCAGCTAGCACAAGTTCTTCCGAAAAGCCATCAACCTGGGGCAGCAGAAAGCATTTTGGCTGGGAGCAGAGGGCCCACATATCCATGCAATAAAAGTCCTATTAGGGGGGTCACTGTCTTCTTTCCAAGCAGTTCGGCCAGAAAACCGTTCTAGGCAGAGATAAAAACTGCTAACTAGCGGGAGATGATGCCACATTCTCAGAACAGCACAGAAACTTATGTGCTTAACGGGAACATCATCATTTACAAAGAGACAGCGAATAGGGACGATATCGATGGGTCAAGCTGGCTCGATCTCCTGAGATCTCAGAAACGAAGCAGGGGGATCACAAAGGAAGTCAAGAGTTGCTGAGCAGAGGCAGGCCATGGTAAACCACCTCTGCTTGACTTTTGACCTAACCTGGATGGCCCAGGCTAGACCAATCTTGTCCAGTCTTGGAAGCCATTTATTTAATCTACTTATTCCAGCTAAGAAGGGTCAGCCTCACTTAGTACTTGGATGGGAAGTCCAGGGCTGCTGCGCAGAGGCAAACCACCTCTCAATATCTCTTGCCTTGACAAGGGTCGCCATAAATCAGTTGTGGAACCACAGCACCACAGAATTGCTGTAAAGAGAGACACAACAGAAGGAACTCCCCTTTATTGTATTGTCAGCAAACTGCATTCACATAACATACCTCTTTATCAAGGATTTCAAGGCATATATGTGGAAACGTGAACATTTTAATACTCTATATATGCTCAGAGGCACTCCTCCTCACGGCCTTTCATTTGACAAAGCTCATCTTGGCATTCAAAGCAGATTCAGAGGCTCAGCCTCGACTTAAGCCTGCAGCGACCATAGCAATCCCTCTGTCTATTTATCATAGCAAACATATAGTTTGCTTTTCCGTAGTGGCTTAAAGTTAGATCTCTGGCAGATCACTTCTCCCAGCTGCATACAAATACCCAGGATTATCTGCAGTCACGTGGTCTGTTCCAGCCACTCCCAAATCCCAGCAAGTTTGGGGTGGGATTGTTTTAATCAAGAGGACCCCAGCCCGGCTCCCAATCGTGCCACAAACTCTTCTGGGTGGCCTTCATCGGCTCCAAGCCACAGTCCTTTGCCCCCAAGGACAGCAACATTGGCCAACCTTTCAGGTACAAGGCTATAAATAATGCTCCACGCATTACAGAGGGGATTCATGCAAATCCTAGTTATTCACTTTTATTAAATTTTGAAAAGAAAACAGAGCCCTCGCTGAACCTTTAGCTGCTGGAAGTAACAGAGGTTAGAGACAGATCACGAGAATTCCAGCTAACAATTCCATTGGTCTACATTAACTGAAAAGACTCCCAGACATGCAAAATCACCAATTTTTAAAAAAATGTCAAACACTGCAATCCAAGAAGTGTCCTTTTGCGCCTGCTGAAGCATTCTAAACCTCTCTACATTGTATTGTCAAAGGCTTTCACGGCCGGACTCATTGGGGTGTTGTGGTTTCTCTGGGTTCAGCCACAGATGCAGGCGAAACGTCAGGCCATACAACACAGAAAACCCACAACACCTCTCTAAATTCTGTGTACTGAGACCATAGACCAGGGGTCTGCAACCTGCGGCTCTCCAGATGTTCATGGACTACAAATCCCATCAGCCCCTGCCAGCATGTCCATGAACATCTGGAGAGCCGCAGGGTGCAGACCCCTGCCATTGACATAACCACTGAAGGGTGCAAACTCGGGCTTGAGAAAGTCCCGCAAATTTGAGGGCAGAGGGGTAGGGGGGAGTTTGAAGAGGGGACAGACCACAGCAGGAATGGGATGCCTCCAAATCCCCCCTCCCGAGCTGCCATGTTCTCCAGGCAAGCTGTGGTCTGGAGAGCAGTGGTCACTGCAGGAAAAGTCCAGGTCTCCCATGGAGGTTGGTATCAAAGAGCAGGAGAGACGGCGGACTTTCAAAAACCCGGTCCTTCTCTGATTTCAGGAGAAATTTAAAACAGGAGGAAAGCCTTTGCAGTGGGCTGTAAGGGGGGGGGGCAAGCAGATGGAGCCAACAGGCCCCCACCCAGCCTTTGGAGCACCAGCAGCCTTCAGCTTCCAAGGGCAGACCTCGCCTTCCCCAAGGAGGGCTTCCTTTCTTGCAGAGAGCTGGCCACCCGCCAGCCAGCAGAACCATTTCAAGGTAAAGGAACCAGAACAGACAGGTCAGCCCCCCACCCCCCACCCCCCCGAAGTACATAGATATCTTTTGTTTTCTCTATCAGGAAGACTTGAGGTGCGGGAGGGAGAGGGAGAGACAGCTTGCCTCTTAGAGGGTAGAGAAAGAAGGCACGTCTACACACAGACGCATAGGTGAGACGGGCAAGCAGCAGGAGCTGCAGAGGTAAGGAATGCGCTGGGCACGGTGCCAGAGGAGCACGCTGCCAAGAAACAGCACAAACCTACTTCCCTCCCTGGTCAGCGCTCAGAACCTGCCCACTGCCAGCTGTTTGCCAAGCTGCGCCCTACGGCTACACTTTACCCCAGATTCAAGTCGAGGCAGCAAAGGGGAAAATAAGCAAAGGGCCCCACCTGTTTTCTGTGCAAAGCAGAAGAAAAGACAACTGGCGCTGTGCAGAACGTCCCGGGCAGGGCTGGGAGTCACAGCCCCAGCCCCCAAGTGGGGGGAAGACGCTTCTAGGTTGGGTAGTGAGATGTTTTTAGGGCACTTGTTCCTGCAGGCTGCTCACTGAGAGTGGCAAAGAGGGTTCTCTCCTCCTTTTTAACCTTGCAACAACCCTGCAAGGAAGGGCAGGCTAGCAAGTGGCCCAAGGACACCCTGAGAGTAGGAGATCTGAACACAAGTCTCCTGGTTCCTAGTTTGAAGAAGAAGAGTTGGATTTATATCCCCCCCTTTCTCTCCTGTTAGGAGACTCAAAGGGGCTTACAAACTCCTTTCCCTTCCCCCCTCACAACGAACACCCTGTGAGGTAGGTGGGGCTGAGAGAGCTCAGAAGAACTGTGACTAGTCCAAGGTCACCCAGCTAGCATGTGTTGGAGTGTACAGGCTAATCTGAATTCCCCAGATAAACCTCCACAGCTCAGGCGGCAGAGCAGGGAATCAAACCCGGTTCCTCCCAATTACAGCACACCTGTAAGGAGGTAGGGATGGCCACTAACCTGGATAGCTTTAAAAAGGGCTTGGACAGATTTATGGAGGAGAAGTCGATCTATGGCTTCCAATCTTGATCCTCCTTGATCTCAGATTGCAAATGCCTTAGCAGACCAGGTGCTCAGGAGCAGCAGCAGCAGCAGAAGGCCGTTGGTTTCACATCCTGTACGTGAGCTCCCAAAGGCACCTGGTGGGCCACTGCGAATAACAGAGTGCTGGACAACGGACTCTGGTCTGATCCAGCAAGCTAGTTCGTATGTTCTTATGCTCTTAACCACTATGCCACTGCTGCTGTTTGCCACATTTAACCACTGCATCGCGCTTGGCTTCAATTATTGGTCTTTCAGCGTCCAAACTACTTCAGCTCCGAGTCCTGTAAAGAAAGGCTTTTTATTGCCCGGATTACAACTATGGCCGCCCGTCCCTACTGCCTCCGGTACGCTTAAACAGCACAGTGATCACTGTTCCATTAGCAGCTATTAAATAATATTTATACAGATCCTCTGAAGATCCTCTGAAGATGCCAGCCACAGATGCAGGCAAAACGTCAGGAGAGAATGCTGCTAGAACCCGGCCATACAGCCCGGAAACCACACAGCACCCCAATATTTATACAGCTTCACCCATGCAGGCGATGCCTTGCAGATAGGCTGCTCTTTTCCCAGGAAGAACCCACAATTGCATCCCCCCTCTTGCTTTAGTTTTGATTTTGAGTTTGCGTTAAGTGCCATCAAATTGCTTCCGACTCAAGCAGACCCAATGAATGAATGTCCTCCAAGAAATCCTATCTTAACAGCCTTGCAAACGGAGGACTGTGACTTTCATGGATCAGTCAATCCGTCTGATGCTGTAATATCCTCATTTCCTGCTGCCTTCAACTTTGAGCTTAGACCTCTGTTTTTTACTCTGTGGTGTGGCTTTTAAGCTACACTTACAGATTGCGTTTTATGCCTGTCTGCTTAGTGGATATTTTAAGAACATAAGAACTAGCCTGCCGGATCAGACCAGAGTCCATCTAGTCCAGCTCTGTGCTACTCACAGTGGCCCACCAGGTGCCTTTGGGAGCTCACGTGCAGGATGTGAAAGCAATGGCCTTCTGCTGCTGCTGCTCCTGAGCACCTGGTCTGCTAAGGCATTTGCAATCTGAGAGCAAGGAGGATCAAGATTGGTAGCCAGAGATCGACTTCTGCTCCATAAATCTGTCCAAGCCCTTTTTAAAGCTATCCAGGTTAGTGGCCATCACCACCTCCTGTGGCAGCATATTCCAAATACCAATCACACGTTGTGTGAAGAAGTGTTTCCTTTTATTAGACCTAATCCTTCCCCCCGGCATTTTCAATGAATGCCCCCTGGTTTTAGCATTGTGAGAAAGAGAGAAAAATTTCTCTCTGTCAACATTTTCTACCCCATAATTTTATAGACTTCAATCATTTTAAATTATTATTACTGTGATCAACTATTTTTAAGTCACTGACCGCTGGCCGGACCTACCTGAAAAGCCCATTCCATCAATTTCTGAGCATCAACAGGTCTTTTCTCTGAGCATAAAAAGAATTCAGCATAGGAGTTAAGAGCGTCAAATACAGAAGATCCCAGTTGATGCTCAGCGGAGTGCTTACTTTATTTCGCTTCATCTGTATTCCATGAGAGTCCGGAACCTCTGAATTCTCTCATCATCCATTTGGTATAATAACCAAATCACTTTCAGTCCCCCCTAGATAGAAAATCCTAGGCTGATTCCGCATGGGCCAAAAACAGCGGTGTGAAAATGGTGTGAAAACAGTACAAACCCTTTTACACCGTTTTAAACTTTTTTACACCATTTTCACACTGCTGTTTTTGGCCCATGTGGAATCAGCCCTAGTTTGAAGAAGAAGAGTTTCAGGACAGTATCAAGTTTATTTGGCCCCAACTCCTCTCTCACTCCCCGCTATACTCATTTCCACCAAAAGATAAAAGTACATTGTCAGGGAGCTTAAGCTGAGAGAGAGGGTAGCGGTACCATGCTCAGAAGTCCTGTGCCACCTCCAAGACTAATGGCGTCTGTTTGATGTGGCTATCACACTCCTTCCTCATGCAGAGTTAGCGCCATAAAGAGGCAGAGACAGTTGCTTACTGAAAATAAGGTTTACTAGCTATAAAATAGGAAGGGTAACTTGGATACAAAACATGAAATAATCTTTCTAACTAGCTAGCTCCGGCTTGGCTATTACATGGCTAATAATCACATACACTGACTGACTCACTGAGCACGTGCAGAGAGCAACAAAGAATATAAATCCATTGCCTACAGTGCAGACCTGCATGTAGCCCATGCCAGGTCTGCTTGACCAATAGGGATCAATTGCCTGGTCACTGACTTCTGACCTCACTAACTAATTAGCCTGCATCCATTAACTCCTTCATTGCTGGATTGTGTGTCGTGAAGATAAGAAGAGCACAAACCGTGAGGTTCCCGGCTTGCCTCTGAAGAACGGCATCCTAGAAATGTGATTGGGAGACTGAGAAATGCCACAGGCTTTTAGTCTGAGAAGCTCTCGCAGGTCAGCTGTGGTTAAGAATCCACTTCAGCTCAGCACTGATTCCCCCCAACCCTGAATTTATAACACAGACAAATCTTTTTAAGTATGAAGGCACTTCAAGCGGCGACGGCAGAGAGGGGTTAGGAGGCCTCGGCTGCAAGCAGCAATTTTGAAGGAATGGAAGAGGGTGGGGGGGGGGAGGAATCAGCATTAGAGACACAGACCCCGTCAAGGGCAATTAAAGCCCTCTTGGCACAGTGGTTTGCCAAGCACATTAAGGGGGCTTAAAATGACAGGGAAGAGGAAAGCGACCAAGTCTGGGAAACGGCAGCTATATTTTTATATGGCTTTGCAGGGTCTTCAAGGCAAGAGACATTCATTGATTTTTCCCACCTGACTTCCTTCCAAATACTTACCAGGGCAGACCCTGCTTCTCTTCCAAGATCTGGCTAGACTGGGCCATCCAGGGTACGGCAGGGGGTGGGAAATGCCACCATGTCACGGCTGACATGACTCCGCAGTAGGGTTTTCAAGGGGAGAGGCATTCAGAGCTGGCTTGCCATTGCCTGCCTCCGGCAGCCGCATGAGACAGTGACAAAACTACACTCGAGAGAGATATTTATGAGATGGTAAGAGGTGGTGAGGAGGGAGGGGAGAGAGAGAGAGAGAAAAGCTTTTAAAATAATATTTAAAATTTAAACTAGGGCCGGGAGCATTTGTTAATGGAGACAGCCCATCCATTATTTCAGGACAGAAAATTCCAATAAAGAAGCCGAAGAATTAACTGGAACTGCTGTACATAAAGGAGTTTGGTGTTAGGGGAGGCGTCTGCAACCTGTGGCTCTCCAGATGTCCATGCTGGCAGGGGCTGATCGGAATTGTAGTCCATGAACATCTGGAGAGCTGCAGGTTGCAGACCCCTGCCTTAGGGGAAGAGATAAGGACCATACAGTTTTGCCTGCAAGCCCCTTCTTCAGGCCTGGTTATACCATGGAACCTTCATAAACATTCCAGTTGCTCAGTGTGGAAGGATATCAGTAATGGACATCTAACAAGTATGATCGGTAATGCCACTGACGGCACAGGAGCCGAAGAGACTACGGCCCAGCAGTTATCAAAATGCAGCTTGGCATGTGATGTGATTTAACCAGCCAATGTCATCCCTGCAGCTATTGTTTTTAATTGGGCTAGGAGGCAGAGTTAATTTCTGCACTTGGTTTGGCTCCCCAGGCCAGCTGCAATGTGTCATTCCTTCCTTCTGCTGAAAGGCAAACAGCAAGAGCCAATGGAGTGGTGTTTTCTTACTACGGCCACTGAAATACCACACAAAAAGTACGGTTTAAACGAATCACGGCTAGCGTGGTGGTCTCTTTTTATTATTGTATGCTGCCTCGAACTAAGTGGAAAGGTGGGATGTAAATGTTTTCATAAATGAGCAAATAATCTGTGAGGTATGAGTACACCCAGTCAAACAAGCCAGGAGTCCAAGTTTGGATTCGCGCTGGTTTGTTGACCAATGGCGTTTTGTTGTGACATCTGAATTCACAAAACAAAGTCTGTGTCAGGAGTTTGCCCAACACCAGTGATGGCGAACCTTTTCGAGTGAGTGCCCAACTGCAATCCAAAACCCACTTATTTATCGCAAAGTGCCAACACGGCAATTTAACCTGAATACTGAGGTTTTAGTTTGGAAAAAACGGTTGGCTCCGAGGGGTGCGTTACTTGGGAGTAAGCTTGGTGGTAGTCGGTGGCTTTGCTTTGAAGAAACCGTGCAACTCTTCCAATGGGTGAATCACGGCCTTAGGAGGGTTTACTCAGAAGCAAGTCCCATTGCCAGCAACCGAGCTTACTCCCAGGTAAAGGATCGCGCTTTAGTTCTTCGCATGAAAATCAGTGGGGTTTAACTGCGCTTAACAGGGTTCCCTACACTGCCTCCCCAAAACTAGGTCTTAGGCTTAATGCTAATAATCGAGCCCAGCGGCCCAGGCCAGCCTAGATGTTTGGGGGGGCACTCTGCGCGTGCCCACGGAGAGGGCTCTGAGTGCCACCTCTGGCACCCGTGCCATAGGTTCGCCACCACTGCCCAACACAGACGCATGACCTCAAAAAGGGCAGAGAAGCAAAAATGTAGGATTTAAGTTCCTACAGAGCATCTTACAAGACTAACCCAACATCAATGCGCAAACCACGCCCGATGTCTGAATCCAGACGGTGCCAGACATAAAAGATGCCAGTGTGGTGAAATGATTAAGAGCAGTGGACTCTAATCTGGATAATCAAATTTGATTCCCCACTCCTCCACCTGAGTGGCAGAGGCTTATCCGGTGGACCAGATGTGTTTCTGCACTCCTAAATTCCTGCTGGGTGACCTTGGGCCAGTCACAGTTCTCTCAGAACTCTCTCACCTACATCCCAAGGTGTCTGTTGTGGGGAGAGGAAGGGAAAAGGAGTTTGTAAGCTGCTTTGAGACTCCTTATAGATGAGAAAAGCAGGGTATAAATCCAAACAGCAGTGGCACAGTGGTTAAGAGCAGGTGCATTCTGATCTAGAGGAACTGGGTTTGATTCCCCGCTCTGCCGCCTGAGCTGCGGAGGCTTATCTGGGGAATTCAGGTTAGCCTGTGCACTCCCACAAACGCCAGCTGGGTGACCTTGGGCTAGTCACAGCTTTCCGGAGCTCTCTCAGCCCCACCTACCTCACAGGGTGTTTGTTGTGAGGGGAGAAGGGCAAGGAGATTGTAAGCCCCTTTGAGTCTCCTACAAGAGAGAAAGGGGGGATATAAATCCAAACTCTTCTGCTTCTTCTTCTCTTCTTCTGTAGCCATTTACAACCACCACCCCAACATTCAGCCCAGTAAAGAATCAGCGTCACATGAAAGCTAATACCCGAAGCAGAAGCATTTTGAAGCAGAAGTTTTCCGCCACCCACTTCTAATACAGAAGAGCAGACAATAGAAATTTCGCTGAGGGGCCAGAAAGGACACCCTCTTGATTCTCAGCGCTTAGTCACTCCGGAGAAAGGTGCGATTAGCAAATCCTCCCTCCGGAGTCTGCCTTCTGTCCTTCTGATTGTTAATCAGCTGGCAAGGAAATTAATAGCTGCGAGCTGTTTCCACAGCATTAGGTGCCATTTCTTTCATCAGCTGCATCTCGCTTATCTCCCTGTATATCACAGGCTTCGGCTTGCAAGGGTTAGAATTTAACCAGCAGAGACAGGAGAACGTCAACGCAATGAAGAAGTCCTTTGGGTTCTACCATAGCAGCTCCCCAGGCCCTGGATAAACATTCCTGGGGGGCGGGGCAAATCACTCTGTAAAACCAAGTTTCTCACGCCAATAAGCACCAAAATTGTTAAGACACAGAGGAAGTTAAACATTATTTTTCTTCCCATGGCTTCCCACAAAACAGGTACAATTTCCAAGCAATCCCATAGCCAGCAATAGCACATCATTTCTTTACCACACACGAAAGAGAAGAAGAAGAGTGTGGACTTTAACCCTGCTTTTCTCAGCCATAAGGAGACTCAAAGCTGCTTGCTAACTCCTTCACTTCCTCACCTCACAAAAGACACCTTGAGAGACAGGTGGAGCTGGGAGAGTTAGGGTTAGGGTGGGGGCATTCCGGGGTGGGGGTGGAGGACGCACCAGGGCATTGGGCATTGGGTTTCTCCCCTTGCTACGCCTCTGCGCTGGAGGGATAGAAAGCAACAAATGCCAAATGCACAACCACTGTGTTCAATTGTGCTGATGTTCAGGTAAATGTGCAAAGATTTATAGCCCACTCCTAATTGAGTTAAGACTGGTCATCCCTGGATCCACACGCTGGCTGAATCCCACATGTCGGCTGCCAGGAAAATATATTAGTAAGTTTGGTTCCAATATCTAGCTATCATCTACAAAGCCCACAATGGAACTTGACGGGCGTACCTGCCGGACAGCCTTTCCTATGTTCCGACACAGCAAACAGTTGTGCTCGTTTGAGTAAAGCCCTCTGAAGGCGCCACCCTGATAAGATCAGCAACTACGGATCACGGGCATTCCCTGCGGTGGCTCCTCATAGTATGGAACAGACTGCCCGAGGCTACCAGGAAGGGCCTCACACTTCTGTAGTTTCACAGATTGTGCAACACGGAATTGTTTAGGAGTGCATACTTATAAATGAGTGGAACTATAGTACAATGGAGCAGCTCAGTAAGGTGATTTCGACAAGGGATTAACTTTTCCTGCATTGACTGTTTTTGTTGTCTTAGACAATAATTCTTCAGTCCCGGCTGCGGTGTATTGTTTTGTTTTATTAAGAAACTTTGCTGTTGTACTGAATTGTTTTATCTTATTTTGTATTCTGTTTGCTGATAGGCTGAATAGTCTCATACCTGTGAACTGCCTAGCATTATTCGGTTCCACTAGGAATCTTCACGGTTAAGAGTCAAATGATTTGATCAAACTTTATTATTCACTTGCTGACTGAATAGTTCTGATCATATCTGTAACCCACAATTAGTATAAAAATGGCTTGCAGTCCAAAGACTGAGTAATATAACAGTTTATTATACTATAGGACTATGGTATCATGTGAATCAGGTCTACCATGGGGCTCTGGCAAAGAGATAAATAGTACAGAGATAAACACAGTGCAATTTGAACCGTATGAATGAAATCACTTGGAACAATACTGAGGAACAGTGAAAATATTACAAATTCAGCTCATTAGTCGGTTTTCAGATTAACTTAGATAAGCTTGCTGATGATATATGATAATCTATTCTCATGTATGGCGTAAGGGCATGATTTGTACCACAGTCCCATGGTAGACCTGGTTCACATTACTAACTAGTAAACTGTTAAGGTTACTCAGCCTTTGAACTCCAAGTCATTTTTTTGCTCAAATTGTGGATTGTTGATACTTCAGTTGCGCAACCCCCTTTTCTCAATTGTATACAATATACATCTGCAATCCACCTTGAGTCCTATTGAGAAGGCGGACTATAAATTACGAGAACCACCAGTAGAAGCCAAACATCTAAACAAGGTGCAACATATTTGATGAGCCACGTGGGTTTAGAAAGGGTATTTGAACATACAAGTTCAGAAAGGGAAACACTGTGTGATACACTTTACTAAAAGGCATCTTAGTGTATTCATCCCTTTTGACCTTTTCCTCATTCTATAGCCTCTCCCTTTGTTAAAATTTAAACTGTATGCTCCTTAGGACAGGGACCTTCTTGCTAATGTTACCCTCGTAAAGTTCCACAGACCGTACATCGTTTTCACTGACCCTCTGGAAAGGTCAGTTTTTTAAAATCTGAGCCTCGTATGTTTAAGGGAAGGAAAGCACCAATTTGATGCTAAGGAATATTAAGGGGTGACTGAAAATAACAGTATTACAGTGATTTTGTGTATGACCACATTTGCAGCCCTGCATACTGTTCTAGTCATTGTGTATCTAATTGTAAAGCAGGACGATGGGCAAAAGGCAGCAAACATAGGCTAGCCTTCAAGGCCCTTTTTAGACTTTTATCTGCTGAAGTTAGGGGTTCTCTAAAAAGGTTTGGCATTTTTTAGTTTAGTAAAAAGGCAGCTCCAGAGACAGGGGGAGACACATGATGAAGTTCTACAGAATTATTTGAAGCATGAAGAGCATGGCTAGAGATTTTTTAACTTCTCCCTTTCCTATAATACTATGGCTTGGAGTACCCAATAGCATTGATGAGCAGCAGATTTGGAACAGACAAAAGGAACCATTTCTTCGCGGACGCCATTCTATGAATGAATTAATTTAACTATTATAGTTAGTTTCCTATTTTACTGCTGCTTTTAAAGGTTTTAGCTGTTTTTAGCTGTACACGGTGGTTACTGTGTTGTACACCGCCCAGAGCCCCTAGGGGATGGGGCGGTCTAAAAATCTGAAAAATAAATAAATAAAATAAATAAATACATCACTGACTTAGGCTCATTCCGCACATGCAGAATAATGCACTTTCAAACTGCTTTCAATGCACTTTGAAGCTGTGCGGAATGGCAAAATCCACTTGCAAACAGTTGTGAAAGTGGTTTGAAAACACATTATTTTGCGTGTGCAGAAGGGGCCTTAGGGAATACGCTACCATAATTGAGATTGGCTACTAGTGCAGACAGATAATAAAGCAGATGAGGCAAATTCACAAGAGAGCCACTTCTCAACGGTTATTTGCCATAAAAGCAAGATAGAACCTCCTTGGGCAGAGGCAGTGTATCCCTGAAGGCTGGTGTCTGAAAGGCAATAACAAGAGGAGAATTTGACTTTAGTGCCCAGCTTGTAGGCCTGTTGGGGGGAGGAGCCCACGTGGCCACTATGAGAAACAAGATGCTGAACTAGACGGACATTTGGCCCAATCCCACAGAGCTTTTGTGGTTGAAAAGATATGCAAGCTCTATAGCCAGAAGATGTCTTGAAACTTAAACCAGAGAAAAAGGTTGAAGAATCTTATAAGAATTCTCAAGAAATAGAACTCCAGCCACCAGTGGATTTTAAGGTTTCCCCCCATCAAAAAAAAAAAAAGGTTAGGACAACTTGCTTTGTTGCAAATGTTTGGGGCTGGGCTGAATTCCCTCAAAAGTGGTTTTCGAAGTCACTCCCTCGCAGGAGTTAACCTCTCTTTTTAAAAAAAGGTTACTCACTGTCTAAAAATACATAATTATGCAGTAAGGTCTTGCAACCAGCCCAATGAAAAACATGTGTCTTTGACTTACAGAGTAACATGTTCAGAATAAAGGGCGTGGTGGTCAGGTGGGGGGGGGGGGGACGACACCACAGGACAAATGCCTGTGCAAACTGAGATAGATCTCCCAAGTGATTCTCGACCTAGCTTGCTACCGAACCGAGATATAAGAGGATTTGGGGCAGGGCGGTTGGAGGGGAAGCAGAGCAGCTGGTTTCAGACATGCCTTGTAGCGTCAAGGTTAAAAGCAGAAAGATGGCATTCACCTTCCTAAATGAATCTGCTGCAAAAATCAAGTCTGCTGCCTCGTGTTTTATTTACAGCAAAGCTTTAAGCGTAAGCAGCCTCTAAACAAGCGTTCCCCTTTGGGATGAGGTTATTCCCACTCTTCAAATAAGCATCCTACAACTGAATCTTCGTTAGATTTGAATCCTGCAGCACCTTAGAAACTAACCAGATTTTTCAGGGTGTCAGCTCTCCTTCAGAGCGCTGACTCTCAAAAGCTGATGCCCCTGAAATCTGGCTGGTCTTCCAGCTGCTATTCTCAAACCAAGCGGCTCTCCTGCAGACCCACACTGTTGCTGCCCTCCTCCCCAACTGAACCTTAGTGAGTCATTCCATTCGAATGTCGAACTGACCAAAAGCTGAGCTAATTTGCCTGTTCCAGGACGATGGCTGCATTCACTAGCACAGCAAAGGGAGAAATCATTGCACGCTGCTTCAAGCTGTGCACTGCAAGATTTAAAAGCATCAGTTAGTGCAAAATACCCATTCTTCTCCATGAGAGGTTAGCTAGTGCATCACTGCATGCTTTTCCGCCCAAGAGGTTGCCTGATGCCTCTCTGCATGCTATATCGTTCTGGCGCTGCCTCCTTTCATCGCCTGCTACTAAGGACTAAGGTAAGGCCAGGCTGCATATACCCGTCAGGTGTAATCAGAGAATTCAGTCACTGTTGACTGAAGAGGTTCAGAAGCATTGATTGCCGTAGGAGGAATTTATCATTGAATCTGCAAGAGTTGCTGCCCTGGTGATACGGAACAGGGACTCTCACAGGAGCCTGTGTTCCTCCACATGTCAGCAACTCTCACAGATTCCAAAGCAACCAGCCTTCTCAACTGTATCTCCAATTTTAATTTAGACAGTTGACAAGCTTTGAGAAATGCTGCCAGCAAGTGAGTAACAATGAATTTTGTAGTCACCTACTTCAGTACAAAGGTACTTAGTACTAAACAGTAATTCTGAGAAGGCTCAAATCCACATGCTATTTTGTATTGTATAAAGCCACATGCCCATTTCCAAGCCATTTTGTATTGTATAAAGCCACCTGCCCATTTCAAAGCCATGGACGTTTACTGGGGTTTCTCAGCTGGGGAGGGGCAGTCCAAACATGCTCAGAGGCACTCGTATCCAGCTTCCTATTTTTCTTTAGTACTGAAAAACCCCGTTCAGCCCCAATCAACCCCCCAGGAAGTCTATGAAACTGCAGGGGCTTACATCCAAGCATGTCAGTTTGGTTTGATCTGGATATTGAGATGACAGGTCACAATCCCATTCCTCTGCATTTGGGATAACAGGTACTCTGACATGAGTCTGTTCACAAAATGCTTTCCAAAATCATTACCACATAGATGTAGTGATGTCCATGCATTTAAAGGAAGAGGCGAACTTCCTCATGGGGGACATATGAGACCAAGTAGAACTTCCAGCTTCAGAGTAGAAGAAGAGTTTGGATTATATTCCCCCCCTTTCTCTCAAAGGGGCTTACAATCTCCTTTCCCTTCCCCCCTCACAACAAACACCCTGTGAGGGTGGGACTTAGAGAGCTGCGAAGAACTGTGACTAGCCCAAGGTCACCCAGCTGGCATGTGTTGGAGTGTACAAGCTAATCCAATTCCCCAGATAAGCCTCCACAGTTCAAGTGGCAGAGTGGGGAATCAAACCGGGTTCTCCAGATTAGAGTGCACCTGCTCTTAACCACTACACCATGCTGGCTCTCAGAGGCAGCGTGCCGGAGTTCCAGGTGTTGGAGATGAGCGCCAGTCACAGGATATTTCCTTCATGACTTGCTGTTCGGCCATTGTTAAACAAGGGATATTGGATTAAGCAGACGCTTCCCCTCTGATCAAGCACAGCAGTTCTTAGGAATCTGCAAGCAGCGAACGCGCGTCCCAGACTTAGCAGTCCCACTGAAATCCATCTGGGCGTGCCAAAAGTAGGCAGCACAGCAGAAATGTCGTTCTAGGTCTGCACACTGCAAGACCCTCTACCAACATGGTCCTAAGGGGCTGTGGCTCAGTGGCAGCACTTCTGTTTGGCACACAGAAGGTCCCAGGTTTGATCCCCAGCATCTCTGGTTTACAAGACCAGGAAGGAAGTGGCACGAAAGACTTCAACCTGAGACGCTGAAGAGCAGCTTCCAGCCTGAGTAGTCAATACTGATTTTGATGGACTCAGTAGAAGGCAGTTATGCATGTACCCCCTATTCACTAACTACCAACTCCTCTATGCCAGGAGTTTGCAATTGGCCATGCTGGCAGGGGCTGGTGGGAATTGTAGTCCATGAACACCTGGAGAGCCACAGGTTGCAGACTCCTGCTCTAGGCACACTCAGAGAGCCAGCGTGGTGTAGTGGTTAAGAGCAGGTGGATTCTAATCAGGAGAACCGGGTTTGATTCCCCACTCCCCCACCTGAGTGCCTGACGCTTATCTGGTGAACCAGAGGTGCTTCTGCACTCCTACACTCCAGCTGTGCGACCTTCGGCTAGTCACAGTTCTCTCAGAACTCTCTTAGCCCCACCTATGTCACAAGGTGCCTGTTGTGGGGAGAGGGAAGGAGCTTGTAAGCCACCTTGAGTCTCCTTACCGGAGAGAAAGGTGGGGTATAAATCCAGACTACTCTTATTATTATTCTAATCCCTACCACCCCCAATAAGTCTTCCTTCCAGGAAAATGAACCTAGCAGTGCAGATGTTTAAATCCCTTCCTTTTAAAGGAAGCCGCTGCTTTCTACTGTACATTCCTACCATCTAAAGCTGTGCTTTCAAGATGGGGCAATAGCCCACCATCCATTCCAGCATACCTTCACTGGTGTGACTACTCTGGAGTAAATATGGGCTGTGCTGAAAGCATGCTTCTTCCCCGGGGCCCCTCACCCTCTGCTTTGTTCGTTTTTTCTTTTAATAAAAAAACTATTTAAAACTGTACCTACAACAGCAAGAAAATAACTCCCATACGGGGTGGGGTTAATTCAAAACGTTCAGCTCGATCAAGAAAGTTGTGCTTTAACTAACAGCTGGGGGGCATAATTTTACAACCCATTTCCAGATCTGCTTCTCCCAGAAGGTGAGGACAGCAGAAGGGGGGGGGGGACCCTTTCTCATTGAAAGGGTCCAGCTGTCCATCTGCACCCACACAGAATGTCTCAATCAATGAATGACCACCGACGCCCCCCCCCCCCTTCCTCTTCCACCATAACCTGCTGTACAGCAGAGGTTCAATTCATTCTTTTAAAAACCTTGCAGGTTTCGAAATCGAAGCAGTTTGCAAAAGGACGGGGGGGGGGGATGTGAAGGGGCCATCACGGAATGCAACAAGTGCGGGGGGGGGGGGATAAGTTTTAAAAAAAACAGCTTTATTAAAGAGAGTAGGAAAAGTTTGCCAGCTTGCAAAGGACGAGGCTGGGAAGCGGAGGGCGAGTTGGGTCGGGTGGGTTCGCGCCCCCTCGGAATTACCTTGCAAGAGTAGGTCTGATGGACCGGATCCACGTTCACGATCTCCTCCACGGTGCCCGTGAGCACCACGTTGGCCTCCTCCTCCCGCCGCTCCAGCGCTCTCTCGGGGCAGGCGCCGTGGCACGTCCCCAGCCAGGGGCCCATCAGCGGCAAGAAGAGCAGGCAGGCCACGAGCCGGGGGGGTCTCTCCGCCCGCCCCATCGCGGCACAAAAGGAGCAACCGGGCCGGCGGGGGGGGGGGGGGAGAGGGGTCGCAAAAGCTCCCCTGGCCCCAGCCGGGCGCTTCAAGCCCTGGAGCTGGCCGGCTGCGCCCCCCGGCCGGTCCCAGGCTGCATAGGGGGGGCCTGCAGGGGAGTCCGGTTACTTTTGTTGCAAAAAAAGTGGGGGGGAGGCGCAGTCCCGGAGCGGGGGGGCAGAAAGCCGCGCGAGCCCCGAGCAGGCAGAGCGAGAGCCCGGAATCCCTCCTCTCCTCGCTTTGCTCCGGGTGAGAAAGGAGCTGGCAGGGGAGAGGCGCGCTGGCGGAGAGGCTGGGGAAGGAACGGGGGGGTCGGATTTGCATGCGATCTGAATTGCTGATAAGGAAAAGGGGGTGGGGGGAAGCCGAGGGGAGGCCTGGCCCAAAAAAAAGAGGGGGGGGGAGAAAGAGAGAGAGCGAGCGAGCGAGCGAGCAAAGAAAGGAAGGAAGAGCGAAAGAGAGAGGGAGCGTTTGCTTCTTGGCAGAGGGGGGGAAACGCCACCCGCAGGAAAGACCGGCTCACATCAGGTTAATGGATAACCAGGCCTCCAAACGTGATGTGACTTTTAAAGGTGGGGCTTTGGGACGCCGGGAGCCCCCCCCCCCCTTGCCGAGGCGCCGCCGCCGCCGGCTCCGGCTCGCGGGCTGGTCTCCTGGCGTTCCACTGTCTTTGCCTTTTGTTTGCAGCCCGAAGGAAGGGGCTTCAGGCTCTGCCAGCTTTTATTTGTTCCTTTCCCCCCCCCCTGGCAAGACCCTGGGGCTTTTCGAGGCTGCCAAGAAATGTAGCTGCTGGAGCGTTGCAGGGATAAAAGGCTTCCCCTGTTGGATTTCTAACCATCAATGGCTCGGGGCGCTGACCTGCACGGCCCAGGCTAGGCTGAGCTCATCAGATCTTGGAAGCTGAGCAAGGTTGGCCCCGGTTAGCCCTGGTGGCCAAGGAAGCCAGCCTGGATCTGTTGCGAATGGGCTAGCCTGGGAAGACCTACTCTGTCCAGCCCTCTCTCAGGGGTTCCTAACCTCTCCCGGAAGAAGATCTCAATGTTCAACTTAGGCTCATTCCGCACATGCAGAATAATGCACTTTCAAACTGCTTTCAGTGCTCTTTGAAGCTGTGTGGAATAGCAAAACCCACTTGCAAACAGTTGTGAAAGTGGTTTGAAAATGCATCATTTTGCGTGTGTGGAAGGGGCCTTAAAGATTTAACAAGGATTCCAGCTTCCAAGGGTTGAAGTGTTACCCTGTTTCCCCCAAAATAAGACAGCGTCTTATATTAATTTTTGCTCCCAAAGATTCAGGGGATGTCTTATTTTTCCTGTGTTCTGTTCGTCGGGCATGCTTCCAAACAAAAACTTTGCTCCGTCTTACTTTCGGGGGATGCTTTATGTTTAGCACTTCAGCAAAACCTCTACTATGTCTTATTTTCAGGGGATGTCTTATTTTCGGGGAAACAGGGGTATGTGCCAGATGCAAGTCAACATTGAGATCTCCTAGATCTGGCAAAAGACACTTCAATGCTTGGAAGCTGGAATCCTTGTTAGTCTTTAAGGCTCTTTTGGATTCGAATCCAGGTGTGCCAATAACATGAGTCACCTTAGCTTTTAGCCCCCAATGCAAACAAACGAGGGAAAGAGGAATTGAGGCACTGCCGACTCTACTGAATCCGCAAAGGACACCCTTTCAGCCCCACTGGTGCCCCTGTTTACTGAGCAATCAGACCTGATTTACTGAAGTGGTAGAAAGGACACTTCCTATTTCTAGCTGCAGGCAAAGGACCACGTTTTGAAATGCTCCACTATGCGAAAAAAATAGAACTGCGCAATTAGAAAATCATCGCTGCACCCTCAGAGAGGAAAGCCGTGCTGCCTCGAATCTCTGTTTGCACAGAGTGTGTTTTTTTAAAAAACGAAGGCACATTAAAAGCGGAACCCTTCACCTGTAGCTTGGCGCAGCGCATTCCTTTCTGCCACCTCATTCTTTGGCATGTTTAAACCAGGCCTCAATCCCATGGAGTTTAGTGGGAGTTTTTCCTCATGTGCGATTGCAGCTTTGAAGAACAAAGTACAACAGCAGAGACGTCAACTAAAACAGAGCTGCCAAATGACCGGGAGAACTCTGCCCGGTGCACTCTGGTACTTTTAAATAATTGCTTAATTTGTGAAATGTGGAGGCTGAATCCTGAAAGGGGGGTTGGGTGGGGGACCAAGCCATATCTTCCTTTTTCCTACCTCTTCACCTTCCGGAGCCTACCGAAAGCACTGAGGGTTGGGTTCTGATTGGCAAAACCACGTAAGTGAGACAGGATTTAGAATAGCCAACTCTACACTGGAAAATTCCTAAAGAGTTACTGGTGGATCCTGAGGAGGGTGTAATTTAGGGTCGGTCCTTGGAAGGTTCTGCGGAGGAAGGAAATGGCAAACCACCTCTGTTTCTCACCTGCCTCAAAAGCCCCTTGCTGGGGTCGCCATAAGTCAACTGCAACTTGGGATCTCCCACAGTGAGATAAGAATCTTATGTTCCTTTTTAAGCCCTGGAGGTTCCATTGTTCTAAACTTGTGAATGAATGCAAACTCAGCAACCGCACATTGTAATCTCCCCTTGAAGCTTCTCTGAAGACTGCCGTTCTTAGATCAGCAATGGAATGACCTGGAAGATTAAAAAATTGTTCTCCCACTGGTTTTTAATGCCAGATTTATGTCTCTTTATTCATTTGCTTAAAGAAGAGTTGGATTTATATCCCCCCTTTCTCTCCTGCAAGGAAACTCAAAGGGGCTGACGATCTCCTTGCCCTTCCCCCCTCACAACAAACACTCTGTGAGGTAGGTGGGGCTGAGAGAGCTCCAAAGAACTGTGACTAGCCCAAGGTCACCCAGCTGGTATGTGTTGGAGTGCACAAGCTAATCTGAATTCCCCAGAAAAGCCTCTACAGCTCAAGCGGCAGAGAGGGGAATCAAACCCAGTTCCTCCAGATTAGAGTACACCTGCTCTCAACCACTACGCCACTGTTGCTCAGTTTAGGAACTGACCTGGTCATATATCCCACATTAAGGACCACAACAGTGGTATCTTCTTCTCATGGGACATTTCATAAGAAAGCTGTGGCTTGAAATAGCACATCAGCTGAATTGAAATCTCAAGATTTCCGAGTATTCTGCTCCAAACGATAGTTTGACTAATATTCTTGGTCTCTTCTTGCTTCCGAGCACGGCCTGACCTTACCCTATCCTTCGATTCCGTTCTTTTATTCTTCTTTTTGTCCAGCTGTCCCTGACAATTATTGCAAATCTAGTAGGAAACCTTAAGTGGTACCTGGGGAAGGATAAAACACTCTATCATCTCTAAATCAGCCTGTCCCCGGGAGACGTTTATTGTAGGCGGATATTTCACCTGCGGGACCCCAAACGAGCCTTGTTTGCAATTTGAGGGCAAGCGGTTGAATTATTGAACAGCTTGGATGAGTAAACAGAGTCAATAATCAAGCGAAGAACAAGGAATAGATGATCCACAGAAAGATTATTTTTAACCACTTGTTTCTTCAAGAGAGGGCAATTTTATTGGGCGGGATGATGAGTGATAACATAAATAAAATAAAACGCTATGTTTATATGTCTTCTACAGCACCTACTTTTTTGACACCATCAACCAATATTGTACAGCTATTTTAATGGCCATATTAATGGGTATTGAACCACCTAATAAGCTGAGAAGTGGCTCACCTAATAAGCTGAGAAGTGGCTACAACATAAGGAAAAAATGTCTTGATTAGCGTCACCACCTTTGGAATAAAACAAGCCCTCTCCTGTGCTTTAAAAAATCCTGCTGGAAGAAACCTAGCAGGTAATGTTTCGGCCATCATTGCTGCCTATGTTGCTGTCTGTGCCACAAAGAAACAACAAAACTTCTCCTGTTATACGTTGCTGGATCTGGCCTTCATTCTGTGGAACAAAAGAGGGCAATTCTGGATCGTAGTGCTTCAGATTGCAAGGAGAAGAGTCAATTCTTGGAAGGTTCTCCCCCTAAAAACACTGTTTCCATGTTGGAATAAAAAACTAGCCCATCAAAAAAGAGCAACATTCAAATAGAGGAGCGCCTTAGAGATCAACAATATTTTGGGGGAATAAGCTAGAGTCAAAGCTTGCATTTTTTGATGATGGGATCTTTGACTCTACATACTCTGGAAATGTCTTAGGTGCTCCTGCGTTCGAATCTAGTTTTTCTACTGCAGACCAACATGGCCACCCTGTCGAAACTAGAACGTCAAAGAGGCGGCACAAAGAGATTTACCGCAGCTTAAATTTTGTCTCCCACTTGCTCTCCACTGGGCTGCCAGCCCAGTCTATTGGCTGCTTTTGTTTGGTGCGAAGAAGGGTTCTCTGGCAGCCTCTTGAGTATTGCAGGTGCTTATTGGATAGCATCTGAGATGATCAGCCTCTCTAGCCCTCTCCCACCTTCCTGGACCTCCATTGTGATGTCCAGCCTGCAAAGGATGGAGATGAAACACAGTGGTTGAAAAGCAAAAATGGAGGGTGGCCCCTTTGGCTTTTCTTTGCTTTGGGAACTTTGCAGGATGCACTAGCCAGCTGAAATTGACAACGATCCTCTCAGTCTGCTGGGATACTGGTCAATTTCACTCACCAGGTCAATTTCACTCACCAGGTCAATTTCACTCACCAGATGAGTGAAATTTACAGACTGTGAAATTCTCCTTTGGGGCAAGCCCATCCCATTGATGGACAACAACATAGTGTGAATCACCAGGAGGGCAGAGACCCAAGCTCAAATCATGAAGGTCAGTAGGTGAACCTGGGCCAGTCATTGTCTCCCCGCCTAACCAACCTCACAAGGTTGTTGTGAGGGTAAAAAGGAGGAAGGGAGGACTCTGTTCATCCTAGCAGACTGAGATAAAGATGTGTTTAAATAAAAGTCACCCCTTAACTCCCTGCCACCTTGTTCCCCGGGCAAATCTATCTCTCGCGGCTGATTATGCACGGACACTTGAGCTGTCAAGTCAAGAGAAATCATTAGCCTATTTATATATTTCAGCCCATTTATGCATATTAGTCATAGATCATTGTAAAAATCCTTAAAAGAAGAAAAAGGCAGCAGTTTCAGAACAATGCCCAAGAATTCATTAACATTTCAAAACAATTATGAAGAACAGTAACATCTTCCAGCAACTCAGTTTCTCAGCGGATGTACCCAGAAACTCTCTTCTATAAATTACCAAAAAAAATCTTTATCAGGCAGGAGAAAGCACATTCTCTGGAGCCCTGTGAGATCCAGTAATGCATTTGGGCATTGATATATACAGTGCACTGAATAGGGTAATTCACCCACTCTTCAGTTTTGTTACGACTGCACAGATAATGCACCCACTCTTCAATTTGGTTACAAACGCACATTACAGATGTGTTGTAGAAGGCTTTCACGACCGGAATGAAATGGCTGTTATGGATTTCCCAGGTGGTGTGGTGGCGGCCTGTTAGTTTTTGTTCCTGACGTTTCACCCGCATCTATGGCTGACATCATTAGAGGCGTGTCACGATGAGACATGTTTCACTCCATGGCACAGAGAGCAAAACGCATCACATCGTGACATGCCTCTGAAGATGCTAGCCACAGATGCAGGCGAAACATTGGGAGCAAAGACGACCAGACCACAGCCACACAGCCCAGGAAACCCACAACAGCCAACACTTCACACCCTTTGTAATCTTTGCCTTGCATTCAACCTTCTCCTTAGTGCAATGATGGCGAACCTTTTCGAGACGGAGTGCCCAAATTGCATCCCAAAATCCACTTATTTATCGCAAAGTGCCAACATGGCAATTTAACCTGAATACTGAGGTTTTAGTTTAGAAAAAAAAGGTTCGCACCGAGGTGCGCATTACTCGGGAGTAAGCTTGGTGAAGCAACCGTGCAATGCTTCGAACGGGTGAATCATGACCCTAGGAGGGTTTACTCAGAAGCAAGACCAGCCTGGAAGTGTGTGTGGGGGGGGGGGGCAATTTTCTTCTCCCCCACATGATGAACTCTGTGCGCACGCACCCACAGAGAGGGCTCTGAGTGCCACCTCTGGCACGCGTGCCATAGGTTCGCCACCACTGCCTTAGTGGGATTCAGGCTCCTAATTCCTGGAGAGACCATACCACCTATGAACATTTAACGACTGATCACAGGCCTGCCACTGCTTTTCAACTGCCACCTCTGTCTTTGCCTCCTTTGAGCAGCTGGCTCTTTTCTCTCTTCTGAGATTCCTGAAGGCTCTCCCAGCTGCCCAGCATCAGACTCTGCCTGAGCTTGCAAGGAAGGGCTTTGAACTGGCTCTGCTGCCTGCATTTCCTTGCGAGGAGCCAGCCCTAACTGCCCGGTGTCTTCAGGCAGAGTCCTCCATGCCCAGGGGCCGGCTCTTGACAGCCACCAACCCAGCTAAAAATATTTTAAACATCTGGCAAATGTTTATCGGACTGTAATTATCCATTTTAATGGTGTTCTACCATTGCTTAGAGGTAAAATCGAGATGAATAAGAATAACTTCAATCAGCACAGTGAGCATGGAAGGAAAGGGGAGGGGGATCTAGACAAAGCGTTAAAATTGCACTTTAAAAATATTTCTTTCATCAGAACTCGGAGCCAGGCTTTTAATCTTAAAAAAAGAAGAAGGTATCTCTAGAGGCAAGGAAGACACACTACAGAGGCCTGTAAAATTATGTGCTGTGTGTTAGTGGAACAAGAGAATGTTTTTCTTGCCTTTTCCATAATTAATACTAGAAATTTGGAGCATCCAGCATGTATTATTATTTATTGAATTTGATAAACCGCCCACCCCCGAAGGGCTCTGGGCGGTATACCACAAAACCACAACTAAAACAATGTGCACAATAAATAAGTGATAAATAGTTAAAATACATAACTCAGAATAAGCAGCATTCTAAAACCTAGGCCCCTTCCGCACACGCAAAATAATGCGTTTTCAAACCACTTTCACAACTGTTTGCAAGTGGATTTTGCCATTCCGCACAGCTTCAAAGAGCACTGAAAGCAGTTTGAAAGTGCATTATTCTGCATGTGCGGAATGAGCCCTAGTAAAGACAATATTAATAATACTAATGACGGCTCCCGGTCCCAAGGCCGGGAGGGGACAGACAATACCGAAAGATGTCACACCGGTAGTGCCAATGATGGTACAGCAAGCAACACAGGGACATCCAATCTGCGGCTGGCCTCCCCAAAAGCCCAGTGGAACAATTCGGTCTTACAGGCCCTGCGGAAATCACTAAGATCCCGCAGGGCCCGCACCGCTGATGGAAGTGTGTTCCACCAGGCAGGGGCCAGGGCTGTAAAAGCCCTGGCCCGGGTAGAGACCAGCCGCATCACAGAGGGGTCAGGGATCGTCAGCAAGTGAAGGGGGGGGGGAGCACTTATTTACACACACATGACTTGTGAAACTTTCTACCAGAAGATAAAGAGAAACTCACTTGGATGTCTTTTACAGGGGATTTTCTGGAGGAATATCATCAGCTATGAGAGCCAACATGGTAGTTTTTAATTTTTTTTAAATTTTATTTTTTTATTTGTATCCCACCCTCCCTTGCAGGGCTCAAGGTGGCGAAAAACAACAGCATAAAAACAGCATAAAAGCATAAATAATCATAAAGCCATAAATAAACAATAGATGGCGACTTCCCCCTCCCCTCTCTTATGTACCCACAGGAGGCCAATAGACTCTGGCCCCTTCCGCACACGCAAATTAATGTGTTTTCAAACCACTTTCACAACTGTTTGCAAGTGGATTTTGCTATTCTGCACAGCTTCAAAGAGCACTGAAAGCAGTTTGAAAGTGCATTATTCTGCGTGTGCGGAATGAGCCAGTGATATTTTCAATTCAACCCTGCTGGCCAAATGTAAAAGCCTGGTGGAATAGCTCCCATCTCATGGCCATTTAAGAAGAAGAAGAAGAGTTTGGATTTATATCCCCCCTTTCTCTCTTGCAGGAGACTCAAAGGGGCTTACAATCTCCTTGCCCTTCCCCCCTCACAACAAACACCCTGTGAGGTGGGTGGGGCTGAGAGAGCTCCGAGAAGCTGTGACGAGCCCAAGGTCACCCAGCTGGCGTGTGTTGGAGTGCACAGGCTAATCTGAATTCCCCAAATAAGCCTCCACAGCTCAGGCGGCAGAGCTGGGAATCAAACCCGGTTCCTCCAGATTAGATACATGAGCTCTTAACCTCCTACACCACTGCTGCTCCTTTTTAGTCACATGGGGGGCGGAAAATCACCCCCCCCTCCCCCCCCCCGAGTCCATACATTGAGTTCAAGACCTGGTGCAAAAAAATGTTGTTTGGTCAGGGTGGGGGAGAGTGGCCGCCCATGGAGGGGGGAGGACAGAAAACTCAGATTTTGCGCCCGGCTACATTTCCCCTAGATACGCTTTTGCATACCATTTTCAAAAGCAAGGCTAAGGAGACTCATTCTAGACTTGAACACTTTTACTAGCTAGCTGTTATTGAAACTCTCTCTCTCTCTCTCTCTCTCTCTCTCTCTCTCTCTCTCTCTCTCTCTCTCTCTCTCTCTCCCTCTCTCTGGGTGCTTGAGAAGAAATAGTGTTGAACCCCCTTTTGCTGACATGAGGTCTTGGCTTAGCTTGCTGTTTCAAGTCAATCTTTGCCTACATGAAATACACAGATCTGCTGAGGCAGCGAGTCTACTGGTGAGTTGGAGGAGGCCTTTGGGCTGGGAAGGAGCGCAGGGGGTGGCTGAACACACTGCCACTGTGTAAAATTAATTAATTGCAAAATTGTTTGGTGGCAGGCAGCCTTTCTACACAGTTTTGCTTGTAGGGGAAAGAGACTCTGAGTCTAGACATGGGTGATAGTGTCTCAAAATCCATTCAAACACATAATCGAAAGGATTTATTTCCTGGAAATCTAGAAAACAGAACAGAAATGTTAAAAATGGCTATTTTAACAACATAAGAACATAAGAACAAGCCAGCTGGATCAGACCAGAGAGACCAGATCAGACCACTAATATTGTTGAAGACTTGCACTAGAGTTTTGTGGGTTTTCCGGGTTGTATGACCATGTTCCAGTAGCATTTTCTCCTGATGTTTTGCTTGCATCTGTGGCTGGCATCTTCAGAGGATCCAGATGAAATGTCAGAAGAAGATGCTACTGGAACAGGCGAAACGTCAGGATAAAATGCTACTGGAACACAGCCACACAATCCAGAAAACCCACAACACTCTAACTTCCACTAATGTTTTTTGAAGTCATTCCTAAAGTAAAACACAGTATGGTTATCTACACAGAACAAATACCATGAAATCAGAACTGTTCTTGCTAAGGTGTCAAACTCGCAGCCCTCCAGTTGTTATGGACTACAGTTCCCATGATGGGAACTGTGGTCCATAACATCTGGAGGGCTGCGAGTTTGATACCTGTAGTTATGGCCTGGCTCCTGCAAGAAAAGTTCAGAGTATGGAATTCCATGCAAAATCCACATTCTTGACAAGCCAGCTGTTCATAAAAAACATTTTTCTAACCTTTAGGCCTGCAAAAAAAAAAACCCACACCAGTTTTTTTGGCCTTCCCTTTTCAAAAGCCAAGTTCCTAGTCCATATGGCTTTTAAGGCACATTTGAAAGTGTCAGCCTAATACCTGCCAGACTCTCAGAAGGGCCTGAGCAACTTTCAGAGTGGTTAAAAGTAAAGCTAAAGTCCCTCCGCTAAGATTTTTTTTGGTCTCTCTTTCACCACCTGCAAAATCAGAATTAAGGGAAATCAGGTTAAAATCTGCTCCTTTTGCATACTGTACACAGATTGCAGAATCTGGGTTTTTTTTGTTGCAGAAACTGGACAACTAGGGCAGTGGTGGCGAACCTATGGCACAGGTGCCAGAGGTGGCACTCAGAGCCCTCTCTGTGGGCACTCACGCACAAAGTTCATCATGTGGGAGGGGGTGGAAAATCACCCACCCACCCACCCACACACACACACACACACACATATCTAGCCTGGCTTGAGCATGATCCTTTACCTGGGAGTAAGTTCGGATGCTGGCAATGGGGCTTGCTTCTGAGTAAACCCTCCTAGGATTGTGATTCACTCATTTGAAGCGTTGCACGGTTGCTTATCTAAGCTTACTCCTGAGTAACGCCTGCCTCAGAGCCAACTGGTTTTTCTAAACAAAAACCTCAGTATTCAGGTTAAATTGCCATGTTGGCACTCTGCAATAAATAAGTGGGTTTTGGGTTGCAATTTGGGCACTCAGTCTCGAAAAGGTTCGCCATCACTGAGCCAGGGCATAGGATTTCATTTCCATTTTCAAGCAGAGAGCATAACCAGTCCTACAAGTGCCCTTTGAGTTCCACAGACTCGCTTCACCCTCTTGCTAAAGCACGGAACCACGCAGCAAAACCAGTTTCCCCCCTCTGGCTCGTGTCAGGATCAAAACTCAGCAAAGCGCCTGCAATTTTTAAACCGGCGTACACACCAGAAAGCAGCCTTCCCCTTTGCCATCCCTTTTCAAAGGCAAGGCTTGCTTCGGTTGCCTGAGAACATTACCCACGTTCCCCGCCTCCCTCAGTTTTTAAAACTAGGCGTCTTTGATAAAAAAAGAAGCTTTGCAGTACATTTCAGCGTGTTCACCGATCTTTCCTTTTTCCTTCCCCATCTCCCATTTCTTCAAAAATGCCATCTTCTCAGTGATCTCTGACACCGGCGTCAAACAGCTTCCGTGTTCCACTGAGGGGGGAAATCTCTTGATGTAGCAGCCCAACAGCTTCTAACAAGTAGCCCCTGGGAGACCTTTCTTCGTTAAGCCTGTCTGCCCCGATAATGATTTCCAAATAAATAAATCTATTAATGAGATTGCAATGGGAGCAACAGCTACGGATTTCAGTGCATTGGCAGAGGGGAAAGGAAGGGATGTTTTCATTATTTAGGAAGCAGGGCGGGCTAGGAAGCGAAGGGAGGTACACCTCTCATGCCTCTGAGCCATTTTGCAATTGGAGGCGAGAGAAGAAACAGCTGGGTCAGGCGAAGAGAAATGGCCACCCACCCACCCACAAGTCCCCCCATAGCACGGCAGAAGAGCTGTGACTCAGTGACAGAGCATAAAACAACCCACTGCAGTGAAAACACAAATCCAACCAGTTAAAATGGGATTAGACCAGTGTTTCCCAACCTTTTGACGTCACGGTACCCTTGACCTCACTCTTCATATCTCACGGTACCCCTGACATCCTCCCCCCACCTTCCCCTCCCATTGCCCCTGCTTGCCACCCCCCACCTTCCCTTCCCAGGGTGAAGGGAAGCAGGGGGGTTGGGTGTGTATGAAGTGGCTGCTGACCTTGCGGCAGGCCCTGCCCCCTGGGCCAGCTCCATATCCTTGCTGGTGCTGGCAGGAGACACCGCAAAAGTGAGGGGGGCCGGTAGCATTGCCGCGGCACCCCTGGGACATGCTCACGGCACCCCAGGGTACCACGGAACCCTCATTGGGAATCGCTGGATTAGACGGATACATGAAAGAGCTAGCCATGGTGACTAAAGGGGACCTCAATGTTCAAGGGCAGCAAACCTCTGAACACCAGTGCCACGAGGCAAGATGAGGGGAAGGCTTCGGTCTCTGTGCTCTGTTGTTCACCCTCCAGAGGAACTGATTGGCCACTGTGTGAGACAGGAACACTGGCATAGTGAGGAGGGTATGAGGGGGCCCTGGGCGCCACTTCCTGAGGGGCACAATGCCAACCCCAATCACCCTGCAACTACACCCCAGCCCTGTTCATGCTGGTGCAGTTAAATGCCGGTCAGTGGGCTGGCCCCAAGCCTCATTGAGGCCAGCAGCAAACTGGCCTAGTTTTATACTGTTGGCTCTGTCCACCCCCTCCCATCCACCTCGCCCCCAAGCAGGGTGCAATTGGGGCAGGGAGGGCACTGCTTTAGTAAGCGATGCCCCTGGACAGCTGGTCTAGATCAGTGGTTCTCAACCTTCCTAGTGCCGCGACCCTTTAATACAGCTCCTCATGTTGTGGTGACCCCCAACCCTAACATTTATCCATTTTACAGGCGACCACTGTGAAAGGGTCGTTCGACCCCCAAAGGAGTCCCGACCCCCAGGTTGAGAACCACTGGCCTAGATGGACCCTCACTGGTATGAGGCAGTAGAGCTCTCTCTTCTTTCGCTCTGATTACAGGCAGTAGAGGAAGATCTCCAGTAGGCTGCCAATCAGAGTAGCGAAAGCAAACCAGACGGGGGAAGAAAAAACTTCAACCTAGAAAGCCAGGTAACCAAGAAGGCCTAAGAACAAAATAAATACTGATGGGTTAGATATTTTAAACCAAGCAAGCTTTAACGCATAACAAGTAGTAAAAAAAACCCCCATTCATTAAACCCAAACATGTTTTGGGCATCACGCCTTTCTCAGTGGCACAAATTATTAAAATACACACCATAAAGTAAAATAACTCAAAATATAAAATGCAGCATTTCTGAACTAAGCTTTAAAACACTCACAAGGAGTAGGGCCAGTTCATTAACTGGGTAAGTCCCACCTCATTACTCGAATAGATCAAGACCATCAGAAATCATTTTTAGACTGTGGTTGTTCCTGGTCCAATTATCCCCGTAGACGAGCTCAGAATTAATTGTTTCTCCGTGGTATGTATATCCACATTCCGGAAGCAAAATACTGCCCAAGTTGGAGAACTAGGTAGATTTCACAGTGATGCTATTCAGAGTCTTGTTCACTTTGTAAAAGCAATTGGAACCCCATTGTAAAGAAGGAGGGGGGGATAAATGATGTAAATACATAAAATACGAAAAATAAAAACACTTTCCCAGGCTATACTGTCATAACATAGTAATGGCAGTGGCTAAAGAGAGCCAGCGTGGTGTAGCGGTTAAGAGCAGGTGGATTCTTAGCCAGGTTTGATTCCCCACTCCTCCACCTGAGTGTCAGAGGCTTATCTGGTGAACCAGACGTGTTTCCGCACTCCTGCATTCCTGCTGGGTGACCTTGGGCTAGTCACAGTTCTTCGGAACTCTCTCAGCCCCACCTACCTCACATGGTGTCTGTTGTGGGGAGAGGAAGGGAAAGGAGCTTATAAGCCACCTTGAGTCTCCTTACAGGAGAGAAAGGTGGGCTATAAATCCAAACTACTCCTCCTCCTCCTCCTCCTCCTCCTCCTCTTCTTCTTCTTCTTCTTTCTTCTTCTTCTTCTTCTTCTTCTTCTCCTTCTTCTCCTTCTTCTTTTTTCTTCTTTCTTCTTCTTCTTCTTCTTCTTCTTCTCCTTCTTCTCCTTCTTCTTCTCCTTCTTCTCCTTCTTCTTCTCCTTCTTCTCCTTCTTCTTCTTCTCCTTCTTCTTCTTCTCCTTCTTCTTCTTTCTTTCTTCTTCTTCTTTCTTTTCTCCTTCTCCTCCTCCTCCCTCCTTCTTCCTCCTTTCTCCTCCTCCCCTCCCTCCTCCTCCTTCTCCTCTCTCCTCCTCTCTCCTCCTCCTGCTCTCTCCTCCTCCCCTTCTCCTTCTCCTTCTCCTTCTCCTTCTCCTCTCTCCTCCTCCTCCTCCTTCTTCTCCTTCTCTCTCCTCCTTCTCCTTTCCCTTCTTTCTTTCTTTCTCCTCCCTCCCTCCTCCTCCCTCCCTCCTTCTTCTCCTCCTCCTCCCTCCTCCCTTCCTTCTTCTTTTCTTTCTCTCTTCAGCAGGTTCAAAGCTGGATACTTGCCTTTGGAGCTTTCTGATGGTCCAGGCTAGCCTCGGATCCTCATCAGATCTCCTCAGAAGCTTTGAGCAGGGAATCATCCCTGGTTAGGGCATGTTCTAGGATGTGGATGACCACACCATCAAGGAAGTCCAGGGTTGCTGTGCAGAGGCGGCCAATGACAAACCACCCTTGTTAGATCTCAAGAGATTAAGCAGGGTCAGTCTTGGTTTGAATGGGAGACCACCAAGGATGTCCAGGGTCACATATGTAGCAAAACACCTCTGTCTCTTGCCTTGAAAACCCTCCAGGATTGCACTGAGTCAACTGTGACTTGACAGCGCTTTGCACACAAGCACATACACACAAGCAGATGCTGCTGTTTCAGAATCCTGCCCTCTGAGAAAAGCAGAACATCTGGTGCCCCTGTCTCCTAGAGGAGTCTACTCCCCACTTTAGAGAAGAGCCTGGGTTTTCTGGAGACTTCTTTCACGTTCCCTGGCCCAAGCTGACCTCTAGCGTAACTTTCCCTCTCCCCCGCCCCTTCCCCCACCAAAATCTCTGCCATTACACTAAGGATGTCTTTGGCCTCTGTGAGCAACAGCTTCTTCATCATTCGGCCATTTCCTGTGTCTGCCACACACTCCATTATGTGCCCCAGCATTGTTTTTCCTGGAGAGGAGGAACGTCAGCCGGGCCAAGGGGCATAGCTTAGAGGGGCCATCGGAGGTGGACATCCTTTCACAAATTCTGAGTCAGGCCTCAGCCAGCCAGCCAGCCAGCCAGCCAGCCAGCCAGCGTGATGTCAGGGCCGGAGGCACCGCTTGAGGGGATGAGGCACTGAATCCACATCCTGGTTCCCACGTGGCTGCCACAACACCCATTGTTTCTAGGCAGAGCCTTCATGTCTGTCGGTACCAAGCCATGGGCAATGTTTCGAACAAAGCCCAGCTGGCATACAGAGGCCGCACCGTTGAGGTACTGCAGGATGAATGGGAAATATGTTGCTTTTTTAATACCTGACTCACTGGATCAGAAATCCGGCTGGTTCAAGCATCCCGTTTGCAACAGTCGATGCCCACAGAAGCTCATCATGGAGGTTCCATTTAGGTTTTGTCGCTAGCGGCAATTTGTATTTCTCTAATCCTTTTTAAAACCTTTTTGAAAGGTGTGTATTTTTTTTTTTACATTGCTGCAAACATTTAACATCTTTAAATCTTTAGGGTCCCACTTTTCAAAATTCGGCTCCTTTTAGAATTGGGGAAGCTGATTACTTGAGTAATTTTTAATCGCCTGGATGCTAATTTTTAATCGCCTGCCTGCTTTTTGTGCAAATGCTATTTCGTCATCACTGTTGTTCTGAAACTGGTAACAAATGCACAGAGCCGAGCTAAACCCGTCTATGTCAACTTAAATCAACGAGTTTAGGAAAGTGTAACTGCTTAGTTCTGATGCTGTTATTGGTGTTGCTTCAATTTAAATCTATCCTTTTGCTGCTAATTTTATTTTCAGGATTTTTTTTAAAATGCTGGGTTTGTTAATTGCTTATATTGTTCCAATCGGCTGTAAGCTGCCTTCAGAAAAGAGCAAGATGAAAATTATTGAAATGAAAGGGGCCAAATTATGCCAGACGTCCGGGATCACGAACCTGATACCCCACCCCCTGCCAAAGGTTTAAATTAATATCAAAATGTAATTGTGGGAGAAGAGCTATGATGTTGGGAAAAGGATATCTTAACTCTCCTCCACCTCTGACATTAACTTGACTGAAGTTGCTTTTAGTTAGCAGCTTGGGGGCGGGGGGAGGGGGAATTCTGCTGCCCCTATAGTTTCTGCTATTATTTTCCATACAGGGCTAAAAGCAGCCTGGGAGAGCCAGTTTCGGCCAGTGAAACAGCCCAAGGGAAGGAGGAAGAGTGAAAACCTCTCTTCTCTCGAGTTGTGGTCCCGATCCAAATCCAGTTACAATTCCAGGAGCTCTCCAGGGTCTGGCAACCTTAGCCATAACAGTGAAACGGAACCATGAGATTCAGATATTGCTGGATACTGCAAAGAAAACAACGGGCAGGTCTACAGCCTCCATGTACTGCTTATGGGTTTCCCAAAGGCATCTGTTTGGCTGCTGTGGGAAACAGGATGTCTTTTTGACCTGGACCAGCGCGCATCTTCTTTTCTGCTGCGGCAAATTCTTTAAAAATGCGGTCTTGAGCAGAGTTCTGCCCCTCCAAAGCCGGTTTACTTTAATGGGCTTAAAAGAGTGGAACTTTACTTAGTATCACACGGCAGGTTAACCAGACCTCGCTGGACCGCTTCAGAAGGAATCAAGCCGAAAGGGTGAAGGGACGCCTGCTCTTTGCAGTTGTTCCCTTCCCAGGAATCATGTTTCTGTCCCTCTTGGCAAACCGATTTGGGAGACAGGTACTTGCCGCCGTAACATGCAGCTGCATCCTTGTAAGCCAATATGTAAAAAGGGAAATCGGTCTTGAAAACCCTACGCCTATGAGGTCTTGCCTTGCAAATCCTACAGAGCTGTCATAAGTCAGCTGTGACTTGAATGCACTTTACACACACACACACACACACACACAGAGAGAGAGAGAGAGAGAGAGAGAGAGAGAGAGACCTTTTAATGTTGAAAATGCCAGGAAACAGACATATATTTTTTATTTTAAAAAATCCTCTGTTATCAAATCCCCTTTTAAAAAGTGCGCAGGGTTAATTGTGTTAGTGGTCCTGGACTATCTGTCATCTTTTAACAGTGAAGGCAACCCAGCAGGGACGGGTGAAAGAAATCTGCTCTCAGCGGAGGGAAGGTGGAGGCAAAATCCTGTGATCACAGGCCTCTGACATCCGTCTTTCCCCCCTGGAAATCCCTTCACAGCTGACACTTGCCTTGGTCTCTTCCAGGAGAGGGATGTTTCGTTATATTACTGCTGACATCTCAGCAGCAAGGGGGAAGCCGGAACCGTTTGCATTTAATTACTCCTCCTGGTGGATTTATTACTATTATGCCTGGATTAATTGGGAAAGTAAAAAAGCCACGCCAGGCGATCCATCTTCTCCGAGTTACTTACCTTGTCGCAGGCTAATCACTGCAGAATAAAAAATGCCTCTCTCTCTCTGCTGCATCAGGGGAAATGGATTTCCGTAATTCCGCACACACAAATTTTAAAGAGGCATTTTGAAAATAGGGGAAGATGGCAGATTCTACTAATAGTGCAAGGGGGGGGGGGTGAGGAGGAAATACAAGACCAATAATGATAAAAATGTGTAAAAGAAAAAAAAGAATGGCATTTAAAAAACCCTCTTCAATACAGAACACTACTTGCTGCCAGTTTGACCATCCTGCTGTTTGGGTATTTACATTACCCTTTTCTCCCCCAGTGGATATCTTTAGCAGCATACAATATTGTTCTCCACCCCTCTGTTCTAACAACAACCCTGTGAAGTAGGTTAGGCTGGGAGACTGAGGGCCCAAGACCATCAAAAAAGCTTCCAAGATAGAGTCAAGATCTGAACTCAGGTCTCAGACTCTTTTTGGGATGCCTCAAGCACTATACTGCCCCATTTATTCTGATTAACTGGTTTTTGTTATTTTTTTAAAAATCCTTTCTGTATAAGCATAAGCATTTTATTGTCATTGTGCACGCACAACGAAATTTACAGCAGCATTCTCGATGCACACAATTTCAGACTCATACCCCATCCTCACTTTCCCCTTCCTCCACCCATCCCTCCACAGCCCCAAACACATCAACACGAAGCCGCAGAGTTTAGCATAGCCACAGCTCTAGAGTAGCTAAAGCTTTGGCTAGTTATTTTGAACAAACATACAAGCTGCTTTGGAAAGGACAACCGGCCCAGAAGCCAGCGATGTGGGTCTTTACAGGGACCCCGTATCAAGAACATAAGCAACCTATGCTTTACTAGCTGCATTGGCTCCAGATTGAGTGCTGGATCAGGTTCAAGATTTGGGTACTGACCTTTATGCCCTAAATGGTCTGGGACTCTTGTATCTTTGGGACCACCTCTCACAGTATACCTCTCTGGCCCCAGTCTAGTGGAACTCTCTAATGAGCAGTGGCGTATCTGCCAGAGGAACATGGGGGGTCAATTGACCCAGGTGCCACCCATTAGATCACATGGGGGCGCAAAAATCTGCTCTGAGCAGGTGTTGCCCCAGGCGCCATTTCCCCCTCTGCTAATGAGGCCTGGGCCATGTGGGACTTAGTTGAGTTCTACAGGGCCTCTAAGATGGAGATGTTCCATCAAGTGGAGGACAGTGACAGTCCATACATAAGCTGGCCTCCCTCCCTCCCTCTCTTCCTTTTATCCTTTTCCCTTGTACAGAATCAGCCCACCTTGGTAGCTGATCTGTGAAATATATATATAGTTTCAAATGGATGTGCCAGAAACTGAACTTGGGATTTTCAACACGCGCAAATCGGGCTCTGTCGGCATGCTATGGAGTCTCTCCTAAAATGCAGTCTGCTTTTCCCAATTGGATACAGGGGTTCAGCAAGAGGGGAAAGGCAGTTGCTTTCAAGTTCTCACATTTAAGACATGCATTCTTTGGAGTGTTGTGGGGTTTCCAGGCTGTACGGCCATGTTCCAGTAGCATTTTTTCCTGACGTTTCACCTGCATCTGTGGCTGGTATCTTCAGAGGAGATACACAAGGACTAGGACTAGGGCTATGGTCAGTTTCAGATTTCAGTTTAGTGTTAGTGTAACAATTTATCACAGAATGATTTTTTTAAAATGAAGTTAGGATTAGGGTTAAGTCTAGGGCAGGGGATCGGATTCAGGTGAGGGTTGCATTGCGTTCTAGGGCATGGACTAGGACTAGGGCTATGGTCTGTGTCAGGTTTTGGGTCAGAGTTAGGTTCGGGTGACAATTTATGAATGAATTTTTTCCCCAAAAAGACAGAAGTTAGGGTTAGGGTTAAGTCTAGGGCAGGGGATCAGATTCAGGTGAGGGTTACATTGAGTTCTAGGGTGCAGACTCGGACTAGGGCAGTGATGGCGAACCTTTTTGAGACTGTGTGCCCAAATTGCAACCCGAACCCCACTTATTTATCGTAAAGTGCCAACCCGGCAATTTAACCTGAATGTTGAGGTTTTAGTTTAGAAAAAACTGGTTGGCTCCCTCTTCCTCTGCCCCACACGCTCAAGCAGGGGCCAGCCTGCTCTAGCCTCTAGCAAGTCCCGCGTGCACCGCTCTGTGCCTCTCTAGCATCTCTGCCTTCTCTGCGCCCCCCCCCCCCCCAGGCAATAGGCACCCTGAGCACAGGCACCAGGTCTGCCAGCCAAGTCCTCCCTGCTCACCGTGGTGTGCACATGTCGTGCTTAGTGGTCCAGGCCAGCCTAGATGTGTGTGTGTGTGGGGGGGGGGGTGATTTTCCGCCCCCCATATGACAAACTCTGTGCACACATGCCCACAGAGAGGGCTCCGAGTGCCACCTCTGGCACCCATGCCATAGGTTCGCCATCACTGGACTAGGGCCACGGTCATTGTCAGGTTTGGGGTTAGCCATACAGCCCAGAAACCCCACAACACCCCAGTGATTCTGGCTGTGAAAGCCTTCGACAATACATGCAGTCTTTTTCTGGCACGGGAGTTCCCCCTCCTCCCCATGTCTGAAACACCAAAGCTGTATCTACAAGGTGCCCTATGGGGTAGAAAATGTTGACAGAGAGAAATTTTTCTCTCTTTCTCACAATACTAGAACCAGGGGGCATTCATTGAAAATGCTGGGGGGAAGAATTAGGACTAATAAAAGGAAACACTTCTTCACGCAACGTGTGATTGGTGTTTGGAATATGCTGCCACAGGAGGTGGTGATGGCCACTAACCTGGATAGCTTTAAAAGGGGCTTGGACAGATTTATGGAGGAGAAGTTGATTTATGGCTACCAATCTTGATCCTCTTTGATCTGAGATTGCAAATGCCTTCACAGTCCAGGTGATCGGGAGCAACAGCCGCAGAAGGCCATTGCGTTCACATCCTACATGTGAGCTCCCAAAGGCACCTGGTGGGCCACTGCGAGTAGCAGAGAGCTGGACTAGATGGACTTTGGTCTGATCCAGCTGGCTTGTTCTTATGTTCTTATGTTCTTATGCCACAGGATATGGCACCAACCGCTTGCAAGAGCACGAGGTTTGGAATGCGCCCAGTCGCCCCTGTCTTCTCCCCCTCCCTCGATTCCTCCCCCCCACCCCTCCATCATAGCAGAAAGCAGATTGATTTTCAGCCTATAGTTCTGCCTTTCCCTTAAATCCATAAAAACAGGATTAATGAGTGCAAACTGTCAAGGAGAAGACAGAGAATTAGAAGGAAATTCTTGAAGTTCAGCCAAATAGTTAATGTAACTGTTGCCATTCCCATTAGCAGGGATCAAAAAGAGGGGAGGGAGGGAGGGGCAGAAAAGACGAGCTCTTAAAAGATTTTTTTCCCCCCTGCTTTAAAAAAAATCAATTTTGTTTTAAAACAGCAGAAAGGGTTTGACTCTGTCGCTTCTAACATGGAAAAAAGGAACCGATATGTTTATCGGTTGCCAGCTTTTGAGCCTTTGATGCTTTCCCTGAACTTTTAACAGTTGCTTGACAAAGCAAAAATCCAGGGACAGTTTTATCTGCGCCGTGTTGCTTTGGTGGCAAGAACCGCACCTGTTTCTGCATGTCAGGCTGCTGTTCAACAGGTCCCAGCGCACTTTGAACATTTCCGCTCATCGGAGGCTTGCCAAAAGTTCACCAGAGGCTCAACTCCTCTCAGTGAGCTATAGAAGGCGAGCTACAGTGGCGTAGGGAGGTTGGAAAAGAGCTCATGTGCATCTAATCTGGAGGGAACTGGCTTTGATTCCCAGCTCTACCGGGCTTCTGAGCTGGGTGGGAGGCTTATCTGGGAATTCAGATTAGCCTGTGCACTCCTTAACACACGCAGTAGCCAAGTGACCTTTGGCTAGCGTCACACAGCTTCTCGGAGCTCTCTCAGCCCCACCCACCTCACAGGGTGTTTGTTGTGAGGGGGGAAGGGCAAGGAGATTGTAAGCCCCTTTGAGTCTCCTGCAGGAGAGAAAGGGGGGATATAAATCCAAACTCTTCCTCTTCTTCTTCTACAGCTGTACTACACTGCTAGGGCAGCTCACAAAATTGTCTATGCATACCAAAAAAAAAGCATGCGAGGGACACGGCTGGTTTGCTGTGTCTCCTTCTTCATACACACGCATGCCTGCAGGGAGCCGAGTGCAAATAGCGCTCTCTATGCTCCTTTGAATTCTGTCAGCTGGACTTGGCTTCTTTGCTGAGTGCTCTCCAGAGCACTCAGCAGGTTCAGCAGGTTCTCACAGGTTCCCGAGAGTAGGTTACTAATTATTTGTGTGTGCCGAGAGGGGGTTACTAATGGGTGATTTTGCCACGTGATTTTTGCCTCAGTTATGCCCCTCCTCTCAGCAGTAGCAGCAATTTCGCTGAACTCTGGCAAAGCAGTCTAGCGAGAGTGTGCACTGGGCGCTATGCAGTGGCAGCTTCTCATGCCTCGTGCATTCGTACCTGCCCAGAGCTCCAGGAATGCCTCCGCCCCTAGAAATGCCTGGCCACGCCCCTGTCAGTGCCCGCCCAGGAAATTCCCCATTGGCGCTCACAGCCCACAGTTTGAATCCCCACCCACCACGCGGAATCCTTGTTACTAAAATTTTTGGATCCCACCACTGGTGCTCTCCCAAAATGAAGATGGTCACAGAGGTTCCTATGATGGCGCTGGAGAACCATGCCCTCAGTGGGCAGAGGTTGGAGGCGGGATTTTCCTGGGGCACCCCAGCATCCTGAATTGCATTGACCGTGGCATCCTGAAGCAACAGCCACAGGTTTCAATGGGATGATAACTGAATGGAACCTCTGTGTTCAGAAGCTGTATACCTGAATCCCAGATGGTGGAAATCAGGAAAGGAGTACTGTCGCCTTCATGCCCTCTTGAACTCATCTCATGGCCTCTTGTGGAATCCTGGGCATTGGTGGGATCCTGCAAAGCCCTTTCAAATGAGTTGCCTGCAAGTCTAGCCTCCGCTTAGCTGGGGTCTCAGTGTCTCTCTCTCTGCACGTGGCCCCAGGAGCTGTTTCCAGCAGGCCCCTCTTCCCTTTCCACTGCCCGGCCTTTCCCTGCCTGTGCCGAAGACCTGCACACTTCAGCATATTACCCTAATGGTTGGATTAAAAAAAAACCCCGAAAGAAAATCAACCATCCTTCATCATTGTAGCGGCTAACTTGGCCTGTCTCCTGCTCTCATTCTGCATTAGCTTCGTCAGAAGTGTTATTTATGGATGGAATTATTGCTGAGCATGCAAGAAACATAAAATGCAGGAGGTGAACCTGCAGAGATTTCTAGAGAGCAGAGAAGCTGTATTCATAGAATCATAGAGTTGGAAGAGACCCCAAGGGCCATCCAGTCCAACCCTCTGCCCTGCAATCAAAGCACCGTCCAGCCTCTGTTTAAAAACCTCCAAAGAAGGAAACTCCACCACTCTCAGAGGCAGTGCATTCCACTGTTGAACAGCCCTGACGGTCAGGAAGTTCTTCCTGATATTTAGGTGGAGTCTCTTTTCCTGCACCTTGAACCCATTCATGCATTGGGCAGCGACTTCTGGAGAGGCCATTTGGGATGGAAATTGTGAACAGGTCATCAGAAAAACTCAAAATGTATCATATTGGATTTTGCTCCCACTCTTAGTCTAAGGAACTCCAGGCTGTGTACATGGCCCCTCTCCATTTAAGGTTCACAACAACTTTGTGAGGTAGGTTAGACCATGTGTACCACTAGTGTGATGTTAAAGTAGTCGGTGGGATGCAGGATTTTCCTAACAGTTTGCAAGAATTTGCTCCCCCACAATCCCTCAGTCAAGGACGCCCGCAGGTTATCTGTCCGCAGCCTTCTTGCTGCACTCCTCAATGTAGACATTAATATGCCATAGTCAGGGTCCTGAGGCAAGAAGTAAAATTGTGGGGGGGGGGGCAACATCTGCGATGTTCTCTCCCACCCACCTGCCGCCTCCCTCACAAAAACCCCCTGTGGTCCCTTTAAAATTCAGCTTACTTTATTTTTAGCTGAGCAGTGCTGAGGCTGGCAAAAGACTGGGGGCGGGGACAAGGCCAGAGAGAGGGCGGTCCTTTCCTGCCCTGGTTCCTGCCCCCTGTCTCTTGCCAGACTTGGTACCTCTTGGGCTCATTCCGCACATGCAGAATAATGCACTTTCAAACTGCTTCCAGTGCTCTTTGAAGCTGTGCGGAATGGCAAAATCCACTTGCAAACAGTTGTGAAAGTGGTTTGAAAACGCATTATTTTGCGTGTGCGGAAGGGGCCCAAGTTGGTTAGAAGGAAAGTAGGCTGAATTTCAAAGGAAGCACAGGGGTTTGGTGCAGGGCTGGTGGACTCCATAGCCCTGGTGCCTGGGGCAAGAGCACCCCCCCCCCCCGTTCCCTCTCACTACAGCCCTGACTAGAGTCTACTCTGGGGGAACTTATCGCTGTATTCTATTTGTTTATTTATTTGTTGGATTTATAGGCTGCCTCACCCCCGAAGGGTTCGAGGCGGCTCACAATATGGCTGTTCTCTAAGACAGCAAATCAATACAAAAATATAACTTAAACCCATTAAAAACTTAAGCAGCAGTTACTAGGAATCCTGAAGATCAGTTGTGACTCACCTGGAGGGTGGCAACCTTATATGGTAAACCTGATTTTCCACCCACCCTTCTGTATTTCAGCCACACTGCATCAGCGGAAGAAAGTACGAAGTCACAGCATCCGTAATGCATGATAGGGTCCAACCGTCTGTTTTCTTTAGAGAAGGGGCTTTCCGGTGTATTATTCATCTCTCTTGGAGTCTCCAATGTTCCCCCCTCCCCTTCATCCCTGCTCTTGCCATTTCAGACTTCTGCAAATGTTATTCCAACCCCACCTAAACGGTTTGAGAGACTCCAGCACATCCTCTGGGCAAGATGCGGACGAGAGGCCTTCCTACCGGGGCCAAAACAGCCCCTTTCCTTTTTAAAACATCCCGTCTGATTCAGAGTTCTGGAGCGCTCAGACATCTCTGCACGCTTTTGCATTGTTTTTAAGGACGTGCATGTGGCTCACATCCCCATCCACGAATACCTTCACGGCGCTCACAACTGGATCTAAGAGCACTACTGCATTTTATCAGCATGATACCGCTTTGCTTTGAAAGTTTCGGATTTCTCTACTCTGGATGAAATGGCAGTTTGGCTCCTTTCCCCCCTTCAGCCATGCTGATGAAATTCCATAAAAATGCTGCCATTAAAAAAGATGCCTTTTTTTTTTGGTCTCTATGGCCAAAACAGCTAATGCAAACAAATGTATGGGGAATTACCAGAAATAAAAAAGGCACACATGAAAACACACATGGACCATGGAAAGGTGTCAATGTGGATACATTTGCCTTTTGGGTACATTTTTTTCATCCTAAAAAAGCAGCTTTGGAGACCCTTATTTGAATTTTGTGACACTGGGAGAAAAATGTTTAATTTTCCCAGCCTTTGTACCATTTTCCTGCTAGAATCCCCTCCCCAATTGCTATCAACATGGAAAGAAAATAAAACAAAGACTCATTCCGCACATGCAGAATAATGCACTTTCAAACTGCTTTCAGTGCTCTTTGAAACTGTGCGGAATAGCGAAATCCACTTGCAAACAGTTGTGAAAGTGGTTTGAAAACGCATTATTTTGCGTGTGCGGAAGGGGCCAAAGTCATTTGCTAGGGTTGCCAGTTCTGGGTTGGGAAATTCCTGGAGAGAGGGAACAGAAGAAGCGGAGGAGGAGGAGGAGGAGTTTGGATTTATATCCCCCCCCTTTCTCTCCTATAAGGAGATTCAAAGGAGCTTACAAACTCCTTTCCCTTCCCCCCTCACAACGAACACCCTGTGAGGTAGGTGGGGCTGAGAGAGCTCCGAAGAACAGTGACTAGCCCAAGGTCACCCAGCTGGCATGTGCTGGAGTGCACAAGCTAATCTGGTTCACCAGATAAACCTCCACAGCTCAAGAGGCAGAGTGGGGAATCAAACCCTGTTCTCCAGATTAGAGTGCACCCACTCTTAACCGCAATGCCACGCTGGCTCCTTTGGGAGATGGATCTTGGAAAGGGTGGGATTTGGGGACCGAGGGATCTCAACAGGATATAATGCCATAGAGCACCCCTTCAAAGAAGAAGAAGAAGAAGAAGAAGAAGAAGTTTGGATTTATATCCCCCCTTTCTCTCCTGCAGGAGACTCAAAGGGGCTTACAATCTCCTTGCTCTTCCCCCCTCACAACAAACACCCTGTGAGGTAGGTGGGGCTGAGAGAGCTCCGAGAAGCTGTGACTAGCCCAAGGTCACCCAGCTGGCATGTGTGGGAGTGTACAGGCTAATCTGAATTCCCCAGATAAGCCTCCACAGCTCAGGCGGCAGAGCTGGGAATCAAACCCGGTTCCTCCAGATTAGATACATGAGCTCTTTAACCTCCTACGCCACTGCTGCTCCAAAGCAGCCATGCTCTTCAGGGGAAGTGATTTCTGTAGATCAGCTCTAATTCCGGTAGATCTCCAGGCCTGCCAAGAGTGTTGAACTAGAAGCACAGAGGACAGATCTGGATTTCCAGGAGAACACTGTGGTTCAGGAATGGATTAAAGTCCATCATTGGAACCTTCAGTCAAGCAAATATTTGCCAACAAGTGTTTACCAGATCAGTGTCCAGGACTTGTGGTATGCAAATTGGCAGCACAGTCTTGCAAAAGGCTAAGCTTTGCAGAGCGGAGAAGGGTGTGCTTGCTGCTTCAGATCAATTTCAAAAAGAGAGGTAAAGCGTAGCTGGAGTCAACAAACAAAGCAGAAAGCACCAAACCAAGAGGCAGGACAAGATGATGGATGCTAGACAAGGTTTAAACCCATAAGGTGATATACAACACAATAAATGCCAAGCCCGCAAATGTGGCTCCAAATTCTATGCCCAGTAGGAGAATCCAATAAGAAAGAACGGGCTGGAGACAACGACCTTGTATCATTGTGCAACAGCAAGAGTCCATATCTCTTTGCCAGTGCAGTAAATAAGTGAGGGGGGACGGGGAGTGAGCTGAGGAAATGGTGCGGAGGAGGAAGTCCGGGGACTGCAGAAAAGCGTGGGAAGCATCTTAAAAACAATCGCACGGGCAAATGAAGACATTTTCAAAAAGTTCCAACTGAAGAATCGTTTTAAAAGAGGATTCGTTTAAAACATTTTGAGGCTGCAAATAAAACGTTTTCGGGACCGAAGGGGGGTGAAAACCATGCAGAACTCCACGGAGGAATTGTTTTATTTCATGCCTCAAAACGTTTTAAAAGGTCTGTGCGGAAAAGGCCGCTGTCTGCACCCGTTCTGGTTAGTCATTCCAGAGAACTGAGCCCGACCCCTTGCTCTAGTAGAGATGCCAACCCCAGGTCAGTCCTGCAGTTCCACTGGAACTGCAACCTTCAGACAACAATGATCAGACAACAACGACCTTCCCTTCTTTTTTTAAAATAATTTTTATTGTATCATTTGAATATTACATTTTATATTAATGCTTTTCTTCATTTGTTTTCAAACAATACATTTCCCCTTTTTCCCCTCCCCCCTATATTTTTTCATAGTTTTATCAAACAAACAGCAGTAAGTTCATTCTTTGTAATCTCTTCTCCCATTTCTCCTCATTGACTCCGGCTTCTTTCATCCAGTCCGCGTATATGGTCCATATCTCCAAGATTTCGCTCTGTTTATCTTGCCACAGTTTATTCTTTGTTATTATTTCGAATCTAAAGACCCTTCCCTAAACTCAAACCTGCCTCCAAACTTCCCAGAATTTTCAAGGGCAGAGTTGACAACCATCTCCTACACCGTACAGTCAATCCTAAAATAACGCTCCAACGGGAGAAGAAGGTCTCCAAAGAGCTTGGTGGAGAGTTTAGGGGTGGAATTGGGGTGTTTCCCAGAATATGATGTAATTCAGTGGATCATGACCCCCCCCACACACATTCCTCCCCCCTTTTGCCATCAACTGATATTCGACTGGCCTCACGAGGCTATTCCTCCTGGAACCTAATAAGTATAACTCAGTCCTCATCAAGACATTGGGGGGGGGGGGCAGTCTTTTAAAGTTAAAAACATTTTTTGCCTGCATAATAAGACCTCCCTGGTATGTGCAGAGCCCTCTGCCTTGCCTGTGGGTGGTCCAGCTTCTCCACTTTAATGATAGGAACAGGACCATCAAGTTTACAGCTGGGAGAAGTAATGAGGCACGTTCCTCCAAAGCAATTTCCACCGTCAAACACGCAAGATACAGCCAGGATCAGGTTGCATAACTGAGATTCCTCAGCAGCAGAACCAAGCTTTCTTATCAGCTACTGAAAACCAAAGTTTTCGGGGGGGGGGGATATTCCTTGCAATGAGCACCCTGACCCCCTCCCCAACCTGCTGTCAGTTCTGAAGATGATAACGGGAGATTTGCTCCATCTGCCAAGGACAACTCTAGGAACGCAACATCTAGATAGAAGGACACAGGAACAGACTGTCTTGGTACCCCTTTCAGGCTCCGCTTATCACCCTCCGTGCTCTGTCCTTTAAACATTTTTATTGGCTCTTAAAAACAAACAAACAATGAGAGACTCCTATCCAGTGGTGGGATCCAAAAATTTTAGTAACAGGTTCCCATGGTGGTGGGATTCAAACAGTGGCATAGCGCCAATGGGGCTGGGTGGGGCATTCCGAGGGCGGGGCATTAATAATTTCTCTGTTACTGTAAAAAACTCTTACTGTAAAAAAAAGTTCCTAATTTCCAGCTGGTATCTTTCTGTCCATAATTTAAACTCGTTATAGCAAGTCCTATCGTCTACTGCCAACAGAAACAACCACTTCTCTAATTGACTGCCTGTCAAATACTTAATACTTTCAAATACTTAATTTTGTTTCTAGAAATCAAAAGAAGGATACTTTCCTTAAACAAGGAACTTTACCATATTTCTAAAACATGTTTTTAAAACAGCCCAACAGGGAGAATTATCCCGTTTTCTACCTTCACTAACCAGCCACATAGGAAACAACAGTACTTTATGATTTTTGGACCTAATGGAATTTCTAACGGAAAAGCAGACCAAATTAGGAACCCCCTCTCGGCACACACAAATAATTAGTAGCCCACTCTCGGGAACTGGTGAGAACCTGCTGGATCCCACCTCTGCTCCTATCCAAAACAGCTGCTTGACTGACATTGCAGAAAGGAAACCAAAGATAATCCCAGCCACCTCTGCCCTAAACGCCTCAGGGACAACCCACCAGCTCTCTGCTTCCCCTGCCCACTCTGCCAGGGGTCCCCAACCTTTTTGAGCCTGTGAACACCTTTGGAATTCTGACACAAGGAGGAGGTTGCAAGCACAAAATGGCTGCAACAAGAAATGGAGCCAAGCACAAACTGTCACAAAGGAAGGTTATGCATAACTCAAGCAGTAACCCTTCAAAATTCCAGGCCAAAGTTCTGTTTGCCATTTAAACCAGCATGGTATAGTGGTTAAGAGCAGGTGGATTCTAATCTGGAGAACCAGGTTTGATTCCCCACTCCTCCACCGGAGTGGCAGAGGCTTATCTGGTGAACCAGATGTGTTTCCACACTCCTACACTCCAGTTGGGCTAGTCCAGAAGTCTGCAACCTGCGGCTCTCCAGATGTTCATGGACTACAATTCCCATCAGCCCCTGCCAGCATGGCCAATTGGCCATGCTGGTAGGGGCTGATGGGATTTGTAGTCCATGTTTCTGGAAAACACTGTGGGCTGAGGCTAGTCACAGTTCTCTCAGGACTCTTTCAGCCCCACCTGTGTCACAAAGTGTCTGTTGTGGGGAGAGGAGGGGGAAGGAGTCTGTAAGCCACCTTGAGTCTCCTTACAGGAGTGAAAGATGAGATATAATTCCAAACTCCTCTTCTTCTTGTCTTCAAAAATGAACATAATGTTTTAAACTATTTTCGTGCATGCATGCAGCTTCCAGTCAAGATCCTTGTGCTATGGTGGCAACTACTACCAAAGCAATGTTTTAAAAAATCTGCCCAGATCAGATCTCCACTATGCAATCACAAGTCCTATTGGGTAAAAGCGTTCACTTTCTAAAAACACTTGGTGGGCACCCTGTACTTAGCCATTTGGCACAACTTAGCAGGTGAGGATCATTTTGACCTGTTGATATAATAGGGCAATCACAGACTCCTAGGACATTGTGTTGCAGTTGAGTAGAACTCCTAGTGACTTTGTGTTGCAGTTGAGTAGAACTATGTCAGTCTTTATGGTCTCCTCCGTCAGTGAAGCCAAAGCACCTTGATATGTAGTCTTTTAATAGATGAAAATGGAATGGGTGGGAGTTTTGGGGACCTACATCGCAGGGTTGTTTTAAGCATTACCGAGAAGCCCTCCAAGCTCTTCAGATATGTTATTATTACAGAAAGCTCTTATTGTCTCCCTGAATTGAGTTAGCTTGGCTCAAATATCACAGCGCAGGAATCCACTTGTCTGGAATAAATGAGGCTTTCAACTTGCCTTCAGACTATACAAAGCCAGGCTATCGCTTTCAGCATTCTTAGAATGCTTTCAACATGGGTAAATTCAGCTTGAATTCCTCCAGCAGGGATATGCACTTCCCTGGAAATCCTGCCACAGGAAATCCCCCCTCTCCAGGCCAATTTGTATGTATGCAACAGGACTCCTTTTGCCCAAAATATGGTGGCACGAATCACTCTGCCAGGTATTCCTGACTACTTGTTTATTTATTCTGTGTTGAATTTCCCCTACTGTATCTTCTGTTCCATTCCCCCCTGTTTTCCTATTGGGAAAAGCACTGCCCCCTTCCGCACACGCAAAATAATGCGTTTTCAAACCACTTTCACAACTGTTTGCAAGCGGATTTTGCCATTCTGCACAGCTTCAAAGAGCACTGAAAGCAGTTTGAAAGTGCATTATTCTGCATGTGCGGAATGAGCCACTGTTTTCCTTTTGGGAAAAGACCAAGGCAAAGAAGATGTTGAGCAGTTCTGCCTTTTCTCTATCCACTGGTAGCATTTTGCCATCTTCTCCATGTAGTGACCCTATCATATCCCTTTTCTTCCTTTTTCTAAGGACATAACCCAAAAAACCTTTTTTAAATTGTTTTTAACCTCTCTGACAAGCTTGAGCTCATTCTGAGGTTTGGTTTTCCTGACTTTCTTCTAAACTTTAAAAAGCACATTTGAATTTAGAAGGTGAGAAAAATAACAGATTCATGCTTGCAAATTTCTGACAATTAATTAGACACAAAAAATGCATCCAGGCTTTCGCGCTTGGCAACCGGGCTGTAGACGTTTCCATTGCTTCTCATAAATCCGAATCCTCGTTCCGTTCTTTCATACCTCGCCTGGAAAAACAGGAGTCCCACTGAGCAAGAAAGGCTGGCGACAGCTCTAGTGGAGGCTGCTTGTTGTCAAGTGTTGGATCTGCACTACTTTGAGATGAAACAGAAATATCTCTTCAAAATTTTGCACATCTTCAACCTATAAAAGGCATCTGAGAGCTCCATGCAAGAATTAAGCCTCTGGCTAAAAGGCAGGCACAGTGCCATCTTCTGGCAGGCACGTAGTACTGCAGCAAGAAACTTTTGGTGAATAAAGAACTGGGCAAGAACCAGGTCATCACTGATCCATGGGGTGACATCACATCACGACGTTTACTAGGCAGACTGTGTTTACAGGGTGGTTTGCCACTGCCTTCCCCAGTCATCTACACTCTACCCCCAGCAAGCTGGGTGCTCATTTTACCAACTTCAGAAGGAAGGAAGGCGGAGTCAACCTGCCACCTGAAACTGACTTCCTTTGAGATCGAACTTGGGTTGTGAGCAGAGCTTTGACTACAGTACTGCAGCTTACCATTCTGCACTGTGCAGCTTGTTCACTGGCGAAGTTAATAATGCTTGGCACTTTACATTACCTTTATAAGTTTGCAACTGCCCTGTAAAGTTACCCAGTACTATTATCTTGTGGTGGAGGAGGAGGGGGAGGAGCTTGGATTTAGGATTTAGGATTTATATTCCATCTTTCTCTCCTGTAAGGAGATGCAAGGTGGCTTACAAGCTTCTTTCCCTTCCTCTCCCCACAACAGACACCTTGTCAGGCAGGTGGGGCTGAGAGAGTTCCCAAGAATTGTGACTAGCCCAAGGTCACCCAGCAGGAATGTAGGAGTGTAGAAACACATCTGGTTCACCAGATAAGCCTCCGCCACTCAGGTGGAGGAGTGGGGAATCAAACCCGGTTCTCCAGATTAGAATCCTTCTCTTAACCACTCCACCACACTGGCTGGAGAGGAGAAAGGTCTCAGAATGCCCGCTCACTGCAACCCGATGAATTTATGACAGAGGCAAGATCTGAACCGGAGATACAGCAGTTCTAAGTCCAGTCTTTTAGTCACTGAGGTATGCGACTTCTCTTCACTGTGCATCAGCATAAAAAGCTGCAGCAGACACTCTTCTCTGCAGATTGCAAGAAGAACACAAATGTGCAGTCACCCCAGGTTGTCCAAGGCAAGAACCAACAGAGGTGGCTTGCCATTGCTTTCCTCCATGTACCATCCGCTGTTTTCTTTGGTGGCCTTCCATCCCAATAACTACCAAGGACAACTGTAAGGAATTCCGTAGAAGCAGAAATAAAAGGCTCTTTGGTGAAAAAAAGACCGTTTATTCAGACATCTTAGAAAGCTCAAGTACACGCAGTGGCAGGAATGACTTACTTCCCGCCAGAAGCACAGGTGGTTATAACTCTATTCATCCCATCCCCTCCCCGGCTTCCCATGGAGCGGAGACCTCTATCTCAGCGCAGAGATAAAGTCTCCACCGCATGAAGCTGGCCCATCAGCCTTGGGCTGTGGAATGTACTCAAGGTTAGAAACACTCTTACCATCAACACCATTGAAACCTTTACACTCTGCCTCCCTTAAAGAAGACCACTCCCCAGAGTTTTATGCGGAAAGGCGCTGTGAAAAGCAGGAAATAAAGATTGAAATCCAATATTTTCGAATAAAACCCATTGATTGATGCAAGAGGAATATCACAAGAGACTAAATACTCGCAAGCGTTTGCGAATAAAAGCGAGAGTCCAGGGATGGCGTCAATTTACGTGAGTGCTTGTGGCCATCAATAAAAGTTGGTGGTCTCTCGGTGAATTAGGTGCCGTAAGCAGGCATCGGAAGCGGGAGCCTCCTTCCAAGGTAAACTTTCGGAATGGAAGACAGGGATGAATGTTACTAGAGAGTTAGGCAAAATCAATGGGGCAGTGACATCATTAATCCGCTTTTAGTAATCTGAAAAAAGGTCCCACAAATCTTTTACTAGTTTGGAAAATTTATGCATCGTCTCTGAGAGATTTTGGTAGACAAATACACTTAGCGCCCTGCGCGCAGAGAGGAAAATCCGGCCCGGTGCTTATCGGCTTTGCAGCTTTTGGGAAGTCCTTAGCCTGTTGTAAAGCGGTCTGGACCGATTTCCATCCTCCTCGGCTGAGGATGAAATCCATTGTTGAACTCTGCGGGATCCAAAGCTGTTGGCGGGAAGTTGCGGCAGCAGCGAGAACGAGCCAATTGACCAGACACAATTTCAAAGGGGGGGTTTCTTTGTACTGCTATGAACGCACATTGTTATAGCAGAGTACTCGCATAGCCGGAATGAGCTTCGCACCAATTGTCTTGAGTGGTAGTTGGTGCCGCTGCGCGTAAATACTGCTCTAGGGTTCTGTTCGTTCTCTCCGACTCACCGTCCACTTTGAGCGTGGTAAGGCGACTGCCGGAAGTGACCCTCAACAACCCTAAAAAAACGCTCTTCCAGAACTTAGAAAATGAATTGGGGGCGGCATGGGTCGGAGACCACCTTAGCGAAGTAGTGGAGACGGTAAACATGTTGAATGAACAGCCGTGCTTAACTTAGGAGCGGAGGGATGGAAGCACATGGAATAAAATGGGCTTCTGTTTTGCAGGCCAATAAGTCCACCACCACCCTGAAGACCGTGTTCGCCATGACTTTCCGGAGCAAATCTGTAATAAAATCCATGGAGATGACTTCCCAAAAGGCGGGGAGGCCACCGGAGAGGAATTTCAACAGCCCATGGGGGCTTTCCGAATAGTTTTGGCTTCTGCACAACAGAGCAAACCCTTTAATATACGCCTCAATGTCCCTTAGCGCATTCGCCAGCCACCAGAACTGGCGGGCGTAATAAATGCAGAGTTTCAGGAAAGCCAAAATGTCCAGCGGCGAACGGGCATAAATGGCGAAAGGCTTCAAGAACCTGCTTATGGCGGAGGGGAGGCACGTACCAACAATCCCCGCCCGTAAACTCCTCTCCAAGCGCGGTTGGGAGTCATCACTTTCCTCGGCTGGGCTGGTGCAGCCCCGCCTCCTCGAGTTCCACTTGGGAAAGGAAGCCGAGGCTAGGAATGGAAGGCGGTGAAGAAAGGGAGGAGTGGGCGTTTGAGAATCGGGGTGACAGCCAGTCCCAAACTCGGGGAGGAGGAGAGAATAGTCGTGGAATGTCCCCGTGGGCAGCTCCACCCCTCCCGGAGTAGGGCGCCGAAAGCCGTCAGCCAGTTTATTGGTTTTTCCGGGAAAAATGGACTGTATGAAAGAGAAGCGAGAAAAGAAATCGGCCCAACGGAGTTGTTTCTGTGAGACACATCTTGAGGGGTGGAAAAATGACCAGGTTTTGTGATCCGACCAAACCTGAAAGGGGTGTTTAGCCCCTCAGCCAGTGGCGCCAAGTGGAGAGTGCTACTTTGGTAGCTGCAGTCTCTTTATCCCCACAGTCCAGTTGAGTTCCAGCACCCGGAGAATTTCTTTTGATAAATAAGCACGGAACCAGCCTACCATCTTTATTTTTTTCTGCAACAGGGCTTTTAAGCTGCTTTGTCCGAGGCATCCACGTGGAACCACAAGCGGGAGATCTGGGTCAGGGTGCTTTAGGATAGGTTCGGGTGGTAAAGCAGACTTTAAGAGCTGAAAGGCTGTTTGACATTCTTCAGACCAGGAAAGGGGGCCCCGGGCTTGGCGGACAGTGGATCTTTACCCTTAGTGCGTAAGAGGTCTGTGAGAGGGAGAAGTCACGCTCAGCGAATTGGGGTATAAAATTTTGATAGAAAGTATAAAACCCAGAAAAGATTGGGAGTTCTTCTGCGGTTGGTGGGGAGCAGGCCATTGGAGGACAGCTGTCAATTTTAGCAGTGATCCATTTTAAGCCCTCAGGCGAGATCCAGTAGCCAAATAGTCAATGGAGGTCTGGTGGAAACAGCATTTGGAGAGTTTGGCAAAGAGTTGTTGAGCAAGCCATGTTTCCTAATGCCTCCCGAACCAATGCTTCATGCTCTTCTATGGTTTTGTGAATAATTAAAACGTCATCTAAGTATACCACAACTCCCTTGTACAATAAATCATGGAGAACTTCGTTGATAGGGGCCATAAAATGCCCGGGGCCCCACTTAACCTGAATGGCATTATTGGTATTCAAACTGTCCAAACTTCTTTGTGTTAAACGCATGATCAGAGGTTCATATAGCCTTCAGCAATTCTGGACTCTGTAATAAGCTTCTCTCAAGTCAATTTAGTAAAAGTCGCCCTTTGCCCAGTGCATCTAAAAGGTCCTTGATCAAAGGCAAAGGATATTTATTGGACAGGGGCGCTGCATTGAGACCTCTCGATAATCTGTACAAAGCCGTGAGGAGCCATACTTCTCTTTTTTACAAACAAAAGCGGGGCAGCGTGTGTGTGTTTGGTAGCACCGCCCATTATGAACCCAGCGGGCTGAAGCGAGGTTCTTGTCCAGAAACGCACGGTTCCTTCTCTTCATTGGGACTCATACGGTGGAATTCTACCTTTTGGGCAGTTAAGCCCTGGCTGTAATAGCGATTTTGCAGTTAAAGGTGTCTCTATGGGGTGGCAACTGATAAGCATTCTTGCTCCTGAAAAAAACTCTGGCTAGATCTTGAGTACTGCGCCCGGTGGGATGCCAATAGAATCGGGGAGCAATGGCTGATGAAGCCAGGGAGGGTGTGTCAGGAGAAGTTGAGTTTCCCAATTCATGTGTTCACCGCAGGGAGGGTCAGTGAATTCTAAGATCCGTTCTTTCCAAATGAACTTTGGTTCATGTAACAATAACCATGGCATGCCCAAAACTATGGAGTGTTTGGCCACTGAAGCCAAAATAAAACTAATTTTCTCCCAATGGTGGTAGCGGAGGAGAACGGTTGTGTTTTGAACTGGGCGGTCCTTCTGCGTTCGAGAGGAGACTGCCGATCATTTGGGTGAATGGTATAGGCTTAGCAGGGAATTTGGTCCAGACCTGCTCCTCTGCCACCTGGGGCGCGTGTTAAGCAATGGGAGCAGCCAGAATCCCACAAGGGCGAGGCTATGTCACGAGAGTATATGTTTAAAGGGTTGGCCAGAAGCGGCGGACAGTAATGGGGCGCTGCCTTCCTTCACTCACAGCGTCAGGGAGTCGGACCCATATCCATGGGGGGGCTGAAGAAAGGCAAACAGCTGCTTCCCCTCCTCTGGTGTAGCCTTCGATGACATGGCAAGAAGAGCCGTGGAGGGCGGCCCCGATTCGCGTGGTGGCTTGGCAGATGGGGTAAGTAGCGGCTGGAAGCGGTTGGTTTGTTTCTTCGGACAGTTGGCGGCTAAGATGACCTGGTCCTCCGCGAAGTAAAGGCACAATCCCAGTCGGCGGCCAGGAAGGTGGTCGGTGAAGGCTGGGCTTTGCCTTGAATGGGCGCAGTAGCGGAAGGCCAGTGGGCGGCCTCCCGACACGGCGTATTCCAAAGCGAGATGCCACCTGGGATCCCAACTGGATCAATCAGCAATAGTCACGAGGAACCCGAATTAAAAACACCGTTTCCGCGCGGCTTACCGTCCAGCAGCATCGGTAACCGCCATTTCATGCGTTCAGGCCACTCAGGAGAGTCGAGCAGCCGCCTTGCAAAATTCCGCGGGCAAATTCTGCAAAGCGGTGGTTGCCCTGCTGGATAGTTTTGATGGTCTTGGATAGCCTCATTTTCGGCGCTCGGATCTTGAAGCGTAGCTCTCAAGGCTTGGAGGAATCACGGGCACCGTCGCGAGAAGTCTTCATCTTATGAAATCCAAAAGGGTCACAAACCAGTCGGCTGCTGCCCATCAGGACTGAGCGATGTCCGTATCTTCCAGCTCAGACCCGGTATAAATCATCGCAGTCTTCCATGTGGGCATCGAGTTGCAAAATGAAGTAGGGAAGCTTAGGCGGTCCCATCAAAGCGGGCGTCGGGGCCTATAAGTAACCCTTTCCACGGCTCTTAAAGCGCCCGGCAGCCGGTTACCTGAGTTGAGCAGGTTGGGCGAACAGCGGTTGCACAGAGGGGCAGGATGGCGGGCCCGTATCAGTGCGGTGCGCTGGCGTTTGGGTGGCAGGACCCAGCCCGCGTTGCCCCTCTGGCGCGGCAGTATCAGTAACAGCATAGACTCCAACTTGGGGCTTCCTGGTCTGCTGCCTCCTCAGTTCCTCTCCAGCGCCAGCCAGCTCTCTCTCCTTGCTTGGTCAATGCATCCTGTAGTGCGCATGCAGAATGCTTTTCTCGTTCCAATTTAGCCAGTTCGTCCCGTTTAATAGCTGCAGTAAGCTCACTTTGCGTGCGCGCCAAGGCCTGAGCATTTGGTGCGTATGTAAATCAGTCTGGAGTGTTCAGGACCTTATCATGGACTGACAGATTCTGTATTATTAATGCGTTGGGCGCATCTTTAGCGCGGTCCAACTTCGAGTTGGACTTCTTAACGTTGCTGTTCGGTCCCTCTGCAGGTTTCGGCGCTCTTGCTGCAACTGTGCCCGTTCCTCCTCCATAGCTGGCGTTCACGGGTCCATGCTTCTTGGGCGTCTGCGGTGAGCCCACTTCCTCATCCCAGTTCTCTTCGATGGGAGAGGAACAGATCCGGCTGGTGCAGGCTTTCTTGGTCTCTTCACCGTCTGGAAGCGAGACTTGGAGACACCGTAGCCACCGGTGGCTCCCTGGGGAGTCGCAGCAGCTGACCGGGATCAGGGGTCCGATCGGAGGCGATGCGGACACCTCCCAATCCCAGGTTTAGTCCCAGTGTCAGCCGGATGGGCCCCAGTGCTGTGCCCACGGTGGTTCTTTGGGAGCATCACCAAAATACGAGTCCAGGAATCGTTCAATGGACTCCTGGGTTGCCGCATGAAAGGTGGTCAGGCCCGTCTCCTCCATGACAGGTTGCATCTGGGGTTTTGTAATCCATACGAGAAAGCGGGTAGAGATCCGATCCACAGGCTCCGATCCATGGACAAGCGCCCAAATGACTCATGTAAGTCCCATGGTGGTCGTCCGTCCCTCGTTCCAGCGGAGTAAAAGGAAGACTTCGTGCTGATCGCGGGCGGGGAAAAGTCACCAGCGAGACCCGTTCTCCGCCGGTTCCTCCAGATCCAGAAGGAAAGGTCAGACCCTCTTTGGGAGGCTACAGCACCTTCCGCGTCAATATTCAACCTCTCCATGCGAGACACCAGAGGTCCACTGCACTAGGGATATAGATGAATTAGGATTCCTGCCACAATGTAAGGAATTCCGTAGAAGCAGAAATAAAAGGCTCTTTGGTGAAAAAAAGACCGTTTATTCAGACATCTTAAGCTCAAGTACCGCGAGTGGCAGGAATGACACCGCCAGAAGCACAGGTTATAACTCTATTCATCCCATCCCCTCCGGCTTCCCGTAGAGCGGAGACCTCATCTCCAGCGCAGAGATAAAGTCTCGCCGATGAAGCTGGCCCATCGCCCGGGCTGTGGAATGTACTCAAGGTTAGGCGGCTGCTCTTACCATCAACACCATTGAAACCTTTACAACAACCCTGTTTGACTTCCAAGTCTAACAACCTTAGGCCAGACTGGGTGGTTCAGGCTGTTATTCAGCAATATTTCTCCAAGGATCCAGTGGTGACGCCCAAGACCTTTTCGCACTGTGCACAGACTAGCACAATTCATGTGCATGGAGTTTCCTAAAGCATAATCTTGACGTTGTTGCATTTTGCAGGCGGACTTTTCTCTCTCCCTGCTTATTTTTTTCCTCTCTCCCTGCTTATATTTGTCAACATCTGATGAAGAGTCCTGTGCCACTCAAAAGGTTGCTTGTCAGTTTGTAGTATTTAGTTGATCCCAATGTAAGTACTGCTCCAACCTGGATGGCGCGGGCTCGTCAGATCTCAGAAGCTAAGTAGGGTCAGCCTTGGTTGTATGGGAGACTACCAGTGGTGGGATTCAGCAGGTTCGCACCACTTCGGCAGAACCAGTTGTTAAAATGGTGCTTGTAAACAACCAGTTGTTAATTTATTTGAATCCCACCGCTGGAGACCACCCAGAGAGTCCAAGGCTGCTATGCAGAGGTCAGCTATGGGAAACCACCTGTTTGTCTCTTGCCTTGAAAACCCTATGGGGACACCATGACTCGGATAGCACATTCCACCCCCAATCTAAATATTATAATAGCACTGCTGCTTTTAGGATTCCCTTGCCCAATAGAATCCCGCTGATACTTACATTTTTGACAAAACTAGGTTTTAGTGGCTAGGCCCACCAAAAAATGGCCGGCTGGCAACTCTTTTCTTCCCTTCCCTCCGTTTGAAAAAAAGAAGCTAATTTTGCAAACGAAGCTGCTCAGAAAACAGGGACATCTGAGAATGCGAAATGTAGCGAAGGCAAAAATTCAATGGAGCAATTAATTTAATTGAAAAGCGCTAGGGGAGAGGGTGCCAAAGAGAAATAAAAATGCATCTCCCTCCGACAAGAGCGGAACGAAAGAGAGATATTCAATGTATGGCGCGTCGGCTCGTTGTTTCTGCTGCTCTCAGAGTAATGTTTTGGCTGCTTTCCCACTGGGTGCGATAAATGGAGACCTTCCCTTGCCTACTTTGTGGGTGGAATTCGCTGGCTTTGAGCAGCAGAAGAAGCAGCCCTTCCATGAGGAGGAAAGGCCAGGTAGTCGCTTCAGTTGGCCAGCTTATGGTGCAGGGTGCGGAAAAGAAGAATGCAGTCAGATCTGACCCACAAGGCACAAATCTGTCAGAGGTCTCCCATGATCCCGTATTTCTGTGCCATCTTTGGCTTCCTTGCACTGAATTTTCAGTACTATTTGGGCATCAGTCAATCAGCATTGTATATATACGTTGTATACAGTGGTGGGATCAAGAAATTTAAGTAACAGGTCCCCATGGTGGTGGGATTCAAACTGTGGCGTAGCGCCAATGGGGCTGGGCGGGGCCCAACAGGGGCGTGGCCCAGCATTCCGGGGGCGGGGCATTCCTGGGCGGGGCTGTGGCCAGTCCTTGGGTGGGAAACGAATGCACGCAGTCGCAGGCTGCCATGCACGCCAGTGCACCTCCTGCTAGACTGCTTCAAGTTCTGCGCGCTACTGCTGAGAGGAGGGGCGTAACTAAGGCAAAAATCACGTGGCAAAATCACCCATTAGTAACCCCCTCTCGGCACACACAAATAATTAGTAACCTACTCTCAGGAACCTGTGAGAACCTGCTGGATCCCACCTCTGGTTGTATATGTGATATATGTTGTATATATGTGGTTGCTCCTGTCAAATCACAGCTGATTTAGGGTGACCCCGCTTGCTGCGTTTTCAAGGCAAGAGATGTTCAGTGGTGGCTTGTCGTTGCCTGCCTCCATATCACACCCATGGTGTTCCTTGGAGGTCTCTCACCCAAATACTATCCAGGGCCGTTCCTGCTTAGCTTCCAAGATCAGACAAGATCGGGCCAATCTGATTGGCTGTGCAGATTTATACAATGTGGCTTCGGCAGCAACCTCCACCACAGAACAAGGATTATTCACAGGGTGAATAAAGTTGTGATAGTAGCCACTGCATGGAGGGCTCCACTGAAAAGGAACTGGAAAGAAGACCCAGCAGACGGCAGGAAAGTGGTCAGCTAGGAAGGCCTGTAAGGTCAGCAACCTCTCTGTCCTTTCGTGCCACTGCTTGTCAGTCCTTAGACTGATACTCTCGGGTCTAATATCCTGCTTCTTCTCAGGAGTTAGTGTAAGAGACCCTTCCTGCCTAGCAAGACAGCAGCATGCTATCCTTCTCCTCTTTCCTATCCCAAATGTAGTTCCTTAATAAACAGTGTTGTATAGTGGTTAAGAGCAGGTGGATTCTAATCTGGAGAACCGGGTTTGATTCCCCCCTCCTGCATGTGAATGAGGGAGGCTTATCTGGTGAACCAGGTGCGTTTCTGCACTCCTACATTCCTGCTCAGCGGCCTTCGGCCAGTCACAGTTCTCTCAGAACTCTCTCAGCCCCACCTACCTCACCAGGTGTTTGTTGTGGGGAGAGGAAGGGAAAGGAGCTTGTAAGTCACCTTGAGTCTCCTTACAGGAGAGAAAGGTGGGGTATAAATCCAACTCTTCTTCTTCTTCTTCTTCTTCTTCTTCTTCTTCTTCTTCTTCTTCTTCTTCTTCTTCTTCTTCTTCTTCTTCTTCTTCTTCTTCTTCTTCTTCTTCTTCTTCTTCTTCTTCTTCTTCTTCTTCTTCTTCAACATTTACCCAACATTTGGCCAACATTTTTTAAACCATGTGTTGGCCACTTCTCTGTGCAGTAAAAACCCAACTTTCTCCCCCTGCAGCAACCACTTTGTGGCTTTGCCTGCCACACTGCACCAGAAGTCTGAAGGAGCCCACAGACTTTAAAAGATGGGGGACCTCTGATTTCCACAGTCAGCTTCTGCTGGAAGAACATGAAGGCAGAAGAGGAATAAAGGAAGGCTGGGAGTAGGGGGAGGCAAACGCAGGGACAGGATGAAGATGGCAGGATCTAAAACCACCACGTAAGCAAAGCTGACACGGGAGAGAATTAATATCGCTAAAGTGAATGGCTGGCTCGGACTCTCTGGCACATTAAGACATCGGCAAAATGAATTGCAAGAGCCCTTTAGTAATGGCCGAATGAAAACCGTGCCTCGTAATTCCAAGAAGAGGTGCTTGAATATTAATTACGCTGCCGGAGATATCGACTGGCAAAGAAAGGCGAAGCTATGGAAGTGGAAGCCTGTTAGAGGGAGCCGATCTAGATATTACAGCTTGGGGGATCCATTGTCTAGGATGGGTAGCTTTCAGGTGGGGGCTGGAGCTCTTCCAGAATAGCACCTTAAGAGATTGGTAATTCCCCTGGAGAAGATTGCAGCTTTGGAGGCTGGACTGTATGATAAACATCACGTCACCTCACCCAGTGGTGTATCTGCCAGAGGGACGTGGGGGTCAATTGACTCCAGGTGCCACCTATTAGATCATGTGGAGGGGTACCGGGGTGACCCGCAGCCTGGCCCTGCCAGGCTGCTCCTTCAGCCGGCAGAGGAGAGCGGCGGCTGTCCTGGGCAGCCTGGTGGGGCCAGGCTGAGGGAGCAGCCTGCGGCAGGCCTAGCTTCACCAGGCTGCCCGGAACCGCCACCACTCTCCTCTACTGGCTAAGTGGGGCACGGGGGCATTGGGGCAGTGGAGGGTGCCCCTAACAATCCTATCACCCTTAAGCACTAGTCCACAGGGGAGGTTGCCTGTTGTTTCCTTTTATGATCTCCTGCTCTAGCTCTGCACCATTCCAATCAGCCTTTGCAAGAGCAAATAATTCTGCCCATCAGCTATGACTGGGTCATTAAGAACATAAGAACAAGCCAGCTGGATCAGACCAGAGTCCATCTAGTCCAGCTCTCTGCTACTCGCAGTGGCCCACCAGGTGCCATTGGGAGCTCACATGCAGGATGTGAAAGCAATGGCTTTTTGCAGTTGTTGCTCCCGAGCACCTGGTCTGCTAAGGGATTTGCAATCTCAGATCAAAGAGGATCAAGATTGGTAGCCATAAATCGACTTCACTGACTCCCCCTCTAGAGACAAAGCAGAATCAACAGAGGAGGCTACCCGATGCCTCTCTGTTTGAGTCATTGTTCAGGTTGTGCCAGTTTCCAGCTAAGACTGATGCAGGAAGTGAATGGGCTCCTCTGCTGACAGGTTGTTCTTCCAGTTTCACATTCTAGAAGAACAGGGGTTTGGGGAGTCAGCGTGATATGTTCTTCTGATTTTAATGCAATAAAATAACAAGAATTTGGCACACTTAAAATACTTAGGAAACATCAGGGTGAGAAAACAATTAGCACAAGGAAGAAGCAAAGATGAGTTTGAATGAATTGCTGGCATTTAAAGAAAACATACTTTATGGTTTTGCAGTCAAGTCACCAAAGAACTTTCTTTGTGAAAGCATTTCTTCAAGGCACCTGGGGGAGGGGCCTCAAAGTGAGCTCAGCAAAAAAATAAATTAAAAAATAAATTGCAGAGATCTGAAAACCATGAAGAGCCTCATAAATCAATAAAACCTGGGCCAATTTGCCTTTGCAATTAGAGTAATGAATTTATCCAGTTGCATTTTTAGACCAGAATGCTGAGTTTCTAATTTCTTGTAAAAGCCTTTATAGCAAATCGTGCCAGCACAGAGGAGGAGCTGGCACTGCCAATCATTGCCACTAGAGGGCTGCCTAGAGCAAGTCATGGCCACCAGCAGCTGATAGATGGGTATTCTGGGCAGGGGTCATTGCCCGCATGGTATGTGCAAATCGTCTGTTCGAGGCCATGGAAAAACAAAGGAAAAATGGAAACCGTTCTCTGGATGCAACCATTGTGGTGGTGGGGAACTGTTTCTGATTTAAGATAATTTTGTATTTCAGATTGTGGCGGCACTCTAGATGCACTGCCACAAGACGGGGTGATGGAGGCCATTGGCTTATACGGCTTTAAAATGGACTGCACACAGAGGTGGGATCCAGCAGGTTCTCACCAGTTCCCGAGAGTGGGTTACTAATTATTGGTGTGTGCCGAGAGGGGGTTACTAATTGGGTCCACTTTTCCGTTAGAAATTCCGTAGGCTAAAATCATAAAGTCCTGTTGCTTCCTGTGTGGCTGGTTAGCGAAGGTAGAAACAAGGATAATTCTCCTGTTGGGCTGTTTTAAAAGCATGTTTTAGAAATAGGGTAAAAGTTCCTGGTTTAAGGAAAGTATCCTTCTGTTGATTTCTAGAAACAAAATTAAGTATTTGAAAGTATTAGTTTTGACAGGCAGTCAATTAGAGGAGAAATAGTTGTTTCTGTTGGCAGTAGACGATAGGACTTGCTATAATGAGTTTAAGTTATGGACAGCTGGAAATTAGGAACTTTTTTTTTACAGTAAGAGTTTTTTACAGTAACAGAGAAATTATTAATGCCCTGCCCCCCGGAATGCCCAGGCACGCCCCCGTCGTGCCCCGCCGAGCCCCATTGGCGCTACGCCACTGTTTGAATCCCACCACCATGGGAACCTGTTACTAAAATTTTTGGATCCCACCACTGACTGCACAGAATCATGGAGGAAAGATCTAGCAATAGCTCTTGGTCAGGATGGTGAAACAGAGGCAGTCTTCCAAATACCAGTGGCTGGGTGACGAGCTATGGGGGAGGGAAGGACTGTTGCCTTCAAGCCATGCTTGTGGGATTGCGAGAAGCACCTGGCTAGGCCATTGTAGGGAACTGGCTGCTGGTCTAGATGGACCTTTGCAAGGCAAGTCATAAGTTCCTGATGTGATGATGTAGCGGAGGGGGTCCCCAACACAGTGTCCCTGGGGTGCCACAGAGCCCACAGACTCCTTTTCCAGTGCCCTCCAAGTGTTTTAAGGAAGTAGATGGGGCCAGGTGGGTCTTTTGTCTGGTAGGGCTTAGCCGCTGGAGATCTGATTGCTTGATCAGATTAGAAGGGATCCTGTTGAACACAGCTTTTGCCTGAAATGATGAGGAGCTGCTGCTAGATTTATGTGTCACCTCGCTAGCCCCGCATCCTGTGGCAGTGATTTGGTGGTGGCTCCCCCTCCCACGGCAGCCATTTTGTTGTTGCGCTCCCCCCCCCCCACATCAGAATTCCATGGATGTCCTCAGGCTCCAAAAGATTTGCGGGCAGAGGATCAGATGAGGATCAGGAAGGGCCCAGGTTCAAAAAACCCCTCTGCCAGGGAAACCCATTGGGTGACCTTGGAGAAATCACGCCCTCTCAGCCTAACCGACTGCACAGAATTGTTGTTGTAACCCACTTTGGGTACCCACTGGGGAGAAAAACAGGGTGTAAACATCTAAATAAATAAATAACCACAGCAGTTACAAGCAGAACCCCCTAAACCATAGGTGCCAAACTCGCCGTCCTCCAGATGTTATGGACTACAGTTCCCATCATCCCCTGCCAGCATCGTGCTGGCAGGGGATGATGGGAACTGTAGTCCATAACATATGGAGGGCCACGAGTTTGACACCTGTGCCCTAAACAGAGAAAGTAAACTTTTGAGAACTAGAAGCTCAATGCAAAAACAAAACAAAACAGGAAAGCAACAGTAAGGGCTACCCACAATTTGTGCATCTGGTCCTACCCCCCCGGAGGGGACCGGAAAATGCCATAAATAAAGACAGATGATATACAGCTTTAGCAACAACTGTGCACTCCTGTCGATCACCTAATAACCTTTTACTGTTGCTATTATTAGTCTGATTGTTGTTTTTATCCTATGCCTAATAAAGGGAATGAATGAATGAATGAATGAATGAATGAATGAATGAATGAATGAATGAATGAATGATACACAGAGCAACAAGGAGGGGCGGTAACTCCGCAGCCCCCCCCCCCCCGCAAGCCCAGTGGAACAGCTCAGTTTTGCAGGCCCCGTGGAGCTCACCAGGGTCCTGCAGGGCCCTAACAGATGGAGAGGCAGGGGTCAGGGCTGTGAACAGGACCCTTCATGAGATGCCTTTTGGTTGTCCCTGATATCTGTAGTCTGGAGTTCAGTTATAATTCTGGGAGGTCTCCAGGCCCCTCCTGGAGGCTGGCAACCCTTAAGGCTCCATTTAGCTGTCATTGCACTTTTTAAAAAATCTGGGGAATTCTGCTTGAGGACCTTTTAGCCCCTCGGCCTCTGGAGACCAGGAGTCTTTCTCCATCGGAGCCATTTTTAATCTTAGCTTTTTGTCTACCGATAGAGGGCAGTAACGTATAACGTGAGAAAAGGCCAGGGAACACCTCCCTCCCCCCCCACACACCTTATTAGTATTCCTCAAATCGAGAGTCCATCCTGAAGAATACTTAACAGGGATTAGCCACCCCTTCGCACACTTTAGCCACCCTGCCTCCCCTCCTTCCCCTCAGCCCCCCATTGTGGAAACTAAAAAAGCCCCCAAATGCTTTAGCAGTTCCTCCCAGGGAAGGTACTCCAACCCCTTGATCCTATTAACTGCCCTTTTCTATACCTTTTCCAGGCCGTAAAGTTTAACGCGGTAATCCCTAAACAGCGTTCTGCACAAGAACTGTTCACGAGCAGCCAGGGAGGAAAAGTCAATTCCACAATTAAAGGCTTCTGGAAGCCCCAAAGGAATACAGGCCCAGGGGAGGCTGCCCACCGCATCTCTCCACAGCTGATATCTCCGGCTTCGCCTCCTTCCAATCCGGTCTCTGTTTTTGGCTGGTCTCTTCTTGGCCATCCTTCAATTGCTCTCGATGCAGAACAGCAAGAGAAACACCTGTTCTGAAAAGAGGTCGACTTTCGTGCCTCTTTAGGTCACTACTCGGAGTTGCATTTGCATTTATGTGCATTTCTTTATTTATAGGCCAGCTAAAACTCTGGCCTCCCCTCCTCTGTTTTCTCGCAACAACAACCCTGTGAGGTAGGCCCGGCTGAGAGTCTGTGGCAAGCCCAAGGTCGCCAAGTGAGCAGCCGTGGGAGAAGTGGGAGTCACATCCAGGTCACCCACAATTCTAATCCCCCACTCTATCCACTGCACCAAACAGGATCTCACTCTTCATAATGACAAGACCCTCCCAGATCAGTGACTCACACAGATATACAAAGGGGGCCCTCCTGCAACAGCCAATCATTTTTATTCCTCCATATTCTAAAAGCAATTCTCATTAAAGGAAAAAGGAGAAGCAGCTCCTCCATTTGCCCAATTGGGACTGACCACCCTTTGGCTTCTGCCCCAGCTGATCTGTCTCTTCCACCTGGCCATTCATTAACCATTCAATTTTTTTTAACAAAGTGTAAGCAAAAGTATTTGGGGTGAGAAAAATAAGTTATAACTTGTTGCTGATTTTTTAGACAGTTCTGTGTTTTCACTCTGTTCTCAACTGCCCTGAACTTGGCGAAGAATGCACAAAACAAAACAAAATTAAAGTTGGGGTGTTGTGGAGTTTCCGGGCTGTATGGCCATGTTCCAGTAGCATTTTCTCCTGACGTTTCACCTGCATCTGTGGCTGGCATCGAAGTGAAAGCGTCAGGAGAAATCTTCACAAATGCAAACCATACAACCCTGAAATCCCTAACAACATCCCAGTGATTCCGGCCCTGAAAGCCTTTGACAATACAAAATAAAAGTTAATAAGTCAGTTTCGCTTGCCCTTTCTCAATACAGAACCCACGGACTGGCATTTCCCTATAGGATAAAAGGACCTGTAATTTTCTCAGATACATCAACTCAGGGACGTAGGACCATCAAAGCATCAACCAGAGCTAAGCAGTATTGTCATTTTCCCAGCTGGGGACAAAAGACAGAAACCTTGATTTCTCATATCCCTCCCTATTGAACCCGGCACATCAATCAGACTCTCCGGTCTGGCTCTCTCCACGGCTGGGCATGCGCTTTGACTCCCAGCGTTTTCCCAGTGGGGTACCAAAGAAGATGGAGACACCGTTGCTGCGGCGACCCTCGCTGCCGCTTCCTGTTACTCCAGATGTCTGTCGGTGTCTCTCCATACGAACCAGCTTCATCCCATATGGGAAGCTGAAGGCTTCTTTCACTAACCATCCTGGAGACAAAATGGTCCCTTTTCTGAGCCACTTTTCCATGTTACCAGACAGCGGCTGATCCCCGCCGGGTGGGAAACAGATTCCTCTCTGATTGGAAAGATGCCGGGTGGATTTGCTTCTTCCTGAGGGTAGTTGTCAACATAGGGTGGTTTAATTTTTTCATTCCCTCTTTGTGGCTCCGTCTGATATGATGATTTGCTGCAACTCGCACAGCCTCGGTTTACAACCTGCACATTATTTTCATCTATCTTGAGTACTCAAAACAGAGGTTTATAAAATCACCCCGAGAGAGGAAAATGTGTTTCTCCCTCGTGGGCTTGTAATACACGGGGTCCCACAGGAAAACTGATAGACATATCCTCAGGATAAACAACAAATGTGAACGAATGAGCGAACGAACGAGCGAACGAGCGAGCGAACGAACGAGCGAACAAACAAACAAACAAACAAACAAACAAACAAACAAACATATTGCCTGCTCCCGGATCAACCTTTGCAAACTTTGGGATCCTCATCTGAGGAACTGCTTCGTCTGTTTGCAGCCTTCAAGCCCCCCTCCCCTCCCCAGGAGAGGGCTTTTTCCTCTGAGGCCCTTCATTATGGAATGCTTTCCCCTTAGCCCACACTAAATCAGTCAGTTTTTTCAGTGCCAAACTTTTTTGTCTCCTGTATTTGTTGTTTTGCTCCTTTATGCTTCCTGTTTCTACTATTTGTACAAGGTTTTGGGTTTTAAAAAAAATATATTGTTAGACTGTATTGTTGAAGGCTTTCATGGCCGGATTCAACTGGTTGTGGTGGTTTTTCCGGGCTGTGTGGCCGTGGTCTGGTGGATCTTGTTCCTAACGTTTCGCCTGCACCTGTGGCTGGCATCTTCAGAGGTGTATCACAGAAGGAAGTCTGTTACACCTCTGAAGATACTAGCCACAGGTGCAGATGCGTCGAATCCTGTAACCACAACCAACCTACAATAATGATAGACTTTATTTTTTGTGTTTTACATCCTTTTAAAATATATGTTGGATAGAGTTATATTGGGTGAGCCAATAGGATTTAACGCAGGTTAGTCCATGGCTGTTAGGTGGGCCGTGTCGAAACCAGACTGGCCCATAAGCAGCTGTGGCCAAGTCTAGCCCTGCAGGGTAGGGTCTGAGGTCAGTAGCTGATGCTAGAAAAAGCAAGAGTTGTGATCAGGCAAGGAAAGAAGGCAGAGCTTTCACCTGGCCAAGCCAGAGGCTTCCAACTGCCCACCAATCAAAGGTTATGAAACCCTCCTGCCTTATATACCTGAAAAGGACCTTGAGGCTGGAATACTGTACAATCACAGGTTATAGCCCCATTTTGTATTCCAGCCTAGAGTTGCCAACCTCCAGGTGGGGGGTGGAGTTTTCTTGGAATTACAACTGAGCTCCATATCAGAATTGTACCTACCGCCATATGGGGTCAAATGTCCCTGGGCTGCAGTCATTTAGTCATGGGGGGGGGGGGCAGAAATCGCTCCCACACCCCTCCTCCTTCCCCCAGGGTCCATACTCTGACTTCAAGACTTGGTTGTGGTGGGGGAGGGACGACCGCCCTTACACATGCCGGGGTGTTGGGGTGGGGAGCAGAAAACTCAGATTTTGCACCAGGATACATTTTCCCTAGATATGCCTCTGCTCCATGTTGCAGAGATGACTACCCCCAGAGAAAAGGGCAGCTTTGGATGGCTGATGCTACGGTTGGGTTGAGCTCCTTCGCCTCCCCAAACTCCACCCTCCCTGATCTCTGCCCTCAAAACGCCCAGAATTTCCCAACCTGACCCTGGCAGCCCTAACGTCCACCTCCTATTTTTCCTATGAGAGGTGCCCGCTTGACGGATTTGCCACCCAAAGCCACCCAAAGCAGATCTAAGCTTCTCTCCTCCTCACCATCCAGGGTAGGGCTCTGGCTGGGCGAAGCAACAGAGAGGCCAAGTGGTTAATTGGCTGTCACATCAAGGAGTGTGATGACCTGGAAAATGACAGCATTTTGACCTGTGACCTTTAGAGGCACCCTTAACTATTTTCAGGTCAGGGGAGAATGGCCACGTTTTTTTTTTTTCCCTGCTTGGATGGGTATGGGGAGGTGTTTGCCAAAGAACTGCTCGATGGCTGCCCATATAAGACATCAATCTATGTCCTATTATTATTAAAACATAGGTAGCTGCATCAGAAACGGAGTGAAAAAAATCACCCACCTCGACATACCCCAATTGCAGCCACGAAACCATTTGCACGAAGCAAAACGAATACAAAAATTCAGGGAGTACAGATTGATCCTACATCCTACAAACAGCTCGGTCCAAGTCCAGTAGCATGTTAAAGACCAACAAGATTTTCAGGGTATCTGACGAAGGGAAGTTTGAGTCAGCATGGTGTAGTGGTTAAGAACAGGTGGATTCTAATCTGGAGAACCGGGTTTGATTCCCCACTCCTCCACCTGAGTGCCAGAGGCTTATCTAGTGAACCAGAGGTGTTTCTGCACTCCTACATTCCTGCTGGGTGACCTTGGGCTAGTCACAGTTCTCTTAGAACTCTCTCAGCCCCACCTGCCTCACCAGGTGTCTGTTGTGGGGAGAGGAGGGGAAAGGAGCTTGTAAGCCACCTTGAGTCTCCTTACAGGAGAGAAAAGCAGGGTATAAATCCAAACTCTTCCTCTTCATGTAAGCAATTCCCTGCAAATCTTGCTGGCCTTGAAGGCTGGACTTGAATCTAGATGTTCTACTTGAATTTAGATGCCAATGCAGCTACCCCCTGAAACTGTGTGCCACAGAGAATTCTGGGAATTGTAGTTTTATGGGGAGGATCAGCATCCTCTATCTCTTTATTTTACTTTACTGGATTTGCATGCCGCCCTGTGAAGAATGGCTGCTGACCCAGTTTAATGTGACCGCGTGGATATGCCCTTTTAGAATATTCCTCGGAACAGCACTTCTGAAGCGTTGATGTCCATTTCTCTCTCTTTCTCTCTCATTCTCACTCTCTCCCACCCCCAGCGCTCCTCCTCCACTTGTCTTTATTTTTTTTCTTCAATGAATTTAAGTGTGAGAAAAAATCATCCAGGGGGAGGGAAAGACCCATGCCACCCCCATTTTTCTCTGACACCCCCTCCTGATACACCACACAGAACACAGCACTAATGAGCGTTATTCTTAGCAGATTGCTGGGGGTGTTTGGGAATCTTGCCGCCACGGCGTGGCTAACAATCGGAGCTGTCAGCCAGGCTGAGTCCACTGTTAAAATATCTGAGAGCCTTTGTCGAGGGGATGGGAACTTCAGACTTAACAAATGCATTCTTTTTCTCATTTTGCAGCATGGGCAGAGGCAGGGGGGAGGAACGTGCAAGTCCCCCCCACCCAGTTAATTCCTGAGACCACCTAAAGAGAGAGCTTGGTATGGTGGAGCAGGAGAGCTTGCATGCAAAGTGGAAAAGCGTAAGCCCAAGGTCTGAGCCTAGATGTTGTGTGTGTACATCCATCTATCTATCTGCTTGTGTCCTGCAAATTATCTAAACTACCCTGTTTCCCCGAATATAAGACATCCCCGGAAAATAAGACGTAGTAGAGGTTTTGCTGAAGTGCAAAATATAAAGCATCCCCCAAAAGTAAGACGTAGCAAAGTTTTTGTTTTGGAAGCATGCCCGTCGAACATAACACAGAAAAATAAGACTTCCCCTGAAAATAAGACATAGTGCATCTTTGGGAGCAAAAATTAATATAAGACACTGTCTTATTTTTGGGGAAACACGGTATGGAGGTCAATTCAAATATTTGAAACTTTTAACCCATCCTTCCTATAACGTTGTAAGTCAGTGGTTCGTATCTGGCTCATGCTTGCTTAGGCATCTGACAAGGTTCCTTAAGCAATTCCAAACAATAATCTGGCTGTTGGGCTTTTTCCGGGCTGTGTGGCCATAGTCTGGTAGTTTTTGCTCCTAATATTTTGCTGGCATCTATGGCTGGCATCCATAGGCAAAGCGTTAGGAGCAAAAACTACCAGACCACGGCCACACTGCCTGTTAGGCAAAATGTTAGGAGCAAAAACTACCAGACCATGGCCACACTGCCGGTAAACCCACAACATCCGGTTCATGCAGGTCACAAAAACCTTCGACAGTAATCCTCCACTGTATTGGGGCTTAGCCTAGGGAAACCCTGATTCAAATTAAGTTTGCCAGTTGCTGTCCAAAAGGCACATTCAAACCAAGCAGTCTTCACAATAAGTTGTAAACTCAAAGGTGGGACCTTGTAGCATTAGCAAGAAAAGAATCATGTTAGTCCTTATTTAAGGTTTCTGATTCTCAACGCCTGATCTAGTTTCAGGGTACCTTAGGGTCCTTCTCCAGGGTAATCAGTTAAGCCTCAGAATGAGAAACTAGCAACACCAAACAGAGATTCTCCCGATACTCTACCATTGAGCCGTGGGCTGGTCCCTTCCCGACTGCCCTGACTGCCTGCTACGGCTAGGCTGAGACGGAGCTACTGACCCAGTGAGTTCCATTGCTGATGGGGAATTTGAATCAGATAGAAGAAGAAGAAGAAGAAGAAGAAGAAGAAGAAGAAGAAGAAGAAGAAGAAGAAGAAGAAGAAGAAGAAGAAGAAGAAGAAGAAGAAGAAGAAGAAGAGGAGGAGGAGGAGATGAAGAAGAAGAAGAAGAAGAAGAAGAGGAGGAGGAGGAGTTTGGATTTATATCCCCCCTTTCTCTCCTGTAGGGGACTCAAAGGGGCTTACAATCTCCTTGCCCTTCCCCCCTCACAACAAACACCCTGTGTAATTAGGTGGGAGCTGAGAGCTCGAGAAGCTGTGTGACTAGCCCAAGGTCACCCAGCTGGCATGTGTGGGAGTGTACAGGCTAATCTGAATTCCCCAGATAAGCCTCCACAGCTCAGGCGGCAGAGCTGGGAATCAAACCCGGTTCCTCCAGATTAGATACACGAGCTCTTAACCTCCTACGCCACTGCTGCTCCCTAGCCCCCTAGCCTGCCACTGCAAGCTCTATACCCCATCATGGGGCATGTGGTTCATGGGGTGAACATGATAAAATGGGCATACATCAAGTACAATTAATAATCCGTGACATACTGGTGGGGATGTGTGCATAGTCCATTCCAGGGCAGAATTCTTCGAGTTTCCAATGATTTTAACTCCTCTTTCCCCCAGTAGCACAAAACTTCACCTCGGCCTGGTTGTACCGGGGTGTAATGTCACGGTTTATTCTCTCACAGCCACACTCACGACTCTCATACCCCTCTGCCAACTCCGGGACCCACCCCCCCTTCTCAGTTTTGTTATTTGAGACATACATTTCACTCTAAAGGAATCCGTTTTCCACTCCCCCTGCTCTCGTACTCTGAAGGATTAAAGCCCTCGTGATTGAAGAATTAAGTGCTGGAAACTGTGGCTTTTCTGTCCAGTTCCCCCCCCCCCCCCCGTTTTTTTATTTCACCCTAGCCTGGCAAAGACGCAGGCCTCTGTTCGCCCTTGAAAAAGCCTCCCCTCTTCATTCACGAGTTCCTGAATGAAGTGGCTCTCAATTAAAAGTTTCCCATTGACACCATCTGAATGAGACCTTGCTGGGGGATTCATACCGCTGAATGGTGCCGGGCCTTCGCGAAATCTTAAGGGGCCAATAGATTTCCCACAATATTTGTACATCAGCCTTTGTGTACATTTTTCCCTCCAGTGAACCAGAAACAGTTAACACATCCGCTCCCGAGGGCTGGTCCGGGCTGCTTGTTAGGGGGCTGGTCCGGTCCCATGGCCTGACAGCAGAACCCCCACTTACCCCCTACCACCCCGTATCCCATATAGAACAATTTTCGGCCAGTTCTTGGTAGGAGTGGATGACAATAGCCACCTGCTTATATTCATTCTCCAGAGAGGCCAAGCTAAAGCGCTAACGCCCTTGAATAAACAAAGGGGCCGGAGAAAGAGGCAGGGGAGGAGAAACCCAGTAAACCACAACTATGTTATGTTTTCATCCGCCCTTTTATTGCCATTTTTCACACGACATCCTTGCGATTCTGCTGGTTTTTACAGGGATGGGGGGCGTTTTCTAAAAGAAGGTTTTTTTTTTCTACTTTTAATGGGTTCCATTTTAACATGGCTTGGGAGGGGTAAGCTTCCTTGGATGTGTTTTATTGAGAGCAGAAAGGCTGGAAGTAAAGGACAGCAAATCAAATATTTCTCTAGATCTTTGGCACGGGGGCATTGTCCACATGGTCGTAAAGCAGAGCTGGATTAACGCATGATGCTGAGAACTAAACAGAAAGAGTCAGACAAAGTGGCAACCCTCTACTGGATTTAAGGCGCTGGATTTTCCCAATGGGGAGCCTATGACAGCTTCCTGTGGTCCATTTCCTCGTTGCAAGAGAGAGCGCTCGACTCATAAAGCTGAAATCAACACATGTTCTTCGAGGGGTGATCTCTTCCTGACTACGATTTCCACTCTTACAGTCTCTCCATGTGCCAGTGTGGTGTAGTCTGTAATCTGGAGAACCGGATTTGATTCTCCACTCCTCCACATGAACGGCGGAGTCTTACCTGGTGAACTGGATTTGTTTCCCTCCTGTTACATTTCTGCCGGGTGATCTTGGGCCAGTCACAGTTCTCTCTGAATTTTCTCAGCCCCACCCACCTCACAGGGTGTTTGTTGGGAGTGGGGGAGAGGAAGGGAAAAAGTTTGTAAACCACCTTGAGTCTCCTTACAGGAGAGAAAGGAGGGGTATAAATCCAAATGCCTCCTCCTCCTCTTCTTCTTCCTCCTCCTCCTCCTTCTTCCTCCTCCCTCCTCCTCCTCCCTCCTCCTCCTCCTCCTCCTTCTTCTTCTTCCTCCTCCCTCCTCCCTCCTCCTCCTCCTCCACCTGGCCATTGCCTTTGAAATGGTTGCAATACTTCCTTGCACTGATCCTAAAACCTTGTATACCAGTCTTAAAATCACTTGCAATCATTGGACTATTCACACATACAGTAATACCTCAGCAACTGATTGATTGTACTTCCTTGCTTTTCATCAAGTTCTTCTTCAAGGGGTACATTGGTCACAAATGACTTTTCCCCCACTGCCTCTCTGATGAGTCAGAACAAGCAGCCCCACTGGATCACTTACACATCCAGTCCACTATCTGGCCAAATAAAAGCAATGTAACAAAATGTTCAGGCTCCAGACGCACAGTTGTTGTTGTTTTCCACATGTTTGATTTGTGTGTAGGCCAACTGGGTGGCTGAGCAGAGCTGCCCAGCGCATAAACTGAATACCCCACTATCCCCAGAATCCTTTGCAACTTGCCACTGCCAAATATTTAGAGTTTGCTCAGCAAAGCTCAGCTTCCTGTCACCTACAACTGCCAGTGCTAATTTCTGCCATTTCGGTCTCTCCACGAGGCTGCGCTAAACATCTAATTCCCCCGACTGAGTGAATGCCGAGTGAAGGATTCCATAAACACCTCGGAGGTTCATCTTCTCCTGGGGACAAAAGAGGGAAGCATGTCCCGGCCCAAGAGAGGTTGTTTTGCAAACCTCCGAGGTCAGGGCTGACATTTGTCCTTCCGAAATTGGACAGAAGGGTGGGGATCCCCATCACTCACGGGGTTTTGGTGCAGCACCTCAGTTGAACCTCCCCCCCCCCCCAAAGCCACAATACACCAGGTCCTGACCTCTGTTGTCATTGCAAACTTCGCTTCTTTCTCTCCATTTTACGTGGACAACAGGAAAGTCTGTCAAAAGGCGGGGCGTGTGACCCCCCCAACCTATGGACAATAGGGGGGGTCAGTGACCCTAATGCAGTATACACAGTTGGCCCTTTGTTTCTAGGGCAGGCTAAAGTCTGCTGTGTGTGGGTGCTTCTGGCCAGAGAAAAGCCAGAGGAACAGTCTTTTAGAAAAGGGTTAGCTTTTGCTTTTCCTCTTTTCTTGGGGGGGGGCGGGGGGGGGATAAAGTCAAAGAAGGGTTTACAAAGCCAGTGCGTGTCATCGGTAAGCAAATGGATCTGTTTGGAGGGCCAGGCAACATCTGGAAGCCACATGGAGGATTTGAATGGGGGGAGGTCTACAGTACAGCTGTTCATCTGTGGAAGAATCCTTCCAAAGCAATATCGTTCAAGGTTTGCTAGTCTTGTTCCCAGAAACCATTGAAAACCTCTGACATGGCAATCACATTTACAGGATATTTTGTATTACCCTCTACCTCAGATCTGTGGCTAGACTGGTGGGTGCCACCTATTGGATCATGGTCACATTCAGAGAAGAAGAAGAAGAAGAAGAAGAAGAAGAAGAAGAAGAAGAAGAAGAAGAAGAAGAAGAAGAAGAAGAAGAAGAAGAAGAAGAAGAAGAAGAAGAAGAAGAAGAAGAAGAAGAAGAAGAAGACGACGACGACGACGGAGGAGGAGGAGGAGGAGGAGGAGGAGGGGCTTGGACAGATTTATGGAGGAGAAGTCGATTTATGGCTATCAATCTTGATCCTCTTTGATCTGAGATTGCAAATGCCTAAACAGTCCAGGTGCTCAGGAGCAACAGCCGCAGAAGGCCATTGCTTTCACATCCTGCACGTGAGCTCCCAAAGGCACCTGGTGGGCCACTGCAAGTAGCAGAGAGCTGGACTAGATGGACTCTGGTCTGATCCAGCTAGCTTGTTCTTATGTTCTTACGTTCTTAAGGAGGAGAAGGAGAAGAAGGAGAAGAAGGAGGAAGAGGAGGAGGAGGAGGAGGAGGAGGAGGAGGAGGAGGAAAATCCCTCACCTTTCCTTCCTGTAAGGAGACTCAAGATGACTTACAAGCTCCTTTCCCTTCCTCTCCCCACAACAGACACCTTGTAAAGTAGTTGGAACTTAGAGAGTCTGGAGAAAACTGTGACTAGCCCAAGGTCACCCAGCAGGAATGTAGGAGTGCAGAAACACATCTGGTTCACCAGATAAGCCTCTGCCACTCCGGTGGAGAATCAAACCTGGTTCTCCAGTTTAGAATCCACCTGCTCTTAACCACTACACCACGCTGGCTCAGATGGTCCTCCTTTCCTAGCGGGCCTGGCTCTCTTTTTTATCTGCATCTGTACCCATCCACTGTGCTTGCTTGGGTTTCTGCGACATGCGTTTCAGCTGCCGCTCTGTGTGCTTCATCACAACAGCACAATGCTACTTCTGCAACAGCGGACCAGGCAATGCAAAAAACGGGCCGTCTCAGTCAGTGTACTGAGCATGCAGCGTGCTGGTCATTCCAAAAAACAGACATCATCAGAGACTTCAGATGCTGTCCGCATTTAGTCCTGCCCAGTAGAGTCACAGTCGTTGCTTTTGTTGCTGTTTCAAAGGCCTCCCCGAGCACAGGTTGTGAGGCTATGCGCTGGTGAGAACCCTCTCAATGCCTTGCTTGGTAACCTTCTGTGATGAAGGGGGGGGATCTCTTTGGGGGACCTCTGCTTGGCTACCACAACCTCCTCTCCTTACCCTAAACCTCAACCTCAACCTCTCCCCGGGCAGCCTCGTAAGTCACTTGGGCAACTGTGAAGAAAATATGCTTTGCTGTGTTCCGCTGTCATAACCGTACAATAAGATCGGCCCTTGAGACGGGAGCGCCTCCATTTCCTGACTCCCCTTAGTTGTTAAAGGGGGTGGGAGTTAAAAAAAAACTCCGGTCCTCATTATGTCTCCTACAGCGCAGTTTCCAGGGAAACAGGCCCCGGCCAGCCATCCTTCTCCTGTCCTGCTGTGGCCCTTTACAAGTTACAGTATTGCGGGCTGCTGTTTCTCCTCTGTGTCCAGCTGTCTCCCATGTGCTCTCCCAGGGCCTGGAGGCAAAGCTGGGGTTGCTGCCATCTGGGATGCAAAAATGTCTTAGAATATATGACCTGCTGCATTCAGTAGGTGGAGAAGGGGAGGGGGAGGCAGGGGACCCCTTGAACTCCCGTCACTTTTCACCGCATCGATGGCCACGCCACATTCTTGTTGAGCTGCCGCGTAGCTATCTCTAAGCAAGGCCCAGAATCCAGGGTGAGGATCACCTGTGCTAACCTAACAGCAAATCCACACTATGGATTTATATCGATTTTTATACCAGGTTAAAGAGTCAGCGTGGTGTGGTGGTTAAGAGCGGTAGACTCTGGTCTGGAGGAGGAGGAGGAGGAGGAGGAGGAGGAGGACAACAACAAGAACAAGAACAAGAACAAGAACAAGAACAAGAAGAAGAGGAGGAGGAGGAGGAGAGGAGGAGGAGGAGGAGGAGGAGAAGAAGAAGAGTTTGGATTTATATCCCCCCTTTCTCTCCTGCAGGAGACTCAAAGGGGCTGACAATCTCCTTGCCCTTCCCCCCTCACAACAAACACCCTGTGAGGTAGGTGGGGCTGAGAGAGCTCCGAGAAGCTGTGACTAGCCCAAGGTCACCCAGCTGGCGTGTGTGGGAGTGTACAGGCTAGTCTGAATCCCCCAGATAAGCCTCCACAGCTCAGGTGGCAGAGCAGAGAATCAAACCCGGTTCCTCCAGATTAGATACTTGAGCTCTTAACCTCCTATGCCACTGCTGCTGTGTACAATTTCCCTCTCCTCCACATTAAGTCTGCTGGATAATCTTGGGCCAGTCACAGTTCTCTCAGGACTCTCTCAGCCCACACTGAGGCAAACCACCTCCGAATGTTACTTTCTGTGAAAACCCCGCAGGGTCACCATGTCAGTTGTTACCTGATGGCACTTTCTACCACTACATCCCAGGTTAAGGCTTTCCCCCCCAAAATTCTGGGAATTGTAGTCTGAGGATGAGGGGAATGACTATGACAGAGGCCTTCCCAACAGATTTATGAGAAAGGGAACCTACAGGAAGCAGTGTTGGGGTGCCCAAGTCGGGTTTGGAATATGGGGATATTTGAAAGTGGAGCCTGCAAAGATGGTGTTTACGGAGGGGAAGACTTCAGCAGGATATAATGCCACACAACCACCTTGCAAAGCAGCCATTCTCTTCAGCAGAAGTGGAATAAATGTTTAATTAAATAAACAATAAATATATAAGCGGCCTTTGCAGTCTGGGGGTTTGCTGTAATTCCGGTGGGTCTCCAGCTCCAATCTGGAGGTTGGCAACCCTAACCATTAAGGGCAGGCAAAGTAAAGGCAGAGAATGGTCCATGAAACCCGTGTGTATGAGAATATGGATGGCCCTTTCCCCACTTACCTTAAGCCCCGCGCTACTCGAGGAGAGTAACGCGGGGTCCCTCGGCACTCCCCATTGAGAGGGGCGGCGACAGCGCAGCCGCCCCAACGCTGCTGCTGTCGCGCCCCTCAGCGCGAGGCATTCCTGGCGCTCTTTCAAAGGGCACCTTTTCATGACCCCGCGCAGCGCGGGGTCGTGGGGACGCCCGGGCGAGCGCCAGGGATGCCGCGCGCTGGGAATTGCACGCACCAACCCTGGGAAAAGGGTAAGTGGGGAAAGGGCCAATGATAAGTAATTTACAATGCCATCCCAAGCAGAATTACACCTCTTTAAGCCACTGGCTTCCATGAGCTTCCAAAGGGGTAACTCTGTTTAGGATTGCACTGTTAGGAATTTAAAAAAACCCAACATTTTGGCCCCTTCCACACATGCAGAATAATGCACTTTCAATCCACTCGCAGTGCACTTTGCAGCTGTGCAGAATAGCAAAATCCACTTTCAAACCATTGTGAAAATGAATTGAAAATGCATTATTCTGCATGTGCGGAAGGGGCCTTTGAGTTGGAAGACTGTATTTCAACAGAAGCAGAAGTCATGTTAAACCCTGCCGTGTGAATAACCTAAACTGACATCTCTGGCATCAACATCTTTGGGGAAATCTTCCAGGACAGAAGGCTGATGCATCACATTTTAAATTGATCTCCTTCCTACCTGTTACATGTGCACTTTAATCTATTAATGCGCAATTAACCCATGCAAGATAGAAATTCAGAGGTGGGATCCAGCAGGTTCTCACGGGTTCCCGAGAGTAGGTTACTAATTATTTGTGTGTGCCGAGAGGGGGTTACTAATTGGTGATTTTGCAATGTGATTTTTGCCTTAGTTACACCCCTCGTCTCAGCAGTAGCGCGCAGAACTTGAAGCAGTCTAGCAGGAGGTGCACCGGTGTGCGTGGCAGCCTGTGCCTGCGTGCATTCGTTTCCCGCCCAAGGACCGGCGCAGCGGCTGTGTCCTTGCCACAGCCCCGCCCAGGAATGCCCCTCCCCCGGAATGCCCAGCCCCACCCCCGTCGTGCCCTGCCAAGCCCCACTGGCACTACGCCACAGTTTGAATCCCACCACCATGGGAACCTGTTACTAAAATTTTTGGATCCCACCACTGTAGAAATTCCTTTATAGACTACTTTTCTACTTGCAGGGAGATTGGGTTTTGATTTTGATTTTACACAAAGGAGTGTTCAAAATTCACACCCACACGCACCCACCCACCCACCCACCCACACCCACAAAGACACCTCTGCAGCCCAAGCTGGCACAGGGCATTCTACCCCCTCAGGATGTGACCACCTCCTTCCATGGCATGCTCTGACCAGCCCTTCATAAAGGCCAGACTTTCAGCTGCTGAAAGGCCCACAAAGTTGCCAACTCCGGGTTGGAAATACCTGAAGATGCGGGGATAGAGCTTGGGGAGGGAAGGGCATGGGAAGAAGGAAAAGGACCTCACTGGAGCATGAGGCCACAGAGTCGATCCACCAAAGCAGCCTTTTCTCCAGCGGGGCTGATCTGTGTAGTCTGGCAGCCAGCTGCAATATCAGGAGATTTCTAGGCCCTATTTAGGCCCCTTCCGCACATGCAGAATAAATGCACTTTCAATCCACTTTCAATGCATTTTGGAGCTGGATTTTACTGTGCGGAATAGCAAAATCCACTTGCAAACAATTGTGAAAGTGGATTGAAAGTGCATTATCCTGCATGTGCAGAAGGGGCCTGAGAGGCTGCTAACCCTACCGCACCTCTCTTCTTCCACAAAGTCTTGGGTCTTTCCTGGGCTGGGGGGGGGGGGGGGGGGGGAAAGGGGTCGTTCCCAAGTCACCCAGCTGAGCGCTTTCAAAGCTCCGGAGTCATTTAGCAAAGGAGGCGTCTGCTAAGCCGCTTTGTCCAGCTTTTCTGCCAAAACACCTTTCCAACAGCCCTCCGCCAGATGCTCCCTTGATCGGTTCTTCTCAGCCTTTGTTGTCCAGGAAGATTGATCACCTCTTGGCCCTCTCTGAGACAGCACGCGCTCATTTGGCCCATGGGGTCAAGCAGCCCCTCTTGTCCTGCTGCGCACGTTCCCCCTCCCGCCCCTCCCTGCCCAGGTCAGGCCGGCTTCAAAACACTTGTGATTTTAATGAAGTCAAGATTTATTAAAGTTGGTCTGGAGGCGATCGGAGACTGTTCAAGGCCCCGCTTCAGGCTCACAGTCTATGCGCGACGGGCCTTATTGTTTCCCCCATCGTTTTAACTTGTCAGTCTGGGAACTCCAGTCAGGACTGATGGAATACTACCAGTGATGGCGAACCTTTTTGAGACCGAGTGCTCAAATTGCAACCCAAACCCCACTTATTTGTTGCAAAGTGCCAACCCGGCAATTTTAACCTTTATGCTGAGGTTTTAGTTTAGGAAAAAATGGTTTGCTCCCTCTTCCTCCGCCTCACCTGCTCGAGCAGGGGCCAGCCTGCTCTAGCCTCCAGCAAGTCCCGCGCGCACCACTTTGTGCCTCTGTAGCATATCTGCCTCCTCTGTGCCCCACCCCGGGCAGCAGCCACCTGGAGCACAGGCCCCAGGCACGCCAGCTGAGTCCTCCCTGCTTACCGTGGTGCGAGCACGTTGTGCTCAGTGGCCCAGGCCAGCCTAAATGTGTGTGTGTGGGGGGGTGATTTTCCGCCCTCCACATGATGAACTCTGTGTGCACGTGCCCACAGAGAGGGCTCCTAGTGCCACTTCTGGCACCCGTGCCATAGGTTCATCATCACTGGAATACACTTTTGCTGCCTGCGAAAAATCCATGTGGACTGTGTGCCCTGATGTTTAGCGTTGCCCTGAATGTGGCAGGCTTGAACCTGCAACGCTGTGGATCAGGCAATTCCAGAGGTGCTGGCTGGTAGAATGAACTGCGTGAAAACCCAGCTCGAACCGATGTAGAACAGCCGAGAATAAAACTGGCAACCCATAGCTGCCAACCTCTCTCACTATTGCTATTGATCTCCAGACGGCCGAGATAAGTTCCCTGCAGAAAAAATAACTGCTTTGGAAGGCAGGCTGTGTGGCAATAGATTTAAACGCCTGCTTTTAAGACCTCCATCTTCGCCCAGATGTTTGACTGGTTTATGCCATCTCCCCTCAGACCACGTAGTTTTGGAACTTGGCCTCCAATTGCATTTGGGGGAAGGGGGTAAGGTATTGGTGTAACTGTTTTTAGGTATATATTTTTAGAAGAGGTTTTATATGTGCATGAGGATGTTTCTATTGTAATTATGTTTTTATTGTACTTGTGTCAACGTATTTTTATATTTTGTAACCCGCCTTGAGATGTATTTGAAGTGTGGGATAGAAATGTACTAAATAAATAAATTATACCCTGCTCATGTCCTCCTCCCACCCACCACCCACCCCCAAACAAACCCCTGCCCTCCCCAGGTATTTTCCAACTCAGAGCTGGTAAAGGTAACACAGGTCAATTGGGCAACCACTTTTTGATATCAAGTTCTCAACTGGTTCTGGTGGGTTTTCCAGGCTGTGTAGCCATGGTCTGGTGGATTTTGTTCCTAACGTTTCGCCTGCATTTGTGGCTGGCATCTTCAGAGGTGTATCACAGAGAAAAGTCTGTGATACACCTCTGAAGATGCCAGCCACAGATGCAGGCGAAACGTTAGGAACAAGATCCACCAGACCACAGCCACACAGCCCGGAAAACCCACCAGAACCAGTTGAATCCGGCTGTGAAAGCCTTTGACAAAATTCTCAACAGTTTAGACCGCAGGTGTCAAACTTGCGGTCCTCCAGATGTTATGGACAACAGTTCCCATGGTGGGAACTGTAGTCCATAACAGCTGGAAAGCTGCGAGTTTGACACCTATGGTTTAGACATATGAAATTTTAAGGATCAGAGCTGCCTTCGTTTCTGGCAACTGACCAATGGAGCTTTGACTCTCGGAAGCTTATGCCCTGGAGATCGTGCTGGTCTCTAAGGTGCTACAGGACTGCAGACCAACAAAGCGACCCTCTGAAACTACCTCGAGGAGACCTCCATTTAGCAAGCCCTTTTTTTTTGACAAAGACAGATTGTGAGAGAGCCCTCTTGATTGTTCAATACTGATGGGTGTGACAAGCCATTCATTAAAGCCTAATTAATCAGGTGCTGTTCTGATTGGGGGGGGGTATTTAAAGAAGAGCCAAGCTGGATCAAACCAAGAGCCCCTCCAGTCTAGCATTCCACTTCCAAAAGTTGCTTCTAGGCAATCTCACAAGCAGGGCATGAAGGCAACAGCCCTCCCGTGCTGTTTGTCCCCAGGATGTGCTGCTTGGAGGTATACTGCTTCTGCACATGGGAGTTCCACCCCTAGCTATCATATATGTGGGCCCTTCTATCTGTGAGACTTCCTCTGCCTCTGCACTGCTCCACAACCGCTCTGCAAGTGAAACCTGCAAATGGACAAAATCAACAACTGCCCATACAAGTGCCTTCTCTGCTGTGGCCCCTACCTTGTGGAATGGCCTATCTGAGAATATTGGGAAAGTTCCCGCTTTCCGTAAACTGTGCAAAACTGAATGATTCAAGAGGGCTTTTCTGCGTAGACGGTAGGATTGTATGAGTCACAGAGTTCCTTGGATAAACCTCACAGGGTTGCTGTGAAGATAAAGCAGAGGAGAGGAGAATGATATAACCTGCTTTGGGTCCCCACTGGGGAGAGAGGCTGGGTATACATCCACCCACCCATCCATATATACATACATATACAGGCAGGGTACATACAGGCAAACAAACAAATACTTTTTTTGCTGTCGAGCCAAAGCTGGTGTATCGTGACCCCATAGGACTTTCAACATACATCAGATAAGGACTGTGGTAGTAGCCTGGTACCCTGTTTCCTAGAATATAAGACATCCCCGGAAAATAAGACGTAGTAGAGGTTTTGCTGAAGTGCGGAATAGAAGGCATCCCCCAAAAATAAGACGTAGCAAAGTTTTTGTTTGGAAGCATGCCTGACGAACAGAACACAGAAAAATAAGACATCCCTTGAAAATAAGACATAGTGCATCTTTGGGAGCAAAAATTAATATAAGACACTGTCTTATATTCGGGGAAACACGGGTATGTGCAGCTTGCTGAAACGGGGATCATGCTATGTAATTTTTGCATTATTGAAAGTGCCACGTTAACCTTTGCGCTTTGCTTCAGTTCTGTTCTAAGACTTCTGTTTGATTCCGCAAACTTAGTCCTACTGCATTGTTTATTGACGGTCCCATCCTGTGGGTTGTATGGACACGCTCTGTGTGATCTTCCTCGAGTCCAATTGAGAAAGGCGAACTGTACGTAAGGTACATAAATAAATTCCTAACAAGAACTGCCTTGTTGGAGTGCTTCAAAGGCCTGTTTGGAAGCTCACAAGCAAGGCAACAACAAAAAACACCTCCATCATCTCCCGTCTGGTATCTGGGACCCAGATTGCTTCTCAGCCTTGTGTTCCCAAATGCAAATGAAACAGGGATGTGCCCTCCCTCCCTGGCACCTGTGAAAGGGAGAAGGGTATCAGAGTTGCTAAGGTACCTCCACAAGAGAGAGAAAGCTGGAGGAGGAAGAGGAAAGAGGGGGAATTCAGGCTGGTAGGGAGATCAATGAACACTTTGGACATGCCCCACTGATGCCACTGTCCTGTTCCCATCTGTCAGCCTATCTCTCCTCCCCCCCCCCCGCCCCCACCCCTGGAATGGGCATGAGGGGGAGATGAATCACAAAAGAAGAGGGTCCAATTATGCTGTCATTTCCCCCCTTCCAAGATCCATTAAGAGCAGGGCCTGCGGAGCGTTTCTCAGGGTCTTTGGAATGCCTAAGCTGCCCACTTAGCAGCGGGACCAGTCCAATTAATGGGAAGGCAAAAGGGGAGGGTTGCTGGGGAGCCCGGCCTTAATTGAAACGGGGTTTCGCTCTAATGAGGATGGAGCACCGGGCGGAAAATCCCCAAGGGAGCAATCGAAGACTCAGGGCCCTCCTCCTTCAGCATTCTCCCCTCCCTGCCGCCTCTTGCTTCAACAAGTTCTCTTCTGGACGGAGGCCAAATGGAGCGGGTTGGCAGAGAGGCACTCTTCTTGCCACAGAACTATCCCTGTTCGGAGAGGGGCTGAGGCTCAGTGGAAGAACCCAGGTTCCCAGGTTCAAGCCCCAATGACTCTGACTTAAAGGGTCAGGTAACAGGTGGTTTGGATTTCCTTTACCTGGGACCCTGGAGAACTGCTGCCAGTCGGAGTAGGTAACAGGGACCCTGAGGGAACTACCATGTGGTACAGTTTAAGAAGAAGAAGAGTTCGGATTTATATCCCCCCTTTCTCTCCTATAGGAGACTCAAAGGGGCTTACAAGCTCCTTTTCTTCTCTCTCCCCCCCCACAACCCTGCGAGGTAGGTGTGGCTGAGAGAACTCCGAAGAACTGTGACTAGCCCAAGGTCATCCATCTGGCGTGTGTTGGAGTACACAGGCTAATCTAGTTCCCCAGATAAGCCTCCACAGCTCAAGTGGCAGAGCAGGGAATCAAACCCAGTTCCTCCAGATTAGAGTGCACCTAAGGCAGCTTGTGTGTTTGTGAGTGTCTTCATGTTCATCAAAAGCATCCGGGTTGCTAAACCGTGTTTTGCCACGAGGAGGAGCAATTGCATCAGCTGTATATCTCGGGGTTTTGTAAAGAAAACAGAAATTAAGGGTGGGGAGAAGGAAACAGAGGAAAATGTGCTTTCTCTTCTCACGACCACTAAAGCTGGGCGGAAAGATTAGTTTTAAGTTGAACCGTGGTCCTTGCTTTTCTTGTGCCTTATGTATAGGGTTGCCAACTTGCCAGGGGGGAAATGTTGGGTCTCTTTAATGAAGACAGGAGCCCCGTGGCGCAGAGTGGTAAACTGCACTACTGCAGTCCAAGCTCTGCTCATGATCTGAGTTTGATCCCGACGGAAGTCAGTTTCACGGAGCAGCAGGTTCAAGGTTGACTCAGCCTTCCATCCTACTGAGGTCGCTAAAATGAGTCTAAAGTGTGGACGACTGGGAAAGCAGTGGTAAACCACCTCAAAAACAAAGGGTATCTAGTAAACACTGTGACGTGACATCACCCCATGGGTCAGTAATGACCCGGTGCTTGCATAGGGGACTGCAATTACCCTTTCATGGAGGCTTAATGTATGGAAAAGAACCTCTAAAGCTTCCCTTGGCGTGCAGGTAAATAACCACCCTTTGTTTGCTGTAGATCAGATCGATATCAAAGGGACAGCAAGAGAAACCAGTTTAAACCTTGGCAACCCTACCTGACACATGACTGCAGACAATGTATTGTCTGCCCCTGTTTTTGAGCACGAGTTCACAGAACCTGTCCAGCAACAAACTTAGTTGTGTTTGCGTGGCGAACGCCAGGAAGTGAGAGTTACAGATTCACATTTTGAGGTCAACCCCAATTCACCCAGCACGGAATGGCAGCTTCTTAGCCATGTCAGGGAATTGCGAGTTGGCTCTACTTTATACCCCAGCATGAAGAAGAAGAAGAAGAAGAAGAAGAAGAAGAAGAAGAAGAAGAAGAAGAAGAAGAAGAAGAAGAAGAAGAAGAAGAAGAAGAGGAGGAGGAGGAGGAGGAGGAGGAGGAGGAGGAAGAGGAAGAGGAAGAGGAAGAGGAAGAGGAAGAGGAAGAGGAAGAGGAAGAGGAGGAGGAGGAGTGTTTAAATGTATACCCCACCTTTCTCTCCCATAAGGAGACTAAAGGTGGCTTACAAGCTCCTTTCCCTTCCTCTCCCCACAACAGACATCATGTGAAGTAGGTGGGGCTGAGAGAGTTCTGAGAAAACTGAGACTAGTCCAAGGTCGCCCAGCAGGAATGCAGGAGTGCGGAAACACATCTGGTTCACCAGATTAGAATCTGCCACTCAGGAGTGGGGAATCAAACCCAGTTCTCCAGATTAGACTCCACCTGCTCTTAACCGCGACACCAAGTCGGGAAGACATGAGGAATGTCGTGGAAAATGTGGATTACTATGGATTGAGTTCTATGATTCTACTTCCAAATGGTGCCGCCAGGGGGCAGGATCTTCCTTGACTTTCTGGTGTTCTTTCAGCCTTTTGGCTTCAAGGGACCCAGTAAAATTCATCTCACCACAGGGCTGGACATCATAGATAACTATCTTCAGCTTCTCCAGCCGGGATGCAGGTTTCCCTAGAATGAGTTCAGAAGTTGCTGTGTAGGGGGCACTTGGGGGGGGGGGGGGGGCACAATTTTGTATCCTGACTTGGATGACCCAGGCTGGCCCAATCTTGTCCGGCAATCTCAGAAGTTAAGCAGGGTTGGCTCTGATTATTACTTGGATGGGAGACCACCGAGGAAGTCCAGGGCTGCTACACAGAGGCAGGCAATGACCAAGGCAATGCCTTGAAAACTCTACAGCACAGGTGTCAAACTCATGCCCCTCCAGATGTTATGGACTACAGTTCCCACCATCCCCTGCCAGCATGATGCTGGCAGGGGATTATGGGAACTGTAGTCCATAACATCTGGAGGGCTGCAAGTTTGACACCTATGCTCTATAGCAGGGGTCTTCAAACTATGGCCCTCCAGATGTTCATAGACTACAATTCCCATGAGCCCTACCATTTGGCCATGCTGGCAGAGACTGATGGGAATTGTAGTCCATGAACATCTGGAGGGCCATAGTTTGAAGACCCCTGCTCTACAGAGATGCCATAAATTGGCTGTGACTGGACAGCCCTTCTCCACAGTTTTATACAAGCAAAGATGGATCAGAGGCCGGCTGGATGTGAACAAGTAGCTGGCTGATGGATCCCTCTGAGGCACAGTCCCGATCAACTGCAACCCATAACCTCGCAGACCTGAACTCAAACCGTAGGACCTTGAATCTGACCCTGAGCCGTGCCCAATCTGCGGCTCCTTAGTAGAGCTGCTGTGGGTCTCAGGGAACCACGGCTTCTCCACCCCCACCCCCCTGCTTTTCCCACCTGTCCTTTCTTCTGCAGCTGCTAGATTTACAAGACTTCCGGACTCCCACAAACTCCCTGCAGCAGAACTTTAGAGGAAGCCATGAGGGGATTCTTGTACGTTCTGCTTTCCAGCTGCCTGGAAGAGCCAGAGCTCCGAAGGGCGGGGGCAGGAAGAGAGGGACGCAATTGAGCAAAGAGCAGGCAGCTGCTGAGAGGGTGGGAAAAGAAGCCGGGCTCTCTTCCCCCGCACCCCCATTTCCTCATCTGAATTATGAGCGCTAATAAAGAGCGGGAGTCTGGGCTCTCTCAGGTACGCCACGCTTAAGAGTTAGCAGCTGGCGGATGCCGCAAGCGACGGGTGCAATTTAGTGCTGAAGTCCACAGGAGAGGGATTCTTCAAAGTGATTGATAAGCACATTTTAATTCAACTGCACTGGGGGTATTTCCCACCCCCCTTCTCCGAATGCTGCCTTGGCGTCCTCTCAGTGCTGCAGCTCAGGTTAATAAAATCCTGACCCACTGGGCCCTTTCAGGAGGAAATGGCATGCTTGCGCTCAGTCCTTCTGCATAACAGCACGGCGTGTGAACCCTAGCAGGGTGAGAGACTGTTTGCGTTCACATGCAGGCAGTCCTTCTATGGAGGGGTCAGAATGAAGCCACTCGGGAGACTGTGACATCTCTGGATCACACAGGACGAACAGGGACAACTGAAGAAGAAGAAGAAGAAGAGGAGGAGGAGGAGGAGGAGGAGGAGGAGGAGGGGAGGGGGAGGAGGAGCAGCAGCAGAAGAAGATGAAGAAGAAGAAGAAGAAGAGGAGGAAGAGGAGGAGGAGGAGAAGAAGAAGAAGAGGAGGAGGAGGAGGAGCAGAAGATGAAGAAGAAGAGGAGGAGGAGAAGAAGAGGAGGAGGAGAAGAAGAGGAGGAGGAGGAGGAGGAGGAGGAGGAGCTCTGCTCTGAAGATGCTGTTGTGGGGAAGGGAACCCCCACCATGGACAGAGGTCCCTGAAGGGGAAAGCTATATTTCTCCATGTGCAGAGAGAACAGTGATGTAAGGCTCCTCCCCAAGGGTCTGTGTCACATGTGGCCATACACACCCATACATACAAACCCATCATAAGGACAGGCCATTTCGCTAATTATTTACAAACCAAGAGTTATTTCAAGGGGGACGGGAAGAAAAGAAAGGGACAAACCAGGAGTGTCTACGGGTGCAGCAGCTGTTGGCTGATCACATTGCTGACGGCATAGTGTTGTTGTGTCTCCACCTCTGGCTGTGCTAAGGGCCATAAAACCGTCTAGGGGTCAACTCCTGGAGCCATCTTCCTTTTTGGGGAGGGGGAGGAGGGAATCCAGCCGCTAACTTCATTACATGTAACAAGATGAAGATTCTGCAAATGGGAGTGGTCCCTTAGAAACAGCATTCTGTAGGGGGGTTACAACCATTTAATGAACACTTCAGTTCTTAGGGTATTGTGGGTTTCTCGGTTGTATGGATGTGTTCCAGTAGCATTTTCTCCTGTTTTGCCTCCACAGATTCTGGCCATGAAAGCCTTCGACACTACAGTTCTTTCTGGTGGTTCCTGACTTCAAAAAGCCTAATGCCCTGGTTATTGAATATTGATTGTACTGACTCGCTACATGTAATCCATCCTGAATCCCTGTGAGAAAGTTGGACTAAAGTAAATTTAAAAAACAGATATAAGAACAGCCCAGTTTTGTCCCAAAAGCATCCACCCAATTGCCTCTGAGAAACCCACAATCCAGGATGTTATGGTGATGTCTATGTCCTGTTTTCTGGCATTCAGAGGTATACTTTATCTGACCATGGAGGTTCCACTGGTAAATCTGTCTGCCACAAACTTATTGCATACTTTGTCAGAATACAACACCTTGCTGGATTCCATTCAAGGTGCAATTGGTACAGTATTCTCTCTGTGACAATGGCAGCTCAGGTACCTGTGAGAAGCATCTGTCACTTGGAGGTAGACTAACCCTAAACATGAAGGTTCCATTCAGCTCCCCTCCATGATAGCTGCTGATAGATCTATCATTTTTATTATCGTTGTTATTGTTTTGTTGTTATTATTACTACCACTACTACTATTTAAAACATTTTATGCTGTTTTTTAACCTGATTAGGATCTCCATGGGAGACGAACAGGAAAACATTAAAACAACTAAAAACACTTATATTATAAAATAAGAAAAAACTCATAACCAACCCCAGGAGCGGGAAGAGGAAGGCAATAACCATAATTGGAGATAGGCCACTGGTGAAAGATACCAATAGAAGAAGACAGCCAAATATCCCTGGGAAGGAAGTTGCATCATCATCATCATCATCATCATCATCATTATTTATTTATTTATTGGATTTATTATACTGCCCTATCCCCGAAGGGCTCATGACCAAGAAAGCCCTGTCTTGGGTTGTTACCTGTCCAGCTTTAGGTGGTGCAGACAACGAAGCAGGCCTCTGGCCAGAGTGAATGGGTAGGTTCATTATCTGAACCTTAAGAAGAACATAACAATCCTAGAGAGCCAGCGTGGTGTAGTGGTTAAGAGCAGGTGGATTCTAATCTGGAGAACCGGGTTTGATTGGGCTAGTCACAGTTCTCTCAGGACTGTCTCAGCCCCACCTACCTCCCAAGGTGTCTGTTGTGGGGAAAGGAAGGGAAAGGAGCTTATAAGCCACCTCGAGTCTCCTTACAGGAAAGAAAGGTGGGGTATAAATCCAAACTCTTCTTCCAATGGTCCCTTTAGAACAGTGGTTCTCAACCTGGGGGTCAGGACCCCTTTGGGGGTCGAACGACCGTTTCACAGGGGTCGCCTAAGACTCTCTGCAACAGTGTTCTCCATCTGTTAAATGGATATATGTTTGGGTTGGGGGTCACCACAACATGAGGAACTGTATTAAAGGGTCGAGGCATTAGGAAGGTTGAGAACCACTGATTTAGAACATTATCTTTTAAACACTGTCTAACCCCAGGCTAGGGTATAAAAGTAGCAATGTTTTCCCCCCACTGAAAGATTTTTCATGGTACTTTGCTTCTGTACAAGGAGGTTCTGTTTAGCTATCACAGCTAACACCCCATGAATGGCATACTCCATTGAGATTATTGGTAATGGCCAAATTTTTTTTGCTGAAAATCAACTGAATCTCTACTACCGCTGGTGCCCACAGCCAAAGGGGAGTGTCGGGGCACGTTTGTACAGCACTGATTTCATTTATTGGCCGACTTCCGAGCCTGCAGGCTGAGCCTCTTGCTGACTTCTCTCCCCAGTGTAACATCACGGATTTCCAGCCAGCTGCATTTGCTGTTAGAGACAAAGAGTCGGACCTGTCTCCACCAGCGTCTGTTGCCAGGTCAGATTCTCAGAACTGGATTCCTTCTCTCTCCTTGGCTCTGGTCTCTTGGCTGTCTTGGCCCCGCCGGTTCAATTAACACCCCTTCCTCCCAAGGATCAAATGCAGTCAGCTGGGCAGCGCACACAGATACAGATGCCCCGTGGGCAGGAAGGAATCAGTTGGCAGCAGTTCTTAGCATTAATCCCTTATTGTTTAGACAAAACTGTCAATGTTTATGGCACTTAGGAGAGTAAACAGAGGGGTGTGTGTGAGAAAAACCAGGCGTCCGTGCTCCAACGCTTCTGTTACCTTACTCATCCACTTTCACAGATTTACTCCCTATCTTACATCAAGTCAGATCACCGGTTCATCTAGGTCAGAACCGACAGGCCGTGGCAAGCGTTTTTGGCAAGGAAAGGGCTTTCCTAGACCAACTACACTGAAATCAAATTTGAGATTGTCCATTAAAGGTCACCCTTTCCAACCTCAAAGTCATCTAAGGCAGAGGTTCCCAGCCTTTTTGAACCTGCGGCCGCCTCTGGAATTCTGATAGGGCAGTAGGCGCAATCCAGAAATGGCTGCCGTAGGAGGCTGAGCCAGCAGTGGCGTATCTGCCTAGGGACAAGGGGTACCCCTTGTCTCCGGGCGCCACTCTTCTAGCCACGTGGAGGGCGCAAAAGCGGCCCCCCACCTGACCAGGAAGTCCTGCTGTCTCGTCGTTTTCGCATGCCTCGACCCCGTCTGAGGCATGCAAAAAATGACGAGGCAGCAGGACTTCCTGATGCCTCCAAGTGCCCTCAATCCCACCCTGGACTCCCCCCTCCCTCCCTTCCCCCCCTGCCGGTTGGGCTCCCCTCCGGGCAGGCCAGAAGAGACTGCAGGCAGGGGGAATCTGTGTGGGGGGAAGGTGGGCACTCTAGACCTTGCCCATGTCCATGGTGACATGGGCGGGGTCGAGGGTAGTGGGGGTGGAGCCTGAGGCATCAGGGGCGGAGCTATGGTGGTGGGGGGAAGAGCCTGGGGACGTCCTAGAGACAATTTGTCTCCGGCCGCCATTTACCCCGGTACGCTTCTGTGAGCCAACCACAAAATGGCTGCCGTAGGAGGCTGAGCCAACCACAAAATGGCTGCCGTAGGAGGTGGAGCCACAAGCAGCGGAAGCCCAAGTGCACGAGAAAATAGGGGTAATTAAAAATACACAAGAAAAGGAAGTTGAGAGAGAATAAAACGAATGCCATGGGGGAAACTGCCTATGAAATATTATTTCAATATGCATAGATGAGATCTTCATTGGCCAATCAGAATCCCTTCTGAGTAAGATTCTCCACCTCCTTTCTAAAAACATGACAGTGCCCACAGTAAATGGTAGAAGAGCCCGTGTTGGACTGACTAATTATGAGTCGAGTCAATTGGCTGACCTACTGCCAACCTTTCTCTCCCCTCCTGCACCCTGTTTAAACCCATCCTGTGGAAAGACAAGTGTTTTTTTTTCTAAATTAAATGGAAGTGAGTTTCCAATGAGGGAGATTGCTAGGGCTGATAGGGAAATTTGATGGAGGCAGAGTGCTTAAGTTAGAGATAAGATAGATGGGGGGGGGGGGGGAAGGCCCTGATGCCCAGAGGGAACGCTTTGAGCAAAGGCATCCCACAGACTCCCTTTAGGGCTGTTGATTAACTTGCTGGAGTCTGTCTCCCAGCAGTAAAACAGTCAGGGTCCTTGGTAACCCTGGATGAGGTTGCTAAGTATCCCTTAAGGGGAGGGCAGCTTGTATACTTTCATTAAGCCTGCCTAAATAGTTTTGGCCTTCCAAAGACACAGGGAAAACTTAATTAAGTGAGGGGATGGGAGATCCATGTTTGGACCTGCCCGGGAAAAAGCAGGGTCTTGGTTTAGGCTTTGGGGGTGCATGAAGTTTAACATTTATCCTTCTCTTCATCGGTTTTGCACAATCCTCCCCCCACCTCTTACCCAGCCATTAACCTTGGAAAAGAAAACGGATGGACCAAGATGGTTGTGTTTTTATGGGAAGGTTACTAAGAAAGTGTGTGTGTGTTTGTGTGTGAAGTACTATCAAGTCACAGCCATCAAGGCAGAGGTGGTTTGGCATCGTCTTCCTCGGCAGAGCCTTCCCTCCCAAGTAGCTCCCTAGATACCAGGCTGCCTTCCCTCCCTATTGAGAGAGTAGCGAAGGAGAAAGGAGCAGCTCTGATTGGCCAAACAGCACATGGAAATACAGCCCATCAACTTCACTGGGCATTCTGACTTCTAGTATTTCAGAGTCTCTCCCCACCAGGCATGATTTCATTCATTTATTTTGCATTATTTATAAGTCTCTATCCTGTCCCTGTTCTGTGTGCCCCCTAACACTTTAGCCCAGTGGTGGCGAACCTATGGCACAGGTGCCAGAGGTGGCACTCAGAGCCCTCTCTGTGGGCACGTGCAAACAGAGTAGCCCCCCCCTCCCGCAATCTAGGCTGGCCTGGGCCGCTGGGCTCGATTATTAGCATTAAACCTAAGACCTAGTTTTGGGGAAGCAGTGTAGGTAACCCTGTTAAGCGCTGTTAAACCCCACTGATTTTCATGCAAAGAACTAAAGCGCAATCCTTTACCTGGGAGTAAGCTTGGTTGCTGGCAATGGGGCCTGCTTCTGAGTAAATCCTCCTAGGGTCGTGATTCACCCGTTGGAAGAGTTGCACGGTTGCTTCAAAGCAAAGCCGCCGACTTCCACCAAGCTTACTCCCAAGTAACGCACGCCTCAGAACCAACCGTTTTTTCTAAACTAAAACCTCAGTATTCAGGTTAAATTGCCGTGTTGACACTCTGTGATAAATAAGTGGGTTTTGGGTTGCAATTTGGGCACTCGGTCTCAAAAAGGTTCGCCATCACTGCTTTAGCCTTCCTTCACAGGGGGGTCCTTCCACCCTTTCATCATCCTTTCACCTGCAGTACGGTTTCATTCACGTTTGGCTTAAGCCTGGCCCTCTTCGTCCAAGGAGTGCAGATTCCGGGGCGGGGGGGGGGGGGCAGAGCTTAGAAGCTCCACCTAAAGTTAGCCCGACATCTGGAAGCAGGCTATTGTGTGAAAAATGCTGCTGCCTCAGCATCCCCGGAGCCTGATGCCCCCTCCCAGGAAACAGGAGCCAGGCGGCCTACCCTGTAACCAAGCCCCCAGACCTGTTAATGAAAAAGTCCACAAAATTTGCAGCAGTCTAAAGTGGTTCTCAAGGGAAAGCAAAATGGGGGAGGGACAGGACAGAGCCCCAGGCAACTCTAGCCTGTCTCCTCGGAAGATTGAAATACGCTGGACAGGGTGGGGAGGCATTCGGCCCATTATCTGAAGGAGAGCAGCTCCCCACTGGTGCTGGTTTGGAAAATAATTACATTCTCCTTAAAAGCAGGGGTAGGTTTGTAGGGGATGGGGGGGGGGGGTGGAATCTAAGAAACTTCATTTAGCAGGAAGGCCGATGGCATTTTCTAATTGCTGCTCATGTGTCAAAGTTTTCACAACAAGGCCCAATATTTATGGGACCCCCTGCTTCCCCTTCTCCCCACGCACACCTTCTCATTACAGGGCTCGTCACAATTGCTTAGAAAGAGCGGTCCTAAACTTTGGCATTTCTGCGACACATAATTCACCAATGGAATTTACTGCCATTAGCTTAAAGCCGTGGTGGCGAACCTTTGGCACTCCAGATGTTATGGACTACAATTCCCATCAGCCCCTGCCAGCATGGTCAATTGGCCATGCTGGCAGGGGCTGTTGGGAATTGTAGTCCATAACATCTGGAGTGCCAAAGGTTCGCCACTACTGGCTTAAAGAATGAGAAAAAAAATCATGGTGGATCAGTCCTGGAACCACCATGTTCAGAGATGATGTACCTTGGAGCACGGATGCTGTGGGGGAAACAGGGAATGGTTGGCGCCTTCCTTCTTGGCATCTGTAACCATTGTGGAAAAGGGGATGCTAGAGTGCAGCATGTTATGGATATCCTGGGCGGCTAAAATAACAAATGTGGGCTGATTGTGGTAGAATTTCATTTCTCAGTTCCAAGTTTTGCTACTTGTTTTCCTGACAGCTGTGCAAAGGTAACCCTGGACCGGATAACCAGATTAGCCTGATCTTGTCAGATCTCGAAAGCTAAGCAGCGTTGGCCCTGGTCACTTTTTGGATAAGAGGCCACCCAAAGAATGCCGGGTTATGATGCAGAGACGGGCAATGGCAAACCACCTCCCAACATCTTTCCTTTACAGACCTTTGGCGTCACCATCAGTGTGATGCGACTTGATGACAAAATAAATAAGGAAAGGTATGGTTGTGGGACACAATGTAGAGAGGGAAGAAGGTTTCAATGACTGCGAAAAGAAGAAACATGGGTTTCATGTATTGTCGAAGGCTTTCACGGCCGGAATCACTGGGGTGCTGTGTGGTTTCTGGGCTGTATGGCCGTGTTCTAGCAGCATTCTCTCCTGACGTTTCGCCTGCATCTGTGGCTGGCATCTTCAGAGGATCTTGAACTGATCTGTTACAGCCAGATGCAGCAAAACGCTGTGGCAGAATGCTCAAGGTGGAACACGCCAACATGGGCTTCTGTCTTCATCACAGTGTTCCAAAACACTGCAGAGAGCGATTTGGGGCAAAGCATGCTTTTTTTGTTACAAATTGTGCATTAGTGGTAATAAAAGCAAATTGTCTGGACCAGAATCTTGGGCTAGTAATGGACTGTCCGGGGGGGTGGGGGGGGGAGGAGCAGCAGCTGAAAAAGCCAAGAAACACTCCAGGCAGCCTGAAGTTCAGATGATGGGGTAGGCAAGAAGGATGTTTTCCAGCAAGATTCAGGTGAGGCCCCTTCCGCACATGCAGAACAATGCACTTTCAATCCACTTTCAGTGCACTTTGCAGCTGGATTTTACGGTGTGGAAGAGCAGAATCCACTTGCAAACCATTGTGAAAGTGGATTGAAAGTGCATTTTTCTGTATGTGCGGAAGGGGCCTCAGATGGATGGTATTCTGCCCACTGGTGCAGCGCAGCAGTGGTGTAGGACAGGGGTCCCCAAACTTTTTAAACAGGGGGCCAGTTCACAGTCCCTCAGACTGTTGGAGGGCCGGACTAAAAAAAACTATGAACAAATTCCTATGCACAAATGATTGTAAAATGTTTGATTTCACCTTTCAGCCTTTCTGTCATGGTCTATGTTTAGAACTGTGACCAAAGTATGTCAAGTACAGGGTGGGCTCCAAATATTGTTGGGGAGACTGTGGAATACCTTCCCCTGTAAAAAAAAAAAAGCAGAACTTTCCCAATGAAGCATTCCATCTAACCCAGGATCAGGTATCTTCCTGGGTTCTTTCCTCCCTAGCAGCCAGCGAGCGATTCGCCAGCCTGGCTGATGCCAATGGGAGTGAGGCGGAACAGAAAGCCTGAGAGCAACACATGGAGTAGCCGAGAGGGAAGGGTGGAGCAGGCGTTGTCACATGTAAGGTTTCCAACTCTGGGTCAGAAAATGCATGGAGATTTGGGGGTGCCATCATGTAATTGCAATCAACGGCCGTTGGGGCCAGTTCCTCCTCTCCCTCGAGCCCCCACTGCACATGAATGGAGTCATCGCTGCCATGCCTGGCGGGCCGGATAAATGCCTTCAGGGGGCCACATTTGGCCCCCGGGCCGTAGTTTGGGGACCCCTGGTGTAGGAGGTTAAGAGCTTGTGTATCTAATCTGGAGGAACCGGGTTTGATTCCCAGCTCTGCTGCCTGAGCTGTGGAGGCTTATCTGGGGAATTCAGATTAGCCTGTGCACTCCCACACACGCCAGCTGGGTGACCTTGGGCGAGTCACAGCTTCTCGGAGCTCTCTCAGCCCCACCCACCTCACAGGGTGTTTGTTGTGAGGGGGGAAGGGCAAGGAGATTGTCAGCCCCTTTGAGTCTCCTGCAGGAGAGAAAGGGGGGATATAAATCCAAACTCCTCCTCCACCTCCACCTCCACCTCCACCTCCACCTCCACCTCCACCTCCTCCTCCTCCTCTTCTTCTTCTTCTTCTTCTTCTTCTTTGCCAGTTAACAGGGTCTGACTTCTGGTCCCTTCCCCACATGCAGAATAATGCACTTTCAATTCACTTTCAGTGGCCTTTGAAGCTGTGCGGAATAGCAAAATCCACTTGCAAGCCATTGTGAAAGCGGATTGAAAGTGCATTATTCTGCATGTGCGGAAGGGGCCGCTGTCAACACCCCAGTCTGTAAACTCTCCCTCAAGGAAATGGAAGTAGAAAAGTCCTAAAAACCCTAGATGACAAAGTCAATACTTCTTTTTCCACTGGAAGCCTTTGCTTGTTTCTGTCACTGCGTCCATTCCTAGAGATGCCCAGACAGGTGTTTTCTTCGGAGTAAGCCGATGAGCCAAGACATATGCAAAGTACTCCTTTCTCTTCTCTAACACGGAGGACCTAATGTTATTAGTCATCATTTGCTTGCCCCAGGGCCTCTTTCAAACCTTGCCCCTAGCTCTGCAGCAAATTAAAAATGCTCGTGGGCTACATTTTCATCGGACACTGCAGTTGATATCCAAAGCTCTCCTTGTTCAAACAGACTGCTCCTGTTACACTCCTGTTAACCACCCTCACAGACCCCTGCTTTTCTCCATCTCGATGCAGAGCTGATGGTCAAATACTTGCCGATAAAGAACATAAGAACAACCTGCTGGATCAGAGCAGAGTCCATCTAGTCCAGCACTCCGCTACTCGCAGTGGCCCACCAGGTGCCCTTGGGAGCTCACATGCAGGATGTGAAAGCAATGGCCTTCTGCTGCTGCTGCTGCTCCCGAGAGCACCTGGTCTGCTAAGGCGTTTGCAATCTCAGTTCAAGCAGGGAAACTGGGACACTCACAGATAAGGTGGGGATTTTGCATACTTTGGGAACTCCACAAGTATGCAGAAGAACATAGAAAAGTTAGAAAGAAGAAGAAACCACAGAAGTGTCTTGAGTGGAATTTGAGCATGTTCATTGCCTGCCAAGAGTCATGGAACGTGGAGCACAATTGAGCAACAGTGTGAGAGGGGAGGAAAACAGAGAAAGGGGGGCGGATGGTTTGCTCAGAGTCTACATAGAGTTGGAAGAAGGGCCAATTTATTTTGAAACTCTATATCCAAAAAAAAAGTCGGTGAACCTCATTTTTTGCTTTCTGAAGTCCTATTTCCAAAAGCTGGTCTGGGGTTCAGCCAGTGGAGAGAAGTTTATTGATTACTGACTGGGTTTTCTGGGCTGTGTGGCCGTGGTCTAATGGATCTTGTTCCTAACATTTCGCCTGCATCTGTGGCTGGCATCTTCAGAGGTTTATCACGGAGAGAAGTCTGTTACACAGTGTCTAGAGACTTCCCTCTGTGATACACCTCTAAGCAGCAGTGGCGTAGGAGGTTAAGAGCTCATGTATCTAATCTGGAGGAACCGGGTTTGATTCCCTGAGCTGTGGAGGCTTATCTGGGGAATTCAGATTAGCCTGTGCACTCCCACACACGCCAGCTGGGTGACCTTGGGCTAGTCACAGCTTCTTGGAGCTCTCTCAGCCCCACCTACCTCACAGGGTGTTTGTTGTGAGGGGGGAAGGGCAAGGAGATTGTAAGCCCCTTTGAGTCTCCTGCAGGAGAGAAAGGGGGGATATAAATCCAAACTCCTCCTCCTCCTCCTAAAGATGCAGTCACAGATGTAGGCGAAACATTAGGAACAAGGTCTACCAGACCATGGCCACACAGCCTGGAAAACTCACTAGTTGAATCCGGCCATGAATGCCTTCAACAATTTGTTGATTACCCTCAGAATCCAGTTGGGCTACGGATCAGCTGACAGAAAGAACGGAACAAGGCCTATGGGGGAAAGATGTCATTTCATTCAACCAATAGTCAGTGATAATCAGCCAGGTCCTGGTTTCTGCTTTTAGGAGTCCGACCGTTTTAAAGGGAAACATGAAATGAACTGCCCACTCATCTTGCAGCCTCCCCTCCTTTCAGCTTCCGTGGTTCTGCACCGTCACTCTGTCGCCAGTTCTAATTCTGACAGACTGAGCATCAGACAAGCATCCAGATGTGACAGTCTCCAACTCCCCATCCCAGCCAGAAAAGCAGCTTCTCAGTTGGACTGACCACTGTGTCCCCCCAGATCTAACACCTGAATACCTTGCAAAAACTTCATTTGTTGGGAGAAAGCTTTGATTAAAACAACCAGGCAGGGGGCTGTCCCTTTCTCCTCCCGACTCTTCTTTTTTTCTTTGAGTCGATATTGGCCTTAGAACAGATGCAGCCAGATCTCTCAAAAGAGAGAGGAGGAAACTTAAGAGGGTTTGGCTGACTGGTGCCGGAGAAAGGATGAGGGCATGGAGTCCCCAGTTGTCTCTGCCATGGGAGAGGGCAATGAGGGGTCTTTGCGGAGGGATCAGAGAAAGCAGGCAGAGCTCAGAGTGGAAGAATCTCCTCGGGGAACAAAGACATCAAAGGCCAGGCCAATATGGCTAATTGAAGTGCTTTTAATGTTAAATAATGAGAGGTGGGGGGACTGAGAGAGAGAGAGAGAGTCAGTCTTTCATGAATAGCCAGGTTTCTTCCACTCAGTATCTGGAGAAAAGGGGTTCCAAGAAACCCCAAAACACAAGGGAGAGGCTGGAAGAGAAACTCAACAACAGAATTATGGATTGCGGTTCCTGAAAGACCTCCTTTGGTCTTTGTCTAGAGCTGGCTAAAAAGATGGTCATTAGAAGGACAGGAAACAGAGGAATCCTCGCAGGGGTTTCGCAAGCTTGAAGGAGAAGAAGAGTTTGGATTTATAGCTCATGTTTCTGTCCTGTAAGGAGTCTCAACGCTGCCTAAAAGCTCCTTTCTTCCTCTTCCCACAACAGACACTTTGAGGGAGTTCAGAGAGAACTGTGACTGGCCCAAAGTAACCCATCAGGCTTCATGTGTAGGAGCAGGGAAATAAACCCGGTTCTCCAGATTACAGTTCTCTGCTCTTAACCACCACACCACACTGGCAGAGTTTTCCTACTTTGTCAGACATGTCAGGAAATGATAGTAAGGAGTGCTCACCACAAAGAGAGACCAAAGTCTGATGTGATGAACTTTGGCCAAAAAACAGAAACAAACAGAAACTGGTTGTAAGACAAGTTGTGCTGGGTTTTTTTTTCTTGGCCTCTGTAGTGGCTTCTGAGCCTGGCTTGGCTGGCGAGGATGGGGTACTAAATCTAATTAATAACAATAGTAATATTATAGTCCTACATTGCAGGGGTGCTGTAAGCTTTATTTATTTATTTATTACTTAAACTTTTAAACCGCCCCATCCCCGAAAGGCTCTGGGCGGTGTACAACACAAAAATATAAATACAGTTAAATAAATTACTAAAACCATTTAAAACAGCGATAACAGTAAAAGAGGCGTCCGCCAACCCCAATTTTAAAATTCTCCCCGGGAAAAGAGAGGGGGAGGTGGCGAGCCATGTTAGATGGAAGGCCCAGGTGTAGAATCAGCTAGGGGCCAAACTGGGGGGGGGGGGCACCATTCAGCGGCTGGACCCTCCAAAGGCCCGGCGGAACAACTCCGTTTTACAGGCCCTGCGGAATTCGTTAAGGTCCCGCAGGGCCCGAACAGCCGGAGGAAGGCTGTTCCACCAGGCCGGGGCCAGAGCCGTAAAGGCCCTGGCCCGTGTGGAGGCCAGCCGCATCATTGAGGGGCCAGGGACCACCAATAGATTGGCCTCCGCAGAACGAAGAGGCCGTGCCGGGACATACAGGGTGATGCGGTCCCGAAGGTACGAGGGTCCCAGGCCGCGTAAGGCCTTGAAGGTCAACACCAATACCTTGAAGATGATCCGGAACTCCACCGGGAGCCAATGCAGCTGGCTTAATACAGGCTGAATATGATCGTAAATGGCGCTGCCTGTGAGTAAGCGCGCTGCTTCATGCGTTGTAACCAGCTTTAGTCTCCGGAGCAAACGCAAGGGAAGGCCCGCGTAGAGCCGAAGTTACAATAGTCTAACCTGGAGGTGACCGTTGCATGGATCACAGTGGCTAGGTCCGCTTGGGAGAGAAAAGGAGCCAGCCGCCGGGCCTGGCGGAGGTGGAAAGCAACCCGGGTTAGTATGGGCCACCTGGGTCTCCATTAGAAAGAGATCTAATCCAGGGTGGACCCCCCAGGTTGCTATACGGAGGGCTTCCGGCGCCCAATATGACCCCTCCTCCCCACACCGGGCGGCTGGAAAGACCCGCTCTCTCCCTCAGCGACCAAGCTTTCAGAGGATCTCCATCTTCGATGGGTTCAGTTTTAACCTGCTCTGCCGCAACCAACCAGCAACCGCCTCCAAACAGTGCTTACGGAGAGCCGCGAGAGGCGGCAACCGCTCCCCCCTCCATCAACAGAATGAGCTGCGTGTCATCAGCGCATCGGTGACAAGGCAAGTCAGCCCAAAACTCAGTACCAGTTGAGCAAGGGGTCAGTGATAGTAGATCATTAAATAGCAGCGGGGATAGTAAGAGCCCCTGGGGTACCCTTGCCAGTCAAGCTGGCACTTCCGGGAGGCCAAATCCTCGCACCTCTCTTTGCTGACGACCCCGGAGGAGAAGCGCAGGCAATCCCACTGGAAAAGGACAGTGCCCTCGCACTGGAGGCGGTGGGTCAAAAAAGGTGCGTGATCGATCACATCAAACGCTTCGCGGTAAGATCTAACAATACTCGCAGCGCCGATCCGCCTTTCGGTCAAGCTATGAATTGAGTGTATTATCTGTGACGGCGACGAGAACAGTCTCCTCGTCCCATGCCCATGCACGGAAGCCGGACTGGAAGGGGTCATCGAAACCCGCATGTGTCATCCAGAAAAAACCTTGAAGCTGCTCCAACACCACTCTCTCAATTGTTACCTTCCCCAGAAACGAAAGATTTGAAACGGGGCGGTAATTGGCCAGATCCCTAGTGGATCTAACGATGGTCTTTTTTTTTAAGAGTGGGTGGACCTTTCACTGCCTCCTTCATTGCATCAGGGAAGGCTTTCCTTGCTCGAGGGAGCCATTGATGATACTCAAGCAGATGGGGTTTGGCTCCACCCTGCAGGTTTTTACAAACCCAGGAGGGCCTGGATCCAGAGGACAGGTAGTTGGTCTAGCAGCAGCTAAAGGTCCTGTCAACAGCAGCTTCAGAGAGCAGGGAAAACTGGGCCAAACCAGGGCCTGAGAGGCGGCGAGGGAGCCTCCAGTTCACTAATTGTAGCTAACGTGGGGGGGGAAGATGTAGGCGGAGCGACGCGACCTTATCCATAAAAAAAAAGCTCATAAAGGCCTGCAGCTAATACTCAATTGTGAATTTGAAGACCTCTCTGATAGGGAGGTTAGAGTCAAATTACTCTGAAATAATTGTGCGAGGCGAGAGCTAGCGGATCTGTGAGGGAGGAGGAGAAGAAAAGTCCTCTCTCGCTTCCTTAATTACCATCTCATGGAAGCTTTCATAGCGTCCTATAAGATGTTCGCGCAGCTTCGTGCGAGATTTCCTCCACACTTCGCTCTAAGCGTCTAAGCACCCGTTTCATATGGGCGCAACTCACTGTATACCGCGAGATGGCAGCGCCGAGAACGAAGGCGTAGAGGGCGCCGGGGGGCAACGCTGCTTTATCGGTAGCGCCGGAGAGCCGGAAGTTCCAGTCCTTCACCTGCTCATCCAGTGTGCCGGCGGGTACAGGGTCCGATAGAGTATTCAGGAAACCAAGTGGATCCATAAGAAGTCTCAGCGAGCGGTATAAATCAACCCGTCGCCTGGACAGGCGGTGTTGTGGCGATTCCATCCCGGACCCTCCAGAGGCGTAATGGGTGGGACCATGGCACTCTATCAATAGAGGATCTGACCAAATTAACCCCCGACCAGAATACCCGTCCAGCGTATGCCTGGCCTCATGAGTGGGGCCAGAATTTACCAAGGAGAGGCCTAGCATCGCATGCATGGATGACACTAGCTCCGTGTACATTACCCAAAGCGGCGTCGACATGGACGTTGAAGTCACCCAGAACAATAAGTCTGGGGAACGCCCATAGCCTCCCAGTCCGACACCACCTCCAGCAGCAGCGGCAGAGCGTCTCCCGGTGCGCTAGGCGACCCGGTACACTGGGAGGACAACCAGCCTCTCCAGGGCCAGCCGCTCGAAGCCCGGCGCATTCCATGCCGGCGATCTCAGAGACGGGGACCGCCCTGAAGGGGATAGATTCCACGGATGAACAGAGCCCACTCCACTGACCTGTGTTCGTGATGGGGTGGAGAATACCTTGAAACCTGAGTAGCGCGACCTCGCCTGAGGCAACAGTCTGTAGCCAGCGCGTACCCAGGTTTACCGGTGGCCTTGCGCCAGGTCCACCTGCTGGAGCTTAAGAAAATCCTGGAGCACTTTGGTCTTATTATTAATGGACCTGGCGTTAAATAGCACCAAAGAGCGAAGCAGGGTGTCCCTGATCTTGTTACCGTGGTGCTTCGGAGATAGGTCGGAGGTCAGAGAAGTAACTGGCGTAACGGTATCACGTGCAAATCATAAGGCCCCAGCCTGGTACAATGCGTGGCAAACGTAAGCACTTGGGATCCCTAGCCCCAATTTTGGTGCCCCCATGACTCTGGCAACCTCCTTCCACCCAGAGCCTGACTAAACTTCCACCCGAGAGGTGAAGCCAGCTCTGCCAATAAACGTTTCTGACCTAAACTAAAACTAAACTGCAGACAGGCTGGGCGACTAACCATAGCTTACCCACAACTCAATACAAGAATACAACCAATATTTACAGTCAATAACGGTAAAGTACGAAAACCCACTATACTACTCTCTCACTATACTCGTATAGATTATAAACACTATAACACAATCAAGAGTTTGGTGAAATTTATGGGAATTACATCTGTGAAACACTGAAAGCACTGGACAAATTATCAGGGTTATTATTTAAGGTCACCACCTCTTTTGCTTCTCTTGTAACTGTTGCTGTTAAAGGCACCATAGCTATACATTAGTTAACTAAACAATGGATCCAAACTTTTTTTTTGTTTAAGAAGGAATGAGTTGATGAATAGCAGAGTGAAGGAGTGCACCGCAGAATTGCGCCTAGACTGAAATTTCAAAGCTAATTCGGAGGGTTTTCTAGGGAGGAACTCCTGAGGCATTCCGAACCTGGCTATCACGAACTGATTTGAAGAAAGTAAGAAAGGAGGAATGGAAGCAGGAAAAGGATAGGTCAGTGGTGGCGAACCTATGGCACGGGTGCCAGAGGTGGCACTCAGAGCCCTCTCTGTGGGCACACGCAAACAGAGTGCCCCCCCACACATCTAGGCTGGCCTGGGCTCAATTATTAGCATTAAACCTAGTTTTGAGGAAGCAGTGTAGGTAACCCTGTTAAGCCCCACTGATTTTCATGCAAAGAACTAAAGCACAATCCTTTTCCTGGGAGTAAGCTTGGATGCTGGCAATGGGGCTTGCTTCTGAGTAAACCCTTCTAGGGTAGTGATTCACTGGTTGGAAGAGTTGCACGGTTGCTTCAAAGCAAAGCCACTGACTACCACCAAGCTTACTCCTGAGTAACGCACATCTCAGTGCCAACAGTTTTTCTAAACTAAAACTTCAGTATTCAGGTCAAATTGCCATGTTGGCACTTTGCAATAAATAAGTGTGTTTTGGGTTGCAATTTGGGCACTCGGTCTCGAAAAGGTTCGCCATCAGTGGGATAGATGCGGGGGGGGGGGGGACATTTACCCTTCTGCACTTGCTACTGATGCTGGCATATGCAGCCCATTCCATGAGATAAATGGATTCCCGTGCACCCATTTCCCCCCTGCCTCCTTCATCTCTCTTTCTTTCCTGCACAAATCCCTCCCTTTCGCTTGGTTTTTTTTCCCTCCCCCACCTTAAGATTTTAATTACATTCTTCTATTTCCACTCTCTAGATCTGTCATTCTCTGGCAGGCCTGATGTAATTATGTTGTGGGAAGAATCGTCTGCTTTGCTAAGACTTCAGAGGTTTAGAAGGCCCTCCCTGGTTGGGGCTTCTGGGGGGGGGGGGTTTCCCACCCTCTCTGCCAGGTATGCGCTCAGATGACAGATGGTCAAGGGGCTGTTGATTCTCTCTAATGAGGCGGCTCCTTAGCGGGTAACAAAAGGCGATGTCTCCGAAGAAAAACAGAAGAAGGTTCTTAATTAACTCACACTCTGCAGCTCCCCGGCTGCACACCAGTTGACAGGCGGGTGGGCTTTCGAGGGGCAGACAGGCCTTGTAGAGGGCAGTTCACTCACCTTACGGGGTGACTTTGAGTTAATCATTCTCTTTTGGCCTACCTAGCTCACAAGGTTGTTGTGAGAATGAAATGGAGGCGGGAAGAACCGCCACGCTGAGCTAGTTGGGCAGATGGACCAATGGACAGATCTGAAGCTTTGGCTATGGCCTCAGCCCCTGACAGCGTGGTGTAGTGGTTAAGAGCAGGTGCATTCTAATCTGGAGAACTGGGTTTGATTCCCCGCTCTGCCACTTGAGCTGTGGAGGCTTATCTGGTGGACCAGATTAGCTTGTGCGCTCCAACACATGCCAGCTGGGTGACTTTGGGCTAGTCACAGTTCTTTGGAGCTCTCTCAGCCCCACCACCTCACAGGGTGTTTGTTGGGAGGGGTGGGAGAAGGGAAAGGAGATTGTAAGCCCCTTTGTGTCCTACAGGAGAGAAGGGGGGGGGGTATAAATCCAAACTCTTCTTCTTTATTGAATGTTGCCAACCCTACCAAATGCAAAGCACTTTGCCCAAATTTGGGAAAGACTTGCTGACAAAATCTTTGCCTCGTAGGACAAAGAGATGTCTTCCCCAGTAAAATACAACTGATTTAAACACCAAAGACTCTTGATCCAGACTGGCAGGTAAAGATCCCACAGTCAAAGTGAGCAGGCCCCTCTTCTCCCAGACCAGTTTGCCAGTTTTGGGCAATTCCTCTTGCTTGCCCAATCCCCACTGCGTCCTATTGGGTCAACTCAACCTCAGTGGTAATTTAACACAGATGGGAGACTGGGTCCCAATTGGAGGGAGGGGGTGTCCTCAAAGTAAGGAGGATGAGAGAGAGAGAGAGAGAGAGAGAGAGAGAGAGAGAGAGAGAGAGAGAGAGAGGAGATGAGTTTTAGGGTGTCCAATGCAAACCCTGCTGTTAGCTCATTAGACAATGGAACCGGCCAATCTCCTTTTCAAGTGCTTCATTCATTATTGGAAAGGCCATATGGTACTTGTCTGTAATTATCAGCATCCTTAGAGAAGACACCGACTCTGACCAGAGTCCTCATTATATCCACCAGCTCCCATCCCTCCAATAAGGTAAACGGCTTGTCTCATTACCTTTGGAAAGTGTTGCCTAATTTTGACAGTTGATGCATCCCCCCTCCCCCTCCCCCCCCAATCAAAATCAGAAGCACATTTAATTCAAGGAGGATTTACCTTTTTGACAGTGAATGAGTCAGAATGACCCACTGTCACAGTAGTCCATCCACTGAGTTTCTACATTAGAAGAAGAAGAGTTTGGATTTATATCTCCCCTTTCTGTCCTATAGGAGACTCAAACGGGCTTACAAACTCCTTTCCCTCCCCCCCAACAAACACCCTGTGAGGTGGGTGGAACTGAGAGAGCTCCGAAGAACTGTGACTAGCCCAAGGTCACCCAGCTGGCGTGTGTGGGAGTGCACAGGCTAATCTGAATTCCCCAGATAAGCCTCCACAGTTTAAGTGGCAGAGCTGGGAATCAAACTCGGTTCCTTCAGATTAGAATGCACTTGCTCTTAACCACTACGTCACTGCTGCTCCTAGAATTAGTTGCTGTTCTGAGCACACCACCTGGTTTGCAGGAGTCCTGTTCAGATCAGTGGGTCACACAGAGATCAACGGGCATGCACCTCAGAGAGCCGGTCATTTTATGACACCTCTGTGCTGGGAGTGATTAACTGTTCCACTTCCATTCAGTGCCCAAATTCAGCAGAATTAATGCATCTGTTGCAGACTTATTGGAAGGAGCTAAGGCCAGAGCGCTGACTCATGCAGAGATGCAATGGGCACACTTTTCTGAGATCTAGTTACTCTTCTGTGTCTGTGCTTTGTGAGCTTGGCTGATCTGGTCTTATGTAGATGACACAGAATTACCGACCTCGATGTATGTTGATTGGAAGGACGCACAACAGCAGTACATCATGCAGAGACACAGTTGCCATCTTCCTCTGCGAGTGACCAACTTGGTCTTACAGGAACCTTTAACTGGGATGATTCTTAATTAAATTATTTATTGTGAACCTTGGCAGTGGTGAATCCGATGGGAGCAGATCATAGGGCAGCCTGCTCCTGTTGATGCCTCCCCATACCAGGCACTCTGTGGCACACTGTCTCTGAACACAGAGATTCTATTTAGCCACCACAGCAAATCACTGTCCATAAGACCTATCTTCCATGATTTTGTATCATGATTTTTTTCTCTCAGGGTAGCCATAATGAGGAGGGGTTTCAAAGAAGAGGCAGACCAGGGGTGGCATTGTGGAGATGTTCCAGGTATGTCTGCTAATCTCCAGGTGATAGCTGGCGATAGCTGGAGACAGAGGCGTATCTAGGGAAAATGTAGCCTGGTGCAAAATCTGAGTTTTCCGGGGGAGGGGGCATGGACAGCTGCCCTCCACCACCATGACCAAACAACTTTTTTTGCACCAGGTCTGGAAGTCAGTGTATGGACCCGGGGGAAAAGAGGAGGGATGTGGGTGGGGGGGGGGTGATTTCCCACCCCCCACATGACTAAATGGTCGCAGCCTGGAGACATTTGACCCCATATGTCACCCTGGCCGGTACGCCCCTGGCTGGAGATCTCCTGGGGGCTTTCCCCACTTACCTTCTGCTGCGCGCTACTCCGGGAAAGTAGCGCGGGGTCCAGTGGCGCGCCCCACTTGCAAGGGCGGCAACCACGCAGCCGCCCCGACGCTGCCGCTCTTGCACCACCTCAGCACGCGTCATTCCTGGCGCTGAAGAAACGGCACCTTTTGATGACCGCGCTCTGCCGCGGGGTCGTGGGGAACCCCGAGAGCGCGCCAGGAATGACGCGCGCTGAGGGGGAGCGAGAGCGGCGTGTAGCAGAAGGTGAGTGGGGAAAGCCCCCTGGAATTACAACGAAAGAGATGAGTTCTCCAGGAGAAAATGGCTGACTCGGAAGGTGGGCTGTATGGCATCAATACCCTCCTGAGGTCCCTCCTCCCCAAACCCCACCCTCCCAGGCTCCTCCTCCAAAAGTTCCAGGAAACAGTCCCAGTAACTGTGGTTCTAGGGGTAAGTTCCAGGCTTTGAAAAAGTTGAGGGAGAGGGAAGCAAAGGGCTTGGGGATTATATCGTGGGAGAGAAAAGTAGAAAATTATGTTGGGAGAAGGACATGGCAGTAAAAAGAAAAGATAAGGCAAGCGATGAAAAGCTAGTGTAGACACCATGTGACTTGCCGAAATCTGCAAGCCACGCCTTAATTTCAAGCATCTCTGCAGTTCCTCCCCTTTCTAATATGCCAATCCTTTGACAAAGCAGAACCCAGAGCTCATTTCCAGGCCTTCTGCTGTGTTTCCGTTAGGACCATGTGGTCCAGCAGAGACAATTAAACTATCATATTAATTATTTACCAAGCAGCATGTGGGTACAATAAAGGCAGCCGATTATAGAAATAGGCAGTTTGAATGCGCCTGCAACTCCCCTTCTGTCTGCACCGGCTCTTCAGTCAAAGCAACATGACTCAATTGAGCTCCTTGCATGTAAGCAAACAATCTCTGTCTTTTTAAAAGTTGCAATTAACGCAGAATGAGGAGGAAGAGACTGAAAATTCTGATGACCAAGCGAGCCAGAGGAGGAAGTTTTTCATCCTTTGTTAAAATCAGCAAGTCAGAGAAAGGAAGGAAGGAAGGAAGGAAGGAAGGAAGGAAGGAAGGAAGGAAGGAAGGAAGACAGTCAGACTCCTATCAACAAGGAGGATTTCTAATGAATTGGTTCTGGTGGGTTTTCCAGCCTGTGTGGCCATGGCCCGGAAAACCCACCAGAACCAGTTTAATCCGGCCGTGAAAGCCTTCGACAATACATTTCTAATGAATGGTTGTTTAATTTACAAACTGAACCAAAGAGGCACGGGAAAAATAACATTTGAGCTATTCTTTTTCAAATAAGTAACAGCCTACAGGGGAAAATTGGCAACTCTATTGCTTGGGGAAATAACAGATAACGGAGATGGGTCTGGGCTGGCAGGGGAATCAGAGCTGGATTGCTCTGCATATCTTTTCCTCTTAGACACAGAATGAATCTCTGCCACGCCTGGCCTCCTGCCCTCGCTAAGCCTCCAGGCAAGTTCTAACCTTTGGTTTTTCATCTCTCACCCTGCAAATATGCTCCATTGTCCCATAGAGGTGAGAATGCATGCCCTACATACATTCCTGCAGTGATCTTTAAAAAACTGTCAGTATATTTCCAAGAATATGAGCTATAACTTGGTTGCTCCTCTTGCATCTCCAGTCTAGTTTCCGGGGAAGGCGCCATTACTGCTTTGTGCCACTTGCTGTGCGGAGTAAAAGCAGCCACATGGCTGAGGGTGCCGTTTAAGTCAACCCAGTGTTGCATTGCTGCGAATGCTGCAGATGGCAGTGCTTGGGTGAGCATTTCAGCCGGTCTGCATGACACACCACCTTTGTACAATGTGATTTTAATTGACGCGGCACAGGGGAGGGGAATTCACCTATGGGGAGGTTCACACGCTTCTTCGGTTTCCTTCCTGGCTGATGTTAGTGGAGGTGTGTCGGCCCCCATCAGCACGTTAATCCTCTTGGGTTTTTGCTTGGGCTTGAGTAGCTCACAAAAGGTAACCAAAACCTTCCCCGGTTGTTGACCAGGCTTGTCTGTCTTCTGGGGGAACCGTCAAAGACTGTTGTTGACTTAACATGTTTCCAACGTGAGTCACAGTTTCGCTCAGTGTGCTGACTTCGCATTACTTAAGACAGTAGGAATGGCTTCACATCGGAAGGTTCGCCAAGTCCTGCGTTTTGTGCTCCTGAGGGCAGCCAGCCAGATGCCTTTTGGAAACCCACTCGCAAGGCAGGCAGACCCTCCTCTGTTGTTTGTCGAGCATCTGACACTGATAAAGAAGAAGAAGAGTTTGGATTCATATCTCCCCTTTCTCTCCTGCAGGAGACTCAAAGGGGCTTACAATCTCCTTGCCCTTCCCCCCTCACAACAAACACCCTGTGAGGTGGGTGGGGCTGAGAGAGCTCCGAGAAGCTGTGACTAGCCCAAGGTCACCCAGCTGGCGTGTGTGGGAGTGCACAGGCTAATCTGAATTCCTCAGATAAGCCTCCACAACTCAAGCTGCAGAGCTGGGAATCAAACCCGGTTCCTCCAGCTCAGAGTGCACCTGCTCTTAGCCACTGCTCTTAGCCACTACGCCACTGCTGCTCCTCTGGATTTGGAGGCTCTATTTAGTTAACATGCCTGTTAATAAGACATGTCCTAATGTATGTAACTATGCATCTAAGATCAAACCAGAACGAGAAGTTGGGAAATCTATGATGTTCCTGGCTTTTCTTAAAGGTCAACAGCAGGTGGAGGGGAGGGGGGGGGAGGGTTTAACCTTTCCATCTCGACATGGCTTTACTAATGGAAAGGGCTGCACAAAATGACCATGAAACAGAGGTAGGGGAAATTACAGAGAAAGGCAGCAATCTCCTTCATTTTCTATCTTTTTTAAAAAAAAATTATGTTTACTCAAACCTTTATTAAGTCCTTACACACCAACTGCACAAAGATTTAGTTGCCCCTGTATATTATTTCCCCATGGCACAAACTGGACTCATGCTAAGTTGAAAGCAACTGGTTTAAACAGTGGTTTTAAATGCTTTTGGGGTGAGTTAATGTTGTTATTGTTGACTTGGCCACTGGGCCAGAAAGACAGTGTGCAAATGGTTAAAAAACGAAGACATAAATTTCCAAGCATTTGAAGAGTGCTGACGCCTCCGCTCAAGGCCATGGTGGTCGGTCTGCCTCCAATATACCAAAGACTGATAAAAAGGGTAATGCCTGAATTATGGTCCTCTTCATGAAAGAGGCAGGCACACTAGGCTGAGAGATTCCAGCTGTGTTTTGCATTAAGAAAGCAGGGAGGGAGAATGTGTGACCGCATCCATCTACTGCCTCTTTTAAACTCTGTACTCTGAGCGATGTTTCAGAAATCCTCCTGCATAGGGATTCTCCTTGGAATAACTTGTTCCAATTCAGGTTTGATGCCATTGCATGCAGAAGAGACCTCGGAAGGCCCTCTCTCCTGTGCCCACCAGACATGTTTTAGATCTACACAGCAAATGTATAACACAACAAGCAACATTCATTCTTCATTCATTTGCATTTGTCCAGAAAGCCTGCTCTTCATAACTCATAAGCAGAGTTACATCCCTGTAAGCCCCTTGACTTCTGCGGCCTCAAAAAAGGTAAAGTTTCCCCTTCAGTCGTGTCCGAGCTAGGTACTCATTTACCAACCAAGAAATGGATGGATGGCTGAGTTGATCTTGAGCCAGCTGCCAGGATATCTGACCCACAGGGGGCTCGAACTCCTGACCGTGTGAGTGGCAATGCAAGCACTTAACCACTACGCCACACAGCTCCTCTCTGCAGCCTTAGACAGCAACTCCACTTAGGATTGCACTGCGAGGCTGCATGCTTGCACATACTTACCCTGTTTCCCCGAATATAAGACATCCCCTGAAAATAAGACGTAGTAGAGATTTTGCTAAAGTGAGAAATATAAGGCATCCCCCGAAAGTAAGACGTAGCAAAGTTTTTGTTTGGAAGCATGCCCGCCGAACAGAACACCAGAAAAATAAGACATCCCCTGAAAATAAGACATAGCACATCTTTGGGAGCAAAAATTAATATAAGACACTGTCTTATTTTTGGGGAAACATGGTATTTGGGAGTAAGTCCATTAGGCTCCATTAGACATAGTTGTAAAGGAAAAAAATGTATAGAATCAAGTTGGGCGAGATGTTAGAATAAGATGAATGCCCTGTTTGGGGGATTCCTGCTCCCGATATACTAAGATGGGGGAAGAATGGCTTTACCCCACCCACCCCAGGTCTCCATTCATTTGTATCAGTTTTGCAAACCATATTGTTAGCTCGGCGGAGGACCCCTGGGGCAAATTAGTGCCCAATGACAGAATGGGCAAAAACATATATTGTATTAGTATTCAAAGCAATAAAAGGGAATGCATGAATTAAGGTCAGTGGCAGTGAAAGGGGGGGGGGGGTTTGCAAGATTTTGACAAAGGGGATGAAAGTCAGAGGTTAGCAGTCATGGGAAAATGTGTGTCTTGTTGTCGCAGCATTTCCCTGTTCGTGATTTCGTGTAACGGAGAGGTAGAACACCTGCTTTGCAGGCTGGGTCCTTGCCATCCCTACTGAAAGGCATCTCAGGTTAGAGAGCTGCAGGGGAAGACCCTTCCCTGCCTAAGGTCATGGGCAGCTGTTGCCAGCTTATATATTTAATTCATTTGCACCCTGCCTTTCTTCCCAATTGAGCCTAAATCAAGCTTACCTCTTTCCTCCTATTATCTTCTCCTATCTTCCCCTATCTTTCTCCTTTCCTCCCATTTTATCTTAACCTACCCGGTGAGGTAGGTTAAGTGGACAGTATGGCAGGCCAAAGGTAAATAAATAAATAAACGAACGAACGAGCGAGCGAACGAACGAACGGACGGACGGACGGACGACATAGGAAGATAAGAAGAGCCCCACTGGGTCAGACTGCTGGTCCATTTAGTATAGCATTCTCTCATACAGTTGTCAACCAGTTATTACGGAAAGGCCAGCAAAAGGGCACAGAGGCTAAGGCCTTCCAGTGATGTTGCCTCCTGGTGTTCAGAGGTTTACTGCCTCTGAATATGGGGATTTCCTTTAGCGACCACAGCTGAGTGGAATCTTGAATTTTGTCAGATCAGCATCTGCTGTCCTCTTGGAGCTCTTCTTGGTGCTGAAGAGCCTACTTCACTTTCTTTGTTGCCGTCAAGTTATGGTGACCTCGAAGGGTTTTCAAGGCAAGAGATGTCTAGGGTGGTTTGCCATTGTCTGCCTCTGCATCCCAACCCTAATATTCCTTGGAGGTCTCCCATCAAAATGCTGGCCAGGGCCTTCAACATTACCTGGGACTTCAGTTGCTTTCTGCTTCCCACAACTGGATGGGTCCTGTACCCTTCAAGGCAGGGGTGTCCAACTCTGGTGCTTCAGATTCAGGAGCAGCAGTGGCGTAGGAGGTTAAGAGCTCGTGTATCTAATCTGGAGGAACCGGGTTTGATTCCGCGCTCTGCTGCTTGAGCTGTGGAGGCTTATCTGGGGAATTCAGATTAGCTTGTACACTCCCACACATGCCAGCTGGGTGACCTTGGGCTAGTCACAGCTTCTCTGAGCTCTCTCAGCCCCACCCACCTCACAGGGTGTTTGTTGTGAGGGGGGAAGGGCAAGGAGATTGTTAGCCCCTTTGAGTCTCCTGCAGGAGAGAAAGGGGGGATATAAATCCACAAAAGAAGAAGAAGAAGATTCCCATCAGCCCCTGCTGGCATGGCCAATTGGGCAGGCCAGCAGGGGTTGATGGGAATTGTAGTCTATTAACATCTGAAGAGCCAGAGTCGGACACACCTGTTTCAAGGCCATGACCAAAGTCATATGGATTCCCAGTTGACCAGAATGCGAAATCCCAATCCTATGCTTGTTGAGATAATGAGGAATTCAGGGTGGAAATACTTTCAGGGGAGGACCAGCAGGAGGGAAAAGTGCTGAATCCTTCCTCTAGCAACCAATTATCCACCGCAAATGCCTATAATGTAGGATGTGTTTTGTTCCAGACAGATTTTCACAAACAACCTGGGATGAATTTTCAGGGAAGAATCAGGAAGCAGTGGAAGGAACTTGCCCTGTACAAATGACTCCCCAAGCCCCACGTTAGCATTACAGGGAAACACTTGATCATACAAAGTGGACCACCAGACCACCTCGTTCAGATACAAATTGCCTACTTCTAGGAGATGGGATATGACTGACACCAACAATCTATCACGGATTACCCAAATCTTATTAAAACCAGCATGACTTGAAATTAATACAGTGGGGTGTTGGGGTATTGGCACTCATTAAAACCAACTTGGAATGATCCATTATCAAGCAGGTGTTGTTTTGTTTTGTGAAGAAAGCCTGGGAGCTTTTCATTTCATTGTGTTTAACACAACATGGATTATATTTCTCATCGTTCGAGAGTTAGGAAAACATGGCTATGCACCAGTGATACAGTTATCGAACAAACATATCAAACATATGAGGTTATTTTAGACCCTTGACCCAACCAGCTAAGTACTGTCTACTCCCGTGGTGGTGAACCTTTGGCACTCCAGATGTTATGGACTATAATTCCATAACATCTGGAGTGCCAAAGGTTCGCCACCACTGGTCTATTCTGACTGGGTCTTAGCCAAAGAAAGGCTCTTCCCAAAGACTGTTCCCTTCCATAGGTGTCAAACTCGCGGCCCTCCAGATGTTATGGACTACAGTTCCCATCATCCCCTGCCAGCATCATGCTGGCAGGGGATGTCCCTGGAAAAGTTGACACCTTAATGAACTGTTTGGCAGGATGCTTATTTAACCACTAACTAGGAGCTAGTTATTTATTCTAGTTTTTAATCTCACCCCTCCAGTGAGCTTACATTAGCATAGAATGGTTCTTCCATTCCATATTTCGCTCTCAAAATAACCTTATGAAGTCGGGATAGGTGGAAAGATTGTGACTGATTGCGATTGGTGATGGTGGTGATTAATCCACGGTCACCTTCGGATTTGAACCTGGATCTCATCAGTTCTAATCTGACACCGCAACCATGCCACCCCATTGGCTCATGTAGAGTCTCTGCGCAAAGCCCTGCTGAACCCCGAGACCTCCCCTGAAAGAGACAGAGGGAAATGCCATTTTGTCCTGATGCATCTAATTCTACCCTAAACCTACCCTAAACCTAGCAGCAGTGGCATAGGAGGTTAAGAGCTTGCGTATCTAATCTGGAGGAACCGGGTTTGATTCCCTGCTGTGCCGCCTACAGGCTCGGAGAACATCTGAAATTCAGATTTAACAGCACTCCACGCCTTCGGTGACCTTGGGCTGAATCACCTACCGAACTCTCTCAGCCCCTCACAGGGTGTTTGTTGTGAGGGCAAGCCTTTAGAGTCTGGGAGAGAAAGGGGGGATATAAATCCAAACTCTTCTTCTTCTAGTTGGAGGGTTATGGAAGAACAGTACCCCCCTTCCAAAGATGGTTGTCAGCATGCAAAACACGTTAAAAGTGTGGCATAGACGATAAAGTTATAGAGACAGTTAAAGATGCTTGGGGACAAAAAGCAAGGGCAGTGCCGCTTTCTTTTCCTAACGAAGCATCAGAAGTTTTATCTTATTAGGGTTGTAAACAAGGTGGACTTTTTTTCACCACGTTTAGTTTAGGAACCAAATTAAATGTTCCAGCGATTTATGGGATTCGATCTGGTCTTCCTCCGTCACCCGCTCCAGTCTCCCGATGCCTGAATGGGCAGCTTGAAAGGGAGAGGAGGGACCCACTGTTTTGGCCTAGTGACCCATTCTAACGGGTCCCCTTTGAGGAGAAGCGTGGGTCTCTTTCAAGAGTTCATTCGATACAGCTTACAAAAGATTTTCCTCCAGGATGGAAAAAAAAAGTTTACAAAAAGTTTTTTTGGGGAGAAGGGGGGAGTTGCTGAGTCTTTTAAAAAGAGGCCAATTACATCTAGGATCGTTCTAAATCTGGATTAGGCCAGCTCACTTAGACAACCCTGGTGAAAGGGGAAGAAGGGGTGGGGGGCAGATCCCAAGGGAAAAATGGCCAGTTATGTTAGGCAGGTTGAAACAAAACACAGGGTCACACTGCCTGCTTGGCTACAGATGGCAAGATGACAAATCGTTTGAAAGCCAGAACCAATATAATTGATGCTTCATCTTTCTTTTTTCCTTTCTTTCTTTCTCCAGGTATGGGAACAGACACTTAATAAGATTAAGGGTAAAGCGGTACCGTGAATATATAGTTGCAATGGGTGTTTGGATAACACAGAAATTGGAGGGCTCTTGAATAAAGCCAGGGAAAGGGCGACCCCTCCGAGTTAATTAAGTTAGCAATACTTCATTTCTCAATAGATCATAGCATTTGTGGTCATGTTGGTCCCACAGAATGAGAAATGCAGATAGGGCGATTTGTATGAATAGGGACAATATAAGACATTGCCTTACGCTGAGTCAGGTTACTGGTCCATTTAGCTCACTTTGGTCAGCTCTGACCAGCAGATGTTCTCTGGAGTCTCAGAGAAGGAAAGATCTTTCCCAATTGGCCATGCTGGCAGGGGTTGATGGGAATTGTAGTCCATGAACATCTGGAGAGCCACAGGTTGCAGACCCCTTCTTTAACTGGTGAAGCTGGAACTTGCCCATGTGAACTTTTGTGTGCAAAGCACATGCCCAGCCACTGAGCCAAGAACCACAACTTGATAAACCAGTGGTTTGTGGTATAGCCCTGCCATGCAGTTAGGAGATTTCTACCACCGCTACCAGTGTGGTGTAGTGGTTAAGAGCAGGAGCACTGTAATCTGGAGAACCGGGCTTGATTCCCCTCTCTGCCACTTGAGCTATGGAGACAGATTAGCTTGTGTACTCCAACACACCTGCCAGCTGGGAGCCAGGCTAGTCACAGTTCTTCGATACATAGCCCACCACCTGGGTGTTTTGTTAGAGGAGGAAGGAAGATTGTAAGCCGCTTTGAGTCAGCTAGAAGAAATGGATAGATAAGTATCTAACACACCAGTTTGACTTGGATGACAGTACTGTCATCCTGAGGGGTGGCATGCAATGAAGGGGAGGAAAGGGGAGGACCCGACATCGGACCTGGCCCTGCCACCCTGGGAGGAGGAGAGGAGGGAGAGTATGCAAAGGGAAGAAGAGGGAGGGGCGGCATCCCTGGAGCAGCCCACCACTAGTGGAGAAAGGAAGGGGTGAGGGTGGCATGTGCAGGAAGGGGAGGGCGGCATCTAGGCAGCCCACCCACCCTAATGGAGAGGGCAAAGGTGATACAAGGAGGAGGAGAAAGAGGAGGAGAATATAAATCCAAACTACTACTACTACTACTACTACTACTACTACTACTACTACTACTACTACTACTACTACTACTACTCTTCCTCCTCCTCCTCCTCCTCCTCCTCCTTCTCCTCTTCCTTATTCTTATTCTTATTATCAAAGTGTCCCACTAGACATGCCCCAGTTCAAACCTGTGTGCAGCTTTGAAACTCATATGGAGATCTGATCCACCCATGGCATGCTCTCTTTATGCACCTCCTGCATTTGGTGTGAGGCTGAAATGTGGGGGTGGGGGGTGGGGGGCATATGTGCCGTTACGAGTTCCAGGAAGAAAGGGTAGAATATTTTTTCAATGAGCATTTGATAAATGGTTGCCTATATTAACATTGTGTATTCCATGATTCATGCTAGCAGAAGTAGAGATGGATTGATTCAATAAAGGAAACCACAGCCCTCTGTTTTCAAGGCTGGTAACAACAGGATTTTTTTTTTTTTTTTTTTTTTTTTTTTTGGGGAGGTCATTATCGCCTGAAGGTCCCCTTAAGTCAAAAGTGACTTGATGGCACAACACACATATGTTCCATGATTCCACTCATCCACAAGCTTGGGTACTATGTGCAGGATTCAACATCCCAAGAATCCTGTTTGCAATTGAAAAAGCAAGTTCCTGGCCACGTGTGACTTAAAACAACTTAAAACACGGGAGCAGCGTCTCACGGCATTTTGGCAGCCATCATGAATTTCAGCCGTGGACAGGCAAGCTAAACCGTCCACGCTGGTCAGAGTTTCTTGCCCTTCCAGTAACAATCAAATAGAATGAAGTAAGCATGGTAAACCACATCTGTGAACGGGGTTGTGGAACGAAACTCACTGCAACTGCTCCGAGGGTAAGCAGTTTGGGGTAGAAGGTACTAAAAATCAAAACTCCCTGTCAGATATAAGTCTGATGAAGAGAGCTTTCACTTTTGAAATATGGTTGGTCAATAAGGAGCTACTGGACTCAAATCTAACACATCAATATGGTTTCATATTTGACAGTGTGGGCACATTTCAAGATGCTGGGTTGACTAGTTACACTCAGACCTGTACAAAAACTGTATGCCTGTGGATAATAAATTGAGTGGAGCATTGGATGCATAATTCAAATGTAAAAGCATGTTTTTACTCCTCCTGCTGGGTGACCTTGGGCTAGTCACCTCTCAAAACTCTCTTAGCCCTACCAACCTCCCAAGATGTCTGTTGTGGGGTGGAGGGAAGGAAATTTGCTTATAGGCCCATTGAGTCTCATACAGGAGAGAAAAGGTGGAACTATAAATCCAAACTCTTCTTCTTCTAAATATATATGTTATGATGATGATGATGATGATGATGATGATGATGATGATGATGATGATGATGATGATGATGATGATGATGGATCGATCGATCGATCGATCGATCGATCGATCGATCTTTATGGCTGCAGAAGGCAAATAAATGGCTCCATAAAACCCTGGTTCAATGATGCAAAATAGTAAAGCTTCTGCCACAGGGGAACTGCCACAATAATCACTGGACTCTGCCGACTTAGCAGTCTCACATGCCTGCCTGCCCCTCGATTTATTTCCTATTCATCATACAGATGATTGCCTACACATACAGATTAGCAAGCTAGCGTAGAGGGCTGCCTTCTCCCCTTGTTTGTGGCAAAGAAACCTCCAGGCCTTTAATGCTCAACTATCAGATTCCTCCACATGCCGGAAGAACACGTTCCCGCCGTGTCTAATTAAGGAACAGGTATCCGTGGAGAGCTCTACTCGGGTTTTCTACGGGCCTAATACAGATGTAATTGACTCTGTTTTCTGCCTTCTGCACACAGATTGCGCCTGCCCCACTCCTATTATTCATCAACAAATTAACTGGGGACCTGCTGAAAAGGAGCTCTCCATCCGGGAGTGCTTTTGGAGAATGGGGCTTTTGGCTGTGTTAAATCTGGACACTGCCATTCTCCTTTCGCTTGCTTTTTATCTCCACCGCCCTTTCAATATGCTGGATGAGGGGGGGGGGGGGGGGGCAGACAGGGTGAGTCAGCAGCTCAACCTGAAATCCCCTACTCTGATTTTGCTTCTACAGGTACCCATTTCTCAGTACCGTTTGTGTGTCAGCATGTGCCTGTGAGCAAAAAAACAATGTATGTCCAAATGCTGCCCATAAAAACCTCCATATGAATCTTCAAAACCAGAAGTAAAGCAGCGAACCGAAACCATTGACTCTGAATGCATGCTAAGGGAACAAAGGCAGGACTGATTGGGGCATCTGGCAGGCCTCTGTTGGAAACTTAATGCTGGACTCAATCGGCCCTTGGTCTGATCCAGCAGCATTCTTCTCATAGGAAGAAGAAGAGTTTGGATTTACACCCTGCCTTTCTCTCCTGTAAGGTGGCTTACAAACACCTTGTGACATAGGTGAGGCTGAGACAACTTAGAGAGAACTTTGACTGGTCACCCAGCAAGAATATAGGAGTGGGGAAACAAATCTTGTCCACCAGATAAGAGTCCACAGCTCAAGTGGCCGTGGGAATCAAGCCGGTTCTCAGATTAAGTCCCTCCCTGCTCTTTCACCACACCACATCACTGGCTCATCTCAGCTCCTGTTTGCAAACTGTATTGGGCAAATCCTTTTTTTTTTTTTTTGCATCCTTTGTGCAAGAAGGTCAGAAGACCAAGTTACCTACAGATGCCCAGATGCTACCACTGGGGTGAAATGTGATCTGTTCCTTAATGTGCTTCATCTAAAGCTGAATAGCAGGGTTAGAAATTTGGTTTTCCAGGATCACACATGTCCAGCACCAATAACTATAGTCCAATGACTGGAGTAAAACTAGTTCCAACTGGAGTCAATGAGGACACTCAATTAAGAGTAGCGTGTTTGTTGTAGAACAACCAGATTTGTTTCTGAGGCTGATTCCGCATGGGCCAAAAACAGCGGTGTGAAAACAGTGTGAAAACAGTATAAAGCCTTTTACATCGTTTTAAACCCTTTTACACCATTTTCACACTGTTTTCACACTGCTGTTTTTTTGGCCCATGCGGAATCAGCCTGACAGAGGTTCTGGAAGAGGTTTGAACCATGATCCACTTCTGAGAACAGGTTTCCCACCACTCTGCCAAGATTTTGTTCAGACTTTTGGTTATATTATACAGTAGAGTGGGAATGTGAACCCTCTACAGCTCTAGGCCGAGTACCAAGACACACAAGTAGCAGAAATCTGGAGCTCAGTCTGGCTTGACAGGCCAAAATAATGGAAGGGTTGACGACAGAAGGCTTTGACGGCCAACAACATCCTTGAAGTCAATGTCCCTTGAGGATCATCTTTCTCTGCAAGATGAAAGCCACATTGAAGCATTGAGCATGTTCCGAAGTACACTCCCAGTAAAAATTACAGCAAAGTCCAGTAGCAACTTCAAATCCAACAAAGTTTTTCCGAGCCAGCATGGTGTAGAGGTTAAGCGCAGGTGCACTCTAATCCGGAGAACCAGGTTTGATTCCCCGCTAAGCCTCCACTTGAGCTGTGGAGGCTTATCTGGTGAACCAGATTAGCTTGTGCACTCCAACACACATGCCAGCTGGGTGACCCTGGGCTAGTCACAGTTTTTCAGAGCTCTCTCAGCCCCACCGACCTCACAGGGTGTTTGTTGTGGGGGATGGGGGAGGGAAAGGAGATTGTAAGCTCCTTTGAGTCTCCTTACAGGAGAGAAAAGGGGGATATAAATCCTACTCCTCCTCTTCTTCTTCTCTAGAAAAACATTGTTGGGGTGCTGTGTGGTTTCCGGGCTGTATGGCCGTGTTCTAGCAGCATTCTCTCCTGACGTTTCGCCTGCATCTGTGGCTGGCATGCCGAGAGATCCTCTGAGGGTACAGTGAAACAATATCAAGGAAGAATGTATATGGCCGTGTTCTGTATTCTCCTCTGGTGCCAGCCACAGATGCGTGGCGATCAGGGAGAGTCTGCTAAGTTCCTGCCACAACACCTGTGGCCATTGAAGCCTTCGACAATACATCAGGAGAGAATGCTGCTAGAACACGGCCATACAGCCCGGAAACCACACAGCACCCCAGTGATTCTGGCCACGAAAGCCTTCGACAATACAAAAAACATTGTTGTTCTTTTAAGATGCTAACCAACTCAAATCTTGCTCTTCCACTGCAGATCAACATGGCTACCCACCTGAATCCATGAAGTCCAACGAGTTTATCCATGGATGCCAAGTGAATGGGATGTATATCCTAGGTTTCTTCCCAGAAACCCTTGTAACCTGCAAATTTTTCCCCAGGCATACATATAGGGCAGTGATGGCGGACCTTTTCGAGACCGAGTGCCCAAATTGCAACCCAAAACCCACTTATTTATCGCAAAGTGCCAACACAGCAATTTAACCTGAATACTGAGGTTTTTGTTTAGAAAAAATGGTTGGTTCCGAGGCATGTGTTACTCAGGAGTAAGCTTGGTGGTAGTCAGTGGCTTTGCTTTGAAGCAACTGTGCCACTCTTCCAATGGGAGAATCACGACCCTAGGAGGGTTTACTCAGAAGCAAGCCCCATTTCCAGCAACCCAGCTTACTCCCAGGAAAAGGATCGCGCTTTAGTTCTTCACATGAAAATCAGTGGGGTTTAACAGTGCTTATCAGGGTTATCTACACTGCTTCCCCAAAACTAGGTCTTAGGTTTAATGCTAATAATTGAGCCCAGCGGCCCAAGCCAGCCTAGATGTGGGGGGGGGGGCACTCTGCGCATGCCCACAGAGAGGGCTCTGAGTGCTACTCGTGCCATAGGTTCGCCATCACTGATATAGGGTACCCCAGCAGACAGAATGAGAGGGAAGGAGTCCATAAAAATAGAATAGCACTGTTATTGTCAGATCGTGGACAAAACAAAGAAGCAGCGGATGGGCTTGCTTAGAGAGAGAGAGAGAGAGAGAGAGAGAGAGAGAGAGAGAGAGAGCCTGCTTTGACAATACCTGGAGCGAACAATTGCCCAGTGAAACAAAACTCTTTGGAAGGAGCGCGACTTTTCAAGAGTTGGAAGCCAACAAAAGTGGCATTCGACCCCCAATAGATCGTAGCCTTTTCACATGCTTTTCTTTTTTTCTTTTTTTTTTGGTCCAGCTGTAAGCTTTTGAGTTTCTGCTTCAAAAAAATAAATGGAACCTTCACTCTAATAAAATTAGGCTTAAAGATCAAAGAGGTTGGAGGGTCTCTCGAAGGAATCTTATCCTTTGCAAGGGGGGGTTCTTCAGTTCTCAAAGATATAATCAAAGGCAAACAGTGGGGTTAATGGCATGCCCTTTTTAAAGCACAAGATTAAATGAACATGTTTGCATAGAACCACGGAGCCATCCAGGTGGTGGATTTAGAATCCAGCAGTCCAGGAGTGAGATCCTAGAACCAGAGGAAGACGCCCGTGGACAATTTAATGATGCCCATGGCATGTAGAAAAACCGATATGCTCTCTAACTACTAGTAAAGTAGTTTTTGCTTCTATTTACTCTTTCCCCAGTGTACCTCACAAGATCAGGCTTCTGTTTTGCTAAAAAAAAAAAAGGACTACTGTGTTTTGCTAGACTTTCACTTTTTGCTTCACAAAAGGTCCAAGTGTTCCAATGAGTATTAGAAGTGTGTTTGAATAACTACTGGTGTTTATAGTTTCAAATGGGATGGACCACTTGGTGCCATCTGAGATCTTTTAATACAAAGAATGGTATATCCTAAGTACAACTACAATTCTCCTCTATATCTTCTTTACTCTATATCACGCTTTCATAATGCAGACTTTTTTTTCCACCATACTCAGCAGGTAGGGGCTGAGGCGCATTGGTCAGTGGTTAAACGTCTGGCTGTTGTGGGTTTTCCGAGCCACAGTCTGGTGGTTTGAGCTCCTAATGTCTCCCCGCAGCTGTGACTGGCATCTTCGGAGGATATGTTCACAAGCATCCCTGAAAGATTACATATAACTCACATCCCTTACAATGCACATCTCTAAGGAAGTGTTGAGAGTATTCCAGGTCTGGATAGGGCTCTGCAGGTACATTCCCCCAAATCCTGTTGTTTGAAGCTAGTCCACGGCAAATCACCACACTGATGAGGAGACCCAGGAACATTTGATACAGCTTTATACCAAATCAGATCTTCCATTCAGTAGTGGGATTCAGCCAGTTTGCACCACTTTGGCAGAACCGGCACTACTTTGTAGTGGGATTCGGCCAGTTTGCACCACTTTGGCAGAACCGGTTGTTAAAATGGTGCTTGTAAACAACCAGTTGTTAAATTATTTGAATCCCACCACCAGAGCCAATTGTTAAATTATTTGACCCTCACCCCTGCTTCTATTCCTCTAGCTCAGGGGACTGCAACCTGCGGCTTTCCAGATGTTCACGGACTACAATTCCCATCAGCCCCTGCCACCATGGCCAGTTTATGGAATTCCATGATATAGTTTTCAGTATGGATGATGGCTGTAGGAAAATCCTAGAAACATCCCCTTTGCACAGAAACAGGACCCCATCCATGAGTTCTGACTGAATGGGCCACGGAGTTAGTTCATCTAATGTTAACGTTTACCAATGATCTGGTAACATCCAGGCTAGATCATTATAATATATTCATTCTATGTGAAGTTACTTTACAAAGTCCTCAGAAATTTCAGCTAGTCTGGAATACAGAGGCCAAGATGCTGAAGTAGACTCACTGCAAACAAGCATCTTTCTCCAGTACTCAAAAATCTCTGCTGACTTCCAGTTTCTTACTGGGTTCAACTGAAAACTTCAAGGCCTTAAATCAGGGGTTTCCAATGCAGTGCGTGTAGGTGCCATTAATCTGTTGACAACTTTTCTGGCACCCACCAAGAGTTTTTAGGAAGTGGCTGGGGTCCGGTAGGCTTTTGCCCAGCAAGGCTTCTGACTGACTACTGGAGATTTGATTGGCTGCACAGATTTTTTTAAAATGTTGATTCAGCATCAGCTGCCACCACAATACAAGAATCTACACTGTGTGGTTGAAGGTCAGCCGCCGCAGTCATTTTGTGGCAGCCATTTTGAGCTGCGTCCATCCCATTGTGTCAGAATTCCAAAGGTACCCCAGGCGGTAAAAGGTTGGGGACCACATGTAAGTGGGATATGCATTTTAAATGCATACAGTTAAGGTGGCTGTTCTATGCTCCTACTGAACTCAATGGGATTTACTTCCAGGTTAGGTCACAAGGGCTGGGGACCCCTGCCCTAAACAGTTCAGGATCAGAGTATTGAAAGGATCAACTCTTCCCATATGAACCAGCCTGTCAGTGAAGGTCATCTTCTTTTCCGGGTTTCTTCCACCTCTGGGCTACAGCTTCCTTGGTGTTTATCTTGCCCTGCTGTTTAAACGTTTTGTGAAACTTTGCTGCTTTCATGATGTGGAGCCCCAATGGGAGCCGAGGACAACCTTACCAGGAACAGAATCTCTGCAGTAGCAAAGCCTTAATTCGAGTTTAATGCTTTACATCTCACACACCACTGCTTGGTGGATCAGAGAGCTTCTCAGTAATTCCAGGAAAATTATGAGAAGAGAGGTGTGGAGGGGGAGTAAGAGGTGCCTGTGAGTCTTTAAGCGCCCCCTGGCGTCCCCAAGGCTAAACAATTATATTATTAATATAATCCTCTCACCCCATGCGCCTCCTGTCCCAACCAGCCATGATGCTGTTGCTGGCATTCTCAGTCATAGCCTAACTCAGAACGGGAATGCCAGACATATTTTGACCTTGAAAAGCAGATTCAGGCTGATCCTAACAGGCTGGGGCTGAGATATTGAAGGAAGAGGTTTAACTTAATATATGTTTCCCCAGACTGTTTCCTTGATCAAAAATGCACCCTTGCCTGTTTTAAACCCTGGCAGTGAAAAAGACACGTTCCCGTGTTGTGCCCGTCTTTCCCCTCTACTGGGGCTTAAAACAGGACTGCAGTTCTAATCCAGGATACCATTAAGTTCCCCCTCCCCAGTACTGGCCCCTGATCCATACTGAGCCTCCCACCATGGCTCATTCCGCACATGCAGAATAATGCACTTTCAAACTGCTTTCAGTGCTCTTTGAAGCTGTGCGGAATGACAAAATCCACTTGCAAACAGTTGTGAAAGTGGTTTGAAAACACACTATTTTGCGTGTGCGGAAGGGGCCTATGAGTGTTTTGAGGTATAAATGAAGCGTCTCATCATGAGTGCTAATCACAGAACTCCAGTGGTTGAATTCTATCAGCCTACTCTTGAGCACACATGTATCAGGATTTCAGTGTAAAAGCTGTTTCACAATTTGTACATTTACGCAAAAGTAAATTGACATGGAGTTCAGTGACACTAGTTGCTCAGATGTGTTTTGGTTTACACTGCAATGTGAACACGCGCTTGAAAAGAGCCCAGTTCCATTTGGTCTCACAGCCTATAGGTGGCGCTGGTGGGCTTCTTTGAGTCTGCTTTTTCCTCCAGACATTTTCAGACCATAATTATTCATGAACAAGGAATTGAAAAGTGGGCTGGGAGGGGATGTAATTTTCCAACCACCTCTTCCAGCAACAGCCACACACACTTGTTCTTTTAAATTTTGTTCATGTTTGGGGATTTGATTATCAGACAAGTCTGGAACAAAAAAGCACTGGAAGGACAGAGTTTTTTAAAAATAATAATAATAATAATAACCAGGACAGAGATACTGGGTGCATGGCCATATCTGAAGCATGGCTTCTCTCCAGCACAACAAAAAATTAATTAAAAAGCAGAATTGTGCCTTTTTAAAAAGAAAAGGAAGCATTCTCATTTGAAGATCTTCTTTAGGATAGAACAGGGGTCTGCAACCTGCGGCTCTCCAGATGTTCATGGACTACAATTCCCATCAGCCCCTGCCAGGATGGCCAATTGGGCATGCTGGCAGGGGCTGGTGGGAATTGTAGTCCATGAACATCTGGAGAGCTGCAGGTTGCAGACCCCTGGGATAGAATATTTTGGGTTAAAGAAACCAGGTGCTCTCTAAAAGCAGTGAAGGTCATCTTATCACGATCCCGTGTTGCGCCCGTCTTTCCCCTCTACTGGGGCTTAAAACAGGAGTGCAGTTCTAATCCAGGATACCATTAAGTTCCCCCTCCCCAGTACTGGGCCCTGATCCTGTCCCTGGATTAGAACTGCACTTGTACTTTCAAGGCAAGAGATGTTCAGTGGTGGTTGGCCATTCATTGTCTGCCTCCATGTAACAGCCCTGGATTCCCTTGGTGGTGCCAATCCAAGCACTAACCAGGGCCAATCCTGTTTATTTTACAAGATCCAGTAACACTGGGCTAATCCAGGCCATCCAGATCAGAGCCATCGATGATAGAGGGGATCAAATTCACCACAACTAAAGTTTAAACTAGTCTGCACCCCTCACTCTAAACACTGCCAGATTTTCAGGTGATTGCAGGGACGAAAAATACACAAACGGTAAGAGGCTGGATCTACACTTAATTGCTTAATTTGGCAAAGGGTTCCTAAGGACCAAAGAAGCCCATTATTCCAGATGTGTGAGAAACAGCCCTGGTTATTCAGCAAAGAGGCAAAGGGACATTCCACAGATGTGTTCTTCCAGCCAGTGCAATAAGTGATTCAATCCCTGATGTTGAAAATACCTGCTGGGGCTGAGAAGTCGGAAGGTGCTGGGGCTCAAACCCGACCTGAAGTCGCTCCCCTTCAACCCTTGGGTTTCTAAAACACTCGCCCCTTGGGCAAGGGCCAAGACCAGGGCAGAGCTAGGTCAAAAGCGCAAATCTAGCAGCTGGGGCAAAGCCACAACCTAAACCAGTGGATCGGGGTGGAATCAGGGTGTAAACTGGCAAGTCATGGACGGAACCTGGCAGAATGAGGGCACTTGTCTTTTTTTGAGACTTGGTTTGACAGCACAGTTATTCTGGTCAAGCTAGTAGGATGCCAGCCACCTGACAGCTTACTTAATGGACAAAAGGTTTGAAACGCTTTTGTTCTTACTAAGTAATCCGCCTTGATTACAGTCCAGTTTCTATGCTGTGTTTACTTTGTAGAGGTCCCTGATAGTTTAAAACTCAGTGCCAGAACAAAGTGACAGCAGCAGTATTCCCTGGCCAGGGTGGGAGATGCAACCCTTTCCTTCTATGCTGTATCAATGTAACAACATGAAAACTTATACAATACGTATTGTGAATGCTGTGAAGAACAGAGCAGAATAGGCACGTTTGAGTGCCCCAATTACGTTTATGGGGAGAAGATTCAGGACAGATTAAAGGAACCACTTCTTCATACAACATGTAACTTGTGGAACTTGTTGCTACTAGATGTTGTGATGGCCGTTGGATTAGGGGGTACAATTGTTGCTGGCTTCAATGGCTAAGTGGAGCGTTCATGCTCAGTGGCTCAGATTCCTCCAAATGCTAGATGTTGGAAGGAACCCTGACTTTGGGGCCAGTCACACACTCTCAGCCTAACCTGCCTTACAAAGTTGCTGTGCAGGTAAAATGGTGAAGAGAACTGTGTAGGTCCCATTGTGAAGATAGGCCAAATAGAAATGAAATGTGATTGATTGAATGAATGTGATTGATTGATTGATTGACTGATTAAATGTGATTGACATCTGTGAGACACAGGCTGCTGGATCAAATTGACCACTGGTCTGATCCAGCAGGGAAGGTAACTGATGCATGCTACCCTCAACTCCTTGAAGGCAAATGGGATTCTTAAAAGTTATTAAGGCTTCTCCATCTCCCACCCCTGACAAAACAGGCTATTGCTCCTGCAAACATACCCCACAATAGATCTGTTTATCTTTACCAGGACATAATTCTTGTTGGTTTTGCTGCATTCAGACCAAGCATGGCCACCACTCTGGGAATATTTTTAAGCAACACATTCAAGGGGAATATAGCCCAAGAACAAGATTCGGGAGGAGAAGGAAAAGGGGGATGGAAAAAGAAGGGGGAAAAAGGTGCAAGGGAAGTACAGCTCACTGGAAGAGGGCCCTGGACCCGGGCCATGGTCTTTTGGTTGTTGTTTCCCCCTTGTAATGACGGGGCAGAGAGCAGCGCTGTTTAGCAACTGCACATTATCTCTGGAGGGGAAAGAAGGGAAGGGGAAAGGAAAAAAAAAAAAGCCCAGGCGAGCGAGAGCAGCAGAGGCGTGGTTTTCCCAGGCCTGCTTTCCCTCCCTTGGCCGGGCTGCTCGGCAGGAGCTTGCAGGCGAGGAGCCGGGGCTGTGTGTGTGTGTGTGTGTGTGTGTGCGGGAGCGGGTGTGTGCGCGCTCGGCGCAGGAAGCCAGCAGCGCTTTGGCACGTGCTCTCGTGGGTCAGGCAAGAGGAGCAGGAGGCGGAGGCGGGCGGGGGCGCGGGCGCGCGCGCGGCCCAACCTGGCCCGCAGCAGAGCCGGGTGGAGGCACGAGAACAGCTGGCTGCTGGCTTGGCCGCCAGGAGTGGCGCGCGGGCGGGGGAGGAGGACAGGCCGGCGGGGAGCGTGATTGACAGCTCCGGGAGCCGCCAGCCAATGGCGGGGAGGCTGGCTTGCAGCCTCGCCTCCATTGGCTGCCCGCCTGGCACGGCTTCGCGTGCCGGACCAGCTGCTGCTGCTGCTGCCTGGCTCGCTCGCCCCCCCTCCTCCTCCACCGCTGGAAGAGGGTTCTTTTAAACAACAGCTGGAGGGAGATGCGAGCAAGGTTTTGTCTGGAAGCAGCGGCGGGTTTTTAAAATGGCACATTTAAAGGGCCTCTGGAGTTTGCACGGATGCGCGCGGGTTGCGGGGTGGGGGGGGGGAGAAGCGCCTTTTGGAGAATCCTGGGGGTTTTGTTGTTTTTTATGTTTTGCGCAGCCTGTTTTTATACTGGACCAGTGGATGCCTGGCAAATATAGTTATCCCGTCGGAAAGGGTTCATGCAACTAGATTGCTTTAAAAATCTAATCAATATGCAAGTATTTGCAAAATGTAGTTTAAAGGTGCCTCGGTTGGTAAGGAAGCGCCACATCACATACAATTCTCCCTCTCTCCAGACGTCTCTAACTGACACGAACACACACCCCTCGGGAAATTGAGTGCGAGATCACAAGGAAGCAGAAAATGAAGAGGGACATAAATAAGGTGTGCCCCCCCCCATTTCCCCCCCCCCAAACTGCTTTTCAAACTCGGGAAAACAAGAGGGGGTGCATAATTGATCATAGGGGCTGAGCGTTGGTGTTAGCTTCGGTTACAATTATTTTTGCAATGTTACCTACAAACACAACAGTAACTACTGTGGTGGGCGTTCTTCATCTCTAACTACCCCCACCCCCCTTCATTCCAGTTTGCACACACCAACCCTTGACCACCTGCTCGTTATGGGGGGGGGGGGAGAGGATCAGGTTTTTGCCTTATACTGAGCATTAAAATATGCTTTTATTACAAAAACATCTGGGCAGGACATTCAAAACGCAGCGCGAGAACGGCAGGATATAGGTCCCTTGTTAAATCGGGGGGGGGGGGGATCAAGCCCTGCTCAGAGTCAGCCTTCTGACCATCTCAGGGAAGTCGCCCACTGCATTGATCCAGCTTCTGGTGAGAGATAAGGATTGCCCAAACAAACAAACAAATTGCATCCATTTGCATTTGCAAAAAGAGGTGAGGATATGCCCCCACCCCCGTGGCTGCGCTTTATCAAACTGAATGCGCACTTGCAGGCTAGCTCTAACTCCCCCCCCCCCACGCCCCCAATAATTTCAAGCCACAATTTGGAATTTCTGCATTCCTATGGTTCTCTTCGGGACGGGAGGGGGGGGGGTGCCCTTTTCAGTGGCTACTCAGTGAACTGACGGTGCCCTTTTCTGTGGCTACCCAAGTTGCAGGTGACCCTCTCGTTTTTAGAGGGGGGGGGGCTTGCCGCTCTTCTGTTCCTCCACCCCGCCAAAAATCCCCATTTAAGCCGTCTGAGCCCCCTCCCCTCCTAAATCGCTGGCCTCCACCGCAGCCCTGGGATGCTTTCTATTTCATTCCCCCCCCCCCCTTCCTTCTTGGAAGCTCGGCGCGTGACTGACAGCTCGCGGGGGCGTCCTCCAATCGCTGCGGCCGACGGGGTGAGCCCTGCCTCCGATTGGCTGGCGGGAGTGTGGGAAAGAATGTGGAGAAGGTTTCACACGAATTGGGAGCCGCCGGCAGCTATAAAGGCGCAGGGGGGTCCCCCCAAGTCCGCCAGCAGCCGCCGCCAGCCAGCCAGCGCGCATCTGCAGCAGCCGCCGCCGAGGGGATCGCGCGTGCAGCTCCGTGGCCTTTCCCTCCGTGGCCCCAGGGACCCCCAAAGCACACGGGCGGCCCCCTCCTGCCCGGCGCGTGAGCAGCCGGCGCGCTAAGCTCGGGATCGCCTTTGCTCCGACGCCCCCTCGGCTGCGCGCATCGGATATTATACAGTTTGGAACGGGAGTCGCTCCGGTTCTTGCGCGCTTCTCGTTTTGTTGCGTCGGCAAGGAAGCGGTTGCCAGCATGCCGGCTGATACCCTGGAGAAACCGACCGCCTCCCCCATCGCGGGGGCCCCGGCCAGCTCCAGCCAGACCCCCGACAAACCCAAGAGCGCCAGCGAGCATCGGAAGGTAATTGGACCGGGGGGATCCGCCAGATGTCGGGATGAGAAAGCGAAGCTGCGGTTTTGCATATTGCACAAACGTGGTGTGTTTTAACTCGCCCGGGAGCACTTGAGCCATTGGAGGCTGGTGTTTTAATCTGAGAGAGATTAATGGATGGAGATGAATATTCGTATTTGAATCATGTTAGAAGCAGCCTGCTTTGTCCTGTTTCTACGGTGGTTAGGTCAGCCCCAAAAACTAGAAATGCTTGGTTATTCGATTCAGTGGGGCTTTTGATGTACAAGATCTTCTGAAAACCACTGGTGGGAGGTTAAGCAAGAGGGGTGGCCATAGGAAGCCAGTGGGTTGGCTTGTGGGGAAAACAGCTTGCCCTGGTCAATAGGTAAAAAGAGCTAATGTGCGCCCTTTTAGAAAGGAACAGGTTGGCCTCTTGTCATGTTGGTAGGAATGCACAGAAGGATAAACATGGGGGAATGAGAATCCAGACAGTGGGGAGAGGGGGTCTCCCAATGCTAAGGAATGCCAGTATATTGCCCTAAGTTACCAATATCTATGCCTCTGTGTTTGGGTGGGTGGGGGTTAATTCAAGGACAGATGAGAACGTTTTTGTGAATGAAAGTGGGCTCACCTAATGGTTCTTCTCCCTCCCCCCTCACAGTCATCCAAGCCAATCATGGAGAAGCGACGGCGGGCCAGGATCAATGAAAGTTTGGGCCAGCTCAAGACGCTCATCCTTGACGCCCTCAAGAAAGATGTAAGTGGTATGGGCCATGGGACTAGCTCAGAAGAGTTTAGAGGGCGGGGGAGGCAGGGCCTGGCTTCTTTCAGACAGCCTTGGTGAGGAGAGCGGGGAAACTGCAAACTGATCTCACATGGATAGGTGAAGCGGTTGAGCTCCTGGGGAAAGTTTCTGTGCTGTACTTATTATCCCCCCCCCTTTTTTTTTTGCTTCCTTCCACCAGAGCTCAAGGCACTCCAAACTTGAGAAAGCTGATATCCTGGAAATGACAGTGAAACACCTGCGGAACCTCCAGCGAGCCCAGATGACAGGTGAGTGGCAGCCATCCCATTTCTTGCAAGGGAGGAGCGCTGTGAATGCTTGCAGCTCGATCCTTTCCATAACTATGCTGCTTATCCTTATCATTAGATAGCCCTATAGGAAGGGGTGTGGCTCAGCAATAAACCACAGTGCTCGCATGAAGGGACTCCAGGGTCATTCTGCAGCCTCTCCAGTTCAGGGCTTTCAGATAGCCAGGGTTGGGAAAGATCTCTCTGCCTGGATAACTGCTGATGGCATAAAGCCTTTTGATATGTTCAGCCCTCCTCTTTTCCAGTTAATACAGACAGATCTAGCACCCTGTCCTTCCTTCAAGTAGATCTCCCTGTGAGAATCAACATCCTGGCAAATCCACAGCTAGGCTGAGGGAGCGTGGCTTGCTCACCCAAATGAGATTCATGACTGAGCAAGTATTAGAACTAGGATTTCTCTGGTCCAAGCACAGTGCCTGCTCTACAGAAATATAAGGCTTGCCTGCAAAGCTTTATGGCAGGGGTCAGAGCTATTCGGCCAGCTCTCACAACCCGCACCACACCTTGCAGATACAAGACAGCCTAGGAGAAATGGGGGGGGGGGGGAGTTCAAGAGCCAGCATACAGCATTCTGCAGATTTCCCCAAGTGGCAGCAATCTCTTTTAGGAAAGGAATTTGTCAGAAAGCTGCAGGGCTTTGAATTATTCCAGTCACTAATCTCTCTCTCCCTCTCTTCCCCCCTCCTTTTCTCCATTGCAGCTGCCCTGACCGCTGATCCTACCGTGCTAGGCAAATACCGGGCTGGATTTAATGAATGCATGAATGAAGTCACCCGTTTCCTCTCTACCTGCGAAGGGGTGAACACAGATGTTCGTAGCCGGCTGCTGAACCACCTTTCTGCGTGTCTCGGTCAGATTGTGGCCATGAACTACCCGCCCCCACCACCGCCACCTCCAGCCTCCAGCGGACAGCCTGCACATCTGGCTCAACCTCTGCATGTCCAGTTGCCAGGCCCAGCGGCTGGAGCAGGAGCCATGCCCGTGTCTTGCAAACTGAACCCCGCTGAAACCTTGTCTCCAAAGGTCTATGGGGGCTTTCAACTGGTGCCAGCAACCGACGGCCAGTTTGCCTTCCTCATTCCCAACCCAGCCTTTCCACCTAGCACTGGGCCAGTGATACCGCTCTATGCCAATGCAAACATGCCAGTGTCTTCCAGCAATCCGACAACAACTCCTTCGGTGTCCCCGGTGCAAGGACTCACATCCTTTGGGGGGAATTTAGCACCCATGTCCCAAGCTGGAAGAGACCGCGGCGAATCAGTCTGGAGACCCTGGTGACTCCCTTTTAAACGCCCCCCCACCCCACCCCAGGCCCTGAAAATATCTGAATTTGGTTCCGTTCTATGGAACTGGATTTGTGTGTGGTTTTTTTAAAATTCTTTTCCAATTCTTTATTTATTCATTTCCAAAGGATGTGATTTTAGTATTTTTTACTTTTTACAAAAAGCAAAATGTTGGTTATGTGATATATTTCTCTTTTTTTAAAAAAAAGAAAAGAAAGTCTTAGTTTTGTATCAAATATGCCCACATACTATGCCAAAGCTTCTTTTTGTGAGTCTGTGTATGCCTGAGCTTTTTTTTAAAAAAATGTTGGAAGGTGTTTGTACAAATAAAAACTTTCTTGAACTAGAAGCAATAGTGCGTTATTTGGCTGGGGAAACGTAGCGGGATACGGTTATACTCACCTAGGGTAAGCGGAAATTGTTTCCAGGATGCCAGTTCTGAAAAAAGTGGATAAGAATGGGCTTCCCTTTTGTATGTAATGAAAAAAAAATGGTTTCCACAGCAAGTGGACAAACACAGTGCTTGTAGTGGCAGTAAGTTTGCTGGATTTCTGTGCCAGGTTATGTGGAGGTTACATCCACACAGGTTTTTGAATGAGCATGCTAGACCCATATCCAGTGGTGGGATCCAAAAATTTTAGTAACAGGTTCCCATGGTGGTGGGATTCAAACTGGGGCGGGGCGGGGTGGGGCATGGCGGGGCGGGGCTGTGGCAAGGATGCAGCCGCTGCGCCAGTCCTTGGGCGGGAAACGAATGCACGCAGGCGCAGGCTGCCACGCACGCCGGTGCACCTCCTGAGAGGAGGGGCATAACTAAGGCAAAAATCACGTGGCAAAATCACCAATTAGTAACCCCCTCTCGGCACACACAAATAATTAGTAACATTCTCTCGGGAACTTGTGAGAACCTGCTGGATCCCATCTCTGCCCATATCGCATACTATTGGATCCTGTCAAATAACATCACTAGCTATTTCAAAAAAAAAAAAAACAGTTCCTGCCCCCTAGACCTCTAACAGCTGTATGGACTGCAGATATTAGCAGCTAACAACTCCATTCTGCTGAAAACATTACTTTCTGTACAGAGAAGAAATTGAAAGGGCTGGGGGGAGGGGAGACTAGGAAATAGATACCCACAAGGTATGGCTTCACCCAGTCCATAAAAACATCTCTAGAAGAGTAATGAAAATTAGTTTGTGGTTGAAGTTTTAGACTTAGAAGGTTGTGAGGGTGTTCCTGAACAAAGTTTATTTGCCCTTATAAGCATATGGAGCTGCCGTGGGCACAGGCAGTCACTGGTCCACTTAGCTCTTGGCTGTCCACACTAACAGTGGCTGTACAGAGTTGCTAGGACAGTGGTTCTCAACGTGGGGGTTGGGACCCCTTTGGGGGTCGAATGACCCTTTCACTGGGGTCCCCTAAGACTCTCTACATCAGTGTTCTCAATCTGTAAAAATGGATAAATGTTAGGGTTAGGGGTCACCACAACATGAGGAACTGTATTAAAGGGTCACGGCATTAGGAAGGTTGAGAACCACTGTGCTAAGATAAAAGGGGTATTTCTGAACACCTGGAGATAAAGGATTGAACCTGGGACTTTCTGTGTGCAAAGCAGGTCCTCTACCACTAAACTACTGCTAATCACAGCAGGAATTTGTGAAGCTGCCCTATTCCAAGTCAAGCCAGCCAAGAACATTCTGGTTGGAAGTGGCTTTCCAGGGTCCCAGGTAGGAATAAAGTCGTTCCCAGCACCATGTCTTTCCCTTTAACTGGAGATGTTGAAGATGGACGCTGGGGCCTTCAGCGTCCAGAACCTGAGGCAAGAGACCTTTTCTGTGTCTGTCGGCTGTCAGTGTTCCAAGGAGCATATCTAGCTGCAAGCATGATTGATCAGTAACCTATTGCCCACCTTGTGTAAGTCTTGGCAGCCTGATGGCTGTATTTGAATCAAAACAGTGGCAGTCTCCTTACTTGAGTTGTTCGCAACACCGCCTGGCCAGGTAAGCCAGAATCAGTCTTGCTCAAGGACAAGTTAATGAATGAGCGCATGGCAGAGGCCAGGTTAGAATTCGAGCCCTACTGGATCCCATTATCTCAGTCTTGCGCTGTAACAACTCCCACTAATAAGGTTAGTGGGGGAAAGGTATGATGTGTTTACCAACCTGCTGGGACCTGGCCAGTCGACTGTGCTTTGAGAGGGAAAGGACATGCAAGCCACGTATCTAAGGTTGCTAGTAAGGCTGCCAATCTCCAGGTGGGGCCCAGAGATCGGCTTTTACAACTGATCTCCAAGTAATAAAGATCGATTCCCCTGGAAAATGGCTGCCGTGGAGCGTGAAAGTAGCACTGGGCCACATTGAAGTCCCTCCTGACTCCAAACCCTGTCGCTTCCAGCTCCACCCCCAAATCTCAACGCCCAACCCTAGTTGCCAACTCTAGCTTAGGAAATTCCTGGAGATTTGGGGACAGCGCCTAAGGAAGGTGGAGTTTGAGGGGAGGCTGGTCTTCTACCTTCTCCCCGGACCTCATACTGCCTTTTCAAGCTTGTTCTTCATTTGAAAAGTAATATATTGGAGGACATCATCAAGACTGTGGCTGTTGCACCCTGTCTATGAGAGAATTCTCACTTCTGTGATGCAATGTTTTTTAAAAAAATATCAATCAGGGCTTGCTTTACCAAAGAAAGAAAGAAAAGTTGTAGAGCGAGAGGATGTATTTGCAGGAGACTTTCCCCTAATGCTAACGCCAGATACACCAAGCATTGATTGTGGTTGAAAGCAGAGGCATAGCTCCAAAGGGACGGGAGGGGCGCAATGCACGGGGCGCACACTCCTGTGGGGGTGTGGGGTGAGGGTGTTCCAGGGGCATGGCAGGGCAAGACGGGGGTATTCCGGGGCGTGACGAGGGCAGTGCACCGGGCGCTTTCCCCCCTTGCTACAACTCTGGTTGAAAGTTGAGGGACACTCTGTACATGCCCAAGGGCACAGTACTATCTACTGACAGATTTATCTCGTCTGCCTTCCCGGATAAAAACTGGTTCTAAAGTGCTGCATAGTAACCAGCCCACGCACACAAACACTGCCATCTGTATCAAATAGAAATGCTCCTTGAAGTAAAGGATGTCGTATCTGGTTGGATCCAGGCACGTGGAGGGCTATCTCTGCTCACACACGGCCTCCGCAATAGCAGCTGGGTGTTACTTCTCACAACCCAGGACTGAAGATTGGCACTGGAAACAAGTTTGGGGACTAATTCTGGCATAACCCATACTTATGCCTGCCTTCGTGACTTATTTTGCAGGGAGTTGGTTGGTACAAGGTCAGCAACTTCTTTCCCAAAAAGACATGTTGGGGCTCAAAGCTACCAGGAAGTCACACCCTCTGACCCAGAAAGCCTGATCCAGGTGCAGGAGGACACGCTACAGCTGCTCTGAGGGGAATAAAAAGCACTCAGCATCTGTGGATCATCAGCCTGACAGGGCTGCGCTTTATGGCAGGTAGAGAATCAACAGGAAAAGCTTTTCACAGCCGGGGGGTACAGTAGATGCTGGAAACTGAACAAGAGAATCCCATTAAAATCATTGCTCAGTCAGTGTTCTGAAGGTAAAGGTTTCCACTACTAATTTCAGATCCAGAAAGCCTGTATATATGTATAGGGCTTGGCCAACTTATGGTAATTCCACCAAGGGCCTTTTAAGGCAAGTGAGAAGCAGGACTGGTTTGTGGCCGTCCTCTGCAAAGCCTTCCTTGGTGGCCTCTCTTCCAAGCACCAACCTTGCTTAGCTTCCAAGATCTGATTATATCTGACTATACCAGGGGTAGGGAACCTGCGGCTCTCCAGATGTTCAGGAACTACAATTCCCATCAGCCCCTACCAGCATGGCCATGGGGGGGGGGGGGGTGGGTGGGGGGGGGGGTGGGGGGGGGGGGGGGGGTGGGGGGTGGGTGGGGGGGGGTGGGGGGGGGGGGGGTGGTGGGGGGGGTGGGGGTGGGGGTGGTGGTGGGGGGGGTGGTGGGGGGGGGGGGGGGGGGGGGGGGGGGGGGGGGGGGGGTGGGGGTGGGGGTGGGGGGGGGGGGGGGGGGGGGAGGGGGGGAGGGGGGGGGGGTGGGGGGGGGGGGGGGGGGGGGGGGGGGGGGGGGGGGGGGGGGGGGGGGGGGGGGGGGGGGGGTGGGGGGGGGGGGGGGGTTGTGGGGGGGGGGGGGGGTGGGGGGGGGGGGGGGTGGGGGGGGGGGGGGGTGGGGGGGGGGGGGGGTGGGGGGGGGGGGGGGTGGGGGGGGGGGGGGGTGGGGGGGGGGGGGGGTGGGGGGGGGGGGGGGTGGGGGGGGGGGGGGGTGGGGGGGGGGGGGGGTGGGGGGGGGGGGGGGTGGGGGGGGGGGGGGGTGGGGGGGGGGGGGGGTGGGGGGGGGGGGGGGTGGGGGGGGGGGGGGGTGGGGGGGGGGGGGGGTGGGGGGGGGGGGGGGTGGGGGGGGGGGGGGGTGGGGGGGGGGGGGGGTGGGGGGGGGGGGGGGTGGGGGGGGGGGGGGGTGGGGGGGGGGGGGGGTGGGGGGGGGGGGGGGTGGGGGGGGGGGGGGGTGGGGGGGGGGGGGGGTGGGGGGGGGGGGGGGTGGGGGGGGGGGGGGGTGGGGGGGGGGGGGGGTGGGGGGGGGGGGGGGTGGGGGGGGGGGGGGGTGGGGGGGGGGGGGGGTGGGGGGGGGGGGGGGTGGGGGGGGGGGGGGGTGGGGGGGGGGGGGGGTGGGGGGGGGGGGGGGTGGGGGGGGGGGGGGGTGGGGGGGGGGGGGGGTGGGGGGGGGGGGGGGTGGGGGGGGGGGGGGGTGGGGGGGGGGGGGGGTGGGGGGGGGGGGGGGTGGGGGGGGGGGGGGGTGGGGGGGGGGGGGGGTGGGGGGGGGGGGGGGTGGGGGGGGGGGGGGGTGGGGGGGGGGGGGGGTGGGGGGGGGGGGGGGTGGGGGGGGGGGGGGGTGGGGGGGGGGGGGGGTGGGGGGGGGGGGGGGTGGGGGGGGGGGGGGGTGGGGGGGGGGGGGGGTGGGGGGGGGGGGGGGTGGGGGGGGGGGGGGGTGGGGGGGGGGGGGGGTGGGGGGGGGGGGGGGTGGGGGGGGGGGGGGGTGGGGGGGGGGGGGGGTGGGGGGGGGGGGGGGTGGGGGGGGGGGGGGGTGGGGGGGGGGGGGGGTGGGGGGGGGGGGGGGTGGGGGGGGGGGGGGGTGGGGGGGGGGGGGGGTGGGGGGGGGGGGGGGTGGGGGGGGGGGGGGGTGGGGGGGGGGGGGGGTGGGGGGGGGGGGGGGTGGGGGGGGGGGGGGGTGGGGGGGGGGGGGGGTGGGGGGGGGGGGGGGTGGGGGGGGGGGGGGGTGGGGGGGGGGGGGGGTGGGGGGGGGGGGGGGTGGGGGGGGGGGGGGGTGGGGGGGGGGGGGGGTGGGGGGGGGGGGGGGTGGGGGGGGGGGGGGGTGGGGGGGGGGGGGGGTGGGGGGGGGGGGGGGTGGGGGGGGGGGGGGGTGGGGGGGGGGGGGGGTGGGGGGGGGGGGGGGTGGGGGGGGGGGGGGGTGGGGGGGGGGGGGGGTGGGGGGGGGGGGGGGTGGGGGGGGGGGGGGGTGGGGGGGGGGGGGGGTGGGGGGGGGGGGGGGTGGGGGGGGGGGGGGGTGGGGGGGGGGGGGGGTGGGGGGGGGGGGGGGTGGGGGGGGGGGGGGGTGGGGGGGGGGGGGGGTGGGGGGGGGGGGGGGTGGGGGGGGGGGGGGGTGGGGGGGGGGGGGGGTGGGGGGGGGGGGGGGTGGGGGGGGGGGGGGGTGGGGGGGGGGGGGGGTGGGGGGGGGGGGGGGTGGGGGGGGGGGGGGGTGGGGGGGGGGGGGGGTGGGGGGGGGGGGGGGTGGGGGGGGGGGGGGGTGGGGGGGGGGGGGGGTGGGGGGGGGGGGGGGTGGGGGGGGGGGGGGGTGGGGGGGGGGGGGGGTGGGGGGGGGGGGGGGTGGGGGGGGGGGGGGGTGGGGGGGGGGGGGGGTGGGGGGGGGGGGGGGTGGGGGGGGGGGGGGGTGGGGGGGGGGGGGGGTGGGGGGGGGGGGGGGTGGGGGGGGGGGGGGGTGGGGGGGGGGGGGGGTGGGGGGGGGGGGGGGTGGGGGGGGGGGGGGGTGGGGGGGGGGGGGGGTGGGGGGGGGGGGGGGTGGGGGGGGGGGGGGGTGGGGGGGGGGGGGGGTGGGGGGGGGGGGGGGTGGGGGGGGGGGGGGGTGGGGGGGGGGGGGGGTGGGGGGGGGGGGGGGTGGGGGGGGGGGGGGGTGGGGGGGGGGGGGGGTGGGGGGGGGGGGGGGTGGGGGGGGGGGGGGGTGGGGGGGGGGGGGGGTGGGGGGGGGGGGGGGTGGGGGGGGGGGGGGGTGGGGGGGGGGGGGGGTGGGGGGGGGGGGGGGTGGGGGGGGGGGGGGGTGGGGGGGGGGGGGGGTGGGGGGGGGGGGGGGTGGGGGGGGGGGGGGGTGGGGGGGGGGGGGGGTGGGGGGGGGGGGGGGTGGGGGGGGGGGGGGGTGGGGGGGGGGGGGGGTGGGGGGGGGGGGGGGTGGGGGGGGGGGGGGGTGGGGGGGGGGGGGGGTGGGGGGGGGGGGGGGTGGGGGGGGGGGGGGGTGGGGGGGGGGGGGGGTGGGGGGGGGGGGGGGTGGGGGGGGGGGGGGGTGGGGGGGGGGGGGGGTGGGGGGGGGGGGGGGTGGGGGGGGGGGGGGGTGGGGGGGGGGGGGGGTGGGGGGGGGGGGGGGTGGGGGGGGGGGGGGGTGGGGGGGGGGGGGGGTGGGGGGGGGGGGGGGTGGGGGGGGGGGGGGGTGGGGGGGGGGGGGGGTGGGGGGGGGGGGGGGTGGGGGGGGGGGGGGGTGGGGGGGGGGGGGGGTGGGGGGGGGGGGGGGTGGGGGGGGGGGGGGGTGGGGGGGGGGGGGGGTGGGGGGGGGGGGGGGTGGGGGGGGGGGGGGGTGGGGGGGGGGGGGGGTGGGGGGGGGGGGGGGTGGGGGGGGGGGGGGGTGGGGGGGGGGGGGGGTGGGGGGGGGGGGGGGTGGGGGGGGGGGGGGGTGGGGGGGGGGGGGGGTGGGGGGGGGGGGGGGTGGGGGGGGGGGGGGGTGGGGGGGGGGGGGGGTGGGGGGGGGGGGGGGTGGGGGGGGGGGGGGGTGGGGGGGGGGGGGGGTGGGGGGGGGGGGGGGTGGGGGGGGGGGGGGGTGGGGGGGGGGGGGGGTGGGGGGGGGGGGGGGTGGGGGGGGGGGGGGGTGGGGGGGGGGGGGGGTGGGGGGGGGGGGGGGTGGGGGGGGGGGGGGGTGGGGGGGGGGGGGGGTGGGGGGGGGGGGGGGTGGGGGGGGGGGGGGGTGGGGGGGGGGGGGGGTGGGGGGGGGGGGGGGTGGGGGGGGGGGGGGGTGGGGGGGGGGGGGGGTGGGGGGGGGGGGGGGTGGGGGGGGGGGGGGGTGGGGGGGGGGGGGGGTGGGGGGGGGGGGGGGTGGGGGGGGGGGGGGGTGGGGGGGGGGGGGGGTGGGGGGGGGGGGGGGTGGGGGGGGGGGGGGGTGGGGGGGGGGGGGGGTGGGGGGGGGGGGGGGTGGGGGGGGGGGGGGGTGGGGGGGGGGGGGGGTGGGGGGGGGGGGGGGTGGGGGGGGGGGGGGGTGGGGGGGGGGGGGGGTGGGGGGGGGGGGGGGTGGGGGGGGGGGGGGGTGGGGGGGGGGGGGGGTGGGGGGGGGGGGGGGTGGGGGGGGGGGGGGGTGGGGGGGGGGGGGGGTGGGGGGGGGGGGGGGTGGGGGGGGGGGGGGGTGGGGGGGGGGGGGGGTGGGGGGGGGGGGGGGTGGGGGGGGGGGGGGGTGGGGGGGGGGGGGGGTGGGGGGGGGGGGGGGTGGGGGGGGGGGGGGGTGGGGGGGGGGGGGGGTGGGGGGGGGGGGGGGTGGGGGGGGGGGGGGGTGGGGGGGGGGGGGGGTGGGGGGGGGGGGGGGTGGGGGGGGGGGGGGGTGGGGGGGGGGGGGGGTGGGGGGGGGGGGGGGTGGGGGGGGGGGGGGGTGGGGGGGGGGGGGGGTGGGGGGGGGGGGGGGTGGGGGGGGGGGGGGGTGGGGGGGGGGGGGGGTGGGGGGGGGGGGGGGTGGGGGGGGGGGGGGGTGGGGGGGGGGGGGGGTGGGGGGGGGGGGGGGTGGGGGGGGGGGGGGGTGGGGGGGGGGGGGGGTGGGGGGGGGGGGGGGTGGGGGGGGGGGGGGGTGGGGGGGGGGGGGGGTGGGGGGGGGGGGGGGTGGGGGGGGGGGGGGGTGGGGGGGGGGGGGGGTGGGGGGGGGGGGGGGTGGGGGGGGGGGGGGGTGGGGGGGGGGGGGGGTGGGGGGGGGGGGGGGTGGGGGGGGGGGGGGGTGGGGGGGGGGGGGGGTGGGGGGGGGGGGGGGTGGGGGGGGGGGGGGGTGGGGGGGGGGGGGGGTGGGGGGGGGGGGGGGTGGGGGGGGGGGGGGGTGGGGGGGGGGGGGGGTGGGGGGGGGGGGGGGTGGGGGGGGGGGGGGGTGGGGGGGGGGGGGGGTGGGGGGGGGGGGGGGTGGGGGGGGGGGGGGGTGGGGGGGGGGGGGGGTGGGGGGGGGGGGGGGTGGGGGGGGGGGGGGGTGGGGGGGGGGGGGGGTGGGGGGGGGGGGGGGTGGGGGGGGGGGGGGGTGGGGGGGGGGGGGGGTGGGGGGGGGGGGGGGTGGGGGGGGGGGGGGGTGGGGGGGGGGGGGGGTGGGGGGGGGGGGGGGTGGGGGGGGGGGGGGGTGGGGGGGGGGGGGGGTGGGGGGGGGGGGGGGTGGGGGGGGGGGGGGGTGGGGGGGGGGGGGGGTGGGGGGGGGGGGGGGTGGGGGGGGGGGGGGGTGGGGGGGGGGGGGGGTGGGGGGGGGGGGGGGTGGGGGGGGGGGGGGGTGGGGGGGGGGGGGGGTGGGGGGGGGGGGGGGTGGGGGGGGGGGGGGGTGGGGGGGGGGGGGGGTGGGGGGGGGGGGGGGTGGGGGGGGGGGGGGGTGGGGGGGGGGGGGGGTGGGGGGGGGGGGGGGTGGGGGGGGGGGGGGGTGGGGGGGGGGGGGGGTGGGGGGGGGGGGGGGTGGGGGGGGGGGGGGGTGGGGGGGGGGGGGGGTGGGGGGGGGGGGGGGTGGGGGGGGGGGGGGGTGGGGGGGGGGGGGGGTGGGGGGGGGGGGGGGTGGGGGGGGGGGGGGGTGGGGGGGGGGGGGGGTGGGGGGGGGGGGGGGTGGGGGGGGGGGGGGGTGGGGGGGGGGGGGGGTGGGGGGGGGGGGGGGTGGGGGGGGGGGGGGGTGGGGGGGGGGGGGGGTGGGGGGGGGGGGGGGTGGGGGGGGGGGGGGGTGGGGGGGGGGGGGGGTGGGGGGGGGGGGGGGTGGGGGGGGGGGGGGGTGGGGGGGGGGGGGGGTGGGGGGGGGGGGGGGTGGGGGGGGGGGGGGGTGGGGGGGGGGGGGGGTGGGGGGGGGGGGGGGTGGGGGGGGGGGGGGGTGGGGGGGGGGGGGGGTGGGGGGGGGGGGGGGTGGGGGGGGGGGGGGGTGGGGGGGGGGGGGGGTGGGGGGGGGGGGGGGTGGGGGGGGGGGGGGGTGGGGGGGGGGGGGGGTGGGGGGGGGGGGGGGTGGGGGGGGGGGGGGGTGGGGGGGGGGGGGGGTGGGGGGGGGGGGGGGTGGGGGGGGGGGGGGGTGGGGGGGGGGGGGGGTGGGGGGGGGGGGGGGTGGGGGGGGGGGGGGGTGGGGGGGGGGGGGGGTGGGGGGGGGGGGGGGTGGGGGGGGGGGGGGGTGGGGGGGGGGGGGGGTGGGGGGGGGGGGGGGTGGGGGGGGGGGGGGGTGGGGGGGGGGGGGGGTGGGGGGGGGGGGGGGTGGGGGGGGGGGGGGGTGGGGGGGGGGGGGGGTGGGGGGGGGGGGGGGTGGGGGGGGGGGGGGGTGGGGGGGGGGGGGGGTGGGGGGGGGGGGGGGTGGGGGGGGGGGGGGGTGGGGGGGGGGGGGGGTGGGGGGGGGGGGGGGTGGGGGGGGGGGGGGGTGGGGGGGGGGGGGGGTGGGGGGGGGGGGGGGTGGGGGGGGGGGGGGGTGGGGGGGGGGGGGGGTGGGGGGGGGGGGGGGTGGGGGGGGGGGGGGGTGGGGGGGGGGGGGGGTGGGGGGGGGGGGGGGTGGGGGGGGGGGGGGGTGGGGGGGGGGGGGGGTGGGGGGGGGGGGGGGTGGGGGGGGGGGGGGGTGGGGGGGGGGGGGGGTGGGGGGGGGGGGGGGTGGGGGGGGGGGGGGGTGGGGGGGGGGGGGGGTGGGGGGGGGGGGGGGTGGGGGGGGGGGGGGGTGGGGGGGGGGGGGGGTGGGGGGGGGGGGGGGTGGGGGGGGGGGGGGGTGGGGGGGGGGGGGGGTGGGGGGGGGGGGGGGTGGGGGGGGGGGGGGGTGGGGGGGGGGGGGGGTGGGGGGGGGGGGGGGTGGGGGGGGGGGGGGGTGGGGGGGGGGGGGGGTGGGGGGGGGGGGGGGTGGGGGGGGGGGGGGGTGGGGGGGGGGGGGGGTGGGGGGGGGGGGGGGTGGGGGGGGGGGGGGGTGGGGGGGGGGGGGGGTGGGGGGGGGGGGGGGTGGGGGGGGGGGGGGGTGGGGGGGGGGGGGGGTGGGGGGGGGGGGGGGTGGGGGGGGGGGGGGGTGGGGGGGGGGGGGGGTGGGGGGGGGGGGGGGTGGGGGGGGGGGGGGGTGGGGGGGGGGGGGGGTGGGGGGGGGGGGGGGTGGGGGGGGGGGGGGGTGGGGGGGGGGGGGGGTGGGGGGGGGGGGGGGTGGGGGGGGGGGGGGGTGGGGGGGGGGGGGGGTGGGGGGGGGGGGGGGTGGGGGGGGGGGGGGGTGGGGGGGGGGGGGGGTGGGGGGGGGGGGGGGTGGGGGGGGGGGGGGGTGGGGGGGGGGGGGGGTGGGGGGGGGGGGGGGTGGGGGGGGGGGGGGGTGGGGGGGGGGGGGGGTGGGGGGGGGGGGGGGTGGGGGGGGGGGGGGGTGGGGGGGGGGGGGGGTGGGGGGGGGGGGGGGTGGGGGGGGGGGGGGGTGGGGGGGGGGGGGGGTGGGGGGGGGGGGGGGTGGGGGGGGGGGGGGGTGGGGGGGGGGGGGGGTGGGGGGGGGGGGGGGTGGGGGGGGGGGGGGGTGGGGGGGGGGGGGGGTGGGGGGGGGGGGGGGTGGGGGGGGGGGGGGGTGGGGGGGGGGGGGGGTGGGGGGGGGGGGGGGTGGGGGGGGGGGGGGGTGGGGGGGGGGGGGGGTGGGGGGGGGGGGGGGTGGGGGGGGGGGGGGGTGGGGGGGGGGGGGGGTGGGGGGGGGGGGGGGTGGGGGGGGGGGGGGGTGGGGGGGGGGGGGGGTGGGGGGGGGGGGGGGTGGGGGGGGGGGGGGGTGGGGGGGGGGGGGGGTGGGGGGGGGGGGGGGTGGGGGGGGGGGGGGGTGGGGGGGGGGGGGGGTGGGGGGGGGGGGGGGTGGGGGGGGGGGGGGGTGGGGGGGGGGGGGGGTGGGGGGGGGGGGGGGTGGGGGGGGGGGGGGGTGGGGGGGGGGGGGGGTGGGGGGGGGGGGGGGTGGGGGGGGGGGGGGGTGGGGGGGGGGGGGGGTGGGGGGGGGGGGGGGTGGGGGGGGGGGGGGGTGGGGGGGGGGGGGGGTGGGGGGGGGGGGGGGTGGGGGGGGGGGGGGGTGGGGGGGGGGGGGGGTGGGGGGGGGGGGGGGTGGGGGGGGGGGGGGGTGGGGGGGGGGGGGGGTGGGGGGGGGGGGGGGTGGGGGGGGGGGGGGGTGGGGGGGGGGGGGGGTGGGGGGGGGGGGGGGTGGGGGGGGGGGGGGGTGGGGGGGGGGGGGGGTGGGGGGGGGGGGGGGTGGGGGGGGGGGGGGGTGGGGGGGGGGGGGGGTGGGGGGGGGGGGGGGTGGGGGGGGGGGGGGGTGGGGGGGGGGGGGGGTGGGGGGGGGGGGGGGTGGGGGGGGGGGGGGGTGGGGGGGGGGGGGGGTGGGGGGGGGGGGGGGTGGGGGGGGGGGGGGGTGGGGGGGGGGGGGGGTGGGGGGGGGGGGGGGTGGGGGGGGGGGGGGGTGGGGGGGGGGGGGGGTGGGGGGGGGGGGGGGTGGGGGGGGGGGGGGGTGGGGGGGGGGGGGGGTGGGGGGGGGGGGGGGTGGGGGGGGGGGGGGGTGGGGGGGGGGGGGGGTGGGGGGGGGGGGGGGTGGGGGGGGGGGGGGGTGGGGGGGGGGGGGGGTGGGGGGGGGGGGGGGTGGGGGGGGGGGGGGGTGGGGGGGGGGGGGGGTGGGGGGGGGGGGGGGTGGGGGGGGGGGGGGGTGGGGGGGGGGGGGGGTGGGGGGGGGGGGGGGTGGGGGGGGGGGGGGGTGGGGGGGGGGGGGGGTGGGGGGGGGGGGGGGTGGGGGGGGGGGGGGGTGGGGGGGGGGGGGGGTGGGGGGGGGGGGGGGTGGGGGGGGGGGGGGGTGGGGGGGGGGGGGGGTGGGGGGGGGGGGGGGTGGGGGGGGGGGGGGGTGGGGGGGGGGGGGGGTGGGGGGGGGGGGGGGTGGGGGGGGGGGGGGGTGGGGGGGGGGGGGGGTGGGGGGGGGGGGGGGTGGGGGGGGGGGGGGGTGGGGGGGGGGGGGGGTGGGGGGGGGGGGGGGTGGGGGGGGGGGGGGGTGGGGGGGGGGGGGGGTGGGGGGGGGGGGGGGTGGGGGGGGGGGGGGGTGGGGGGGGGGGGGGGTGGGGGGGGGGGGGGGTGGGGGGGGGGGGGGGTGGGGGGGGGGGGGGGTGGGGGGGGGGGGGGGTGGGGGGGGGGGGGGGTGGGGGGGGGGGGGGGTGGGGGGGGGGGGGGGTGGGGGGGGGGGGGGGTGGGGGGGGGGGGGGGTGGGGGGGGGGGGGGGTGGGGGGGGGGGGGGGTGGGGGGGGGGGGGGGTGGGGGGGGGGGGGGGTGGGGGGGGGGGGGGGTGGGGGGGGGGGGGGGTGGGGGGGGGGGGGGGTGGGGGGGGGGGGGGGTGGGGGGGGGGGGGGGTGGGGGGGGGGGGGGGTGGGGGGGGGGGGGGGTGGGGGGGGGGGGGGGTGGGGGGGGGGGGGGGTGGGGGGGGGGGGGGGTGGGGGGGGGGGGGGGTGGGGGGGGGGGGGGGTGGGGGGGGGGGGGGGTGGGGGGGGGGGGGGGTGGGGGGGGGGGGGGGTGGGGGGGGGGGGGGGTGGGGGGGGGGGGGGGTGGGGGGGGGGGGGGGTGGGGGGGGGGGGGGGTGGGGGGGGGGGGGGGTGGGGGGGGGGGGGGGTGGGGGGGGGGGGGGGTGGGGGGGGGGGGGGGTGGGGGGGGGGGGGGGTGGGGGGGGGGGGGGGTGGGGGGGGGGGGGGGTGGGGGGGGGGGGGGGTGGGGGGGGGGGGGGGTGGGGGGGGGGGGGGGTGGGGGGGGGGGGGGGTGGGGGGGGGGGGGGGTGGGGGGGGGGGGGGGTGGGGGGGGGGGGGGGTGGGGGGGGGGGGGGGTGGGGGGGGGGGGGGGTGGGGGGGGGGGGGGGTGGGGGGGGGGGGGGGTGGGGGGGGGGGGGGGTGGGGGGGGGGGGGGGTGGGGGGGGGGGGGGGTGGGGGGGGGGGGGGGTGGGGGGGGGGGGGGGTGGGGGGGGGGGGGGGTGGGGGGGGGGGGGGGTGGGGGGGGGGGGGGGTGGGGGGGGGGGGGGGTGGGGGGGGGGGGGGGTGGGGGGGGGGGGGGGTGGGGGGGGGGGGGGGTGGGGGGGGGGGGGGGTGGGGGGGGGGGGGGGTGGGGGGGGGGGGGGGTGGGGGGGGGGGGGGGTGGGGGGGGGGGGGGGTGGGGGGGGGGGGGGGTGGGGGGGGGGGGGGGTGGGGGGGGGGGGGGGTGGGGGGGGGGGGGGGTGGGGGGGGGGGGGGGTGGGGGGGGGGGGGGGTGGGGGGGGGGGGGGGTGGGGGGGGGGGGGGGTGGGGGGGGGGGGGGGTGGGGGGGGGGGGGGGTGGGGGGGGGGGGGGGTGGGGGGGGGGGGGGGTGGGGGGGGGGGGGGGTGGGGGGGGGGGGGGGTGGGGGGGGGGGGGGGTGGGGGGGGGGGGGGGTGGGGGGGGGGGGGGGTGGGGGGGGGGGGGGGTGGGGGGGGGGGGGGGTGGGGGGGGGGGGGGGTGGGGGGGGGGGGGGGTGGGGGGGGGGGGGGGTGGGGGGGGGGGGGGGTGGGGGGGGGGGGGGGTGGGGGGGGGGGGGGGTGGGGGGGGGGGGGGGTGGGGGGGGGGGGGGGTGGGGGGGGGGGGGGGTGGGGGGGGGGGGGGGTGGGGGGGGGGGGGGGTGGGGGGGGGGGGGGGTGGGGGGGGGGGGGGGTGGGGGGGGGGGGGGGTGGGGGGGGGGGGGGGTGGGGGGGGGGGGGGGTGGGGGGGGGGGGGGGTGGGGGGGGGGGGGGGTGGGGGGGGGGGGGGGTGGGGGGGGGGGGGGGTGGGGGGGGGGGGGGGTGGGGGGGGGGGGGGGTGGGGGGGGGGGGGGGTGGGGGGGGGGGGGGGTGGGGGGGGGGGGGGGTGGGGGGGGGGGGGGGTGGGGGGGGGGGGGGGTGGGGGGGGGGGGGGGTGGGGGGGGGGGGGGGTGGGGGGGGGGGGGGGTGGGGGGGGGGGGGGGTGGGGGGGGGGGGGGGTGGGGGGGGGGGGGGGTGGGGGGGGGGGGGGGTGGGGGGGGGGGGGGGTGGGGGGGGGGGGGGGTGGGGGGGGGGGGGGGTGGGGGGGGGGGGGGGTGGGGGGGGGGGGGGGTGGGGGGGGGGGGGGGTGGGGGGGGGGGGGGGTGGGGGGGGGGGGGGGTGGGGGGGGGGGGGGGTGGGGGGGGGGGGGGGTGGGGGGGGGGGGGGGTGGGGGGGGGGGGGGGTGGGGGGGGGGGGGGGTGGGGGGGGGGGGGGGTGGGGGGGGGGGGGGGTGGGGGGGGGGGGGGGTGGGGGGGGGGGGGGGTGGGGGGGGGGGGGGGTGGGGGGGGGGGGGGGTGGGGGGGGGGGGGGGTGGGGGGGGGGGGGGGTGGGGGGGGGGGGGGGTGGGGGGGGGGGGGGGTGGGGGGGGGGGGGGGTGGGGGGGGGGGGGGGTGGGGGGGGGGGGGGGTGGGGGGGGGGGGGGGTGGGGGGGGGGGGGGGTGGGGGGGGGGGGGGGTGGGGGGGGGGGGGGGTGGGGGGGGGGGGGGGTGGGGGGGGGGGGGGGTGGGGGGGGGGGGGGGTGGGGGGGGGGGGGGGTGGGGGGGGGGGGGGGTGGGGGGGGGGGGGGGTGGGGGGGGGGGGGGGTGGGGGGGGGGGGGGGTGGGGGGGGGGGGGGGTGGGGGGGGGGGGGGGTGGGGGGGGGGGGGGGTGGGGGGGGGGGGGGGTGGGGGGGGGGGGGGGTGGGGGGGGGGGGGGGTGGGGGGGGGGGGGGGTGGGGGGGGGGGGGGGTGGGGGGGGGGGGGGGTGGGGGGGGGGGGGGGTGGGGGGGGGGGGGGGTGGGGGGGGGGGGGGGTGGGGGGGGGGGGGGGTGGGGGGGGGGGGGGGTGGGGGGGGGGGGGGGTGGGGGGGGGGGGGGGTGGGGGGGGGGGGGGGTGGGGGGGGGGGGGGGTGGGGGGGGGGGGGGGTGGGGGGGGGGGGGGGTGGGGGGGGGGGGGGGTGGGGGGGGGGGGGGGTGGGGGGGGGGGGGGGTGGGGGGGGGGGGGGGTGGGGGGGGGGGGGGGTGGGGGGGGGGGGGGGTGGGGGGGGGGGGGGGTGGGGGGGGGGGGGGGTGGGGGGGGGGGGGGGTGGGGGGGGGGGGGGGTGGGGGGGGGGGGGGGTGGGGGGGGGGGGGGGTGGGGGGGGGGGGGGGTGGGGGGGGGGGGGGGTGGGGGGGGGGGGGGGTGGGGGGGGGGGGGGGTGGGGGGGGGGGGGGGTGGGGGGGGGGGGGGGTGGGGGGGGGGGGGGGTGGGGGGGGGGGGGGGTGGGGGGGGGGGGGGGTGGGGGGGGGGGGGGGTGGGGGGGGGGGGGGGTGGGGGGGGGGGGGGGTGGGGGGGGGGGGGGGTGGGGGGGGGGGGGGGTGGGGGGGGGGGGGGGTGGGGGGGGGGGGGGGTGGGGGGGGGGGGGGGTGGGGGGGGGGGGGGGTGGGGGGGGGGGGGGGTGGGGGGGGGGGGGGGTGGGGGGGGGGGGGGGTGGGGGGGGGGGGGGGTGGGGGGGGGGGGGGGTGGGGGGGGGGGGGGGTGGGGGGGGGGGGGGGTGGGGGGGGGGGGGGGTGGGGGGGGGGGGGGGTGGGGGGGGGGGGGGGTGGGGGGGGGGGGGGGTGGGGGGGGGGGGGGGTGGGGGGGGGGGGGGGTGGGGGGGGGGGGGGGTGGGGGGGGGGGGGGGTGGGGGGGGGGGGGGGTGGGGGGGGGGGGGGGTGGGGGGGGGGGGGGGTGGGGGGGGGGGGGGGTGGGGGGGGGGGGGGGTGGGGGGGGGGGGGGGTGGGGGGGGGGGGGGGTGGGGGGGGGGGGGGGTGGGGGGGGGGGGGGGTGGGGGGGGGGGGGGGTGGGGGGGGGGGGGGGTGGGGGGGGGGGGGGGTGGGGGGGGGGGGGGGTGGGGGGGGGGGGGGGTGGGGGGGGGGGGGGGTGGGGGGGGGGGGGGGTGGGGGGGGGGGGGGGTGGGGGGGGGGGGGGGTGGGGGGGGGGGGGGGTGGGGGGGGGGGGGGGTGGGGGGGGGGGGGGGTGGGGGGGGGGGGGGGTGGGGGGGGGGGGGGGTGGGGGGGGGGGGGGGTGGGGGGGGGGGGGGGTGGGGGGGGGGGGGGGTGGGGGGGGGGGGGGGTGGGGGGGGGGGGGGGTGGGGGGGGGGGGGGGTGGGGGGGGGGGGGGGTGGGGGGGGGGGGGGGTGGGGGGGGGGGGGGGTGGGGGGGGGGGGGGGTGGGGGGGGGGGGGGGTGGGGGGGGGGGGGGGTGGGGGGGGGGGGGGGTGGGGGGGGGGGGGGGTGGGGGGGGGGGGGGGTGGGGGGGGGGGGGGGTGGGGGGGGGGGGGGGTGGGGGGGGGGGGGGGTGGGGGGGGGGGGGGGTGGGGGGGGGGGGGGGTGGGGGGGGGGGGGGGTGGGGGGGGGGGGGGGTGGGGGGGGGGGGGGGTGGGGGGGGGGGGGGGTGGGGGGGGGGGGGGGTGGGGGGGGGGGGGGGTGGGGGGGGGGGGGGGTGGGGGGGGGGGGGGGTGGGGGGGGGGGGGGGTGGGGGGGGGGGGGGGTGGGGGGGGGGGGGGGTGGGGGGGGGGGGGGGTGGGGGGGGGGGGGGGTGGGGGGGGGGGGGGGTGGGGGGGGGGGGGGGTGGGGGGGGGGGGGGGTGGGGGGGGGGGGGGGTGGGGGGGGGGGGGGGTGGGGGGGGGGGGGGGTGGGGGGGGGGGGGGGTGGGGGGGGGGGGGGGTGGGGGGGGGGGGGGGTGGGGGGGGGGGGGGGTGGGGGGGGGGGGGGGTGGGGGGGGGGGGGGGTGGGGGGGGGGGGGGGTGGGGGGGGGGGGGGGTGGGGGGGGGGGGGGGTGGGGGGGGGGGGGGGTGGGGGGGGGGGGGGGTGGGGGGGGGGGGGGGTGGGGGGGGGGGGGGGTGGGGGGGGGGGGGGGTGGGGGGGGGGGGGGGTGGGGGGGGGGGGGGGTGGGGGGGGGGGGGGGTGGGGGGGGGGGGGGGTGGGGGGGGGGGGGGGTGGGGGGGGGGGGGGGTGGGGGGGGGGGGGGGTGGGGGGGGGGGGGGGTGGGGGGGGGGGGGGGTGGGGGGGGGGGGGGGTGGGGGGGGGGGGGGGTGGGGGGGGGGGGGGGTGGGGGGGGGGGGGGGTGGGGGGGGGGGGGGGTGGGGGGGGGGGGGGGTGGGGGGGGGGGGGGGTGGGGGGGGGGGGGGGTGGGGGGGGGGGGGGGTGGGGGGGGGGGGGGGTGGGGGGGGGGGGGGGTGGGGGGGGGGGGGGGTGGGGGGGGGGGGGGGTGGGGGGGGGGGGGGGTGGGGGGGGGGGGGGGTGGGGGGGGGGGGGGGTGGGGGGGGGGGGGGGTGGGGGGGGGGGGGGGTGGGGGGGGGGGGGGGTGGGGGGGGGGGGGGGTGGGGGGGGGGGGGGGTGGGGGGGGGGGGGGGTGGGGGGGGGGGGGGGTGGGGGGGGGGGGGGGTGGGGGGGGGGGGGGGTGGGGGGGGGGGGGGGTGGGGGGGGGGGGGGGTGGGGGGGGGGGGGGGTGGGGGGGGGGGGGGGTGGGGGGGGGGGGGGGTGGGGGGGGGGGGGGGTGGGGGGGGGGGGGGGTGGGGGGGGGGGGGGGTGGGGGGGGGGGGGGGTGGGGGGGGGGGGGGGTGGGGGGGGGGGGGGGTGGGGGGGGGGGGGGGTGGGGGGGGGGGGGGGTGGGGGGGGGGGGGGGTGGGGGGGGGGGGGGGTGGGGGGGGGGGGGGGTGGGGGGGGGGGGGGGTGGGGGGGGGGGGGGGTGGGGGGGGGGGGGGGTGGGGGGGGGGGGGGGTGGGGGGGGGGGGGGGTGGGGGGGGGGGGGGGTGGGGGGGGGGGGGGGTGGGGGGGGGGGGGGGTGGGGGGGGGGGGGGGTGGGGGGGGGGGGGGGTGGGGGGGGGGGGGGGTGGGGGGGGGGGGGGGTGGGGGGGGGGGGGGGTGGGGGGGGGGGGGGGTGGGGGGGGGGGGGGGTGGGGGGGGGGGGGGGTGGGGGGGGGGGGGGGTGGGGGGGGGGGGGGGTGGGGGGGGGGGGGGGTGGGGGGGGGGGGGGGTGGGGGGGGGGGGGGGTGGGGGGGGGGGGGGGTGGGGGGGGGGGGGGGTGGGGGGGGGGGGGGGTGGGGGGGGGGGGGGGTGGGGGGGGGGGGGGGTGGGGGGGGGGGGGGGTGGGGGGGGGGGGGGGTGGGGGGGGGGGGGGGTGGGGGGGGGGGGGGGTGGGGGGGGGGGGGGGTGGGGGGGGGGGGGGGTGGGGGGGGGGGGGGGTGGGGGGGGGGGGGGGTGGGGGGGGGGGGGGGTGGGGGGGGGGGGGGGTGGGGGGGGGGGGGGGTGGGGGGGGGGGGGGGTGGGGGGGGGGGGGGGTGGGGGGGGGGGGGGGTGGGGGGGGGGGGGGGTGGGGGGGGGGGGGGGTGGGGGGGGGGGGGGGTGGGGGGGGGGGGGGGTGGGGGGGGGGGGGGGTGGGGGGGGGGGGGGGTGGGGGGGGGGGGGGGTGGGGGGGGGGGGGGGTGGGGGGGGGGGGGGGTGGGGGGGGGGGGGGGTGGGGGGGGGGGGGGGTGGGGGGGGGGGGGGGTGGGGGGGGGGGGGGGTGGGGGGGGGGGGGGGTGGGGGGGGGGGGGGGTGGGGGGGGGGGGGGGTGGGGGGGGGGGGGGGTGGGGGGGGGGGGGGGTGGGGGGGGGGGGGGGTGGGGGGGGGGGGGGGTGGGGGGGGGGGGGGGTGGGGGGGGGGGGGGGTGGGGGGGGGGGGGGGTGGGGGGGGGGGGGGGTGGGGGGGGGGGGGGGTGGGGGGGGGGGGGGGTGGGGGGGGGGGGGGGTGGGGGGGGGGGGGGGTGGGGGGGGGGGGGGGTGGGGGGGGGGGGGGGTGGGGGGGGGGGGGGGTGGGGGGGGGGGGGGGTGGGGGGGGGGGGGGGTGGGGGGGGGGGGGGGTGGGGGGGGGGGGGGGTGGGGGGGGGGGGGGGTGGGGGGGGGGGGGGGTGGGGGGGGGGGGGGGTGGGGGGGGGGGGGGGTGGGGGGGGGGGGGGGTGGGGGGGGGGGGGGGTGGGGGGGGGGGGGGGTGGGGGGGGGGGGGGGTGGGGGGGGGGGGGGGTGGGGGGGGGGGGGGGTGGGGGGGGGGGGGGGTGGGGGGGGGGGGGGGTGGGGGGGGGGGGGGGTGGGGGGGGGGGGGGGTGGGGGGGGGGGGGGGTGGGGGGGGGGGGGGGTGGGGGGGGGGGGGGGTGGGGGGGGGGGGGGGTGGGGGGGGGGGGGGGTGGGGGGGGGGGGGGGTGGGGGGGGGGGGGGGTGGGGGGGGGGGGGGGTGGGGGGGGGGGGGGGTGGGGGGGGGGGGGGGTGGGGGGGGGGGGGGGTGGGGGGGGGGGGGGGTGGGGGGGGGGGGGGGTGGGGGGGGGGGGGGGTGGGGGGGGGGGGGGGTGGGGGGGGGGGGGGGTGGGGGGGGGGGGGGGTGGGGGGGGGGGGGGGTGGGGGGGGGGGGGGGTGGGGGGGGGGGGGGGTGGGGGGGGGGGGGGGTGGGGGGGGGGGGGGGTGGGGGGGGGGGGGGGTGGGGGGGGGGGGGGGTGGGGGGGGGGGGGGGTGGGGGGGGGGGGGGGTGGGGGGGGGGGGGGGTGGGGGGGGGGGGGGGTGGGGGGGGGGGGGGGTGGGGGGGGGGGGGGGTGGGGGGGGGGGGGGGTGGGGGGGGGGGGGGGTGGGGGGGGGGGGGGGTGGGGGGGGGGGGGGGTGGGGGGGGGGGGGGGTGGGGGGGGGGGGGGGTGGGGGGGGGGGGGGGTGGGGGGGGGGGGGGGTGGGGGGGGGGGGGGGTGGGGGGGGGGGGGGGTGGGGGGGGGGGGGGGTGGGGGGGGGGGGGGGTGGGGGGGGGGGGGGGTGGGGGGGGGGGGGGGTGGGGGGGGGGGGGGGTGGGGGGGGGGGGGGGTGGGGGGGGGGGGGGGTGGGGGGGGGGGGGGGTGGGGGGGGGGGGGGGTGGGGGGGGGGGGGGGTGGGGGGGGGGGGGGGTGGGGGGGGGGGGGGGTGGGGGGGGGGGGGGGTGGGGGGGGGGGGGGGTGGGGGGGGGGGGGGGTGGGGGGGGGGGGGGGTGGGGGGGGGGGGGGGTGGGGGGGGGGGGGGGTGGGGGGGGGGGGGGGTGGGGGGGGGGGGGGGTGGGGGGGGGGGGGGGTGGGGGGGGGGGGGGGTGGGGGGGGGGGGGGGTGGGGGGGGGGGGGGGTGGGGGGGGGGGGGGGTGGGGGGGGGGGGGGGTGGGGGGGGGGGGGGGTGGGGGGGGGGGGGGGTGGGGGGGGGGGGGGGTGGGGGGGGGGGGGGGTGGGGGGGGGGGGGGGTGGGGGGGGGGGGGGGTGGGGGGGGGGGGGGGTGGGGGGGGGGGGGGGTGGGGGGGGGGGGGGGTGGGGGGGGGGGGGGGTGGGGGGGGGGGGGGGTGGGGGGGGGGGGGGGTGGGGGGGGGGGGGGGTGGGGGGGGGGGGGGGTGGGGGGGGGGGGGGGTGGGGGGGGGGGGGGGTGGGGGGGGGGGGGGGTGGGGGGGGGGGGGGGTGGGGGGGGGGGGGGGTGGGGGGGGGGGGGGGTGGGGGGGGGGGGGGGTGGGGGGGGGGGGGGGTGGGGGGGGGGGGGGGTGGGGGGGGGGGGGGGTGGGGGGGGGGGGGGGTGGGGGGGGGGGGGGGTGGGGGGGGGGGGGGGTGGGGGGGGGGGGGGGTGGGGGGGGGGGGGGGTGGGGGGGGGGGGGGGTGGGGGGGGGGGGGGGTGGGGGGGGGGGGGGGTGGGGGGGGGGGGGGGTGGGGGGGGGGGGGGGTGGGGGGGGGGGGGGGTGGGGGGGGGGGGGGGTGGGGGGGGGGGGGGGTGGGGGGGGGGGGGGGTGGGGGGGGGGGGGGGTGGGGGGGGGGGGGGGTGGGGGGGGGGGGGGGTGGGGGGGGGGGGGGGTGGGGGGGGGGGGGGGTGGGGGGGGGGGGGGGTGGGGGGGGGGGGGGGTGGGGGGGGGGGGGGGTGGGGGGGGGGGGGGGTGGGGGGGGGGGGGGGTGGGGGGGGGGGGGGGTGGGGGGGGGGGGGGGTGGGGGGGGGGGGGGGTGGGGGGGGGGGGGGGTGGGGGGGGGGGGGGGTGGGGGGGGGGGGGGGTGGGGGGGGGGGGGGGTGGGGGGGGGGGGGGGTGGGGGGGGGGGGGGGTGGGGGGGGGGGGGGGTGGGGGGGGGGGGGGGTGGGGGGGGGGGGGGGTGGGGGGGGGGGGGGGTGGGGGGGGGGGGGGGTGGGGGGGGGGGGGGGTGGGGGGGGGGGGGGGTGGGGGGGGGGGGGGGTGGGGGGGGGGGGGGGTGGGGGGGGGGGGGGGTGGGGGGGGGGGGGGGTGGGGGGGGGGGGGGGTGGGGGGGGGGGGGGGTGGGGGGGGGGGGGGGTGGGGGGGGGGGGGGGTGGGGGGGGGGGGGGGTGGGGGGGGGGGGGGGTGGGGGGGGGGGGGGGTGGGGGGGGGGGGGGGTGGGGGGGGGGGGGGGTGGGGGGGGGGGGGGGTGGGGGGGGGGGGGGGTGGGGGGGGGGGGGGGTGGGGGGGGGGGGGGGTGGGGGGGGGGGGGGGTGGGGGGGGGGGGGGGTGGGGGGGGGGGGGGGTGGGGGGGGGGGGGGGTGGGGGGGGGGGGGGGTGGGGGGGGGGGGGGGTGGGGGGGGGGGGGGGTGGGGGGGGGGGGGGGTGGGGGGGGGGGGGGGTGGGGGGGGGGGGGGGTGGGGGGGGGGGGGGGTGGGGGGGGGGGGGGGTGGGGGGGGGGGGGGGTGGGGGGGGGGGGGGGTGGGGGGGGGGGGGGGTGGGGGGGGGGGGGGGTGGGGGGGGGGGGGGGTGGGGGGGGGGGGGGGTGGGGGGGGGGGGGGGTGGGGGGGGGGGGGGGTGGGGGGGGGGGGGGGTGGGGGGGGGGGGGGGTGGGGGGGGGGGGGGGTGGGGGGGGGGGGGGGTGGGGGGGGGGGGGGGTGGGGGGGGGGGGGGGTGGGGGGGGGGGGGGGTGGGGGGGGGGGGGGGTGGGGGGGGGGGGGGGTGGGGGGGGGGGGGGGTGGGGGGGGGGGGGGGTGGGGGGGGGGGGGGGTGGGGGGGGGGGGGGGTGGGGGGGGGGGGGGGTGGGGGGGGGGGGGGGTGGGGGGGGGGGGGGGTGGGGGGGGGGGGGGGTGGGGGGGGGGGGGGGTGGGGGGGGGGGGGGGTGGGGGGGGGGGGGGGTGGGGGGGGGGGGGGGTGGGGGGGGGGGGGGGTGGGGGGGGGGGGGGGTGGGGGGGGGGGGGGGTGGGGGGGGGGGGGGGTGGGGGGGGGGGGGGGTGGGGGGGGGGGGGGGTGGGGGGGGGGGGGGGTGGGGGGGGGGGGGGGTGGGGGGGGGGGGGGGTGGGGGGGGGGGGGGGTGGGGGGGGGGGGGGGTGGGGGGGGGGGGGGGTGGGGGGGGGGGGGGGTGGGGGGGGGGGGGGGTGGGGGGGGGGGGGGGTGGGGGGGGGGGGGGGTGGGGGGGGGGGGGGGTGGGGGGGGGGGGGGGTGGGGGGGGGGGGGGGTGGGGGGGGGGGGGGGTGGGGGGGGGGGGGGGTGGGGGGGGGGGGGGGTGGGGGGGGGGGGGGGTGGGGGGGGGGGGGGGTGGGGGGGGGGGGGGGTGGGGGGGGGGGGGGGTGGGGGGGGGGGGGGGTGGGGGGGGGGGGGGGTGGGGGGGGGGGGGGGTGGGGGGGGGGGGGGGTGGGGGGGGGGGGGGGTGGGGGGGGGGGGGGGTGGGGGGGGGGGGGGGTGGGGGGGGGGGGGGGTGGGGGGGGGGGGGGGTGGGGGGGGGGGGGGGTGGGGGGGGGGGGGGGTGGGGGGGGGGGGGGGTGGGGGGGGGGGGGGGTGGGGGGGGGGGGGGGTGGGGGGGGGGGGGGGTGGGGGGGGGGGGGGGTGGGGGGGGGGGGGGGTGGGGGGGGGGGGGGGTGGGGGGGGGGGGGGGTGGGGGGGGGGGGGGGTGGGGGGGGGGGGGGGTGGGGGGGGGGGGGGGTGGGGGGGGGGGGGGGTGGGGGGGGGGGGGGGTGGGGGGGGGGGGGGGTGGGGGGGGGGGGGGGTGGGGGGGGGGGGGGGTGGGGGGGGGGGGGGGTGGGGGGGGGGGGGGGTGGGGGGGGGGGGGGGTGGGGGGGGGGGGGGGTGGGGGGGGGGGGGGGTGGGGGGGGGGGGGGGTGGGGGGGGGGGGGGGTGGGGGGGGGGGGGGGTGGGGGGGGGGGGGGGTGGGGGGGGGGGGGGGTGGGGGGGGGGGGGGGTGGGGGGGGGGGGGGGTGGGGGGGGGGGGGGGTGGGGGGGGGGGGGGGTGGGGGGGGGGGGGGGTGGGGGGGGGGGGGGGTGGGGGGGGGGGGGGGTGGGGGGGGGGGGGGGTGGGGGGGGGGGGGGGTGGGGGGGGGGGGGGGTGGGGGGGGGGGGGGGTGGGGGGGGGGGGGGGTGGGGGGGGGGGGGGGTGGGGGGGGGGGGGGGTGGGGGGGGGGGGGGGTGGGGGGGGGGGGGGGTGGGGGGGGGGGGGGGTGGGGGGGGGGGGGGGTGGGGGGGGGGGGGGGTGGGGGGGGGGGGGGGTGGGGGGGGGGGGGGGTGGGGGGGGGGGGGGGTGGGGGGGGGGGGGGGTGGGGGGGGGGGGGGGTGGGGGGGGGGGGGGGTGGGGGGGGGGGGGGGTGGGGGGGGGGGGGGGTGGGGGGGGGGGGGGGTGGGGGGGGGGGGGGGTGGGGGGGGGGGGGGGTGGGGGGGGGGGGGGGTGGGGGGGGGGGGGGGTGGGGGGGGGGGGGGGTGGGGGGGGGGGGGGGTGGGGGGGGGGGGGGGTGGGGGGGGGGGGGGGTGGGGGGGGGGGGGGGTGGGGGGGGGGGGGGGTGGGGGGGGGGGGGGGTGGGGGGGGGGGGGGGTGGGGGGGGGGGGGGGTGGGGGGGGGGGGGGGTGGGGGGGGGGGGGGGTGGGGGGGGGGGGGGGTGGGGGGGGGGGGGGGTGGGGGGGGGGGGGGGTGGGGGGGGGGGGGGGTGGGGGGGGGGGGGGGTGGGGGGGGGGGGGGGTGGGGGGGGGGGGGGGTGGGGGGGGGGGGGGGTGGGGGGGGGGGGGGGTGGGGGGGGGGGGGGGTGGGGGGGGGGGGGGGTGGGGGGGGGGGGGGGTGGGGGGGGGGGGGGGTGGGGGGGGGGGGGGGTGGGGGGGGGGGGGGGTGGGGGGGGGGGGGGGTGGGGGGGGGGGGGGGTGGGGGGGGGGGGGGGTGGGGGGGGGGGGGGGTGGGGGGGGGGGGGGGTGGGGGGGGGGGGGGGTGGGGGGGGGGGGGGGTGGGGGGGGGGGGGGGTGGGGGGGGGGGGGGGTGGGGGGGGGGGGGGGTGGGGGGGGGGGGGGGTGGGGGGGGGGGGGGGTGGGGGGGGGGGGGGGTGGGGGGGGGGGGGGGTGGGGGGGGGGGGGGGTGGGGGGGGGGGGGGGTGGGGGGGGGGGGGGGTGGGGGGGGGGGGGGGTGGGGGGGGGGGGGGGTGGGGGGGGGGGGGGGTGGGGGGGGGGGGGGGTGGGGGGGGGGGGGGGTGGGGGGGGGGGGGGGTGGGGGGGGGGGGGGGTGGGGGGGGGGGGGGGTGGGGGGGGGGGGGGGTGGGGGGGGGGGGGGGTGGGGGGGGGGGGGGGTGGGGGGGGGGGGGGGTGGGGGGGGGGGGGGGTGGGGGGGGGGGGGGGTGGGGGGGGGGGGGGGTGGGGGGGGGGGGGGGTGGGGGGGGGGGGGGGTGGGGGGGGGGGGGGGTGGGGGGGGGGGGGGGTGGGGGGGGGGGGGGGTGGGGGGGGGGGGGGGTGGGGGGGGGGGGGGGTGGGGGGGGGGGGGGGTGGGGGGGGGGGGGGGTGGGGGGGGGGGGGGGTGGGGGGGGGGGGGGGTGGGGGGGGGGGGGGGTGGGGGGGGGGGGGGGTGGGGGGGGGGGGGGGTGGGGGGGGGGGGGGGTGGGGGGGGGGGGGGGTGGGGGGGGGGGGGGGTGGGGGGGGGGGGGGGTGGGGGGGGGGGGGGGTGGGGGGGGGGGGGGGTGGGGGGGGGGGGGGGTGGGGGGGGGGGGGGGTGGGGGGGGGGGGGGGTGGGGGGGGGGGGGGGTGGGGGGGGGGGGGGGTGGGGGGGGGGGGGGGTGGGGGGGGGGGGGGGTGGGGGGGGGGGGGGGTGGGGGGGGGGGGGGGTGGGGGGGGGGGGGGGTGGGGGGGGGGGGGGGTGGGGGGGGGGGGGGGTGGGGGGGGGGGGGGGTGGGGGGGGGGGGGGGTGGGGGGGGGGGGGGGTGGGGGGGGGGGGGGGTGGGGGGGGGGGGGGGTGGGGGGGGGGGGGGGTGGGGGGGGGGGGGGGTGGGGGGGGGGGGGGGTGGGGGGGGGGGGGGGTGGGGGGGGGGGGGGGTGGGGGGGGGGGGGGGTGGGGGGGGGGGGGGGTGGGGGGGGGGGGGGGTGGGGGGGGGGGGGGGTGGGGGGGGGGGGGGGTGGGGGGGGGGGGGGGTGGGGGGGGGGGGGGGTGGGGGGGGGGGGGGGTGGGGGGGGGGGGGGGTGGGGGGGGGGGGGGGTGGGGGGGGGGGGGGGTGGGGGGGGGGGGGGGTGGGGGGGGGGGGGGGTGGGGGGGGGGGGGGGTGGGGGGGGGGGGGGGTGGGGGGGGGGGGGGGTGGGGGGGGGGGGGGGTGGGGGGGGGGGGGGGTGGGGGGGGGGGGGGGTGGGGGGGGGGGGGGGTGGGGGGGGGGGGGGGTGGGGGGGGGGGGGGGTGGGGGGGGGGGGGGGTGGGGGGGGGGGGGGGTGGGGGGGGGGGGGGGTGGGGGGGGGGGGGGGTGGGGGGGGGGGGGGGTGGGGGGGGGGGGGGGTGGGGGGGGGGGGGGGTGGGGGGGGGGGGGGGTGGGGGGGGGGGGGGGTGGGGGGGGGGGGGGGTGGGGGGGGGGGGGGGTGGGGGGGGGGGGGGGTGGGGGGGGGGGGGGGTGGGGGGGGGGGGGGGTGGGGGGGGGGGGGGGTGGGGGGGGGGGGGGGTGGGGGGGGGGGGGGGTGGGGGGGGGGGGGGGTGGGGGGGGGGGGGGGTGGGGGGGGGGGGGGGTGGGGGGGGGGGGGGGTGGGGGGGGGGGGGGGTGGGGGGGGGGGGGGGTGGGGGGGGGGGGGGGTGGGGGGGGGGGGGGGTGGGGGGGGGGGGGGGTGGGGGGGGGGGGGGGTGGGGGGGGGGGGGGGTGGGGGGGGGGGGGGGTGGGGGGGGGGGGGGGTGGGGGGGGGGGGGGGTGGGGGGGGGGGGGGGTGGGGGGGGGGGGGGGTGGGGGGGGGGGGGGGTGGGGGGGGGGGGGGGTGGGGGGGGGGGGGGGTGGGGGGGGGGGGGGGTGGGGGGGGGGGGGGGTGGGGGGGGGGGGGGGTGGGGGGGGGGGGGGGTGGGGGGGGGGGGGGGTGGGGGGGGGGGGGGGTGGGGGGGGGGGGGGGTGGGGGGGGGGGGGGGTGGGGGGGGGGGGGGGTGGGGGGGGGGGGGGGTGGGGGGGGGGGGGGGTGGGGGGGGGGGGGGGTGGGGGGGGGGGGGGGTGGGGGGGGGGGGGGGTGGGGGGGGGGGGGGGTGGGGGGGGGGGGGGGTGGGGGGGGGGGGGGGTGGGGGGGGGGGGGGGTGGGGGGGGGGGGGGGTGGGGGGGGGGGGGGGTGGGGGGGGGGGGGGGTGGGGGGGGGGGGGGGTGGGGGGGGGGGGGGGTGGGGGGGGGGGGGGGTGGGGGGGGGGGGGGGTGGGGGGGGGGGGGGGTGGGGGGGGGGGGGGGTGGGGGGGGGGGGGGGTGGGGGGGGGGGGGGGTGGGGGGGGGGGGGGGTGGGGGGGGGGGGGGGTGGGGGGGGGGGGGGGTGGGGGGGGGGGGGGGTGGGGGGGGGGGGGGGTGGGGGGGGGGGGGGGTGGGGGGGGGGGGGGGTGGGGGGGGGGGGGGGTGGGGGGGGGGGGGGGTGGGGGGGGGGGGGGGTGGGGGGGGGGGGGGGTGGGGGGGGGGGGGGGTGGGGGGGGGGGGGGGTGGGGGGGGGGGGGGGTGGGGGGGGGGGGGGGTGGGGGGGGGGGGGGGTGGGGGGGGGGGGGGGTGGGGGGGGGGGGGGGTGGGGGGGGGGGGGGGTGGGGGGGGGGGGGGGTGGGGGGGGGGGGGGGTGGGGGGGGGGGGGGGTGGGGGGGGGGGGGGGTGGGGGGGGGGGGGGGTGGGGGGGGGGGGGGGTGGGGGGGGGGGGGGGTGGGGGGGGGGGGGGGTGGGGGGGGGGGGGGGTGGGGGGGGGGGGGGGTGGGGGGGGGGGGGGGTGGGGGGGGGGGGGGGTGGGGGGGGGGGGGGGTGGGGGGGGGGGGGGGTGGGGGGGGGGGGGGGTGGGGGGGGGGGGGGGTGGGGGGGGGGGGGGGTGGGGGGGGGGGGGGGTGGGGGGGGGGGGGGGTGGGGGGGGGGGGGGGTGGGGGGGGGGGGGGGTGGGGGGGGGGGGGGGTGGGGGGGGGGGGGGGTGGGGGGGGGGGGGGGTGGGGGGGGGGGGGGGTGGGGGGGGGGGGGGGTGGGGGGGGGGGGGGGTGGGGGGGGGGGGGGGTGGGGGGGGGGGGGGGTGGGGGGGGGGGGGGGTGGGGGGGGGGGGGGGTGGGGGGGGGGGGGGGTGGGGGGGGGGGGGGGTGGGGGGGGGGGGGGGTGGGGGGGGGGGGGGGTGGGGGGGGGGGGGGGTGGGGGGGGGGGGGGGTGGGGGGGGGGGGGGGTGGGGGGGGGGGGGGGTGGGGGGGGGGGGGGGTGGGGGGGGGGGGGGGTGGGGGGGGGGGGGGGTGGGGGGGGGGGGGGGTGGGGGGGGGGGGGGGTGGGGGGGGGGGGGGGTGGGGGGGGGGGGGGGTGGGGGGGGGGGGGGGTGGGGGGGGGGGGGGGTGGGGGGGGGGGGGGGTGGGGGGGGGGGGGGGTGGGGGGGGGGGGGGGTGGGGGGGGGGGGGGGTGGGGGGGGGGGGGGGTGGGGGGGGGGGGGGGTGGGGGGGGGGGGGGGTGGGGGGGGGGGGGGGTGGGGGGGGGGGGGGGTGGGGGGGGGGGGGGGTGGGGGGGGGGGGGGGTGGGGGGGGGGGGGGGTGGGGGGGGGGGGGGGTGGGGGGGGGGGGGGGTGGGGGGGGGGGGGGGTGGGGGGGGGGGGGGGTGGGGGGGGGGGGGGGTGGGGGGGGGGGGGGGTGGGGGGGGGGGGGGGTGGGGGGGGGGGGGGGTGGGGGGGGGGGGGGGTGGGGGGGGGGGGGGGTGGGGGGGGGGGGGGGTGGGGGGGGGGGGGGGTGGGGGGGGGGGGGGGTGGGGGGGGGGGGGGGTGGGGGGGGGGGGGGGTGGGGGGGGGGGGGGGTGGGGGGGGGGGGGGGTGGGGGGGGGGGGGGGTGGGGGGGGGGGGGGGTGGGGGGGGGGGGGGGTGGGGGGGGGGGGGGGTGGGGGGGGGGGGGGGTGGGGGGGGGGGGGGGTGGGGGGGGGGGGGGGTGGGGGGGGGGGGGGGTGGGGGGGGGGGGGGGTGGGGGGGGGGGGGGGTGGGGGGGGGGGGGGGTGGGGGGGGGGGGGGGTGGGGGGGGGGGGGGGTGGGGGGGGATGACAACCAAGTGCTCTGACTGTTTAAAGTCGGAACGCTGCTGTTTTCTTTTACAGCAGCATATGATTTATCCTCTCGATGACGCTGTCCAGTAAACTGGGCTTAAAGCAAATGACCTGCCCAGAAGTGAATGTCATGACTGAGCAAGCATTTCAACCTAGAGCTCCCCATTCTGGTCCGCTATCCTATCTTGACTTCCTCTTATTAGGCCTCTTGAGCATCCTCCCCCAAAGAAGTAGCCTTTAATTTAGTATGCTTGAAAGTGGCAACTTCCAGAGAACAAACTCATTGGCTTTCATTAAATCCACTGTTGACCTTTACTGTAGAAAAGATTCTGCTAAGTGCACTCTTGATTCAAGCTTGCCAAAAAATCACCAGGCTTTAACATCACCAGTTCTTGGGAATCTTGTGGTCACTGAAAGACTTCCTAGTGGTGAACTCAACGCACCTCTCCGAGTTTTATTACCTTATTCGCCACAGTCCAGCCTTTCAGAATACTTGCTTACCTTGTCTTCCCAGGTGCAGTTCATGCCATGTTGCGCCACTTAAGGTGAAGAGGTGAAGTAAAAGGTGTGGGGGTAAAATGCCAACTCCTTGCTTCTCGTAGCGACAGCCAGTTCAACGAGGGCATTTTGGGTCTGATTGATGTGTTGGTGCCTGCTTGGTTTGGCACAATCCGGAATGCCATTTGCTGTAAGAGGGTTGGGGAAAAGTTACTTGTCACACAAAATTAACAAAATTTAGAAAAACCAAACACTCTTAGTCCCTTTCCACACAAGCCCCTGAAAACATTTTGCAAATGTTTTCAAATCACCACCACCACCACCACCATCATTTGTCTGCAGTTTTCCCATCAAAAACACTTCCTCGCCACTGTTTTGTGGCCATTTCAGTTTTTAAAAACTTCTTAGTTTTTTAGGTATGAAGCCTGAATGCTGCCACTCTCTAGGGGGCATGTATGTAGCTTCATACACATGACCCCCCTTCCCAAATTTTTTTTAAAAACCTGACAGACAGTGGTGGGATCCAAAAATTTTAGTAACAGGTTCCCATGGTGGTGGGATTCAAACTGTGGCGTAACGCCAATGGGGCTGGGTGGGGCACAACGGGATGTGGCTGGGTATTCTGGGGGCAGGGCATTCCTGGGCGGGGCTGTGGCAAGGACGCAGCCGCTGCGTCGGTCCTTGGGCGGGAAACGAATGCACGCAGGCGCAGGCTGCCACACACGCCGGTGCACCTCCTGCTAGACTGCTTCCAGTTCTGCACGCTACTGCTGAGAGGAGGGGCGTAACTAAGGCAAAAATCACGTGGCAAAATCACCAATTAGTAACCCCCTCTTGGCACACACAAATAATTAGTAACCTACTCTCGGGAACCTGTGAGAACCTGCTGGATCCCACCTCTGCTGACAGAGATGCAGCATGTGATGACTGGCGCAAGCACAGAAAATGGTACCAAGAGTGAAGTCTGGGGACTGTAGAGAGGCGTGGGAAACATTTCAGAGAGACTGCAACGCGAGTGAAAACATTTTCAAAAACAGAATTGCTAAGGAACAGCATGCAAATAAAACGATTTCAGTCAGGGAATAAAACATTTGGGGCTAAAAACTGTGCAGAATTCTACGAAGGAAATGTTTTATTTCCTGCCTGAAAACATTTTATCTATGTTGTGCAGAAAGGGCCTCAATTTAGTCTCTCTTATTAATTCAGTCTCTGTTGCCAAAAGGATAACAAACTATGGTCCGTTCATCAGATCACAAACAAGTCGACCTTAAACAAGGCATCTCGGGAAGGAATTCTGCATAGCTTTTTTCCTAAGATGTCGTCAGGACGCCTTAGCTCAAGCTGTCTTTTTTGTGTGGAGAACCCTTTAAAGTGCATCTTTTTTCCCGATGCCCCCCTCATTTTATTTTCACAACAACCCTGTAAGGTAGGGGGGAGTGACTAACCAAAGGGTAGCCAGCAAGCTCCCATGGCAGAGTGGGGATTCAAATTGGATCTCCCAGAGGCATGTGACATCTACATATTTGTGGGGGGAAGGACTTTGGCCTCCCTGCCCCTATTTGTATGCCTTCTGGAGGCATCTTGTTGGCCACCGCATGAGACAGGATGCTTAACTAGATGGGAACTTCGGTCTGAGCCATCAAGTTTCTTTTCATGTGGTTTTCCGGATTCCAACCTTGCTTTTCAGTCCAAGCTTTGATACTGTGACCCACCCTGCTTGCAGAATGCAGCCAGAGAGCAGACAGGATTTGATGCTAAGCTTTTTTGTTTCCCCACTATGGCTTAATTCTCAACAGCTCACTCCTATGCAGAGTTAGGCATGTCTAACCCCCGCTGAAACCAACAGGCTCAGCCACACATAACTCAGCACAAGAGCAGGCTGCTTTAAGAAGCTGCAAGTATTTTTTTTTTCCAGCATTTCCTGGTTGAGTGTCCCTAGCTCATGCAAAATCACTGTAGTTTGTTCAAGTCCTGTCAAACAAGAAGAGCTATGACTTCCAGGGATATGCTGGCAGGGCCCTTTCCCATGGCAGAAGGGGAAAAATAAGCCTCCATTCTTTTAACCTCAAACAAAAGACTGTTTGTATCGAATTTCATTTTCGGATTTCCTTATTTTAATCCACCAAATCTTGTAACTGTTAAGCTCAGTAATAGATATCCTTGGCTGTCTATGGAATGGAAGGACGGGGAAAGGGGATGCATGTTTAGTCAAATGTTTAAAAACTAAAACAAGAAAAAAGAATTCCTGGTTGACCAAATTCTATAACTCCCCCCCCCCCTTGCATTTTTACTTTGCAATGAAGCCAAAGAGAAGATCGGCCTCTTGGTTGGGGGAGGGGGGCACTGCCCCATGCTTTTAAACAGCTCTGTGACTAGTACAAATTCAACATATTTAGCCCTTTTAAAAATGATGACACAGGGCTGAGATGGTTGGATTTCGTCCCACCATACGTCGTTAAAGGCATAAGACAGAGCCCCACTAGAAGAAGAAAAAAAATGTAGCCTTAGCCATGAATCTAACAAAAAAGCAGAATATAGTGCTTGAAGCACTTTGCATAACTTAGCGCACTTCCGCACATGCAGAATAATGCACTTTCAATCCACTTTCAATGCACTTTGCAGCTGGATTTTACTGCGCGAAACAGCAAAATCCACTTGCGAATGGTGATTGAAAGTGCATTATTCTGCATGTGTGAAAGTGCCCTTACGGTGTTTCAAGAATCCCTACAACAGTCTTGTGAGGTAGATCAGTATTCTCTTCAATATTGCCGGTAATGACTTAGTAGCTTGCCTAAGGCCGCACCAAAAAAAGAAAAGAAAAGAAATGACATGAGACATGGGAGATCTATGCTAAGGAGCTCCTGTAGTTTTGTTTAAAATTAAAAACAGACACAGTTGGGAAGGGAGGGGGCGCAAATTGGATTGGGTCCAAAGTGCTGAAAGAGAGATCCGCCCTTTCCTCCTGATTTTCCTGATTTAAACTCCCAGATAGCTGCATATTTTCCCCTGTGGGGCAAATAACAGTATGCGTGGGGGTTAGGTTTTGCATTCTTCAAAAAATCAGTATGAATGATTTTTTAAGTTAAAAACAATGCATGTGTATCTGTATGTGTGGCGAGTTAGGTTGCAACTATGGATCCGGTGTAGGGGAGATTAATCATAAACCCCCACCCCCACCCCCGGGTTTCCTCACAGTGCCATAGCCTCTCTGCCTAATTCCCCCCATACAAATAAACCTTATTGCTCGAAACTCAAGGTGAAAAATGGGGGACATTGTGATTGCAGACAAGGTGTGGGAAATCCAGCTGTACCCTGAGGTAATTTTTGAGCCTGAGGGTTCCTGGTCTGCCCCATTATCTCACACACACAATTTCTTTTCCAGTTTATCAGACAGTATTTTGTGAGGCAAAGAAGGGCAACCCACTCAGATGCTAAAACGAGCAAATGGCTGCATTAAAACACACACCAGATGCCTGCACAAATTCAGCAGAGAGCTGAGCTGACGCGAGGTCACTGAGGGAAATAAACACAATGGGCAGCCAGACTGTCATCTCTTTCCAAGGCGACTCTCCCTCTCTCTGCCTTACAGTTGTCAGAATTGCCTTGGGCTTGCCTAAGGGCGGCCTTGAGATACTGAGAGGCTTTCTGACAAATGAGTCCTGATTCCCTCAGCGGTGTGCTTCTTCGGCGTCGTTGTTGTCAGACCTTCCAAATGTCCAAGATCGGCCTAAAATGTCCTCTCGTCCTGTGGTGTGTTTACATCTCATCCGCAGCAGCGGTTGAACTCTGCTGACACGGTTAAAGTGCGGAAATCGCAACATAGCTGCTTGGTTAAATGGCTTTCAAAAGGGTCTGTGACCTGGTGCGAGGGGCAGTGGTTTCTGGACGGAATGCGCGCCTCGGAAGGGGGAAAAGAGCGGGAAAACGGACATTCTTCAGGCCTTGCAATAGCCGGAAGAGAAATGACCAAACCTCACCCATGGAGGTCATAATGAGAATATGTACGTCACATGGAAAATCAAAACAGCAGCTGGTCTGCCCCTATAGCTTACGTATGGTGCATTTATTCACATACAAACACACTGTGCACACCCTGTGAGGATAAATGGGCAACAGTTGTCTACGCAGGCAAAATGGCTAATGATGATGGCATTTCAGCAGCCATTATCCCACTCAGAGAGTCCCATCATTTTCCTGATACTAAACAACAACTTCTTGTGTTTAATAAAGTTTACTTATCTGTTTGCTTGTTTATTTCATTTATATCTGCCTTTCTCCCAATGAGGAGGACCGAAAGTGGTTTACATCTGTCAACCCTGTCAATAATTTTGTTTTTAAAATCTCTTTTACCTCCTACCATTGTAACTAAAGGTACTCAAAATTTTGGGCAAGGCCTTAGACCAGTGGTGGCGAACCTTTGGCACTCCAGATGTTATGGACTACAATTCCCATCAGCCCCTGCCAGGTGACCATGCTGGCAGGGGCTGATGGTAATTGTAGTCCATAACATCTGGAGTGCCAAAGGTTCGCCACCATGGCCTTAGACCATAGGTGTCAAACTCGCAGACTACAGTTCCCATCATCCCCTGCCAACATCATGCCAACATCATGCCAACATCATAACATCTGGAGGGCCGCGAGTTTGACACCTGTGCCTTAGACTAATGCAAGATTAAATTATGTGGGGACTATGACTATTTTTTGCAGAGTTTCTAGTGTGTTCTTCGTAACACCTCAGAATTACTTAGTTATTACACTCAGGTTAGCCAAATAGTCAATATATATCCACACTTTAAAAACATACTAGTTTTGAACCATGGCTTCTCCCAAAAAACGGTGCCATTTGCAGTCTGGTGACGGAATTGCATAAGGCTGATGTTTTAAGGCCTTGGAAACAGCCTGAAGAGAAACAATAAAAATGAACTAATGGAGATTGTAATGAGAATGTATGTATGGTTTGGAAAATTAGGATAGCGGAATGCTTTCCCCAAATTTTAGCTCCTTGTCCAGCCCAATTCTGCAAATTCTATTTTAAAACCCCCTGACAGAAACACAAGTCCCTATGAGACAGAATAACTTTAACACAGAGATGTCTTCAGTGCACAAACTAAAGACAGACGTACCCCTTAACAATTGGTCTGAAAACCCCAATGAGGAGCTAGAATTATACAGTGGAGATCAGCGCAGTCTTGAACAAATATGAGCCACGGCTGTGATGCCACTGATCGTGTTACAAAAATGTACATTAGACATCTGAGTTACTTTCATAACTGCACTATGCATCGGAATCATGTGGCGTAGGAGGTTAAGAGCTCGTGTATCTAATCTGGAGGAACCGAGTTTGATTCCCAGCTCTGCCGCCTGAGCTGTGGAGGCTTATCTGGGGAATTCAGATTAGCCTGTGCACTCCCACACACGCCAGCTGGGTGACCTTGGGCTAGTCACAGCTTCTCGGAGCTCTCTCAGCCCCACCTACCTCACAGGGTGTTTGTTGTGAGGGGGGAAGGGCAAGGAGATTGTCAGCCCCTTTGAGTCTCCTGCAGGAGAGAAAGGGGGAATATAAATCCAAACTCTTCTTCTTCTTCTTCTTCATTTATTGCGGGGAGGGGAAGCAATTGCATTTTCCTAGGCAATAACGTTGTGATTTTTGTGCTAGATCCAGCAACAGGTTCACAAGAGAAGCAAAACCTTAAAATGAGATGTGCGGACAGTTCACCAGTGCGCATTTATTGTGCAATAAACTGATGGTGCAGGAAGGCTGGTTCCTGAGAGTCCAGGAGAGCCATTTCAAGCCATCCTGCAGTCTTGGAGGAAAGTCATTTCCCTTCCTAGTTTATAGTCTGCGCTGCTGCTTTGATTGCTGAGAAGGGATGTTGGAAACTGCCCCAGTAATTAGCTAATGAGAGAAAGACGGAGAGGAGTAACTTTGAAGCACCGGAGCACGACAAAGGTCAGGATGTTGACTGTATATTGGCGTCACTTCCAGTCTTTCAGGTTCAACCTTCTAACCTTTCCTTTTCTTTCTCGGCCCACAATTCATTCTGCAGAAATGCTGGACATTGTGCTATCACACTGTAATCCTGTTCTAAAAAAACATAATCCATTTGGCACATGGTGGCTGTACTGAAAATATCACTGACATTCCTAAGGGGCAGTATCTCCAGCTGCCTTCCACTCCCCCCACCCCCTTTTTTAACCTTGCCTCTGCATCTGATCATCCCCCCACACACATACACACACATTCACATGTCAGCAGTCAGATTATACCAATTGCTTTCAGATGCAAGCGGTTGCAATAAACCCTGGCAGAGGAAATTTGCCCCGAGGCACAAAAGGCAAAATTCAATCCCGTGCAAATCTGATTATCCTTTACTGCCACAAACACCTACCCACTCTACTCGTGGGAAACTCGGAAAGGAAAAAAAAGGCATGGGAATAAGTTAATGAAGGCTAGGCATTTAGTTTTGGGAAATGGTTTGTTTGCATTGTCGGAGATTGCTGTGAAATCATGGAATCTCTGTGAAAAATCTCCGCATGTGAAGTTCCCAGCTTTTGATTTCAAAAAGTTCTGGCAACCTGAACAGAGTGCCTGCAAGCATGGGCAAAGTTCCTAGTCCCTGAAGGAGACTGCAATAAAGTCCCTGCAATAAAGAACCTAAGAACACGCTGCCTCTGAACATGCCCAGAGAAACAATATGTACTTTATTTAATAGGTTTATAACTTGCAACTCTGAATTTTATATATTGCAGGGCGATGAAAGGGATTCTTCTGGGATGGAGGCCATTGTTATAACTCTGGCCCCTTCCGCACACGCAAAATAATGCGTTTTCAAACCACTTTCACAACTGTTTGCAAGTGGATTTTGCTATTCCGCACAGCTTTAAAGAGCACTGAAAGCAGTTTGAAAGTGCATTATTCTGCATGTGCGGAATGAGCCTCTGATTGGAGCCCAACTTTTGTTGGTAAGCCTTGTTTGTATCCCTTACTTGGTGGGGAAATGGCTATGGGGCAGAGGGGGTTTGTAGTAGGGGTGTGATGCCACTCATTTTAAGAGCACCAGCCATCACAAGGGGCATGTGCTGTACTGATGTTTATCCAGCACAGATCTGGCATTCTTCAAAACATGCCTGTGGCTGCATTGTTAGGACCAATGCACTGTTGGAGGTGAAAGGGTAAATCCCTTTCCTCCAAGGTTTTCAAAAACATGATAAAACCTGGACAAGCAGGTGACCTGTGTGTTGGGTATGTAGGCATGGCTGTGCATATGTTGCCCTTCTGTAACGCCATACAGAAAGGACAGCGTATAGCCCAGAATTTAGTTCTGTGAGAAACTCGGCGGTCAGGAGCAAAACAAAAACAAAAAACACTTCCAAAGCTCCAAACCAAACAAACAACTCTTCCAAAGCTCCAAACAAACAACACTTCCAAAGCTCGTGGCCTCAAAGATGCTTATTATGTTTCAAACCAAGAAAAATTATGCTAATATGAAAAATTGGTATAATGTATGCACAGTTTAAAAAGTTGGTTCATTCTCAAGGTTGAATATGTTCATTCATTCATTCATTCATTCATTCATTCATTCATTCATTCATTCAAAGAGCTGATTATTTCACTACAGCATCATGGAATGGCCCATTTTGATTCCCTTCATCAGTGGCATAGGAGGCGTAGGAGGCGTAGCAGTGGCGTAGGAGGTTAAGAGCTCGTGTATCTAATCTGAAGGAACCGGGTTTGATTCCCTGCTCTGCCACCTGAGCTGTGGAGGCTTATCTGGGGAATTCAGATTAGCCTGTACACTCCCACACATGCCAGCTGGGTGACCTTGGGCTAGTCACAGCTTCTCGGAGCTCTCTCAGCCCCACCTACCTCACAGGGTGTTTGTTGAGAGGGGGGAAGGGCAAGGAGATTGTAAGCCCCTTTGAGTCTCCTGCAGGAGAGAAAGGGGGGATATAAATCCAAACTCCTCCTCCTCCTCTTCTTCTTCTTCTCCTTCTTCTTCTTCTCCTCCTCCTCCTCCTCCTCCTCCTATACGGCTTATCCTGTGATTTATTCTTTACCAACTTTGAAATGGAATGGAGCACCTATTATTTCATCCCTTTAGAGCTGCCAAGAATTGAACATTGGCCCTTCTGCATGCAAAATGGATGCTCTACCACTGAGCCACCGCTCCTCACTATCAAGTCTGTGAATGTATGAAGTTGCCTTTACTGAGTCATATTGCTCCATATGGTTTTCCTGTGATTGGCAACAGCTCCTCAGAGTCCCAGGCAGATAACAGTTATTTCTCAGCAGCAAAGATGCAAAGCAGATGTCCTACCTTGAATTTATAGTCTTTACTTAAACTACGGCTTCTTATGAGTACACCGGGTTTACTCGGACTGGTGGTCTGAAGTTTCATGTAGAAAAAGATCTTTCCAAATGTTGGCTACCTGAGGTCTTTCAATAGGAGATGCAACCAATTGACCGTGGAACTTTCCACATTGGCCATTCCCGCACAAGCCCTTGAAAATATTTTGCAAACGTTTGCAAAACACCTTGTTTGTCCGCACTCACCTACTCGAATCAATTGCTGGCTGCCATTTTGTGATTGTTCAGTTTCTTTTTTAAAACTGCGTGAATCCAATGCTATAAAGCTTCAGAGCCTCATGGTGCAATTCTCCAGGGGTCATTCGTAGCTTTGAAGACACAACCCCCCCCCCCCCCCCGCATTTTAAAACTGAAGAAAATAAAGCGCTAGACAGTCAGCCCAAGCTCAGAAAATGGTGCCAATGAGGGAGTCTGGGAACCGTGGGAAATGTCTTAAAGTGATCGCACAGTATCTGAAAACGTTTTCAAAACATTTTCACAAAAGAATCGTGAGGGGAAAACGTGCAAATGAAACATTTTCAGGCTGTAAATAAAACATTTTGGGCTAAAAGCCATGCAGAACTCCATGGAAAAAACATTTTATTTCCTGCCTGAAAATGTTTTATTTGTGTTCTGTAGAAAAGGCCATTGTTCTACTGAGTCTCGGGTCTTTCAGTGTTGTTACATAGGGCTTTTGGAAATCCAGATATTGTATTTTCTGTCCACCTGCAGCAGACACTTTCCTGCACATGAGGTGTACAAACACAGCAGTTTCTCAATACCCGTAAGAATGGCGTAGGCACACCCTTATCATTGTGGTTATTTGCCTCATATTTTAAGCCTCCAACCAAGTAGAACGCAAACATGAATAGCTGGAGGGTTTGTGTTTTTGTTTGTTCTTTCCCCCCTTTTATTTTCCTTTCAATATTGCTTGCCACGCCACTCCACCATCCTCTTACAACAGTCAACAGTTGACGATGGGTTTTCTGCTCTTCTTCTTCTTCTTTTCTTGTTTCAAATAAGGAGGCATGGAAAAAGTTTACTTGGCTGTGGGATGAATAGATTGCAATAAAAAATGAAAAGGACAATGCCCATCCCTTGTGTGGAGGTACGAGTTTAGCTATTGAAATTCCACGGCTTAGGTCAGATTGAGACCATATGTCACCATTCCTCAGCATAGTGGCGCGCTGTCTCCCTGGAGCCCAAATCAGCTGGGCCTTTTGTCTCCGTGGCCGGGCGATTTCCCCCCCACATATATTCATAGCCGACACGAAGGCCTTGCCCGAAGACAGAAACAAATTGATACATACAAGCGCCCACCCCCATTGGGTTCGCATGACACATTTTAAGCAGACAATAAAAGGGCATTTCAGACTGTTTAAAATCTTGAGAAAGGATCAGTTGCTAGGGCAGTCAGCTGGCATGCCTCTGTTGCGGCCCATTAAACTCCAATTGCACCTTATTCATTAGGACTGACTCTCAGGAGGTACGGCAGAAGAAGAAGAAGGAGAAGAAGGAGAAGAAGAGCTTAAAGATGGAGTGTAGGGAGAGGGGAAAAGGAACCCACAGAATGGCTACGGACAATAACCAGTTTGTACATCAATTCAGGTGTTGTTTAATTGGTTCTGTTTGGAGGCCCCTTTTGTTTAACGTGTAAGCCTCCACAAAGCCCCACCGACTTATAATTTTGAGCACAATGTCGAGATGGTTCCTTCGAGTCCTCCAGCATCCCGTCATTGCTAAAAACGGGAGGAGCGGAAGTCAGGCATAAATCAAAGTCAGGGAGGAGATATTTCACTCTGGAACTTGCTGATGGAAAGGCTTGTAATTTCGGAGACGCCTCTTGGCCGGGAGTTCTGTGGGGGTGGGAAGCACGCCGCTCTTTTTAGGCGTGTTAAGACCGCAGCGCACTAAGCGCGGGGCGCTGCGGAGAAGCATCTCTTCATATTCACGTTAAGCCAACATCCAGAGACAGGTCTGATAACGTGCCCTGCAGCTTTTCATAAGACACAGAGAGCGTGAACTTCGAACGAAGGTGGGAGGTGCACATGTTTTACTATTCAACCGTATTTTAAAAACATATTTTTAAAAAATGCTTCTCGCTGCCAATCAATGAGCATTTTAAGATTCCCAGGGGCCTGCAGGCTCATGTTTCTGAGAGCCACTGAAAAGGTTCTCTAGGGAGACCAAGCAGTGGAACTAGAAGCATATTCCAGCTTCTCAGGATGGCTGGTCCTCTGAAGGCAGGACTCGCCCCAGGCACTGAGTTGCCGGAAGTGGGGAATACAAACAGCATCCCACGCTTAATAACATGTTCTCTGCTGAGAAATGTCTCTGGCCTTCACTGAATTCTTTTAGCTCCCATCAAAATTGCTGAGGGTCGCAGGAGGAACCCTGTCAGATTCGCTTCACATGTTGCTTTAGGTGGAATCCACTGTCACACGTGGAAATGAGCCAGAGGTGGGATCCAGCAGGTTCTCACAGGTTCCCGAGAGTAGGTTACTAATTATTTGTGTGTGCTGAGAGGGGGTTACTAATTGGTGATTTTGCCACCTTCGTTACGCCCCTCCTCTCAGCAGTAGCACGCAGAACTTGAAGCAGTCTAGCAGGAGGGGCACCGGCGTGCGTGGCAGCCTGCGCAAGTGCCTGCATCTATTTCTCCCGCCCAAGGACTCATGCGAGCCAAGCTGGGCGTGCCCCTGCTACAGCCCTCAGCCCAGTAGGAATGCCCCGCCCCCGGAATGCCCAGCCACGCCCCTGTCGTGCCACGCCCAGCCCCATTGGCGCTACGCCACGGTTTGAATCCCACCACTATGGGAACCTGTTACTAAAATTTTTGGATCCCACCACTGAAATGAGCCAGGATCAGCTAAACTTTGTGGCACATCTTAACAGGAACTTTCTCATCAATGTTCCTCAGTTGTTGTTTTTTTTATCTGAGGTGAAACCTTCCGAAGTAGCTCCTGTTGAATTCCTGCCTGTCACGTAACTGTTTAATGCGCGGAAGAAAACGGAAGGGAAGCTAACTGAGCGTCTCCCCAGCGCCATTTTTTTTTAAAAAATCCAAGATTTATTTGTTTGTTTTCTTCATTCAATCTGATTTTATAGCAATGAAAGTACACAAGAAAAATCACACACAAGGAAGTGCGATGAATTAAAGGGAGAGGACAACCCATTATCTCAAACGCTTCTTGAAACACCCTATAGTTTTGAGAGTAGTTTGCCTTGAGTAGTAGGGAGGGAAGGCTCTGTGAGAAAATAAACCTGCCCCCCACCCCCTTCGCAGAACGATTTTCACAGCGCTCGGTCCTGCCCTGTGACTGGGTAATTGTTAGGGGTAGCCTAGCATAACCTCAGCCATTTTGGTTCAGTAAACCCATCAAATTAGGACGGAATAAGATGTCCATCTACGTGGTGAATGACAGGGCCCCAAAGAAAATCAAGATTCCCACCAGTTCTTTAAGTCCCAATTATTCCCAGATTATCTTTTGAAATCTGAAGATCTCAGCTGAATAAACCAGTTGGATGAATTACTGACAGCCGGGTGAATCTCTAAGGAGAGCCGAGAGGGAGCCGAGCCCGGTGGGTTAAAGATGTCAGACCCCTCCGGTGACCTTTGGGAGCAAGGGATGCTATGTTATTAAACAGCCCACAGTTTGCTGTCTCCATCGGCACGCCAGCCAGGCAACAAGAGAGGGCAAGAGCCTCCCAAAGTTAAAGAATAACTATTTGGAGGGGTTGGGAGACCCCTGGGCTTCATCTCAGCTTTGGGGCCTTCAGACTAAGCGTGGGGTAAACAACGTCAGAAAGGAGAGGAGGCAAAAGTCACCGCCGTGGTTACCGAAAGGATTTGGTTCTCTAGCAACAGATGCCCCTCCTTTCTCTCTCTCTTCCCCCTTCGCTTTCACCTCGGACCTTCTCAAATAGCTTTTCTCATTTTCTAACCCTATAAGCAGTCTTAAAATATAAGGCAGGCAGGCCTTGAGCAGTCTCTCCAGTGGCTTCAATTCCTTCCGGACGTGGCTGGCAGGAAAGGTCTTGACTAAACGGAGGATTGGATGAGTAGGACTTGCCCCAGATGCTCATTTCAGCGAATGGGACCATTATGAAGCCTGCACCATTCATGACCGACCAAGCAGCCGTATATTTAGGGTTGCCAACTCTGGACTGGAAAATTCCTGGAAAAATGGGGGTAGAACATGAGAAGGGGGGGTGTTTGGAGAGGGCGATGGGGGTTCAGCAGGGGTGGCAGGACACAGAGCTCACTCCTGAAGCTGCCATTTCCTCCAGAGGAATTGATCTCTAGTCTGGAGATCAGCTGTAATTCTGGGAGTACTCCAGCCCACACCTGGAGGTTGGCAACAGTACATATCTTGGGGCCTGCCAAATCCTTAATAGTCCCCTCCCCTTCTATTTTTGCATGCAGGTAATGAGGTTCCTGATCCTTCCGTGGTGGCACACCTATGGCACTCCGGATGTTCATGGACTACAATTCCCATCAGCCCCTGCCAGAATGGCCAATTGGCCATGTTGGCAGGGGCTGATGTGAATTGTAGTCCATTAACATCTGGAGTGCCATAGGTTCGCCACCACTGCCTAGGTGAAGGTTGGAGTTTTCCTGGAATTACAAACTACACAGATCAGCTCTCCTGTAGGAAATAGCAGATTTCTGAAAGTGGAGTCTATGGTATTATATCCCTTTTGAGCTCCGTTCTCTCCCCAGACTCTTCCCTCCCCAAACCTCCAGGAATTTCCCATGCCAAAGTTGGCTAGCCTAGGTAGGTGAGCTGGGTTCAGTTGGTGAGTCAAAAGTTGTGCAGCAGGTCTGTACCATATTATCTATTTTTCCCCATGTATGAATGCTGGGGAGTGTGTTTCTGAGCATACACAGAGTTGTGCTCTGAGTAAATACAGCCTGCTCCAACATGCAAACAAAACAAAATGGCACCCTTGCAATATTCTAGTCCTGGAATTTCTCATTTTGCACTTTTAATACGAGCTGTTAAGTGCAACCCTCCTAATTTGCAGTAAAGTGAATTGCTGCCGCCATCTTTTTTAATTTGAACCTGCAACCAGGGCACTATTGTCCTTCCTCGGTATCAGCTCCTGGAATTTCAACTTGCTTCTTTTTTCTCGGTCCCTCTTTAGCACACAGTTGATAACAATGACAGAGGTATCTACCCTGTAAAAGCAAAACTTATATCCTGCTACAGTTTAAATGGTAAGCCAGGCTCATGCTACACTAGGAAACCAGAATAAGTCATATTTGTCACCCCACTTTCTGAAACAAATAGCAGTTTATTCATCCAAAACGTTATTGCTTTGTTGCCGCAACGGGACGATTTCCATACGAATGCTGAAACCGTGAGGACGTCGGAGGCGGCAGGGAAGAGAGTTAAATAATAAAGGCAGCGAAAAAAAAATTTCCCCTCAACACTCCCAAAATGAAACTATTGATTTCATTGTGAGCTTAGGACAAGAGCGGGGCAAAATCAAAGCCTTCCGCGGTCATTTTTCTATCAAAAAGTGATGTCGGGTGAATAACTTATTTACATGCTAATGCGCAATGCTGAAGTGACCCAGGATGAGAGGAGAAAAAACATACAGGCCTTTTATCCACAATCAATAATTGCCAGAGATCCCAGGAGCCACCCCAGGAGGAAGACGTTAACGAGGTGCTCCCTTGCATGGGGAGATGGAGAACGAGCTTTTAATTGGCAAAAGATTATATTTATCAAACTGACAGCAACGAGGTGGGGGGGGGGGTTGCACCGCAGCCCCGTTGATTCGCTGCTAAATTGGGGGTGGGGGTGGGTAAAAGCTTAAAGGTTGAGAGAACAGGGAGTGGGCGCAAGAGGATGGAGGATAGAGGGACTCTTCCCATAATCTCACATTGTTCTGAATTATTCATTAGAGTCCTTAAAGGGGGTGGATAAATCAAGAATGAAACAAAGCCCTAAAGATGCCATTCTGCTATCATCTATAGGCCCACTCAAACCTAAGCCAAAGGAAGATGGAGGGGCCGGGGGGCAGAAAAAGAATAACAGCCTTTGGGGTGTCATTTAGCAAGCTGGAGTGGCGAAGTTATTTAGGAGCAATTAAGAGATGTAGCTGGATCTTTTTGGCCACCTTGGTCCATTTGAAAGGTCAGCCGCTGGGTAAATCACAGCCATTCAAACACCAAGTCATTTTTCGCTGGTGGGATTGCTAGTCCAAATTGGAGAATTTGGAGGGTGAAGCCTGAGGAGGAGGGTCCTTGAGAGCCAGTGTGGTGTAGTGGTTTAAGAGCAGGTGGATTCTAATCTGGAGAACCGGGTTTGATTCCTCACTCCTTCACCTGAGTGGTGGAGGCTTATCTGGTGAACCAGATGTGCTTCCACACGCCTGCATTCCTGCTGGGTGTAGTGGTTGAGAGCAGGTGGATTCTAATCTGGAGAACCGGGTTTGATTCCCTACTCCTTCACCTGACTGGAGTAGTTGATTCCCTACTCCTTCACCTGACTGGTGGAGGCTTATCTGGTGAACCAGATGTGCTTCCACACTCCTGCATTCCTGTTGGGTGTAGTGGTTGAGAGCAGGTGGATTCTAATCTGGAGAACCAGGTTTGATTCCCCACTCTTCCACCTGAGTGGCGGAGGCTAATCTGGTGAACCAGATGCGCTTCCACACTCCTACATTCCTGCTAGGTGACCTTGGGCTAGTCACAGTTCTCTCTGACCTCTCTCAGCCCCACCTGCCTCGCAAGGTGCCTGTTGTGGGGAGAGGAAGGGAAAGGAGCTTGTCAGCCACCTTGAGTCTCCTTACAGGAGAGAAAGGTGGGGTATGAATCCAAACTCTTCTTCTTCGTGCTCCCTTCTCAGTGGGGTATAATGCCATAGAGTCCACTGTCCAAAATGGCCATTTTCTTCAGGTGAACTGATCTCTGTCATCTAGAGATCAGTTGTAATCTTCAGCCAAGAGATCTCCCTGTTTGCTAGATATGTTTTCTACATGCCCATACTGAACTTGCACTAGACATGGCCCATTTCTGCACATAAGCATTTAAAAAGTTTGCCAAACATTTTGCAAACGTTTTGAAAAGAATAAGGGGGTGTTTCCTCTGCATAGTTCGTAAAAATAGCATGGTTCAGGTGAAAACGGTTCTTTAAAAACCCCTCAGAGACACACATACGTGGGTTCGATGCTACGAAGACTTGGTATCTGAAGCTTTGCCAATTCTGACATCAAATCTGCATGGCACTGAGTTCACAATACACAAAAAAATTAAAAAAGGAACAATGGCATGTTCGTGTAATCGGCAGGCAATAATGAATTTATTAATGTACAGCAATGACCAAAATGGCGGCCAGATGCGATGCCGGATGAAAAAACGTCCATAGGAAACTTCAGAAAATGTTGGCCAGCCAGAGAAGCAGCAGGAAATGGCGGACAGCCAAAGAAACTAAAGTAGCAGAGTTAAAGGGGGTGTGTGAAGCTTTAAATTTGGGCAGGATAAATAAAATGTTTCCTGTTTCTCCACACAGGCATGGAGGAAATTTTAAAAACGTTTTAGGAAAAAAAAGATGGCTAGTTTAGAGGCTAAAAGAAAACGTTTTGAGGCTGAAATAAAACATTTGCAAAACAATTTGGGGGGGGGGAACGTTTTGGAGGAAACGCTTATTTCCTTCCTCGAAAAAGTTTTATTTTGGCTGTGCCGAAAGGGCCACGAACTCCAATCCCCCATCCAGTCATGGGCCACTCACTGACTCACAGCCTGGACTACCACGGAGAACTGGTTACGGTGGTGGAGAACCTTTGGCACTCCAGATGTTATGGACTACAATTCCCATCAGCCATGCTGGCAGGGGCTGATGGGAATTGTAGTCCATAACATCTGGAGTGCCAAAGGTTCGCCACCACGGGGTTAGAAGATAGAAAACCCTTGGCTGTAGTGTTCTTTTGAGGAATGAGATGAATAAAATATGCCCCCTTGTTCTAAAAGCATTAACACCACACTGAACGCACATTTATTTCTTGTACATTTATCTGCATAGTCTCAGGACTAGAAAAGAAACTCTGCATGTAGTTGCCATACTTTAGGAAGGTAGGGCCCTCCATGAAGGGAACGGGGCCTCATTAGTTATGGCACCCTGCTGTGGTCCGAGCAGCGAAGCTTGCTCACCTCCTTGGCTATCTGCCTTTAGCCAGCGGGCATATAGCACACCTGTGTCACAAGTTATGTAAGCTTTCCCATACTTTCAAACCCCTGGTGATGATGCCGGGGGAACCCTGTTTGAGTAACAGTGGGAGAACAGAAATGTGCGGCCGAGTGAGAAAGTACGCGCCCTTACCCAAAACCCCTCTCTCAAACGACTTTCAACTCTTAAAAAAAAAAAAGCGATTGTCTGCCTTCAACCTCGAGGTCTCTCTCTTCCCCCCCTGCCCCTTTCTATCCTCATTTCCCCCCTGTCTGAACCAAGAAAAGAAAAGAGGAATAATCTGATGAAATATTTAAGGTTTCGGTGGGCAAGAGAACCGCGCAGGGGCATTGTTCCGCGCCTTCCCTTTGTGAGAAGGGTGGGAGATGAGGTTGTAAGCAGGTTGCCCGGGGTTGCTCCATATTGATGGGAACGGAGGTGGCATTGGCTACAGCTGTGGTTATCTCGGCTCCCAGCTGAGCCACCAGCCTGGAAGCTTTTGTCCGGCTTTGTGAAGAGGACACAGAGGGGCCAAATTTACACAAACTTGATTGCAATTGCTACTAGACTTCTCGGCTTTGTCTCCGGCCTTCCCTAAAGGAAAAAGAGAGGAGGGAGAGAGCAAAGACTCGAGATGGGGCTGGGGGCAAAAGGGGGTGACAATAATGATGGATTCCATCACCGCTGGACCACATAATAAACTCAAATGCAACAGAAACCCCCCTCCCCCCCCCTCCTTGCTTGGTAAAGAAAAAAAAATCTCCTACTGTTTGCCTCCTTGGAACCTGCTCTCTTCCCCTCCTGCCACCCCAACTGCAGTCTGATTTATAGACGCTCCCTTGGAGTGAGCATATGTGGTTCAGGCTGTTTAGTATTGGATGACATTTTGCTTAAGCAACTGTGAAAGGGCACATTTTCCTTTAAACTGAGCTGTTGAAGAATTACCTTTGGTCACTTTTTCCCCTCTCCGTTCCTCTTGACCATCACAACCTGCGACACCTATGCCTGCACACCATGTCATGGAAGAGGAACATAGCAACTCGGTGGTAGAATATTCTATATTCTATCCAGGTGTGGAATAGAATATAGTCCTGGACAAATATGAGAATTTTCATGGATTATTAAGCACTGACTTTGTCAAACCATTATTTTGTGCATTAGGGAACATGGCACTTGGATACAAGAATGTTTATCCCAAAATGTATTTTTGCTTTCAGACGGATGGGGGGTGGGAGCAGGGCTAAGCAGTGGCGTAGGAGGTTAAGAGCCCGTGTATCTAATCTAGAGGGACCAGGTTTGATTCCCCGCTCTGCCGCCTGAGCTGTGGAGGCTTATCTGAGGAATTCAGATTAGCCTGCACACTCCCACACATGCCAGCTGGGTGACCTTGGGCTAGTCACACCTTTTCGGAGCTCTCTCAGCCCCACTCACCTCACAGGGTGTTTGTTGTGAGGGGGGAAGGGCAAGGAGATTGTCAGCCCCTTTGAGTCTCCTACAGGAGAGAAAGGGGGGATATAAATCCAAACTCTTCTTCTTCCTCTTCCTCTTCCTCTTCCTAGCAGGCACTAGGACTGTTTTCTGCTGCCTCAGAGACTAGGACAAGGAGTAACGGGTTCAAGGTGAAGGAAAAGAGATTCCACCTAAACATTAGGAAGAACTTCCTGACCGTCAGGGCTGTTCGACAGTGGAGTTCACTGCCTCGGAGAGTGGTGGAGTCTCCTTCTTTGGAGGTTTTTTAAGAGAGGCTGGATCAGCATATGTCGGGAGTGCTTTGACCGTGAGTTCCTGCACTGCACGGGGTTGAACTTAGTGGCCCTTGTGGTCTCTTCCAACTCTATGATTCTATGACTCAGGTGGAGCATTCTGCAACATAGAAGGTCCAGCGTGCTTCATTCTGTGGCAAAGGAATATACTGTCATCTTTACATGGAACATGGTATAGTTCAGTGATAGAACCCGTGCTTGCATGTCGGAAGACCCATGTTCAACTCTGCCCAGAAGGATAAAGAACAGAGAATCTGATAGGGATGCCAGCCTCCAGGTGGAAACTGGGGATCTCCAGAAATTACAGATCATCTCCAGACTACAGAGATCTGTTCCCTTGGAGGAAATTGATGCTTTGGAGTGTGGTTATTATGGCATTGTACCCCATTGCAGCAGCAGCAGCAGCAGCAGAAGAAGAAGGAGAAGGAGAAGGAGAAGGAGAAGGAGAAGGAGAAGGAGAAGGAGAAGGAGAAGGAGAAGGAGAAGGAGGAGGAGGAGGAGGAGGAGGAGGAGGAGGAGGAGGATTTATATCCCCCTTTCTCTCTTGTAAGGAGACTCAAAGGGGCTTACAAGCTCCTTTCCCTCCCCCCCCCAACAAACACTCTGCAAGGTGGGTGGGGCTGAGAGAGCTCCAAAGAGCTGTGACTTGCCCAAGGTCACCCACTTTGTGTGTGTGTTGGAGTGCACAGGCTAATCTAGTTCCCCAGATAAGCCTCCACAGCTCAAGTGGCAGAGCAGGGAACCAAACCCCGTTCTCCAGATTAGAGTGCACCTGCTTTTAACCTAGAGAGCTGCTGCCAATCAGACAGACCAGTATTCTGACCAAGGGATTGGCGCGTATAAGATTGACTCCTTGGATTTCATTAATCAATCCGCAATAAATATCAACTATCACATTATTGTCGATTATCCAGTATTCAAGGGGAAATACCTTCACGCATGTAAGATCACTTTAAAGGGCTTGATTTTAGCAAGCGGTGCTTTATACTTGTAACCTGATTAATTTTTAAAAAAATTTCTGGCTCCCTCTGATGTGCACGTGTGGAACGCAGAAGGTTTGGCCGAGAGACTTTGGGGAGATTTCTCCTGGGAAGCAGGCGGGGGGATTTCAGATTCCGTCCCCTCGTCTGGTTTCTCAGCGCTTCCAAACGACTGAAACTTGACACTTTAAAAAGGGACAGGGCAATGAAGGGGCTTAGTTGCTTTGCTGACAATGGTACAGGTCAAAGGCCTCCAGCCAGCTATACAGCTGCCTGAATATCTTTGTCCCCCTCTTCGGCCTCTTCGACCCATAATTTATTTTCAACTTAATTTGACATAATCACATTGGAGAGCTAGATTTTTTGGAGGGCTGTTTTTCAGAGAAGCTCTTTGGCCTGTCAGCATTTACAAGGCGGCCAGGACTCTAATGAACTTATAATGTGAATCGGCAAGTCATCTGCGGGAGGTCGGGGCGAGAGGGACCGTAAGTGACGGCACTTCCTTACGACTAAGCGGAGGATGCGTCTGCACCTCCTTCTTCCAGAGTATAGTTTATAAAATGAGCGGGTTTCCATCACCACTCATTTTGTTTATTAACTTCATTGACAGTTTTCTTTTTTGAGAGCCAGCATGGTATAGTGGTTGAGAGCAGGTTCATTCTAACCTGGAGAACCGGGTTTGATTCCCCGCTCTGCCACTTGAGATGTGGAGGCTTCTCTGGTGAGCCAGGTTAGCTTGTGCGCTTCAAAACATGCCAGCTGGGTGACCTTGGACTAGTCACAGTTCTTCGGAGCTCTCTCAGCCCCACCCACCTCACAGGGTGTTTGTTGTGGGGTGGGGGGAAGGGAAAGGAGTTTGTAAGCCCCTTTGAGCCTTCTTACAGAAGAGAAAGGGGGGATATAAATCCAAACTCTTCATCTTCTTTCCCTGCAGGGGACCCAAGATGGCTTACATAAGTTCCGTCTACTCCGGTTTACCTTCAAAACAATCCTGTGAGGTAGGTTAGGCCAAGAGTGTGCCACTGCCCTGCAGGTCACCCAGCAGCCTTCCATAGCAGAGTGAGGATTCGAACCTGGGTCTCACAGATTCCAGTGCAACACTCCAACTAGGACACCACGCTGGTTTCTCAGGAGTAACCCAAGAAGCGTGGATGTTTCAAAGGGGGGTAAAGAAAAGCAGGTGGGGTCTTTAAAGAAAGCTGGAGAACGTAAGAACAGCAGAGCATAGAGATTGGCTAACAAGGGCTGGGGGTGAGCATTTGGGAAAGGGTTCCATCAGATGCAAAGAACGGAACAATCGCTCCACGCCCCGTCCCAGTGTCCGCTTCCTTGCAGCGATTCCAAGTCAGTAAAATTTTAAGAGGCTTCAGTGGGTCCCTAACTAGGGGGATAAAACAGCCAGTGGAGATCCCCCCCCCTTTCTCTAGAGGCCTATTAATGGCTGGGTATGACAGTAGTCATTTTTTAAATGGAAAAAGGAAGTGTTGGGGAGAGGTGGGAGAGCCTGGGTATTGAGCGCGCAATGCCTTGGCGGAGGTATTTTTCCTGCCTCGTGACACACAGAGCTGGCACGCAAAGCGGTGTAGTTAGTTGTTATTAATGACCCTGGCTCTCGTTTGGTCCCCAAGGGACGATCTGACTTTAATAAGTCACAGCTGGAGGGTGGTTTCTGGGCCTGCAGCTGAGGGGAGAGAGAGAGAGAGACAGAAAGAAAGAAACCATCAGACACAGGAGACAAGAAGCAGAGCAGTGATGGGGGGGGGGGGGAGACCAGGGTTGAGAAGTGGGGGAGACCACACCGCGATGCTGCCAGACTTCAGCATGCACCTCCATATAGTCTGGTGGAGGATGAAGGGAAGCAAACGGTGCTAACTCAGAGATGGGCAGCAGAGGATTGCTACCGTGTTTCCCCGAATATAAGACAGTGTCTTATTTTTGCTCCCAAAGATACGCTATGTCTTATTTTCAGGGGATGTCTTATTTTTCTGTGTTCTGTTCGTCGGGCATGCTTCCAAACAAAAACTTTGCTACGTCTTACTTTTGGGGGATGCCTTATATTTCGCACTTCAGCAAAACCTCTAGTACGTCTTATTTTCCGGGGATGTCTTATATTCGGGGAAACAGGGTAGGTGGGACGTGTAGAGATCTCCAGCAATGACAACTGGTTTCTAGACGACAGAGATCAGTTTCCCCTTGAGTAAATGGCTGCTTTGGAGATGGGGCTCAATGGCATTATTCTGAGGCCCCTCCCCATTATGCTGAGGCCCCTCCCCAAACCGTGGCCCACCCAGGTCCCACTTCCAGACCTCCAGGCATTTGCTAACCTGGAATGCTGCTATCTCCTGGAATTATATCTAACCTCCAGACAACAGAGGCCAGGAGGACCCCTGAAGACAACGGATGCTTTAGGGTGTAGAATCTATAGCATTATATATGGGACTCTATGGCATAGGAGGCGTAGGAGGTTAAGAGCTTGTGTATCTAATCTGGAGGAACCGGGTTTGATTCCCAGCTCTGCCGCCTGAGCTGTGGAGGGTGATCTGGGGAATTCAGATTAGCCTGTGCACTGCCACACACGCCAGCTGGGTGACCTTGGGCTTCTTCTTCTTCTTCTTCTTCTTCTTCTTCTTCTTCTTCTTCTTCTTCTTCTTCTTCTTCTTCTTCTTCTTCTTCTTCTTCTTCTTCTTCTTCTTCTTCTTTTTCTACTGAAGTCCCTCCCCAAACCATGCCCGTCACAGACTGCACCCCGAAATCTCCAGCCGTTTCCCAACCCAGAGTTGGCAACGCCTCCAGCATTCCAAAGAAGGGCTGAGCGCTCTTGGTGTGTTTGTGACGGAATAGCCCCTTCCCTGGGGGTGGGACTGGAAAGCTGTTTTGAATTATGGCAAGGGGGGGTGAGGAAGAGGAAGGGGAAGAGGAAGCCTTCCTCGCAAGCCAAAGAAAAGCCAGAAAGGGTAGCAAAACACTGGGAGGGAAAAAAGGGATATGGCACCAGCTCCGGCGAAAACCCCTCCCGCCTCTCCAAATGTGGTTTCCCTAATGGATTTTCCTGCTGTCAGGTTGGGTCACCCAAACTAAGCAGTGAGCAGTGACCTTGACAAGGAACCGTGGCCAACTTCCACGAGCCAAAGGGGAGCGGAGAGGGAAGGAGGCCTGCGGGGAGGAGAGCAGGGAAGAAAAGCACCTTCTTTTCAGTATGTACACAAGGAGCTGGGGCTGACACGCCGACCTCGGCGCTTGGCGCCCGCCCAGCCGGTTACACGACTTGGCAAGGGAGAGCGTGAGAAAGCAGGGGGCAACCGCCCAGTGTCATCGCAGCTGCAAGGGGGGGGGGGGGAGGCTGCTGAGCAGGAAAAAAAAACCTAATTAGAAAAATATGCAGCCCAAGGCCTTTTCCGCCATGAAAACACAGCAGCACTGACCCTCTCCTGACAAATGTGCAATGCAAGTTATTTGAGGCTATGGAGTGTGGGATTTTCTTCTCCTCTTTTTTTTAAGTAGGCCAAAGCTGGGTGTGGCAGGGAGGAAAGGGGGGGTGAGGGGGGGGAAAGGCATCCTGAGATGAGCAGCCACGAAGCAAAGCTGTCATCGCCACAAGTGGGAGGACGAAGAGGGAACGCCGCACACTCTCTTGAAAGCACAGAACCTTCATGTCTACCTTCCATCCCGCCCAGGGTAGTTTTGGGGTTTTCCCCCTTTTCTTCTTCTTCCTCCTCCTCCCCTTCCATTCTGAGGCCAATGATAAAAACCACACCAAGGACCACACCATGCTTGTGATCTCGGATTAAGATCTGCAGATTCTTGAAAAGATAAAAACATTTTTGGGGAGGGGAGGAGGGTGGATTGGGGTAGCAGCTGGAAGGCAATCAAAGGTTCCTCCTCAATTCTTGTCTTGGTTTAAAGCACCCAACCAGAGCTGCTGTTTGTCCTTTGGGGGGGAAATTATGGAAGCCCACTCCTCTAACAACAAACAGCGGCTCTGGGACATACCGTGTTTCCCCGAAAACAAGACAGTGTCTTATATTCATATTTTTGCACCCAAAGATGCGCTATGTCTTATTTTCAGGGGATGTCTTATTTTTCTGTGTTCTGTTCGTCGGGCATGCTTCCAAACAAAAACTTTGCCACGTCTTACTTTCGGGGGATGCCTTATATTTCACACTTCAGCAAAACCTCTACTACGTCTTATTTTCAGGGGATGTCTTATATTCAGGGAAACAGGGTAGGACTGAAACTCTTGTTGGTTTCTAATGTCTCATTCAGCTTCTTAGAATCATAGAGTTGGAAGAGACCCCAAGGGCCATCCAACCCCCTGCCATGCAGGAACACACAATCGGAGCACTCCTGGCAGATCCAGCCTCTCTTTAAAAACCTCCAAAGGAGGAGACTCCACCACACTCCGAGATTGTACATTCCACTGTCGAACAGCCCTGACAGTCAGGAAGTTTTTCCTGATGTTTCCTGATGGACTCTGATCTAAATGTTTGCCAGCACAGCCAACCTCTGAAAGTCAAACCTGTGCTCAGTGAACAGGTACTTTAGCTGCCCAGAGCCTGCCACCTTGGAGCGATTCAGGTCAAAGCCACCTGCTCTACCTCTGCCAGTCCCCGATTGCACACACCAGGAAAGGTATTTCTTTACATCCTCAGCACCTTCAGCTCTGCCCCCCCCCCCTTTTTGGACAGCATCACTGTTGGGGTAACCAATGGCTCCGGCCCCCTCCGCTTTGAAAATGATCTGGGCCATTCGCAGCTCTGGCAGGGAGGAGGGAGTCCCGTCATGACCGCTTTCTTTGTGTGACAAGCCGTCTGCTTCGTGTCTGGGAAAGAGGAGCCCGGCACGGCACGCATCTTCTGGGAGCCACCCACGCAGCTCGAGATGCCGAACCGCAGTCGTGTGTCAATAAAGTACCAGCTCCCTCCCCCTCCCTCTCCGCTTGGCTCTCAGCACTCTTTCCTGGTTTGCCCTCCCACGAACAGAAGAGAGGGCAGACATTATGGGCACGCACGGCACATCCGTTTAGTCGGTGGGCATTCCAGGAGTGGCCTTTGGGGAACCAGGGTAAATGGATTCCCTTGTGAGCTTATCAAAAAGTCCTAAGTGAGAAGACCCACAGGACAGCATGTCCTTCCCTAGGGACCGTGGCTCAGGGTCTGTTGTGGGGAGAGGAAGGGAAACTAGTTTGCAAGCCACCTTGAGTCTCCTTGCAGGAGAGAAAGGTTGGGTATAAATCCAAACTACTACTCCTCTCCTCCTCCTCCTCCTCCTCCTCCTCCTCCAGGTACCAGGTTCAGACATGTGTAAGAGAATCTTAGCCACTCGGAGGACTCCCATTGAAAAGCACTGGGACTGCGAAGGGCAGGTCTACCACCCATTCAGACGCACTCTATCCTTGTAAGAATGTATGGGTTGGATTCTGGAGGGGTTAAAGTCCGATTCCTCATCACCACCTCTCTCTAGCTCAGGTGTCTGCAACCTGTGGCTCTCCAGATGCTCATGGACTACAATTCCCATCAGCCCCTGCCAGCATGGCCAATTGGCCATTCTGGCAGGGGCTGATGGGAATTGTAGTCCATGAACATCTGGAGAGCCACAGGTTGCAGACCTCTGCTCTAGCTCCACACAGCAATGGCTAATAGTTTACCGAAAGAGAAACAGCAGGGTTCGGAGTCTATCCGGGAATACCACCTAGAAACGCTTTCCTTCCATATTCTGATATTGGGGATCTCTGGATCCCCTGAAATGCATTTGATTCCCCAAAGGGGTATATGTGTGAAGCAGGAATGGGGGCTGTGGGAGGGGAAGCTAATTCGCACCCCTTACTCTATTCCCCAAGTTGAAATTGTGCCTTTTGGCAGGGAAAAGGGGATCCTTTTATTCTTGTCTTTTCTCCCAACCAAAGAGCGGAGACGGCAGTTTCAACTGGGGAAGCAGCACAAAGATGGAGCGAGTCCTAGCCCCCTCTCTTCCCTACCCCCCATAGCCTCTGTTCATACCAATCCCGCCCAACCCTGCAAGTGCATTTTCAGGTAAACAGCTCCACAGAACCATATGTCTGTATGTAGACAACACACTCCGCACATGCTCAGGTACACTTCCACATATTCTCCTTTCCTATGTTTACAAGGGCCCCTTCCGCACACGCAAAATAATGCGTTTTCAAACCACTTTCACAACTGTTTGCAAGTGGATTTTGCCATTCCGCACAGCTTCAAAGAGCACTGAAAGCAGTTTGAAAGTGCATTATTCTGCATGTGCGGAACGAGCCAAGATTAACTCTGAAAAGGAAAAGAGATACCATAGGCCCAGCACATGTTAAGTCTGTCTGCACTGCAAAAAAATAAATCTGCTTAGCAGCGGAAAAGGGATGGTTCTTTAAGGAATAACTGCTCATAGCTTTCAAGTCTTCAAGAACTTTAGAAGCGCGGACTGGAGGAGAAAAGAGACCTTGCTACAGTAACTCTCCCAGTAAACCCCAAATCTTGCCCCTTGGATGCACTGAAACCGGAGGCAAAGAACTTTTGCAAACAGGAGTTTCGCAGGACTCGTTCGGATGTCATCCCAAGGGGGAAAGAAAGACCTTTTCTTTTCCTTTCTTGTTTTCTTTTTTTTGAAATTCCCCTCCTTTTATATTCTGAAGTTAAGCCCTCCGAGCGAATGCGTTAACCAGTATCCCGGAAACCTGACTCATTTTTATGACAGCACGAGTTCTCCTTATTAAAAAAGAAAAAGAAAGAAAGAAATTCAGGAGGAGGAGGAGGAGGGGAAAGACACAAGGGTTTTATTCTTCTCTCCCAGCGAGGGCTGAGTAAAATGAGAGTTCTTTGATAATATTTATGGTCTCTCAAGTTGTATATGACAGTGCCGCATTATTGGAATTGTTCATACCGGATGGAGGAGCCAGGAAGGGGTCATATCTTCACTGCAGACAAATTGGCTGTTTCTGTCATGTGAGGTGTTGACTTGCTTTGCTTTAGGGGGCTTCCAGAGGAGGGCTATTTCTGGGAAAGGGGTGGGTTGCCAAGTGCACCAATTCAGTAGACATGAGCGTGTGCGTGAGGGCGTGCAGAGGGGCTCTGCCAATTGCAGACCCAAGAAATAAAGAGAGTTGAGCACAAAAGAAGAAGAAGAAGAAGAAGAAGAAGAAGAAGAAGAAGAAGAAGAAGAAGAAGAAGAAGAAGAAGAAGAAGAAGAAGAAGAAGAAGAGGAGGAGGAGGAGGAGGAGGAGGAGGAGGAGGAGGAGTTTGGATTTATACCCAGAGGTGGGATCCAGCAGGTTCTCACAGGTTCCCAAGAGTAGGTTACTAATTATTGGTGGGTTCCGAGAGGGGGTTACTAACTGGTGATTCTGCCACGTGATTTTGGCCTTAGTTACGCCCCTCCTCTCAGCAGTAGCACGCAGAACTTGGAGCAGTCTGGCAGGAGGTGCACCGGCGTGCGTGGCAGCCTGCATGCATTCGTTTCCTGCCCAAGGACCGGCACAGTGGTTGCATCCTTGCCACAGCCCCGCCCAAGAATGCCCCGCCCCCGGAATGCCTGGCCACACCCTCAGCGTGCCCTGCCCAGCCCCATTGGTAGCTACAACACAGTTTGAATCCCACCACCATGGGGCTTTCCCCACTTACCATTTGCGGAGCGCTACTCCCAGCGCGCTCCCGGCACGAGTTTATGCCGCGGGGTTGCGTTTCCCACTGCATGGGGCAGTCAGAAGGTGCCGTTCCTTCAGCGCCAAAAATGATGCGCGCTGAAGGGGCGGGAGAGCGGCAGCGTCGGGGCAGCTGCGTGGTTGCTGCCCTTGCAAGTGGGGAGCGCCGCTGGACCCCGCGCTACTTTCCCGGACTAGTGCGCAGCAAATGGTAAGTGGGGAAAGCCCCCATGGGAACCTGTTACTAAAATTTTTGGATCCTACCACTGTTTATACCCCACCTTTCTCTCCTGTAAGGAGACTCAGGGTGGCTAACAAGCTCCTTTCCTTTCCTCTCCCCACAACAACCTGGTGAGGTAGGTGGGGCTGAGAGAGTTCTGAAGAACTGTGACTAGCCCAAAGTCACCCATCAGAAATGCAGGATGTGTGGAAACACATCCGAAGCAGACTTACATCGAATCAGATTCAATGCCTAGGTCTTTCCCTCCCCTCATCAACCCCCCCTCCTGAGGTTCAATTCGCAAATCTCCAGGAATTTCCCAAGTTGTTGGCAACCCCAGGTAAGTTTTTTGTGCATCCCCAGTTGGCAACCCCAGGTAAATTTGTTTGTGCATCACACTACCAGCTTGCAAAATAGCTGCGCAGACTGTTCAGATGTCTGCGGTTCCCATAAGGAAAAAGGTTCTCGCAAAGTAAGCCGTGTCCAAGGCTCTCCGTTCTCGAAAGGTGAAGGTTATTTTCTTTAAACGAGTGCTGCAAACCTCAACGTCGGACCTGAAAGCTCCACACCTCTCTCCACCTGAGACCTGGCTGCAAAGCAACTCGCTGTATCGCAGTCGCGAACTGTTGTTGCTTCTATTTCCAGATAACCCTATAAAGTCTCCCGTGTTTTCCTTTGCGTGTTTGTTTAATAGAGGCCCAAAAGAAAGCACTGCGGTTTTCCAGGAAATGTGCGCTACTCAGCCGTGTGCACTGTTGTTAAACAATGACGTTCATCCCAGAACAGGGGTGCCCAACGACGTGCCCGTGGGCCCTACGCCTCTCCTGTCAACTGTCCTTGGTGCCTGCCAAGTGTTTTTAGAATAAGGACAGGACCAGATGGGGCTTTTCCCCAGCTTCTGATTAGCCACTGGAGTTTCGATTGGCTGTCCAGATTTTTAAAAAACATGACTTTGGCGACAGCTGCCACTGCAACGCAATGATTTTCTCCAGGTTGCCGAAAGGGGAGCTGTAGCGGCAGCCATTTTGTGTCAAGCTCCACCTCCTATAGCAGCCATTTTGTGGCAGCTCCCACCTCCTTGTATCAGAATCCCAAAGGTGCCTGCAAACTGAAAAAGGTTGGAGATCCGTGCCCTAGAACAGTGATGGCGAACCTTTTCGAGGCCGAGTGCCCAAATTGCAACCCAAAACCCACTTATTCATCGCAAAGTGCCAACACGGCAATTTAACCTGAATACTGAGGTTTTAGTTTAGAAAAAAACGGTGGCCTCCGAGGCGTGCGTTACTCAGGAGTAGGCTTGGTGGTAGTCGGTGGCTTTGCTTTGAAGCAACCGTGCAACTCTTCCAGTGGGTGAATCACGACCCTAGGAGGGTTTTCTCAGAAGCAAGCCCCATTGCCAGCAACAGAGCTTACTCCCAGGTAAAGGATCACGCTTTCGTTCTTCGCATGAAAATCAGTGGGATTTAACAGCGCTTAACAGGGTTGCCTACACTGCTTCCCCAAAACTGGGTCTTAGGTTTAATGCTAATAATCGAGCCCAGCAGCCCAGGCCAGCCTAGATTAAGCTGACCAGCCGTCCCGCTTTTGGCGGGACATTCATGCCTTGAAAGAACTTGTCCGGTGTCCCGCGGGTTTTCCCCAATGTCCTGGGTTTTGGAAGGCTGCCGCACTGCCTTCTGGGGTGCAAGGCAGTGCGTAGCCTCGCGCGGCCGCGAGAGCACAGTTTGCGCCACGTTTCCCGCCCTGTCACAGGGTGGGAAACGGCAGCGCCCCAGAAGGCAGTGTGCTCCTGCGGCTGCGCGAGTGTGTGTGTGTGTGCACGCACGCACGCACGGGGGGCCGCCCACCCGTCCCGGTTCATGAAGGTAACCATCTGGTCACCTTAGCCTAGATGTGGGGGGGGGACACTCTGCACTTGCCCACAGAGAGGGCTCTGAGTGCCACCTCTGGCACCCGTGCCATAGGTTCGCCACCACTGCCCTAGAACATCTGAATTAATTTAATAATAATGGAGTTGGTCTCCCTATACTCTGTTCCACAGAAAGACAATAGTAGGGTTGTATATTCCTCTGCCACAGAACAAAGCATGGCAGAACTTCTGTGTTATAGAGTGCTCTGCCTGGGCCCTAGTGCCTGCCTAGTTCCCCCCATCCATTTGAAAACAAAAAGTACATTTCAGCATAAATGCTCTTATATTAAAGTGCCATGTCAATAATGCACAAAACAATGGTTTCAACAAAGGCAGTGGGTCAAAATGAATAATAATTCTCACATTCATTTGGGACTTATATTCTAATGCTGAAGCATACAGTTTTCTCGAACGCTGCATCCCAACTGACCAGATTATCATCTTTCTGTGGGACAGAGTATGAGCGTGTGGAGAATGTGTTTCCCTGGGCCTGTCCCCACTTACCTTAAGCCCCGCGCTACTTGAGGAGAGTAGCGCGGGGTCGCCTGGCACTCCCCATGACAGGGGCGGCTACAGCCCCCTCAGCGCGCAGCATCCCAGGCGCTCTTCTTAAGGGCGCCTTTTGATGACCCTGCGCAGAGCGCGGGGTCGTGGGGATGCCCGGGTGCGCGCCTGGGATGCTGCACGCTGAGAGCAGCGCGCGGCGTAGAGTGTGTGTGGAAAAGAGTGGGGAAAGGCCCCCTGTTGACTGAATCACCCCATTTGGATATTGTGGTTGCAGTGCACAATAGAAACCATTTCACAGGTGAATTAAATGGCCCACAAGGAACAGTCCAGCTCGATCCCGGTCAAGTAGCACTTTAAAATCCAACCAGATTTCCAGGGTATAACCTTCTGTGAGTTAAAGCTGCCTTCATCAGATGCAAGAGCTTTGACTCTGTCAATCTTATACCCCCCACCCCCCACCCCCGCCCAAAAAATCTCGCTGATCTCTAAGGTGCTCCTGGACTCAAATCTAGCTGTTCTATTTCAGCCCAACTTGGCTAGCCACCCGAAACAACCTTCAAGGAACAGTCCAGTTGCGATGGACAGATATGTACAAGCACAGCTCAATCTGCAACGTGGTACAGATACAGGAGCCTTTGAGGTCAGAGAATGTGGCTTGTTGGAATCTCTCTCTGTTAGAAATTAATCACAGGAACTATGCTCTTTTTAAAAAAAAAATGCTTGTGGGCTATGCTCATGCCAACAGACAACAGAAGGCTGTCCAGAATGCGGAGAGGCCAGCCGTTCTCAGGCTCTCTGGGGCAAGCCGTACCGCCCGCGTACCAGACAGAGACCTCATTTGAACTAAGTTGCCTTCCCGTTTGGCTGTGTGCAGCGCAGGCCACAAATGGGGCTTGGCAGCACTTCTGAGCCCAGGCACGGAGGGACATGCGCTGCGTCAACTAAGCAGAAGAGAGCAAGAGCGGGGAGAGGAGAGTGTTGGCGAGACAGACACAGAAATTTCCATCACGAGAAAGGCAGTCTCAGATACGTTTATCAGAGATGCTCCAGGCTGACACTAAAAGCAGATCGCTCCTCGGGTAGCTGAACAGACCAGGGATCTGCAACACGGTGCCCGTGGGCGCATTGTGCCCGCTGACACCTTTCCTGCCAAGCATTTTAGAGAACGGCCGGGGCTTTTGTCTAGCAAGGTTTCCGATTGGCCCCTGGAAATCTGACTTGTGCAGATATTTTTTTTTTTTATGTTCAGTAGTCCTCTATATAACAACCTCAGAACTATGCCTACACATCAGACAAGGTCAAATCTTTCTATCTGCTTTGTGATCAGTCTCCTCAGAGATCCCTAGACGTTGCCAAATTCCTGGCGCTGGCACAACAGATTCGCCACAGATTTTAGTTTATTTATTTATTTATTTATTTATTGTTTTAACTGCTGGAAATGTCTGAACCTACTTATTTTAACTTGATTCTCCTCAACCTCTCTGTTGTATTTTAAACTCATGCCAATAAAAGGTTGTTGATGATGATGATATAACAATCTCCCTGCAAGCAGAAAACTAGCACCCCAGAGAGGTCACATTATCCTTCCCACCGTGCCGGGGTTTTAAGACTGAGGGGCGCATTTTAGCAGATACACCTTTTCATGTCTTGCTGACTAGCGCTGTCCAACACAACCCTGCTCAGGGCTAAATGAGGGCAATGCCTGTCTGAAATGGACCCAAGTTATTGCCGGCCTACTGGTGAAACCAGAGGATGAGATTAATCATCTGGGAGGAGGTACGCTCTGCACATGTCCAGAAACTATATATTTTGTACTGATTCCCTGCTACTGAAAAGCTAGATTTGAGTATAGTTGCACCTCAGAGACTTCTAAGATTTTTTACTGAAAGAGGCTCCCAGCCAACTGGGGGAAAGGATAACAGGTCCTGCAGAACTGCTGAATGGATTCATTCTGGAAATGTCCTAATGTTGAAAAATGGAGGCTGCATTTAATCCAGGGCGGGGTCAGGGACATGGCCAAGTCCTCAATCCAGGGGGAGCGAGCTGCACAGAGGTGGGATCCAGCAGGTTCTCACCAGTTCCCGAGAGTGGGTTACTAATCATTTGTGTGTGCCGAGAGGGGGTTACTAACTGGGTCCGCTTTCCCATCTCCACGCCCTCGCCTCCCCGAGAGGCATCCTGCCTTTGAACGTGAAGGTTCCATATAGCAATTGCAACTAATAATGTAACTCCCTGAACTGGGTTAATCCCTTTCAGGTACTGCAATTCATGGATTCTCAGCCTTTCGTACCTTTTATCTCACCAGTCTCTATCAAAGAACCTGAGTGTGTTTCACCCTTGCTGTGCTCAGATTTGTGAGTTGGGGCATTTTCTATAATGTGATGATGATTTAGAAATGACCTGGTGCAAAAAAAATTTGGGGGTCGTGGTGGTGTGGCTGCCCATGGGGGGGGGGCATCCAACTCAGGTTTTGCCCAGGGCTCAGGTTTGCCTAGGTATGCCTCTGCCCCCTTTGCTAAGGGGGGGCTGGCGAGGGAACCTGTTACTAAAATTTTTGGATCCCACCACTGAGCGAGCACATTAACAAAGGCATCATGACACTGACACGTACCAAATACAGGCATAGGCCAGAGTCTGGGAAGGAAAAGCTCAGCGCTTGGGCTGAAAAGGCACCACTTTTCAAAAATGTGCGTAACGACTTACAATTGAAGCCAACTACCAAACAGAACAGAAGTGGTTACATCTGAAAGGGAGAGCAATGCTCTCTGCACATGCCCAAAGGCATGCCCGCAGTTGTGTGTCGGGAGGAGCCAACTTCCAGCTGTCGTGCGTGCGTGCACGCCACACCCCATCTGGGAGCGTGCCCTGCTTGGCACCGAAGCCAAATTCTGCCTCTACTGCTGACCTCGGCAGCATAGCACGCCTGCCCAACCCTGCAGAGACCCGCAGCTGCGGATGGCAGTGCCAGGGGCACCTCGCCAGGAGCTGGCAAGCCGGGTCTTCAATCGAGCTTGTTTTTCCTCCCTTCCATGCCCAGCCAGCCTATTTCCAGTGGGTCTCTGAACATGTGCAGAGTGCCATCCCCTCTACCACTGAGCCACGCCACCCCCTCCCCACACAGCCCCTTCTGGTTTCAGACCCAGGCCAACCAAACCACCCAGGCTTGACAGTTTCATATGTTCAAGATGTCCCTATCATTTAATACACCTATTTCTGGTTTGGGAGAGGGAGGGGGACAGGAAGCGTGCGCGATTTGTTTTTGCAGCTGCGTGCCTCTCCAGCCACACAATGCACCCCTGTTTCGATTAATTTCAAAGAAAAATAATACTCTATTCCCGCCATCCTGCACACACACACCCCTTCTGCTAGTCTACCTGCCCCGACACCAGGAAAAGGTATGCTCACCAGTGTCAGGAAAATAACACCGTTCCCCTCCTGCTTAACTGACCTGCTGGCTAAAATGGCTCCCAGTAAACAGAAATCTGAAATTCTGGAAGCTCTCCAATTTTCACTCACTGGAGGTCAAATTTCTCATCAGGGGGAAAGCAGCCACAGGAAGCTGGACGGGGAGAAGCAGGGGGAGGGGGGTTTGTCAGGAGGGCCGCTGCACACTAAATTCCCAGAACTCAGCAGGCCTGTAGCTTTGTGCCCTATTAATCCTTTCCAAGTTCCGTCCTCGCCCAGAGGCCGGAGCTCTTACGAAATCTCACAGGCTGGTCTCCTGCCAAGGGAGTGCAGAGTCCAGCGTCGAGCAAAGTTCCGCTCTCCAAAATCTCAAGACGATTTTTTTCCCCTTAAGTTAACACAACTTCATGTTATTAGTTTTAGCAAGATGTTTGTGGGGTTTCTGGTAGCATTTCCTCCTGACGTTTCGCCTGCATCTGAGGCTGGCGAAACGTCAGGAGGAAATGCTGCTGGAACGCGGCCATGCAGCCTGGAAACCCCACAGCACCCCAGTGGTTCCGGCCGTGAAAGCCTTCGACGATACAGCTTTAGCAAGCATTGGTGCCTGAAACTGGGGGGCGGTGGAAGACGCTGCCAAATCGCAGTTGACTTATGGTGGCCCATCACAGGCAAGAGACAAACAGAGATGGTTTGCCTCTGTTTAGCAACTTTGAACTTCTTTGGCTGATATGAACAAATAGTTTGTAATGTTTTAAGCCATTGTATTTAATCATATAAGTTATATGAGTGTAATTCACTGGGCACTAAGCACTTCAGAAACTTATTTTTGTTAAGAAAAACGAAACTCAGAGCAGCCTGACACTGGCCTTGAGTTGAAAGAGAACAGGGCCCCACCAAGGAGATAAGGAATTAGCAGAAGCTCACAAATACAGATAACAGTAAAATAGAAACTTAGTTGTTATAAAAACCTTTGCGTAAGATGTTTTTAACTTAAGTTGCACCAAATATGGGATGAAAAGGTGTGGTAAAAGGTGGGATGAAATGACCGGGTCTGTACGTCTTCTTGACTCAAACCAATAATCAGAAGACAAGGAGGAATGTTTGTAAGAGGGTATAAATTATGTTACACAGGCAGCAGCTCTTTGAACCTCCTCCCTGTTGCTGACAGAGGAGAGTTCCCTCTTCTGCGCAGAATTGAACAATAAAACTCTTAACACTGAAGAAGCTTATGGATGGTTATTTGTGAGTAACCGGACAGAGTTTTAGCTCTGAACACAGGGCTCTGCCCTGTGCCTAACATGGCCATCTCCTGTCCAAAAGACTGAGCAGAGCTGACCCGGCTTAGCTTCTGAGCTTCTGAGGTTAAGATCAGGACTCTGAAATTATCGGCGCTGAATTTTTGACCGGTTAGCCCCGACGAGAATGAGCACTGCACATTCTTTGCACATGCTCAAAAACACCTTTTCTGTTACTTGGCAGGAGCTGAAGTCCTTGGCACTTAAAAATAGGCTCCAGTCTTTTTTTTTCTTGGGCTCTGGCTGTGATGAGACGCTGAGAAGGAAGGGCAAAAAAAATTCTCATGAGAAATTTCAGGCGGATCTAATTGTAGGTGGATCCTAAGATCCAGAGAATATCCACAATATCTGAGTCACGGTTTAGCTCTGCAACCTACTTCTAGAGGATTTTGATCTGGAATGCGGCGAAGGAAGCGTTCTCTGAGCATGTTCAAAGTGCCTTTTTACCCACCCCATATCACATTTTTATCCTGCCCTTCCTCCAAGGGTCTCAGGACAGCATAATTACTCTTCTATCTTCCACTTTTATCACCACAACAACCCTGTAAAGTAGGCTAGCCTGAGAGCTACCCTGTTTCCCCGAATATAAGACATCCGCTGAAAATAAGACGTAGTAGAGGTTTTGCTGAAGTGTGAAATATAAGGCATCCCCTGAAAGTAAGACGTAGCAAAGTTTTTGTTTGGAAGCATGCCCGACGAACAGAACACAGAAAAATAAGACATCCCCTGAAAATAAGACATAGCACATCTTTGGGAGCAAAAATTAATATAAGACACCGTCTTGTTTTCGGGGAAACACGGTAGTGACTGGCCCAGCGAACTTCAGAACAGAGCTGCAGAACAGAGAGAGTGTAGCTATCTGGGCAGGACAGAACCTCTCTCTTTAAAAGCGTTTCCCACATCTCTCTTCTAGTCTTGTCTTCTCATAACACTGACAGCCTCGCTCCTACAGTATTGTGATGGTTACACCCAGCTCCTGGGACAAAAATCTCTCCTATTAGTCCACCAGAAACTCCAAGCAAGCCCGGGCAATTGCCTGCAGCTGCATCTACCACGTAGGCTGTCTGGCGCTTGCCACGGCAGCGAGACACAAGCTGCTCGGTTGCTGGCATTCTTCCTCTCTGATCCCAAGCATGCAGCAGGAGGACACCAAACTCTTCCCGTTGGACGCTGTCCTCCCAGGCACAAGGATTTCTCCCCTCCTCCCTCCCCGCTTAATTTTTCCACTTGGCCCAGCGAGTGGATTTGTGGGCCAGACATCCCTGGGTTGGCTTGGACCGTTAACAGAACCCTCCCTTCTTGCTTTGGGCAAAGCTTCTGGCTCCTTTGCATGGCTGCGTGCGTCATAGGAACCGTGTGGGATTTCTAAAGGATCTTTCGGAAAGGGTTTGGCCCTCGGTCAAGCAGGGACGCCATCTAAAGGGGAAGTACAAGGGATGCTCTTGCCTGCCTCCTCCCACCTCCCAAAGCATTCTCAGGGAAGAAGCCAGAGGAGGCAGGGAAACCTGGGCAAAATCTCATGTCTCCTGCTCTACCCCTACACCTGTTTCACATAAGTGCTAGTAATGTAGTAGGGCGGGAGAACTCCCCAGAAGGAAGAGAGATGATGGAGCTTTCTTGCACCCCTGCAAATGCCCCTCCCCCAGCTATTTCCCACCCACCCCCCCCCCCCCCAGTTTATTTCTAGTATCAACGTCCTAGCTTTGGAGGAGGTGAGGGAAGACAGTCATGTACATTAGATATGCATATTCCCTTTCTCAAAAGCTAATCCATATTTCTATTTTATTTATTCTTTGATTTATTTTATTTTATTTTTTTCAATTCTATATATACCGTACTTCTCGACTCCCCTCGAGGAGGGAAATTGCCACAATTTCTACAGAAGCCTGCAGGATTTTTTTTTCATCAAAATATTGACTAGTAAAACATACCCTGGGATTCAAACAATTTAACAACCGGTTGTTTGTTTACATGCACCATTTTAACAACTGGTTCTGCCGGAGTGGTGCGAACCTGCTGGATCCCACCACTGCCTCTTGTCCAGCAAACAGCCTTCTCTCATTGTTTTGAAAAGTAGCGGGATCCTGAAAGGGGGGAAGCTGGCGTCTTTTAACTGGTGTTAATGTGCTATATGCTAGTTAAATGTGCAGGTAAACCCTTGGGGCCATCCACTGCAGGAGGAGGAGGAGGAGGAGAAGAAGAAGAGGAGGAGGAGGAGGAGAAGGAGGAGGAGGAGGAGGAGGAGAAGAAGAAGAGGAGGAGGAGAAGGAGAAGGAGAAGAAGAAGGAGGAGGAGGAGAAGGAGAAGGAGAAGAAGAAGAAAAAGAAGGAGGAGGAGGAGGAGGAGGAGGAGTTTGGATTTATATCTCCCCTTTCTCTCCTGCAAGGAGACTCAAAGGGGCCTAAAATCTCCTTTCCCTTCCTCCTCTCCCACAACAAACACCCTGTGAGGTGGGTGGGGCTGAGACAGCTCTGAAGAACCGTGACTAGCCCAAGGTCACCCAGCTGGCATGTGTTGGAGGGCACAAGCTAATCTGGTTCACCAGATAAACCTCCACAGCTCAAGGGGCAGAGCGGGGAGTCAAGCCCGGTTCTCCAGATTAGAGTGCACCTGCTCTTAACCACTACACCACGCTGGCTCTCAAGTTAAATAAATCAAATAAGTTTTTAAAAAGGGGCCGGCACATAATATGCCTCTACAGTAAGAACATCAGAAGAGGTCTTCTGGATCTGACCAAGGGCCCATCAAGTCCAGCCTTCTGTCCACACCACAACTGACCAGCTGCCTCCACGAAGCCCTCCAACAGGAAGACGGCCACAGCATCCCCCCACCCGCGCTACCCACACCATCCACTACCAAGTAGGGTTGCCAGCTCTGGGTTGGGAAATTCCGGGAAATTCTGAGGGTGATGTTTGGAGAGGGTTTGGGAAGAGGAGAGACTTCAGTGGGGGAATAAATGCCACAGAGTCCACCTTCCAAAGCAGCCATTTCCTCCATTCTCTTTCGCCTGGAGTTCAGTGACGATTCCGGAACTCCAGGTACCACCTGGAAGTTGGCGTGCCTTTCACAAGACACCTCCAGAAACCAAAAACGGGGAGAAAATAAGGACAGTGGTTGACCTGTGCCAGAAAACAGGGATGGGGTTTTCCCTTGTAAACGGGGACTGTTTGTGCACATGGAACAACAGCTTCACCTGTTATCCTTCTGCCTAACAGGCCACCTTTCAAACCACAGGAGCCTGAATAGGAGGAAGAAGGGAAGTGAGGAAGAAGAAGAAGAAGGAGAAGAGTTTTGGATTTATATCCCCCCTTTCTCTCCTGCAGGAGACTCAAAGGGGCTTACAATCTCCTTGCCCTTCCCCCCTCACAACAAACACCCTGTGAGGTGGGTGGGTCTGAGAGAGCTCAGAAGAACTGTGACTAGCCCAAGGTCACCCAGCTGGCGTGTGTGGGAGTGCACAGGCTAATCTGAATTCCCCAGAGAAGCCTCCACAGCTCAGGCGGCAGAGCTGGGAATCAAACCCGGTTCCTCCAGATTAGATACACGAGCTCTTAACCTCCTACGCCACTGCTGCTCCTCTCCCAGGAGAAACCCTCTTCTCACAGGGTTGATTCTGTGCATCAGGTATCTCCTTGATGAAATCCTTAAAACCTGCAGGCAGGACAAGTCTAGAATAAACAGACACACACGCACATACACAATTCATGTCTTTTTGTGTGTGTGTGCGTGCGTGCGTGCGTGCGTGCGTGTGTGTGTGTGTGTGTGTGTATCTGCAGAGAATGAAAGGGTTTTTTTTTCCAAGGGGGAGGGGGAAGGAGGAGGCAAAATTTCCTCGCTGGCTTCCCTTTAAAAGAAGGTGTGGTGTTTGTTCAAGACTATCCAAACATTTGCAAAAGCCCTGGCAGTCAGGGAATGCACGAGGCAGCGTGTCCTATGCGTGGGAAAGTGCTGCTCTCCTGAACCTTTCGCAAGCCTGGGTTCCCCCCCTCGGGCAAGCAAGCGGTTCAATTAGAAAAAAAAAAGAGAAAAAAGAAGAATCCAGTGCCAAGAGATTTATTGAGCTGATAATGACAGCTTCAATCTGCAGCAGGTCAGACGTAAAGTGGAGGGGGGGAGTGAGAGAGAGAGGAAAGGCTCCAGATCACAGGAGAGAGAGCACATCTGAGCCAGGAAGGGATCTGGTTTCAGCGGAAGGTGGGAAAGGTGGGAGAACGGAGAAGCCAGCCTGGCGTTAGCTGGTTTCGGCACTTAATCGCCTGCATGGAACCTGTCAGGAAAGGATACACTGTGCCACTGTTCTGGCCAAGGCACCCAAGCCTTTAGCAATTTCCCAGATGCAGAAAAACCCCAGTGCACCATTCTATGCTCTTCCCAAATTAAAATGGAAGGCCTGCTTCGCTCTTATACCTAAGGTTGCCAGTTTCCAGGTGGGGCCTGGAGCTCTCCTGGCCTGCAGACCACCGTGACTAGGACCCATGGAGAAGAGGAGCCCGTGCGATCCAGTGGTCAAGAGTGTCTGACTAGTATTTGGAAGACTCGGGTTCAAATGCCGATTCATGTCATGGAAGTTCACTGGGTGACTTCACGTTCTCTCAGCCTGACCTACCCCGCAGGTTTGTTGCGCGAATAAAATGGAGGAGAGGACAAGGATGTAAGCTGCGTTGGGTCCCTGCTGCTAAGAAAGTCAGGGTATAAATCAGTGGTGGCGAACCTATGGCACGGGTTCCAGAAGTGGCACTCAGAGCCCTCTCTGTGGGCACGCACAAACAGAGTGCCCTCCACCCCCCCCACACATCTAGGCTGGCCTGGGCCGCTGGGCTTGATTATTAGCATTAAACCTAAGACCCAGTTTTGGGGAAGCAGTGTAGGTAACCCTCTTAAGCACTGTTAAACCCCACCGATTTTCATGCGAAGAACGAAAGCGTGATCCTTTACCTGGGAGTAAGCTCGGTTGCTGGCAATGGGGCTTGCTTCTGAGCAAGCCCTCCTAGGGTCGTGATTCACCCGTGGAAAGAGTTGCACGAAATGGGTTCAGTTTACACAATTAAACTGCCAGCCATCAAGTATAGTGTAACCAGGGGTTAGATGAATATTTCCTAGGGGTGGCCAAGCGACAATAAATCGTTTCTCTGTTGTTGCCTTGTGCTACTGTAATTCTATGACAACATCTGTAACTCTTTAGTTGTTGACTGTAAATACACCAATTATACAAAACATTCAATACAAACTCACTGAGCTGAATGGGCGGGGTGTGGGAAAGGGTGTGTTTGTGTGGGGGGAATAACTACCGTGTTTCCCCAAAAATAAGACAGTGTCTTATATTAATTTTTGCTCCCAAAGATGCGCTATGTCTTATTTTCAGGGGATGTCTTATTTTTCTGTGTTCTGTTTGTCGGGCATGCTTCCAAACAAAAACTTTGCTATGTCTTACTTTCGGGGGATGCCTTATATTTTGCACTTCAGCAAAACCTCTACTATGTCTTATTTTTCGGGGATGTCTTATATTAGGGGAAACAGGGTATGATGTGGGGAAAAGTCTTCTTTCCCCAATCTGGGGACTGATAATGAATCAAGGGGGGGGGGGGTGCAGTGGGAAATAGGTTTATGTCCTGTTGGATATACGAGAGAGGGATCTCAGCAGAGTATAATGCCAGCAGCCTCCAAAGCAGAATATAATGCCACAGCACCCTCCAAAGTAGCCATGTTCTCTGGAGGAACTTCTCCGTGTCATCTGGATATCTGGGGCGTTACCAGTCCCCACCTTGAGGTTGGGAACGCCATCAGCACTGTACCCACGGAACTGAGCCAATGGAAATCAAGTGGGTGCTTGCATTATGTCCCTAAGAACAGAAACATGTTCCATTGTTTGTAGCATTGGTTATTGCTGTAATCCATGGGAAAACGCAGTTACTGATTTTATTCTCCCCCACACAGGAGACAGGGAAATCGCTCCCCACACTGATTTCTCACTTCATAATACATCCTCTCCACCATGGTCATTTGCAATAGAAAAGGTTTCAAGAAAATATTGAGTGGGGGGCAATTGCATGCAGCTGAAGACCGCAGGAAGTTGGACCACACATAAGGAGTTCACTAACAGTCAAATCCTCCAGCGCTACCAGTTCATCCAATAGTACAGTACAGACAGTGGTGGGATCCAAAAATTTTAGTAACAGATTACCATGGTGGTGGGATTCAAACTGTGGCATAGCGCCAATGGGGCTGAGCGGGGCACGACAGGGGCGTGGCTGGGCATTCCGGGGGCGGGGCATTCCTGGGCAGGGCTGTGGCAAGGACGCAGCCACTGCGCCAGTCCTTGGGTGGGAAACGAATGCACGCAGGCGCAGGGTGCCACGCACGCCGGTGCACCTCCTGCTTCAAGTTCTGCGCGCTACTGCTGAGAGGAGGGGCGTAACTAAGGCAAACATCACGTGGCAAAATCACCAATTAGTAACCCCCTCTCGGCACACACAAATAATTAGTAACCTACTCTCGGGAACCTGTGAGAACCTGCTGGGTCCCACCTCTGCGTACAGACTTCTGAACGCCGGCACTAAGTAAATGTGTAGCAAACTGCAGAACCCCAAGAACACACCCTCTGCTCTGCACCATCCCCAGAGAAGCTGGGAGACAGACTCACAAGTGGATGAAACGAAGATGCGCAGAACAATATGTAGAAAAGAACCCAGCATACATACAAAGCGGATCCAGAAAGCTCTCTCTCCCTCTCACACCCCACCATTCAAGGCAAGGAAGCCTCGCTTATTTGGCCTGCACTGGTTGTAATTTCCCACACCGCACTCGGCAAAGAGGGACTGAACAATCCTTGGGTTCACGATTGCCTCCGGGTAGCGCCTGGGGCCTTCACCATCTCCTGTCTTGAGAGAGGAAAGGCAGAATGCAAATCCAACTGCCTGGCTGCTTTCATTTGTAAGTTTTGTCCGTGAGAGGTTTCATTTTCATGGCTACCTCCAAAAATATTCTGAGACAAATATCTGAAGATAACCTCTGGTCTCCCTGAGGCCCCCTCCCGCACATGCAAAATAACCCACTTTCAATCCACATTCATAATTGTTTGCAAGTGGATTTTGCTATTCCGCATAGCTGCAAAGTGCATTGAAAGTGGATTGAAAACTGCTTTATATTATTATTATTATTATTATTATTATTATTATTATTATTATTATTATTGTAGATTTCACAGCTGCCAGATCTTTAGCTGGTTGTTGGCCTTCATTACAATTCGAGCCTCACCCAGAGGCCTAGGAAGTTGCAATGTATCGGCGTAGTATTCGTGCGGATCCCAGCAGGGCTGCCTTCTGAATTTGACAGATGTTAATTTTGTCAATTCGAAGATGTTTCAAGTGCTGCCCTAGTGTTTTTGGGATGATGCCCAGCGTGCCGATTACCACTGGGACGACCTCAGCTGGTTTGTGCCATAGACGCTGAAGCTTGATTTTCAAGTCGTGGTGTCTAGTGACCTTCTCATGTTCTTTTTCAATGACCCTGCTGTCACCGGGGACTGCTATGTCGATGATGGTCACTTTCTTGTCCTCGATCACGGTTATTATTATTATTATTATTATTATTATTATTATTATTATTATTATTATTATTATTATTATTATTATTATTATTATTATTATTATACACATAACAACACAGCACAAGTGTCTGGAATTCATCTCTGAATATCGAGTCCTTCCCAAGGACCTAGGATATTAGAGGTATTTGCGTAGAATGTGTGCAGTTCCTAGAAGTGCTGCTTTCTGCAGCATGTGGACTGATGTTCTGTCCAAGTTTAGGCTTTCCAGATGTTTTTCAAGATTTCTCGGGATTCCTCCTAGAGCACCGACTACTAGTGGGATTACTGTTGTTCTTTTCTGCCACAATCGTTCAACTTCAATTTGTAGGTCCTTGTATTTTGTGATCTTTTCCAGCTCTTTGTCCTCTTCCCTGCTGTCAACTGGCACAGCAACATCTATGATCCAAACATGTTTTTTCTCTATCACTGTTATGTCTGGGGTGTTGTGTGCCAGGTGTCTGTCTGTCTGTATTCTAAAGTCCCAGAGTATTTTTGCTTCTTCATTTTCTGTGGTCTTCTCCGGCTTGTGCTTGTACCAGGTCTTGCTACAGGGCAACCATACTTTTTGCAAAGGTTCCAGTGCACCATTGCTGCTAGCCTATTGTGATGTTCAAGATAGTCAGTTTGGGCTATTTTCTTACAACAGCAGATGATGTGCAGATTATTATTATTACAGCAGATTATTATTATTATTATTATTATTATTATTATTATTATTATTATTATTATTATTATTATTATTAGAAGAAGAAGAAGAAGAAGAAGAAGAAGAAGAAGAAGAAGAAGAAGAAGAAGAAGAAGTTTGGATTTATATCCCCCCTTTCTCTCCTGTAGGAGACTCAAAGGGGCTCACAATCTCCTTGCCCTTCCCCCCTCACAACAAACACCCTGTGAGGTGGGTGGGGCTAAGAGAGCTCAGAAGAACTGTGACTAGCCCAAAGTCACCCAGCTGGCATGTGTGGGAGTGTACAGGCTAATCTGAATTCCCCAGATAAGCCTCCACAGTTCAGGCGGCAGAGCTGGGAATCAAATCCGGTTCCTCCAGATTAGATACATGAGCTCTTAACTTCCTACGCCACTTCCTATTATTATTATTATTATTATTATTATTATTATTATTATTATTATTATTATTATTATTATTATTATTATTATTTCAATTTAATAGACCGCCCTACCCCCGAAAGGCTCAGGGCGGTTCACAAAACAATCGAACACAATACAACATATGATTACAATTAAAACAATAAATAGATTAAAACATTAAGACATTAGCAGCAATAATCTTCTCTAATTAAAATAAGTAGATGATGTCCGGCGTTAACCCCCGGGAGGGGACTGCATGTGCGGAAGGGGACTAAGTCACATCTAAGGAGAACAAAGCCAAGAACCCCAATATTCAAGGGGGATATGTCATTAGACAATATTGCTAATATACAATCACAGATACTGGGTCTCTCCCCTTTATGCTTATTTATTTATTCATTCTATAATAAGTTCACTTTTAAAAATGCCAATAGAAAATCTACCCAGTTTACAAATATGAACACAGAGAAAAACACCAATAATTCCATGTAATTACACATAACCGAATTACTTATAACTGAATAAACCAGTGATTCCATTTTTTGTGACTTCTACCAAAACCAGAAACATCAGATAGAACCTTATCTTGGTTCTATCCTTGTTCCGGTATGTAATGAATGCAGACCATTTAGACCTTGTGCCATTCAATTTTATCATTAAGACAGCTTTCCATAACCTCTGATACCATTCCTTCATTGTGAGTGGATCTGGGGTTTTTTCCAATTTTTTTTCCCAGCAACAGCAAAAGAATAACCGTCCGCAGCAACTAGTAAAGGCAGAGAAGTCACCCTCAGCCAGGGCCCCTTGAAAGAAGGGGTGTTGCAGTTCACATTTTCTAACGTGGATATGACAGATGATCAAAGGATAAAGTATTTTTTGGATGGTTCTAATCAGGATTTTCTGAGTTAGTTGCCAAGTTTTTGTTTGATATAATTGGCACTTCCGTAAAGGAAAGTTTTTTTTTAATATTAAATTATGGTTATTTTGAGCTGTATTAATGTTACTTCTGGTTGTAAACTGTTTTGCTATATGATGCCAATAAAGGCTATGTATATGGGTGTTACAGACAGACAGTTTCAGGTGCTGGAGACAGACCTGTCCTCTGCCTTAGGAAAGCATTTGTCTGTATCTGACGCCTGGTGACACCTGCTCCCAGATTCCCTAAAGCTTAAATTGTTCCAATATGCAGCAGGGCTCTGTAGTAAATGGAGTCACAATAAAGAGTCTGGGTGCTCACGGGATGCTTTATTCTCACCCTCATAGTAATGATAGCCTTTTTTCACAAACTGAAAGAGTCTGAGCGCTCACGGGATGCTTTATGCTCACCCTTGAATCTGACCCTTCCTGACCCACAACAGGCAGGTAAAACTGTAGCTGACAATAGGTTTGAGGTTCTGCTGTGCCCAAAGGGAAATCGAGAAAACTTCCAAAGGACTGGACCACGCCAGGAGGCGATGTGTGTTCTTTAGCAAACACAGCTGTCCCTGACCGGACCTTCCAGGGATCAGTGATCTGATTGCGTTCTTGGCTGAACTCTCTGAAAGCTAAGAAAAGTTAAAAAAAAATGCCCCACTGCGTTGGAGCAAAGTCTGTCTGGTCCGGCATCCTGTTTCGAAAGGTGGCCAAACAGAGGTCTCCAGATGTTCACCAGCGAAGCATGGAGCTGATACAATTGTGGAACCCCAGTATGTGGTACTTGAAGAAGAGGAGGAGGAGGAGGAGGACTCACAACAAACACTCTGTGAGGTGGGTGGGGCTGAGAGAGCTCCGAAGAACTGTGTCTAGCCCAAGGTCACCCAGCTGGCATGTGTTGGAGTACACAAGCTAATCTAGTTCACCAGATAAGCCTCCACAGCTGAAGTGGCGGAGCGGGGAATCAAGGCCGGTTCTCCAGATTAGAGTGCACCTACTCCTAACTACTGCACCACCCTGGCTCTCCAAAGGCAAGCATATAGAATTTTCATTTACCTATCAATGATGAGCATTGGCAACTTCCAGATAAGGCCTGGAGCTCTCCCAGCATTACAACTGATCTCCAGTCCAAACAAATCGCTCCCCTTGTAGAAAACAGATGTTTCTGAGGGCAGATTCTATGGTACACCATAGATTCCAGCTGGAAACCCCTCTCCCAATTCCCCCTGCCACAGTCTGTGCCCCCAAATCTCCAGGAATTTGCCAGGCTGGAGTTGGCAATGCTAATCAAACCACGTGATAGACCCACCCTCCATCAAACCTTCTTTTAAAGTGGTGCTAACTCAAGTACACATCACTGCTCTTCATAGAAGTGTCCAAAAGTTGTTTTCACATTGTTCAATATCAAGAGATGGGACCACAGGAGGTAACCCCAGAGACAAGCAGAGACCAGACAGTGTGGTTCATCAGAAGGCATCCGCTCCGGATGCTCTTAGCTGGCTTCCACCATATACCCCACCCCCACCCCCCAATAATTAATTGCACAACCGCAGATGTGTTGGAAGCATTGGCTAAAAATATGTCTGACAAGCTGTGTGTTGACAGTCTGAATGCTTCAAGGTGCCCTGGACTGGCATTATGGCCTGCCTGTTTCCTTATCCAACATACTATTCCATGGGTTCCCATTTCCCCAAACAATAAGAACATAAGAACATAAGAACTAGCCTGCTGGATCAGACCAGAGTCCATCTAGTCCAGCTCTCTGCTATTCACAGTGGCCCACCAGGTGCCTTTGGGAGCTCACATGCAGGATGTGAAAGCAATGGCCTTCTGCGGCTGCTGCTCCCAATCACCTGGTCTGCTAAGGCATTTGCAATCTGAGATCAAGGAGGATCAAGATTGGTAGCCAGAGATCGACTTCTCCTCCATAAATCTGTCCAAGCCCCTTTTAAAGCTATCCAGGTTAGTGGCCATCACCACCTCCTGTGGCAGCATACTCCAAACACCAATCACACGTGTAGAAAGGGTGAGGTGGGCTGCCTACAGTCTTGGGCAGACAGGAGACATGCTGGCAATGGTTTTAGCAAGGTCCAGTTGTCGGCAAATGTACGAGCCAGGGAGACCAAGGAAACATTGTAGAGGACAAGATAAACTCCCTCCCAAGATAAACTCCCAATCAGCTGTACAGCTCCGAGTCTTGTCTCTTTGGGGAGTGATTCTCCATCTGCTGAGCTCTTTCCCCACCCAAGTGGTAGCGCCGATTGGCCATGCTGGCAGAGGCTGATGGGAATTGTAGTCCATGAACATCTGGAGAGCCACAGGTTGCAGACCCCTGCACTAGCCACCGGCTTTCAGCTGAAACTGTCTTGCCCTCAGTCCCCACAGAGGGAACATCCTCAGCTCTTAGATCAGCAAAGGTCTTGGGAAAAGGCCCTGGGGCACAACAGGAAAGGTGAGGTCTATCGAGGCGAGACAGGAGACCCATCCTTCTACTCACTTCTCCTGGAGCAAGTGCCAGAAAGTACGGGACAGCAAGGGAAGTGCCACTGGGAAGAGAAAGCACGGAAGATGTCAGATGTTGCTATCAAAGCGTTTCCTTTACACATTTCCCAGTTGTGAAGGACTAACACAAATACATTTTCAAGCCATTTCCCAAGAAGGGAGGCAGGGAGCGATTTTACGCTTTGCCTCTTCTCCTGTGTTGTTACACCTAAACATTTCTTTTGGGGAGGTTTTTCTTCTTCTCTGTTTGCTTTTTATTGTGTAAACACGCCGGGCCAGGCAAAGTTTTTGTCCCCCGCTTAAGAGTTAAGCATCCCTCTTCAGGCTGAAAAACTGATAGATGTGTTTACAGTAAGCAGCTCGCAAACTTGGAGTGCCCGGGAGTGTTTGCTCTCGCAGAGCTGGGGCAAGTGGGCCCACGTGCAGCTCCTGGTGCCGGGAAGGAGGACGTTGGCTGCCAAAAGCCACACAGGCGTCTCGGGCACCAAGCACAAGCATTGTGCGTACTCCACAGTTGGCCACATGCAGGGTAGCGCAAGGCCCTCAAAGTCATGCAGAACAGAAGAACGGTGTGCCTAGGAGGGACAGAGGGGGCATATGCCCCAAGCACCACTTTCAAATGTCATGTGGGGGGCACATTTGGCCGGTCCCCCCCCCCCACACACACACACCGCTCTCCCTCCAAGAGCAAGCAGCAGCAAGGCACCCACTGCTTTAGGGTGATTTGCCATTGCCTGTGTTTGGGTGGTACGCCTGGACTTCGTTTGTCGTCTCTCATCCAAGAACTAACCAGGACCACCTGGAGGCTGTTAACCCTAGGCTAGCCTGAGATATCCAGGTCATGGTTTAGGGGAGCCTACAAGGGGATTTTATTTCCAATAACTACATTCATGTTAAAGACCAAGAAGATTTTCAGGGCTCGAGCTTTCCAGAGTCAAAGCTCTCTTCATTGTGTAAAGTGCAAGTGGAATCAAATCTAGTTCTTCTAATGCAGGTCTCTGAAATTACCTTCTTTGTAGCAGCAGTGGCGTAGTGGCTAAGAGCAGGTACACTCTGATCTGGAGGAACCGGGTTTGATTCCCAGCTCTGCCGCCTGAGCTGTGGAGGCTTATCTGGGGAATTCAGATTAGCCTGTGCACTCCCACACACGCCAGCTGGGTGACCTTGGGCTAGTCACAGCTTTTCGGAGCTCTCTCAGCCCCATCTATCTCACAGGATGTTTGTAGTGAGGGGGGAAGGGCAAGGAGATTGTAAGCCTCTTTGAGTCTCCTGCAGGAGAGAAAGGGGGGATATAAATCCAAACTCTTCTTCTTTGTGAATTGAAGTTGAAGACATGCGTACATTTTTTAAATTTTTTATTTTAATGGATTTATCTACTGCTTTTCCCCTGCCATGGGCCTGCCGGCAGTACAAAGGAGTTGTGTCTTGTCCTCAACAACGCAGAAGTGCCGGACGTGGCAAGGATAGGGCTGTTTCTCCGACTGCAGGTTACACCTGCAAGCTTACCCCACCGGCTCCTTTCAGACACCTGTTACGCACCCCGCCGGAATGCGCCGTCTCTGCCATGGCTGCCGGCACCTCTGGGGAGAGAGACAAGGTGCGGTGTGGGAATTCTCCACCCTCCTTGACTCCGAGCCATAGGTTATGCCTATCTTGGGTTATGACTCCGAGCCATAGGTTATACATAGGTTATGCAAGCCAAGCACTCGGCTTAATGAATTACCCAGGAGTGCGTTCGTGTGGGAGAGCAAGGGACCTGACAGGCACAGGCACACACCCCGGCACTGAGCCACGGCAGGGCAGGGTGAGGCCCGGTTTCAGAAGTCAAATATGCCGAGGCCTTTGACAAATTTTATGGTATGTGGTTTATCAGCCACCCGTCTGACAAGCTCTTGCCCAACCTGGGACTCAGGAGTGTGGGAAAAAGCTTTCATGAAAGGAGAAGGAGGAGGCCGCGGAGGAGGAAGAGAATGGGGTTAACTCTTTCGTGGCCGCCGAAAGGCAGAGCGGCTTTCCAACAGTGCATTCTAGCAAAATAATAATACAGCAATAATAAGTGGTGAAAATAAAACAAGCCACACTGTTTCTGGGAAAAGCAAACTGGTCGGCTGAGTCAGGCCAAGACCCATTTAGCTCAGCATATTGTTTCCAACAGTGGACAACCATACAGCTTCGGATAATTCACCAGCCAGCAGAGTTGCCAACTCCAGGTTGGGAAATTCCTACAGATTTGAGAATGTAGCTTGGAGCGGGTGGGATTTGGGGAGAGATGGAACCTCAGAGGAATAGAATGCCGTACAGTCCTCACTCCAAAGGAGCTATTTTCTCCAAAGGAACTGATCTTTGTTATCTGGAGATCAGTTGTAAGTCCAGGGGGTCTCCAGACCCCCCCTGGAGGTTGGCAGTCCTGCCAAGAATGCATGAAAGTAAGGTCCTCTCCTGCCTGTGATTTGTCCCCAGTCTCTAGTTAGGAAGCTCAGGTGCCTCTACCTTCTTGGTGTATTAATATGCACCTGCATACACGCACAGCACAGGTGCACTAACACAGAAGAGGGCAAGGATCATCCCACTAGATCTGAACAAAGAGTCCACAACCAGGACTTGGAGGCTGTGGTCCTTCCCTCACTGGTTGACCCCAGCCTATGGTATACTGCTTCAGTATGTGGAGGTTCCACATAGCTCTCATGGGTCATAGTCATGATAGCACCATCTTGCCAGATGCCCACTGAAACCTTTCATGCTTTTAAAAAGTGGGGGGAGGAACCAGGTGCAGCCTTTGTCTAGCAAAGCATATGATTGGACACTGGAGTTTTGATTGGATGTACAATTGGATGTAGCTGCTATCACTGTTCAGGGATCTTCACTGCATGGCTGAAGGTGAGCTGCTGCAGCCATTATCATAGGTGTCAAACTCACGGCCCTCCAGATGTTATGACTACAGTTCCCATCATCCCCTGCCAGCATGGTGCTGGCAGGGGATGTTGAGAACTGTAGTCTATAACATCTGGAAGGCCGCGAGTTTGACACCTGTGCCATGTGACTGGATACACCACCATGCATGCCAGAATTCCACAGGTGCACACATGTTCAAAAAAGTTGGGGACCCTGGCTGTATGCATTTCCTTTGAAAATGCCATCTCAGCTAGCATCTTGCAGTCGCAAATAACATAAGTCTAGCTCACAACACAGAGTACTAACCACTCTACGATCATGGGCAACAACATAAGTCAATTATCCTTCTGTGAAAAGCACAGAGTGGATCTTTTCAATAACACTCGCAAGTTGGCAACCGTTGCAAAAACAGCATTATATAAAATAGTTACTATTGATTTTTCCCCTTTGCAGGGCTGCTGTGCTTTCCCTCTTTCTTTGAGGACTACGCACAAGGCATGAGAGAAAATGGTCAGCTGTCGTCTCGGAAGAGCCAGAGTCAAATATTATTAAGACACACTCCTTTGAGAGTTTTGTATATTAGAGCGATAAGTATCAGGCCACTGAAGGAATGCCGAAACCAAGCTTATCGGAGTTTGGTTAGCTTCAAACCAAATATGATTGTGGAATGATGATTGACTATTTGCATGTTACTAATATTTGTATTGCATATATTGTAGTTATATGTGAGTGCAGATTGTAAGCTGAAAGCCATTATTTAGGTTAGAGATTCAAGGACTACTTGAATCTCCTTTAGGTTAGAGATTTAGGTTAGAGATTCAAGAGCAGTAGTGGCTAAGAGCAGTGGCTAAGAGCAGGTGCACTCTGATCTGGAGGAATTGGGTTTGATTCCCAGCTCTACCACTTGCGTTGTGGAGGCTTATCTGGGGAATTCAGATTAGCCTGTGCACTCCCACACACGCCAGCTGGGTGACCTTGGGCTAGTCACAGCTTCTCGGAGCTCTCTCAGCCCCACCCACCTCACAGGGTGTTTGTTGTGAGGAAGGGCAAGGAGAATGTAAGCCCCTTTGAGTCTCCTACAGGAGAGAAAGGGGGGATATAAATCCAAACTCTTCTTCTTCTACTACTTTTGTATGCATGTTAACAAGAATTTTCATTATAAAGACTTAAAATGTATCACTGTCTTAGGACAAGTGTGTTAGCCCTTAGGGTGTAAAAGTGGATTGGCTGTATTTTCACAGGGGAGCGGCAGGCAGAAGTTCAATGGGTGCAGTGCTTCCTGGTACTGTTACACATCATTCGTTTTCCTGGCACTGTTACGCATCACTCACAGCCAGCTGCCTGCTTCCAAGACAATTTAGGAGGGTGGATCAGCGCTGGTGTGTGAATGTCTCTCTCCTAAGGGCCAAAGAGCACGGCACGGCACTCCACCTAGGTCATCGATGCAAGAAGGTGTAGCTAATTGTATAGTTAATTGGTGCCGCCGTGGGACAGGCTGACAACTGCTGGGAAGCTGGGCATAGCTGAAGGTCTCCGTGCCATTCTTCTTGTGGGCTGGGAGGGTTGGCCTAATAATCTGGTAATGACGGTGGCTGTCTGGTGGATTCCACTAGGGTGGAGGAGTTCCTCGCTGGCACCTCCTCTTTCAAAACAGCCTCCATTTTGACATTTGCAGTGATTGCTTCATTTCTGTACTGGGAGTCATTCTCGCCGGCCGTCTTTCTTTTGGCCACGTGCTGAGAATTAAAGGCCTGACGATCCCATAGCCCTTTGTGCTGAGCAAAAGAGTGTAGATGATGCTGACTTGAAAAAAAAGCCATTCTAGCCAATTCTTTCTGACCTGGAGGACTGATGCACTTTGTCTCCTTTGCCTTAACCAATGAAAAGGTTGGAGAGGTGGGCAAGTAGATTAAAGAAAAACTGGGACAATGTTCTTCATCACACAATATCAGTGGTGGGATCCAAAAATTTTAGTAACAGGTTCCCATGGTGGTGGGATTCAAACAGTGGCGTAGCGCCAATGGGGCTTGGCGGGGCACGACGGGGGCGTGGCCGGGCATTCCGGGGGCGGGCCATTAATAATTTCTCTGTTACTGTAAAAAACTCTTACTGTAAAAAAAAGTTCCTAATTTCCAGCTGGTATCTTTCTGTCCATAATTTAAACTCATTATAGCAAGTCCTATCATCTACTGCCAACAGAAACAACGACTTCTCCTCTAATTGACTGCCTGTCAAATACTTAATACTTTCAAATACTTAATTTTGTTTCTAAAAATCAAAAGAAGGATACTTTCCTTAAACAAGGAACTTTACCATATTACTAAAACATGTTATTAAATCAGCCCAACAGGGAGAATTATCCTGTTTTCTACCTTCACTAACCAGCCACATAGGAAACAACAGGACTTTATGGTTTTTGGACCTAATGGAATTTCTAACGGAAAAGCGGACCCAATTAGTAACCCCCTCTCGGCACACACAAATAATTAGTAACCCACTCTCAGGAACTGGTGAGAACCTGCTGGATCCCACCTCTGCACAATATGTAATTAATTTACAGAACATGCTGCCTCAAAATACAGGAATGGCCTGCTAACGTACATGTTTTGTAATGGTACAGCACTGCTCTCAGCCTAGCCTACCTTACAGTGTTGTTGTTGTGAGGACAAAATGGAGAATAGGAGATGCCTGTGAACCACTTTAGGTGCTCACTGGGGAGAAAATGGGGTATATGAAGTAAACAAATGAAATAAAAAAATGTCCCGCTGATGACACTGTTTCCCTTTAGTTTGTGCCGAACTTGAAGCTTTCATTCCCAAGTTTTGCCTCTTGGAATACAAAATGCATCCAGTGAGAGAGGAGTAGGAGAAGGAGAAAGAGAATGAGAATGAGAAGACAAAAGGTCTTTGCTTAGTACAAATCCTTTTTAAAACTCAAGAAGATTTCGTTTCCGAAGCGTGATTCCCTGGCAAACAATCGCAGGAAGGAAGTGGGAAGTTGCTAAATATTGTCTTTTGTTCCAAGGTTTAATTCCAGGGTTGGTTTGTTAACACCTTTGTACTTGGAGAGGCCACTTTGCGATTGCTCAGGAGAAAGGAGACGGACTGGGAGAAGAAATCAGCTTTGTAAAACAGCGGCTTGTTTTTGTGTCATTCGGCTCTCCCCATCTACGGTCACACCCCATGCTGGCAATTCCGGACCTGGATGGGAAGCACTGCATGGAAGTGCACTGAAGCAAAGAATTTTACAGCTCTTGTCCACCAAAACCAGGCTCATTGGCCAGAATGTACATTTTCAAACAATCTATTTTCAGACCTCTTAACGTGCATATGTCATCATTTTACTAGGCCTTCTTTCCCTAGCCTCCTTTCCTTATTTCTTCTCTTTGGTCTTTGATGCACATTTGGTCTCTTCAGGTCAAGGGAGCAGCAGTGGCGTAGTGGCTAAGAGCAGTGGCAAAGAGCAGGTGCACTCTGATCTGGAGGAACCGGGTTTGATTCCCAGCTCTGCCGCTTGAGTTGTGGAGGCTTATCTGAGGAATTCAGATTAGCCTGTGCACTCCCACACACGCCAGCTGGGTGACCTTGGGCTAGTCACAGCTTCTCGGAGCTCTCTCAGCCCCACCCACCTCACAGGGTGTTTGTTGTGAGGGGGGAAGGGCAAGGAGATTGTAAGCCCCTTTGAGTCTCCTGCAGGAGAGAAAGGGGGGATATAAATCCAAACTCCTCCTCCTCCTCCTCCTCCTCCTTCTTCTTCTCCTTCTCCTTCTCCTTCTCCTTCTTCTTCAAGCATACATTATCTTCGGATCGGATTCTCAAGTGTGCATGTGTTTCCCCCTCTTCAGAACTGACCGTGCTTCAGATCAGAGAAGCCCTGTGGTTTCCAGGAACTGACAAAGCACGATTTTCCCCCCTGCCTCCACAGCAAAAGCAGAGCAGAGTGCTATGCGTTTTGTTTTCTCTAGCTTTTCCGCACCTCCTCACTTTCCACCACCCGTACAAAAGCATTTCCACTGGCATTTCTGGGGGGATCAATAGGTCCCCCCATTTTTAATCTAAGAATTTATCCCAGGAGCAATAGATCAAAGGGACGAACTTTTTTTTTAAAAGAGCATAAAGGAACAGACAGCAAACAACCATCTGAACCCAGACGCAGATAGACTCAGGGGAAGCAGCACAGGAGCAGCAGTGGCGTAGGAGGTTAAGAGCTCGTGTATCTAATCTGGAGGAACCAGGTTTGATTCCCAGCTCTGCCACCTGAGCTGTGGAGGCTTATCTGGGGAATTCAGATTAGCCTGGGCACTCCCACACAAGCCAGCTGGGTGACCTTGGGCTAGTCACAGCTTCTCTCAGCCCCACCTACCTCACAGGGTGTTTGTTGTGAGGGGGGAAGGGCAAGGAGATTGTAAGCCCCTTTGAGTCTCCTGCAGGAGAGAAAGGGGGGATATAAATCCAAACTCTTCTTCTTCTAAACGAAAAGCAGGGAGGCCCCACTGCCAAGCACACGGCCACACAGGAAATTTGGGAACCATCACGTCGCTTCACGGTGACAGAACTACAGAAGACAAACCCTTCTGAAGTAGTTGGAGGACGATGGGGCAGGATTTCTCCATAAACCTGGCTTACATCCATGGAGAAAATAGTAGACTTGGAAATGAGTAAGGCAACTCCCAGTTCGTGGCCCACCGGCTCTTCTCAGGATGATTAACTGAAGTGCTAAACAATTAACTTTTTCACCCTTCCCATCTGCTAATCTCATTGGTATATCTCTGATGGGTTACAGAGTCCCTGTTTATTTTGCACTGGTTACTAAAGCGGAAGAAAACAGCAGCATCTTTCCCCACCCCCCACCCCCAGATTGACAGCTGACTGGTCCTGGGACAGAGGAAATTTTCACTGGTACGTGTGCATAAGGAGCCTCCTAACAACACATAGTGGGCAGCACATACAGTACTAGATACCTTTAATCAGTGGTGGGATCCAAAAAATTTAATAACAGGTTCCGATGGTGGTGGGATTCAAACAGTGGTGCCGCCGCACACACGCACCTCCAGTCCCTATTGGGCAGGGAGGTTGCTTTAGTAACCCCTTCTCGGCACTCAGAAAAAATTAGTAACCACTTCCAGAGAAGTGGTGAGAACTGGTTGGATCCCACCTCTGCCTTTAATTACTAGGGGCAGTTCCTGATTTTCTGGTACCTTCCCTCACGTAAACAACTTTTTCTTCTCTTGCACTGATAAAATGTTTCACGTGCAATTCTCATTCTTTGAGATCTACCATCTGACGAAGAGAGCTTTGACATTCAAACACTCATACCGCAAAAATCCTGTTGGTTTGTAAGAGGGTAGTGGCCGCGAGTCTAGCTCTTCCATTGCAGACCAAGATGGCCAATTGCCTGGAACAAAGCTCCTTCCCCAGAATTTTTAGAAGGTGAATCACATGGTTGTGTCGTCTCAAATACATAGACATATACACACGTGCTCATGAATGCAAGAACACCACAACCTTTCACTTCAGGTGCACTCTGATCTGGAGGAACTGGGTTTGATTCCCCGCTCTGCCACCTGAGCTGTGGAGGCTTATCTGGGGGATTCAGATTAGCCTGTGCACTCCCACACACACCAGCTGGGTGACCTTGGGCTAGTCACAGCTTTTCGGAGCTCTCTCAGCCCCACCTACCTCACAGGGTGTTTGTTGTGAGGGGGGAAGGGCAAGGAGATTGTAAGCCCCTTTGAGTCTCCTGCAGGAGAGAAAGGGGAGATATAAATCCAAACTCTTCTTCTTGTTCTTCTTCTTGTTCTTCTTCTTGTTCTTCTTCTTCTTCTTCCTTCTTCCTCTTCCTCTTCTTCTTCCTCTTCTTCTTCTTCCTCTTCTTCTTCTTCTTATGTTACGCCTTCTATTTTTATTTGTTTTTTTATACCCAGTGGGGTGGAAACGTGGGTAAAACAGGCACTGAATAGCAAGCCCCCGTACCAGCCCCCTTTCCAAGGTTTCAAAAACCTTGCTTGTCTTGACGGCCTCTTTTGAATTTTAAACGTGCACCGTAAGTTTGTTTTCCTTTCCTCGCTCCCGCCTAACCCCTTCCTTTTTGCCCTTCAACCATCGCCCCCCATCTCAAAGCACTCAAAGGACCCCATGGCTTTTTCCCATTTGTGGGTTTACTTTAATCTCAGTTACAGTGACTTAGCCCCCTCGCCTCCTGCCTCTTCCCTGAGCCGTAAGACAAAGAGGCGTTTACACTAATAGCGCGCCGGCCCAAGGACGGCGGAGGCAAACAGCACAGCGGAGGGCGCACAGAATTGAATGCGCCGACGTCTTTTTCCCCCCATCTGTCCCCAAAACCAATATTGACCCGAGACCCCCGCGTGGCTGCTTTTAGTCAGAAGTTTTAGCACACAAATCAAAATTTTTCACAGAGCCAACCCTCCCAGGGGGTTAAGTCTAAGGGGAGGCCGGGACAATAGTCTGCTCAGGATGGGAACAAACCCCACTGGGGCGGCAAAGGAGCCTCACTTCCTCAGATGGGGGATGAGAGACCCTGTTCGCCTCCTCAGCTCAAAAGCCAGGGTCTAGCCAACCTGCCCTGAACAAGGTGGTGTGAGGCGAAGGGCAATTGTGTGATGCCCACGGGGGCAGGTTGTCTGAGTAGAATTGGGGGAGTAGCTGGGGGGCACAGAGAGGACACATTTGTGATTTTGAAAAAAAAAGTATGTTTTTTTTTAAAGCAGCCGATTACGTTCAATTAAGGAGCATTAATGGGAGCTGGAACATGGGCCAAGTGAAAAAAAACACAAGACCGGGGTCATGACAGAACAATGTCCTGTTGACATCACTTGAAGGGGGCGATTCATGAAGTGGGGTGTGAATGAGGCTCACTGAAAGACCCCTCCCCACCCACCCACCCATCAAAGAAGGCTCTGAACTCTTCTTCTTCTGCACCTCTCCCCCCCCTTCCCCGCTCTCTTTGTCAGGCACCAATTTCGACAAGGTACATCATTAGAGGAAGCTAATAGGAGAGGGTGGCGGCGGCCATTTTGCCTCCGGTCAGCCAACTGAGGCAAAGAAGCCACGGCCTTTTGTCTGAGGGGTTTGAGTGCGAGGCGAGCGAGGTCCGAACGGGGAGGGAGGTGTAGGAAGGCTCAGTGTGCAGAAGGGGTCCGGAGGGGAGCTGGATTTGGTTAACCCGTCTCATTAGTGGTCACATGACATCATTATCTCACATTAGTGACACTCCAGCCACAGTAATTGGGAAGTCTCCGGAATGGCCTGGATGACCTTTAATTATCCTGGTGGGCTTTTTCACCCCCTTTCATGCAATTCCTTTTTCTTTTCTTTTTTTCATTTTGTTCTTAAGCCAGTTTGGCACCAGGCCTTGTTAAGATGCCAGGGCAGGGGACGGTGCGCCAAACCCATGCGGAGATATTCTGAAAGCAAAGGGATAAAAAAGGAAGGTGCACTAAGAAACGTGGGTGACTCCCGTTTGCTCGACCTTTACGGCAAGCTGTCACGTGACCTTCGGCCGCAAGCAATGGCTGAAGAATTACCTCAGGCTGGGCTGATTAGCTGGGCTGCGCTCCCCCTCCAAACGCTTCCCCATTGAACTCTATGGGGGGAAGTGAAGCTGTTCATCAGGCCCACTGGGTAAAAGTAATGAGCAAGTCACCGACAGTGCGGACATCATGCAGGAGAAGCCACTGATGAGACCTCCTCTGAGGTGATTCCTTTTCATCTGCCAAAAGCTGGACTTTAATATCCCTCACGATGGAAAGCTAGGGAAGGAATAAGGGATCTGGACATTTCCTAGAAACCTTCAGTTAGGTTGGGGTCTGCAACCTGTGTCTCTCCAGATGTTCATGGACTACAATTCCCATCAGCCCCTGCCAGCATAGCCAATTGGCCATGCTGGTAGGGACTGCTGGGAGTTGTAGTCTATGAACATCTAGAGAGACACAGGTTGCAGACCTCTGGGTTAGGTCATATGGCAGAATCAGGGGCCTAGCATCTATGTCAGGCATCCCAACGTTTTTGAACCTGCAGGATCCTTTGGCCAGAGGCGTAGCTCCAAAGGGACAAAGGGGTGCATGATGCACTGGGCATGCGCCCCTATGGGGAGGTGTGGGGGCGTTCCAGGGGTGGGGCAGATGTTGTTGTTATTATTGTTATTATTTTTGTTATTATTGTTGTTATTGTTGTTGTTATTGTTGTTATTTATTCGATTTGACAAACCACCCTACCCTGAAGCCGGGGCAGGCGTTCTGGGGGTGGGGCGTTCCGGGGCAGGGCGGGGGCATTCCGGGGGCGGGGCAGACATTGGTGTGGCAGGACCGGAGGACGCACCAGTGTACCGGGCGCTTTCCCCCCTTGCTACGCCTCTGCCTTTGCCTTCGGGGGAGGGCGGTTTATAAACCCAATAAATAAATAAATAAATTTTGAGAGAGGGTAGTGAGCGCCCCTCCAAAATGGCTGCTGTAAGAAGAGGAGCCAACCCCAACATGGCTGCCTCAAGAGGCTGACCTGAACAGCATACCCCCTTCCTCAGACGTCCTTGAGAGAAGGAGATCCGGAACACCTCTCCACCCCTGCTGCCCAAAATAAGACATGAAGTGACAAGGGATGTGGGAACACCCATGAAGCTGACCATCAGCCCATCAAGTTCAGAATTGCCTACGCAGACTGGCAGCTGCTTCCCAGGGTCAGCCTTTCCCATCACCTGCTGCCTTGTCCTTTTCAACAGGAGATGCCAGGGATAGAACCTGAGACCTTCGGCGTGCCAAGCGGAGGCTCTTCCACTGAGCCACCACAGCTCTGCCCAAGGGTCCCTGGCATCCAGCTAACACAACACATTTCACCATCCATTTAACTGACAATGAGCCCCTTTTGGTTCCAGCACCAAGTCAGAACCTGTTCATTTTTCTTTCCCAGTCATTCTGATGAATGGTTGAGGTTATTGTTGTACATGAATTTCCGCCATTGACTTTTATTACCCTGATTCTGAATTTTATAGACACTGCTAGACTCACTGTCTTCAGGTGTTATTGGGCACAGAACAGGTGTCACGGGGGGGGGGCAGTTGTAAATTTCCTGTGTTGGCATGGGTTGGACTAGATCAGGGGTCTGCAACCTGTGTCTCTCCAGATGTTCATGGACCACAATTCCCACCAGCCCCTGCCAGCATGGCCAATTGGACATGCTGGCAGGGGCTTATGGGAATTGTGGTCCATGAACATCTGGAGAGACACAGGTTGCAAACCCCTGGACTAAATGATCTTTCAGTGTTTTATTACTAGGGGGTAGTGTGATATCCGAGAGGTTTCTGTTTCTGTTACTATTTTTTTTGCTGCTTTTAAAGCCCCATAGGTTTTGACTGGGCTGTTCTTCTAAGCAGTTGCCTTTTTATTGTTTTAGTGGAGCAATTTATTTTTGTCATGACTTAAGGGTGCCTGAAGAACCAGTCTGTTCCAGGACAGAAATGCTTTCAATAAATAGACACAGGTCTAATTTTACTTATCCTGGGAGGGAACGGGAGAAAAACCAGCTCCCCATCTTTTGAGGGTTTAAATCAGTCTTGCTCTCTTCTTCTTCTTCTTCTTTTTTTAAGCTGCTGGTTTAAATGCAAGCCAGATTGAATTTCAGAATGCAGCCGCAGCTGCTGCCGCCGCCGCCGCCGCCTCCCCAGGAAATCCTCATCTTTCCGCTTGTGAGTGGGGTGGGGGCTTCAGGTGGTCTGGAAGGGGCTACTGGGTGTACCCCGCCCCGGCTGCCACCTGACCTTTCCCCCTCACTTTGAAGCCAGAGACAGTAGGTGGGCTGGGAGGTGGGAGGTGGGAGGGGGAGCCAGAGGGGGGGGGGATGTCACACCCGCCTCCTAACAGCTTCCATGCGTGGCCCTTGTTCTGCTAGGAATGCAATTCTGCTTGGCAGGTCTTGGCAAGAGTGGGTGGCGGAAGAGGAGTGGGGGGGTGAGAAAGAAGAGAAGGGAGGCTGCTGCCTGCGGACTAATTGAATCATGCAGATGTGGAACAGATTTTTGCTCAGGTGGGGGGTCAGAAGAGAGGAATGCTTCAACCTACAGGGAAACTAATCAGCTGCGTAGGAAGGGGGGAAGGAGGGGCAGGCGGCCCCGGCGGCTTCCCCCCTGTGCTTAAAATATGAAGGGCAGCCAGCCAAAGGCTTCTCGAGGCGTGAGGATCAGGGTGGTCTCCGCAGATACAGAGGCGGCACCGAGTCACGAGTCACGAGGGGTGTGAGTTCAAGTCCTGCCCCAGCCAAGGCCTTTGAGAGGCTCTGAAAGTCAGCAAGAGAACATGCACGTCGCATGCGGAAGGGCCCAGGTTGACATTTAAGGATCACAGGTATAGTGGCAGAGCCGAGACAGTCCTTTGAAGGAGATCTTACAGGACAGATGCCGTATGGAGCAGGTCTGTCTACTGGGCTAGACGGACTGCTGGCCCAAATTCAGTATGAAGCAGTCTCATGCATTCAAGGTCTGGTGAGATTCATACCTGCGATGGTCTTACTACTAGGTAAAGTCTGGGGTGTAAATTCTCTCTCTCTGGCCTTGAGCGTCATCTAGTGGCCTAAATGGGAAGCACAATTGATAAATTTTTCCTTCAAATCTGATGCCTCCAAGAGTCACCTTTATGGGCAGATAAAGGTCCGTTCATTTCTAGTAGCTTATGTCTCTGAAAGCAGGGGAGAACATGAAGCCACTCTTGTCTGTCTTCAGCACATGGTTCCAAAAATCAGATCATACTGATTTATGCTGTTAAAACACTGGGCGTTAAGGCTTGTGGGGACAGCTGAAAGATTGTGAGTTTCCGGGCTGTATGGCGATCAGTTCTAGCTGGCATCTCTTCAGAGGACCCTCTGAAGATCACCTGCATCGTTACAGATGCAGGCGAAACATCAGGAGAGAATGCTGCTAGAACACGGCCATACAGCCCAGAAACCACACAGCACCCCTGTGATTCCAGCCGTGAAAGCCTTCGACAATACAATGTGGGCTTTCAAAAACAGCACAATTTCATTGAATCAGAGTTGGAAGAGACCCCAAGGGCCATCCAATCCACCCCCTGCCATGCAGGAAGACACAATCAAAGCACTCCTGACAGAGGGCCATCTAGCCTCTGTTTAAAAACCTCCAAAGGAGACTTCACCACACTCCAAGGCAGCGGTATTCCACTGTCGAAGAGCCCTTACAGTCAGGAAGTTCTTCCTAATGTTAGTGGGGACCTCTTTTCCTGCACCCTGAATGCATTACTCCTTGTCCCAGTCTCTGGAGCAGCAGAAAATAAGTTTGCTCCAATTTCCTCTTGGCCAAGCTTTCATAAGCCAGGGTTCACTTCATCAGATGTATTATGTGCATAAGCTGTCTTAAAGCATGTGCACTACGATGTAAGAATAAAAGACTGTAGCATTTATCAGTTTTAACCTTGCCTGTCTTAACAGCCAACAATTGTAAATACCCTAATAAAATACTCAAATACCCAAGCATACAGGAACAAATCTGGACAGCAGCCCAGTATACCTAAGACAATAAACACAGGCTTTTGGCTCCTGATTTTAACCAATAGTCAGATCATAAATTCCACACTTAATCCTCTACATATCAAGTTAAAGAATCCCAGGTACTGGTAAAGAGGTTTCTCTTCCACGGATGCTGGAGAATGCCCCCTCCTCACAAAGTTTCCAACAGGAAAGAATAAAGAATTAGATCAGGAAACTTGACATCTGATAAATCTGGTAAAACTGTGGTCTAAAACAAACTGTGCAGCTACTTCTGCCCAGTCAAAAGGGATTCGGGGTTGTATGACTCATACACCATGCGGCAAACCACTTTCCAAACCGACTGAGTATTTCATAAGCAGCTTCAGACAGTGGAGCAAAACTCCACCCAAGAGATGCTGTGGTAGTTCCGAGATCGCTAACTGGAATTGCAGAATTCCAGGGTGATTGGAAAAGTCCTTTAGGGGAAGCATACAGACCTATAGTAGTATAAAGCCTTTATTGGCATTCTAAATGACAGTAAAGCATTAGTCAATAAAAGAAACAAATAGAATGCATCAGATATATACACATACAAATAGTTCCCGTGGGTACTGTTTGTAATTCCAGCTCTTATCAATAAAAAGCCCAGACATAATCACCAAAAGCTACAGTCCATAAGTGCTTACTATTTTACTGTTCAGATAACAAATGACACAGCATATAGACCTAAGTCCTCCAGATCCTTGCAGAAACATGATCAGATGTGTGGGGGTGACCATCCCTCCTAATCGGCAGCCCCCTCCCCATTCCAAATTAATTTCATTTCCACCCAGTCTCCCTCAAGCAGCATTTCTGGAATTCCCAGGCAGTCTCCCAATCAAGAACTAACGGCACACAGAAGCATTGCATTGAATGCCATAGAATTGAATGGACCCAAAGTCCCCTTACTTCTTTTTAAGTAACAGGGGAAAGGGTTTGTGGGCACACATAAATCAACACATACACAAAGCTATCTTATGAGACTTCCAATGTCAGTCTTATCTGATCTGACTAGCACCTGCTGTCCAGAGTTTCAGGAAGGGCTTTTATATTGCTTGCTGCCTGGTCTTTTTAACTGGGGATGCTGGGGATCAAACCTGTGAATACCAAGCAGATGCTCCAACAGTGAGCCGCAGCCCCTTCCAGTCAGGAAAGTCCTTGCGGAAGGAGAGGGGAAAGAGTCAGGGAATATCAAAACACCCATCCGCTGACTTTCTATGAAAGTTTTGGATGGTGAGCAAAATTAATTCTTGTCTAGGATAGAAAAGCAGCTTAGCCAGCCCTGTGTAGCTTGACAGATGCCAACTTTACCCTGCATTTAAAAACCAAAGTTTCCCATGAAAGCATTTAAAAACCAAAGTTTCCCATGAAAGCCAAGATGAACCTATTCTAAGGAATGCTGTTTTTAGCAATACGACCAGCAGGTGGCACTCTTCAGCCACTATTTCGCTATGCTATGTTTTTACTTTTCAATTCAGATGAGGAAACTCAAGAGCACACCTAATTTATGGCAACTCAGAATGGTTGTCAAGGCAAGGGAAAGAAGAGAGGTGGTTTGCCATTGTCTGCCTCTTCACACAGCAACCAGGAATCAAACGTTTTAAGGATGTTGCATTGTATTTTGGTCAGTGGTTTGAATTAGACCTTTCTGGTTGCAAAGATTCTTTTTAAGAGCAAGTCCTTAAGTTTTAATTACACAGTAGAAAAAGCAGATAGGTAAAAAAAAAGAGAGAGAGAGAGAACCTGTTTCCCCCTCCCCTGCTGAGGATAACTAAATCCAAGATCAGACAAAAGCTTTGATTCTCCCCATAAATCTTGTTAGTATCTAAGGTACTACTGGACTCAAATCTAGAAAATCCAGTGTCTGTGGGGAAAGTCCCCAGTGGAGAAAAATGTGACAGTGTTCTTTCAATTGCTGTAGCTCTGCCAATCTGGCTATTTTAATTATTTTATCAGTTGCTCGTGGTTGAGGTTTTTTTTAAGTCATGGAATTGGCATGATTCACTCAAGTAGAAAGGCAAAGTAGTCACTTGCAGTACGAAAACAAAGTAATCCCTTGTATTCTTTGGACGAACAATGAAGTTTATTTTTAAATAGAACTGAAAGTCGTTTGAGGGAGCATTCATGAGCAAGCACGTGTCTTTCTTTTCCCCACTGTTAGCCTTGGTCACACAGATTTTACAAGTTTTCAAAACAGTACAAAAATATGTCCCAGATTGGTGTGCAGATGTCAAAATGGTAGGAGGAAGTTATCCACTCTACAGGAAGCATTGGATCGCCCTCTCTGAGCTCTTCAGAGAGGTGAAATGTCCTCTGTTCCCAGCCTGCGTATCAGTGAGCCTACAAAGGACACAGACAGGGCATGATGAAATCTGTGTAATGCGGTATCATGGTTTTAGCTGCAACATTATTGACAGCATTTCCCTTTTTTGGCTTTTGAGCTTGTCTGGCTGGAAGGGGCGTGCTTCTCGCAGAGGTTTGCAGGTTACTCCGATTCAGCCCTTTTTAACCAAAAGGAAGTTTGCTGTAACCCGAAAAGCAGGAAGTGGGTTTGTGGAAAAGAACTGTGGGTGTCTGTACCACATGGAAAGTCCTCAATACACGTTGCTTTGAAGTCCTGTAATTGAATCTCCCTGTGAATCCTTCAAGGTTAAAAAGCACTTAAGATGGATTTGAGGGCGGAGGGGATTCTTTCCTTCTCACTATCTAGGGAGAAGTTTCTGTCAGGGAAACAGTTCTGATATCAAACTTTGGATGTACCGTGTCAGGCGTTAAGAGTGGGAGAAGAGAGTCAAATTCCATTTTAAAACACATCGACAGCATGCTCACAAAACACAAAGTCTTTCTAGTTAATAGTTCTGCTGTTACGTTTGCAGTTTATCTTGGTTTCTTGCAGAGGTTTGCAGAGCTTGGTGTTTTTAAATTATATTTTTATTTGGGTGCTGTGGGGTTTCCGGGCTGTATGGCCATGTTCTAGCAGCATTCTCTCCTGACGTTTTGCCTGCATCTGTGGCTGGCATCTTCAGAGGATCTAAAACAGCCCGGAAACCACACAGCACCCAAGTGATTCCGGCCGTGAAAGCCTTCGACAATATATTTTTATTGTTTTTAAACCTCTATCAACGGAGAGCTATTTAGAAGTAAACAAATGGAGAAATTCACAAGAAACAGGTCTGCAAATTCACAGAAATTGCAGCCATCTTTCAAGTCTGGCCCTTACATTCTGAAGATTTCCAGATTCCACTTGTTCTTTGGGCAGAAATCCAGTTCATGGTGTCTGTGTGTGTACAAGAGGGTGGCCCGACATGAGTTGTCTTTCTATTCCTGGAGCAGACCTTTGCATTTATAGAATTTCATGTGACAGGTTGGGGAGTGGCTATTTTTGGCCTGCGAAAGGAGTCTGTCCGAAGTCCCATTTCTTAAACGTCCAGTGCCAGGGACACTGGGTACAAAGCCATGCCACTTCAAGAGAACTTCCCTGCACTGTGCCCGGCATGGCCCCACCACCAGCCATGTTTACAAGGTAGGATCAACAGCGTCCCCTGTTGCCTTTCCTTCCTCTGGAACAGAGACAACCTTTCAGAGCTGAGACTGTATTTTGCACGGTATCTTTATGTGCATTTTGCCCCTCAAAGCAGCTCTCCAACTTCTTGGTAGCACAGAAATGCATAGAGCACCAAGCAGGGTACTCAAGCTGATTTGTACCGACTCTGCATGGGTTGTGAAAACAGCCACAGCTGTTAGCAACTGACTGCAGGCCGGGAGAGCTTGTATGCTGAAGGACACAGCCTTGAAAGTCACGCTTCTCAGCTATTCTTGTTTAGTAGCAAAATTACTGCGATGATAATAGCATGGTGTAGTGGTTACAGTGTGAAACTAGGAGCTGGGAGAGCCGGGTTTGAATCCCCTCTCTGCCACTGGAAATTAGCTGGATGGCCACCTAGGGACAGGATCTTCCTCAGCCTGACCTCCCTCGCAGGATTGATGGAGCGCAGATAACTATGTTGTAATTCGCTTGGGGTTCACACTGGGAAGGAAAGTGGGATATACATATCTACATAAACAAAATAATAAATGATGAAGGAAGGGCATGTCTACTGAATTCACAAGTTCAGGAGTAGGGAGAAGAGACAGTGCATCTGCCGGGATTTGAGCATGCTGTACCTTCCCACTGGTGAGATCTCAACTGGTTAGCACTGGTGTTCCTGCCTAGGGACATGGGGTACCCCTTGTCCCCGGGCGCATCGATTGAGGTCACGTGGGGGGATTTAAAACATCCCTCCCCCCCCCCCCCCCCCCCACACAGCTGGATTGAGTAAGTCTCCGTGAAAGCAGGCACTGAAGCAGCCGACTGCTCCCAGTGCCTGTCGTAGCCCCGCCCACTCTGTACGGTGGCCTGGAGTATCCAGGGGGCGGGGGAGAAGTCCCACTGGGCTCCCAGGAGCAGGACCAGGGAGCTCCGGCTCCCCTCCCTCTGGGCAACCCAGCGTGCCTTTATTCGGCCTTTTAAATGAAGTGTGTGGCATTACTCAGAAGCCTTCTCCTGCAGCCGGGCGCTGGCAGGTACACAGGAAAAGGCAAGCTGGAGCAGGGGAGCCCAGAAGCAGCAGCAGAACTGAAGATGATGCTGACGCTTGCTTGCAAACCTTCAGATGGGGGGGGTGACTTGTGAGAGATTTACATGCTTAAAAGCACTCCCCTTGCACTGGTTTTTTTTTCTTAGGGAGCTGTTTCTCAGGGCTAGCAGCCTACCTCCTTTTACAGGGGTTGGTGTGAGGACACAATTAGGAAAGTGGTGGGGAGAAAGCCATGCCTGTTTTGCTGGGGGTAGGAGGTGATTTGTGAGAGATGATGCTGATGTTTGCTTGGTAAACCTTCAGATGGGGGGGGGGTGACTTGTGAGAGATTTACATGCTTAAAAGTTAATTCCCACTTGAGCTGTTTCTCAGGCTAGCAGCCTACCTCACAGGGTTGGTGTGAGGACACAATTAGGAAAGAGAGTTGGTGGGGAGAAAGCCATGTATGTTTTGCTGGTGGTGGGAGATGTTTTGTGAGCTGGTGCAAAAAATCATTGTTTGGTCATTGTGGGGGAGGGTGGTCGTCCATACCTGGGGTGGGGATGGGGGGGCACCAAACTCAGATTTTGTCCCCGGGCTCCAGTTTGCCTAGATTCGCCCCTGCTGGTTAGACAAGTCTGCCAGAGTTGGGGGGGGGGGTCAAAAGGGGGCTTTGCCCCATCCCAGCTGTGTCCAAAGAGTATAGCATTTTTATATTCGTTCTAGGTGTTCTGACCTGGATGGCCTAGGCTAGATCAATCTCATCAGACCTTGGAAGCTAAGCAGGGTCAACCCTGGTTAGCATTTGGACAGAAGACCACCAAGGAAGTCCAGGGCTGTTACTTAGGCTCATTCCGCACATGCAGAATAATGCACTTTCAAACTGCTTTCAATGCTCTTTGAAGCTGTGCGGAATAGCAAAATCCACTTGCAAACTGTTGTGAAAGTGGTTTGAAAACGCATCAGCCCCTGGTGGCAGGGGCTGATGGGAATTGTAGTCCATGAACATCTGGAGAGCCGCAGGTTGCAGACCCCTGGTATAGTCCAACCCCTTCATCTAGGCCTCTTCCACACATGCAGAATAATGCACTTTCAATCCACTTTCACAATTGTTTGCATGTGGATTTTGCTCTTCCGCACAGTAAAATCCAGCTGCAAAGTGTATTGAAAGTGTATCGAAAGTGCATTATTCTGCATGTGCGGAAGGGGCAGCTAGATCCACCTCGTGGTACCTCTTGGGTGTGATGGAACGTTAAGAACCGGCTTTTATATCAACAGATATTTACAGGCAGGCAACACCCAATCATGACAGATTTTGAAAAAAAAAACTAGAAAAGCACCCCTGATAAATCAGGCAACATTTAAAGTGAGTTTTTTGTAATCAAGAAACTGCAGAGGGTAAGCATCGCCATGAAAGTGGCATCCACTTCCTCTCTTGCAGACAAGAAGAAATGTTAAGGAGTTGTCACAACTACTGCAACATCAAGGCAGTCAGGTTCTATTTGTTTATATACAGAGAGAAGAAGAGTTTTGGATTTACACCCCACCTTCTTCTCCTGTAGGGAGACTCAAGGTGGCCGACAAGCTCCTTTCCCTTCCTCTCCCCACAACACACACCTTGTGAGGCAGGTGGGGCTGGGAGAGTTCTGAACAAACTGTGACTACCCCAAGGCCACCCAGCAGGAATGTAGGAGTGCGGAAACACATCTGGTTCACCAGACAAGCCTCTGCCACTCAGGTGGAGGAGTGGGGAATCAATCCAGGTTCTCCAGATTAGAATCCACCTGCTGTTAACCACTATACCACACTGGCTCTCAGCATCATCCATATTTGTGGCATTTCCCAGAATACAAGATGACTGGTCCCTGTCCCAAGGTGCATACAGTCTAAAACTAGAGAATACAGAGAGAGAGAGAGGGAGGGAGAGGGAGAGGGAGAGAGGGAGGGAGGGAGGGAGGGGGAGAGGGAGGGAGGGAGAGGGAGAGGGAGAGGGGGGGATAAATAGGGGAAATCAACCCATTCGTTTTCTAGCTTCACTAAGATGCATCCTTTTTCTGCCCCATCTTTCCGCATCCTCCCAGATGGAAAATTTTGAGTACAGCATCCAACTGAACAACCAAGACTGGGCAGACTTCTACTTGGCCTCTGAAGAATGCAGCTTAATGCAACCGGCATTAGCTTCTGCAGAGGAGCAGCTTCCGAGTGACCTTGAGGAAGGGGAGGAGGAGGAGGAGAGCAGGGTCATCCGGGTGAGAGTGGGCCCGAATCCAGCTTCCAGCACAGCCAGCGGCCCGCTACGTGGAGCCCTTCGTGGGCACCTGCTTGTGGAAGCGGTTCTGCCTGCCAGCGAAGACAAACTGGATCTGGGCTCGGTCAGCAGGTTTCTATGCGACAACTGCGAATGTGGGGCAGCTTTTCCACAGCCTTCTGCAATCCTGGGAAGTCAACTGTCCCCTGTCACTTCGGAGCCACCAGGAGGTCAGTCTCAGCGGCCAGAACTTGCCAGAGAATGTGAAGCTCTATTTGCTGCAGAGGGAGGAGAACCAGAGACAAGAGACAGCCTCGCTGATTCCGATCATGTCCTGCCGGGGGTAGATGTTGCTGCCCCAAAAGCAGAATTCCAAGGACAAATCTCAGGACGGGAAACAATGGAGGAACCTGTTTGCTCTGTGCCAATGAGCAAGGGAGCCTCAAAGGGGAGAGAAAATCAAACAGGAGAACACGGAAATAAGCCCCCTGGCTTGGCACTGCAGCAACCCGCAGCTGCTATCTCCCAGACTCCCTCAGTTGATGTCCCGTTATTATTATCAGTGAAGAGCTACTCAGTTTGCGGGAACCCAGAATTAGACTCGAGGGTTCTGGATGGACATGCATCTTCCTCAAGTTTTCCATCTGCAGAGTCTGAAGATGCTAAGCACCTTCAGGTCAACCGGAAGGCAGAAAGGCCATTGCTCCAGGAAAAACCTTCCCTATTCCAAGGACTTTCAGTGCCACTGGTAGAGACCTTGGCACACTCCGACCCCCTGTCAGAGAGCCAGGAGGAAAGGGTTTTGGGAAGGAGAAGCAACCAGGGAGAGAATACTGCAGATCTCAAAGATGAGGGGCAAGCAAGCCAGAGTGAAGATTTGACCCGATGCATCCTAAAAGAGGAAGGTCACATGGACCAAGAAGCCAGAGTGAATTTGCAAAAGCTCCCAGAAGAACACAAATGTCCACCACTAAGAACTGTAACTGTTACCAGATGTTCTGGAACACTAGATCAGCACGGAGAAACGGCTGCACTGAAGGCAGAGACCAAGAAGGGCGGCGTGGAGGAACCCTGCAACTCTCTGGGCACAGCTGTGCCATTCGAAGGGGGACTTGGAAGTATGGCTCAAGGAAGCCAGAGGTCAAACTTTTTAGAAGATAACATTCCATATCGTCTGGCAGTGGAGGACTCTCTGGAAGGTAACTTGACTACAATGACACGGCCTCAAGAGTATGACTGTTTCCCCTGTGCTAACACCCAAGAGCACACAGAGAAGACGCTGGACAAGGCATCAGAGGATAACCTGGTGCCAGATGTCAGTCAGGACCTGCCCGAAATGTATGGGCCTGAAATGTATGAATATTTCTTCACTGATGTGGAAGGGGCTAGGGTGGGCAACAGGGGCAGGGAGAAAGAAATGGGGGTAGAGATGCTCAGTAGCTCTGACCAACCATTGGCTCCACCTACTGGTTCCCAGTACTCAGACTCTATTGCAGCAGATGACACCACATGCATCTCCGTCCCAGAGGTGTACGAGCACTTCTTCAACAACAGAGCACAAGACAGGAAGAGCTGGAAGCAGCTTTTCTTGAGCATGCCGGCATCAGAGGCTAGGAAGGCAGTGAGAGCTTTGAAAACCCTCCTGAGCAAACCAGCCCACTTTCTCAGAGGTCATCGCCCAAGTCCCGGGACTCTGCTACGGAGAGGATCTCACGGAAAGCTGGTGGTCTTTTCACCGAGGCTACAAGAAGAAAGCCACCCGAGACCAGCAGACCTAAGAATGGCTGTGATGTCACCAGGTACCTATTTAATTATTACATAGGGGGAATTTGGATTCTCAAAGCTTGTTACCTCTTGCCAATGTAAACAGAATGTTTTTCTGCACAGCACAAATAAGATGTCCTGAGGATGCTAATACAGTTCTCATGGGACAGAGGTACCAGGGGAAACGTAGTTGTCTACAAAGCATGTGAAGCCATAAAGTAAAGAACAAGGAAAGAATGCACAGATGGCAGTGGATACATGTAGCAGGCTGGTTACATATATCTTTCTAGCAGCATCGGTTTGTTACTTTAAGCAGTTACATGGTTCTGGGAATGCATCTCAGTTACCTAGTTAGCATCCCCCTGACACCTGTGCAGTAAGAAAAAAACTCAGTCCACGAAGGGCAGGAACCATACGGTCGTTGCAGGACAGAACGCCAGTGTATAACCAGCCTCTCAGTTCCCTTGGATGTTAGATATTGCTACATCTGACGCTAAGAAATGCTGTGTCGAAAAAGAATCAAAAGAATCAATCAAAAGAATCAATTAAGGAAAAGAATCAAAAGGTTTGGCAGGGCATACATTCCAAAGCTTTGCATGAGAGCTCTCACTGGGGCAACCCAATGCAGAAGTCCTACTATAGGAGTCAAGAACGTAGCCTCATTTCTTTTTACAAAAAAAACCCCCGTCGGCTCTTTTCCCAGAAAGACCCCTGCAGCCAGCTGTCACTCACAGGGACATGTGCCTGGGCTTCGTGGCATTTGCTTCGTGGGCCGTCAAGACCTCCAATCTGCAGGCTCCAGATGCTTGGAAGATTGGTAAGGTTATCTCAAGTCTTGCAAGGGGCGAGGGAGGGTGGCACGGAGCTTCTGTAAGGAGGTGGGGAAGGGGTGGATTTAAGTCTTGGAGATAGAGTAGGAATGTTAACTGTCTGGTTCCATTCAGGGGCCGGGCAGAATTAAAGCAGGAAACAGTGAGCCATTCCATACAGCATATTTATAATGAGTTGCAGTTGTTGTAAATGAACTTGCTTTCCCTTAAAGGGATCTGCAAAAATAATTGATCCCTTATGAAATCCTGCCCTACCCCACGCCACTGCAGACAATATGTCATCCACCCATTAGAATAAACTAGTGGGCCCGGCCACGCGTTGCTGTGGCTGAGTCTGGTGAAGTGGAAAAGAAAGAAAAGGGGAAGCGAATGGTTCGAACATGTGTCATTGCACAATGCTTGCAAGGGAGGGGAGGGGCAAGGCCCCCCTCACTCCCCTCCCTTTCTCCCGTTCCCTTGCATGGCAACCTGGCCGGTCCCTCCCTAACGTTCCCCTTCCTCTGCTAGGGTGGGTGGGCCATGTGCAGGTGGCTGGTCCTGTCCCTTTCACTCCCTTCCCTTGCAGGCGAATTATCTAGCATAAAACATGCTGGGAGGCATGAGCTACGTTGTGTTCAAATTTCAGAGCGTTTGGTCCAGCACACCCCTGGACCCTCCCTCACCTTCCCCTTCCTCCACTAGGGTGGGTGGGTCATGTCCAGATGGTGGACCCCATTCCTTTCACTCCATAAGGCATGGTTGGTTCCCTTGTATCAGAGGGTATTGCTTTGACAGCCAGCAGATGGCGCTGTTGCAGAACAGAACTGTGGTTCCAACTGTCACAGGTGTGGCATGTACACAATAATGGGCACAGTTGTGACATGTACACAAGAGGAGGTGTGGAAGCAGTATGGAAACCTGGCCGCACGCGAATGCAACGTTGTGTGAAAATTTCAAAGCAGTCAGTCCAGTAGTTTGGGAGATTACCTGTCAGCAGAAAAATGCACTGATAGATTTTTATATATATAGATTCTGATTTGACTGCCTCTGTTCTTGTGGACCACATAATCATGTCCCTTCCTGTGCTGTGTTGTGCGTACGTCTCTTCCCTCCCACACCCACAGTCTTGCTGGCAAATTTCGGCACCCTCTCAGCCATCCGCTACTTCAGGCGACAAATTGCGGCAGAAGGGGAGCCCGGCACCTAAGCACGTCCAATGCAAGCCCCCCCCCCCCCCCATATCCTGTAGGCTGTCAGAGGATGATTTGCAAGGACTGCCACGCTTTCTTCAGAGGCAGGGAATGGACTTTGGGAGATCTTGGAATCTAGGACTTGTCTACTACACACACCCACTGGCAAAGCAGGCGAAGAGGTCAGGCAGAAGATGGAGAAGACTGCGGACATAAGATTTGGGTTCTAGAATTGTTAGAAGCTACAACAACTGAACCGAGGCGATTGCATTTTGGTCACATTATGAGAAGACTAGACTCACTGGAAAAGACAATAATGCTGGGAAAAGCTGAAGGCAGCACGAAAAGAAGAAGACCCGACATGAGATGGATGGACTCAGCCAAGGAAGTTTGCAAGACCTGAGCAAGACTGTTACCAATAAGACATTTTGGAGGTTGTTAATTCATAGGGTTGCCAGGGGTCCAAAGTGACTTGACAGCACATAACATACACACACATTGTTAAAATTAGGGAGCTACTGTTTCTCAGCTGGTAACGCAGTTTAAACCAGTGAGATACCCTGGCCAGCTAAAAAAATCCACTTGGTAGCCCACTGAGCTGCTCCACGCAGTGGCTCCAATGGCCACTTTCATGTCAAAGTTTAAGGAGAAGACCAAAGGGAAGACAATTCATTCTATCCATGGAGGGCAGCAGCAATAGGGTGAAAGGAATAGAAATTTCAGTTTAGGTAATTTCCTCAGAGAGGGAATGTCCAAAATATAAAATTCTTACAAAGAACATTAAAGGCCTAGAACAGTGGTGATGAACCTTTGGCACTCCAGATGTTATGGACTACAATTCCCATCAGCCCCTACAATTGGCCATGCTGGCAGGGGCTGATGGGAATTGTAGTCCATAACACCTGGAGTGCCAAAGGTTTGCCACCACGGGCCTAGAAGGAACCAGAGAAAAGTTTGCCACTAGCCAGCAGTGTGATGTAGTGATTATTAAGACTGGTGGACTCTAATCTGGAGAACCAGGTTTGTTTCTCTGCTCCTCCCCATGAAGCCAGCCGGATGACCCTGGCCTAGTCGCAGTTCTCTCAGAACTCTCTCAGCCTCACCTACCTCACAAGGTGTCTGTGGTGGGGAGAGGAAGGGAAAGAGTTTGTAAGCCACTTTGAGACTCCTTATGTGCGGACGACAGTAGAAATGGGCATCCTTTCAACCATAGGGCATTTGAACTTTTAATTGTAGCGTGGCTGAGAATCACAACACGTAACCTGCTATGAAAAAAACCAAAAGGGGGGGGGGGAGAGAAAAGAAAGAACATCTTGGAAAGAACCCTTGGGACATTTCAGATGTGTACGATTTTCTTTACCGTACTTAAAGAGGTAAATGATTTATGTTCTCTGCTGGGAATTATTGAAGTAAATAACTTTGATTGCTTTGTGGGCGAGATATTATGACGATACGAATGGGAACTGACAATTCTATTTTTTTGAAAGTTTGCAATCCTTTATTCCAGTGAAAATTTAGCAAATAAAACCGTACCTCTTCCCCGTTTCAGCCTCAGTCTTCTGTGGCTAAGTGCTGAGCCCTGGGGTTAAACAGAGAGAAAGTGATTGGCCCAAGATCTTCCACTGAGCGGATCAGCAGAGGGAACATTTGAACTCAAGACTCTACATGTCCAACCCCTTAACCATGATGTCTTTTGCTGTTCATACTCTCTTCCTTCTGTTAAGAGTTGCCACTTCCTGGCCCCACACCTATGCCCTTCACACCTATACATTCCAGTGGGTCAATATGAGTATCTTTTTATTTATATCTCCCAACCAAGATCTGGACACCCATTTCTCCCCATTCCAGTGGTCAAGAGGGATCTGGCTCCTCCTTTAGGAACAGTATTGTTCTATCACTACATCTATACAAAGACAACCCATGGAATTTCCATGGACAGTGCTGCTTTTAAAGCACAGGAGCACTGCCAGAAAAAAAAGTTGGCAACCTTATGACTCTACCTTGAAGCGTACAGATTAAAAAAGCCAGACTTGCTCTAAATGACTGAAGTTTCTCTTTGCAATCAGATCAGATCCCGGGAGGGCTGCGGGGAGGTTCTGATCTCCCTGGCGGCTAGGAGCAGAGAAAAGCGTTTCTGGAGATCTTATCAGATCTGCATTCAGTTACCAGGATTGCTGCATTTTTCTCAACAGGGAAATGAAGACGGATAAAATATAGCTGCCTTGGGGTGAGAGACGGTGGACACCACCCTCCTCGTGACCAGACCCTGGCAGAGGAGACAGAGAGAGAGGGAGGCAGCCAAGTATCGGAAACTGCAGCCAGCAATGGGAGTTAAAGCGCAAGGACAGACAGCTCCAAAGGGAAGCACCAACCAGCCCTGGCTTGCCTGGTTGTTTTCCCATGTTTGTTCCTTCGCCCTGTTAATCCATTGAAGTCAGTGGCCTTCAAAGGGTGCAACACTGCTTTGAACAACACTGTAAACCCCAGGATGAGAAGCAAGGATGGAAGCGGGAAAGAGACAGTCGGCTTTCTCAGATGCTTTCATTCATTGACTACATTTTAATCCCGGGCTTTCTCTACCATCACTGTAACTCCCAAAGCAGCCTCCTCCCAGGTCATAGTAGAACATGGGCACGAGCCTGCTGGACTGTAACTACAGGAGAGTCCATCTAGCCCACCGTACTGCTACTCACAGTGGCCCACCAGGTGCCTTGGGGAGCTCACGTGCAGGATGTGAAAGCAATGGCCTTCTGCTGCTGCTGCTCCTGAGCACCTGGTCTGCAGAGGTATTTGGGTGTAATCTGAGATCAAGGAGGACTGGGTGATTTAGGAAGCTATAGATCGAATTCTCCTCCATAAATCTGTCCAACTGCCTCCTTTTAAAGCTGGAATATCCAGGCAGTGGCTATCACCACCTCCACCTCTAGGTGCATATTCCAAACACCAATCACACGTTGCTATGTTGAAGTTAGTGTTTCCTTTTGATTAGTCCTAATTTCTTCCTGTAGCATTTCTGCAATGAATGCCCCCTGGTTCTAGTATTGTGAGAAAGAAAGAAAAATGTCTCTCTGTCAACGTTTTCTACCCCATGCATAATTTTATAGACTTCAATCCCAGAGTTCTGTTCAGACACCGACCAGATTCGGCCCTGCTTGACGTTAGTGCCTTTGAGCTACAGTTGCCACCCTCCAGACAGTCCCTGGAGACATGAGAAACTGGTCTACACAGATCGGTTCCTCTGGAGAAAATGGTTCCTTTGGAAGCTGGGCTCTGTAACATTATACCCTATTGAAATTTAATTTGCTATTTGACAAGTATGATAAAATCAGGGTTCAAACCCTCTCCCTTCTCATGGCAGTATGTTGAGAAAACAGCCCACCCAAAATCATATTTTTAAACAGTACAAAAGCTCATAGCTTATGGTGACACTTCAGTATCACTACCCATTCATTTGATCTGTTGATAAATGGGACAATCAACATAGGAGGTAGATTCTGAGGACAACACAAACCAACAGTTGTTTTGCACTTAACTACAAATTACATGTTTCAAAAAAAAATGTCCAAGGCAAACTTAGAAAGAAATATCAAAACACTTACTTCTTTGGTCTTTTTTGGCCCAAGCTTCCTCCTGAGTCCTTGAGATGAAACAGCAATTGGCTACACCTGCCTGAAAGGCAATATTTCTCTTCCCGAATCTCAGTGCTACAAAACTGTTGCAAAGCGGCCATAAATCACACTGGTGGGGAAAAACGTGGGAAGGCACGTTCCACAACTCACCACCATTTTAGTCCCTGAATTGATTTTCAGTACCAAAGTCACTCCTGAAATTGGGTGGGTGTATGCAAAAGCACCCAACGCTCCTGTTTCTTTAGCAAGTGGGAAGGAAAAGGAATTTCAACAGGGGCAGCTATTCCCAGCTTTATAACATACACAACTCCACTGATCTAGAGAGCTGGAATGTGAAGCACTGATACATCAGTTTCAGGTTGAGAGCCATGCGGGTCTGCAATAGAAGAGCTGGATTTTAATCCAGGAGCACCTGGGAACCCGACAAGATTTTCCAGGGTAGATGTTGAGAGTCTGCGCTCCTTTGTTAAGACTCTGAAGCTTACATCCTAAAAAGATCTTGTTGCTCTTCCAGGTGCCAGTGGACTCAAATGATGATAAATAAGAGAGGGCCTTTTAGAACTGCTCGCTTCCTGGTGGGTCTGGGAGGTATCCCAGGATTACAACTCATCTCCAGACCACAGAAATCAGTTCCCCTGGAGCAGGAGTCTGCAACCTGCGACTCTCCAGATGCCCACTTCGCCAGCACACTACAGCCGCTGGCAGGGGCCATGGGAATTGGAATCATAATATCTGTTGAGAGCCAAAGAGGTTGCAGACCCTTGCCCTGGAGAAAAGGGCAGCTTTGGAAGGTGACCTCTGGAATCATGAGGTCCCTCCCCTCTTCAAACTCCATCATCCCCAGACTTCAGCCCCAAATCTCCAGGAATTTGCCAATCTGGAATTGGCAACCCTACATTCTGATGATTCGGACAAAAACTGAAAAGAGGCCATTTATCTGCTTCTGATTTTTAAATGGGAGATGTGACGGTTATGCAGCTCTCCCTTTAGTTAGGTGCCCTATACAACTCAACCACGAGCTATTTTACCTCATAAACTTTTACCTCATGAAGTTTTACCTCATAAACTAGTGGACTGAGGCCTGGTCAGGGCAGGAGGGTGGGTACGTGGGGGGAGGGGCAGGATTTCCAGTTCCCGCCATAATTATGTCTGAGCACTACTCCGAGAACCTAGGCCCCTTCCGCACACGCAAAATAATGCGTTTTCAAACCACTTTCATAGCTGTTTGCAAGTGGATTTTGCTATTCCGCACAGCTTCAAAGAGCACTGAAAGCAGTTTGAAAGTGCATTATTCTGCATGTGCGGAAGGAGCCCTAGTTTCAGTGGTAGGTAGAGTGCTGGCATGTGGAAAAACAGAATGGAAAGACCTTCACCACAACTACAATTACAGCCTAAAATTAAGTCTCACACTTCCAAGACAAAACCCCTCAAGCCATTTACAGTGCTACAATCAATCATGGAGTCGGGAAATAACAATGGGGCTTCTTTTGTCTAAGGGCATGATTCTCCCTGAGGGCATGAGAGGCCCTACGTTCAAATTCAAAACCAGTCCTGTTTGTGCAAATAAAAGCTGGCATGTTAGAGAATTTGTGCCAGAGGTAAACACGGAGGGCCGCCTTGTCCTGGGACCAGAGCCAGCATGGTGTTGTAGAGGTTAACAGTGGTGGACTCTAATCTGGAGAATCGGGTTTGATTCCGCACTCCTCCGCGTGAACAGCAGACTCTGATCTGGTGAACTAGATTTGTTTCCCTGTTCCTACACATGAAGCCTGCTGAGTGACCTTGAGCCAGTCACAGTTCTCTCAGAACTCTTTCAGTCTCACTTACCTCACAAGGTGTCTGTTGTGGGGAAAGGAAGGGAAAGAAGCTTGCAAGCTCCTTTGAGGCCTGTTTTGTTTGTGAAAAGCAAGTTAGTAATCCACTTTTTTTTCTGCTGGCTGGCAACTGAGAGAAATGGAAGTTGGGCTCAATAGTCCTGAGGCCTAATCCAGTAGCATTTTTCTCGTCCTTTTATATTCTTAGTGGTTAAAGAATACAACTGAGCTTACACAGAGTACCATTCCATTTCCACCCAGTAGCTACAACTATATCTGTCACATATACGCGCGCACGCAGGAGTGTTTGAAAGGCTTCCAGATCAGATGTCGTGGCTCTTATTTAAGAAAATGATGGCTGGACTTTGCCTGACCCCTCCACATCTGGGATTCAGGGACACCGGTCAAACTTTTTCAGCTCTCACACCTTCCTTACAAACAGCTGAGCCTTCTGGTATGGTCAAGGCAACGACCTTGATGGATTTATGCAAACTTTCTGTGCGTGAGAGAGGGAGGGAGAGAAAGAGGACCTTGCCACAGAAAGTGGAATTGGCTGGCATTTAGAGGCACCAAGCAGGGATGGTGGTGCCCTGTACAATGTCCACCTTTATGCAGTCTGTTACCTGCCAAGCTCCCAGCATCTGACAGCAAGGATGCTGCCAAGCGGTATGAAAAAGTCAGACAGGTGCAAGTTCCGTTCTGCTCCCTGAGCCGGCCTCTCCCGGAAATGTTGACGGAAGGTTTGTTGTTTGTTTGCTGTCAAGCACAGTTGACTTAAAGCAAGAGACCTTCAGAGCTGGCATTGCCCGACCCCCACCTTATGGCCCTCGGTCCCTTGGAAGTCTCCCTCTCCAAATACTAGCCAGGGTGTGTAGAGAGTGTGTAGAGCCAGTGTGGTGTTGTGGTTAAGCGCAGGTGGATTCTAATCTGGAGAACTGGGTTTGATTCCCCACTACTCCGCCTGAGTGGCAGAGGCATACCTAGTGAACCAGATGTATTTCTGCACTCCTACATTCCTGCTGGGTGGCCTTGGGCTAGTCTCAGTTCTCTCTGGACTCTCTCAGCCCCAAGGTGTCTGTTGTGGGGAGGGGAAGGAAAAAGAGTTTGTAAGCCACCTTGAGTCTCCTAACAGGAGAGAAAGGTGGGATATAAATCCAAACTCTTCTCCTTGGGCCACTCCCCACTTACCTCTTCTAAGTGCAACGCCGCAGCGACCCCGCGTAGAAAAGCCTCTGCGGCTTTTGACCACGGAGACATTTGTTCCCCACTCATTTGCCATTCAGGAAATAACTACTGGGGAGTAAGAGAGGAGGGAGTTCCGCGGCAATCGAAAGATGATTTATTATATATCGCCAAAGGCACGCGTGTGCGTCATGGACACGTGGAAGCGGGCGCCAAAGTCGAAGGCGGGCCTCCATTTTGGATTTCATTTTACCAGAAGTTGTTTTGGATAGGTTTCGCAACGCTGCACGCACTCCATATAAGGCGAATTGATTGGGCAGAAAAATGAAAGTGAAAATCAGTTTCGGTTTCCACCGCTCACAACCTCGTGCGCTCAGCGGCACTTTGCCGTGAATGGGCACTGCCAAACCGCAAAGCTCGAGCAAAGGGAGCAATGTTGGCACGTCGCGTTGTGCACACGTCTCAATTTCGGCGAGTGTGCATTGTAAAAGAGGGGATGTCACCTCGTGCCCACGCTATCATGTAGCTTCATGTCGCCCACTTTCTGATGGGGACACCCTCCCTAAACAAAATGGAGGATCCTTTTTCCTGATTGGCCGGAAAGCTGTGCGTCACAGCGAATCAACCACGCGTAAACAGCCGAGGTTCCCCACCACCCCGCGGCAACCACGGGGTTTTGGAAAATGTTGTTCTTTGAAGAGGACCTAATTTGACGCACTGCTGAGGTGGGAGAGCTGTAAATTCTGGGCAGCTGAAAGTGGCCGCCGGCCAGATGGGGAACGCCCAGGATCCCTGTACCATTGGCAAGAGGTGACCCCAAGGGCTATGGTGAGTGGGGAGCCGTCCTTCTATAATGGGGTATAATGCCATCGAATCCACCTTCCAAAGTGGCCATTTTCTCCAGGTGAAAATGTCTATCACCTGGAGATCAGCTGTAATCCCAGAGGACCGCCAGTTACCACCTGAAGACTGGCAACCCTATTAAAACTATATGTGTCATATGTAGATCTGTGATCATTTTCCGCAATGATTTATTTAAAACAATACGGCGGTGGCAGCTGCGATGTAAACACCAAGACTGGTAGGTGAAGTGTGTCGGGCAGGGGGGAATATAGCCATGCACCCCTAGATCACTTTTACCTTTGCTGTTATCTATACCAACCCTCCCCACAAAAAATCTCCTCCAAAAAATCTTAGATATATTAACTTTATTAGGAGTCTGCTTCTCAAAGAAATTGTCCAGTGAACTGTACAGCATTGGAGTTCTATACCTTTCAGCTTTGCCCTATTCTCCATTGCAAACTCACACACACTCACACGTATGCACACACGCAGCCTCCGCGAATGGTCTTTGAACACGGCTCTCAGCCGCACCCACAGGACGCCAGCCCTCCTGGACACTCTACCACCCTTCTAGCTGTTGGATCGAAATCCTCCTCCCGCTCCTCGAAGTACAAAAAAAAGGACACTTAGAACTAAAATAATACAACAGCCGCCATCCCCAGGGCGGTAACGCTGGACCAGCTGGGCCCCGATTACAAAAATTAAATAGGATTCCTCCTCCCTTCCCACCGACCCCCCCCTCAAAGCACCCGTGTTTACATATTTAAATAAAAGTGGCCAACTCAGAAGTTAAGTGTAAACTTTTGTCAGATGCTGTGATTTGAGAAATAATTAAGCAAAAGTTCAAGTAAAGAAGATCCGCTGGTGGCTTCCAGATCTGCTACTGCACCATTTCAAAACTGGGAAGCCAGAGCTGCCCAGAGACCTTGGGAAAGGAGACAGCTTGTTTGCTACCTGCTGTCTCTGGGACGGAAGACCACCTTCCAGAAACCCATCCCTTGCTTCAGCTCAGCCCCACCAGATTTCTCCCACCTCTGTCTCAACGCTGGCCATAGGTAAGGATATCACAGACCTGGCTGCTACATTTTCTTGTTAATACAATGTTATAAACTATCCTGGGTGGCAGCCAAGATGGAGGCACTGCCCAGCCCCTGCGATATTTGTAACACACTCAAACATGTTTTCGGGAACCTGGGTGGAAACATATCTGTGGAATGGACAAATGGATAAAATCTGGCTGTCAAATATCATCTCCCATCTTGGCCACTCTCTTTATTATACCCAAGCTCAGCATCCTCCATTCATCCTAAGCCACTGATACCGTGCCCTTTCGCAGTCAGTGCTTTGGTTTCCTTGGGCTCCGATCACACCTCTGTGGCTACTGGGTTGTTTCACATCTGCAAATTCCTAATACTGAAGGACTAAGAGAGCAGCTGTGATCGTTTATGGGTCTACAGCTGTTCCAACACTTCTCCGTAAACCAACACGGAGTCACCAGTCTTCGCCCTGAATTGCCAGCTCAAAGGCTGTGGACAACAGCTGGCTTGCTTTCTTATTCCTCATGCAGGGTATTCCCCATTGTCAACCCCATCCCTCCCCACCCCCCACAAATACAGGCATTCTTCCTAGCAAGAGTCTCATGAACATATGAAGCTGTCTCTTAAAGGGTCAGGACGTTGGTCTGTGAAGCTCAGAGTTGTGACGGACAGCTGCTTGTCAGGTGACCAGGTGAAGACTGATCTTTCCCACCACCTGCTACCTGAGATCCTTCAATGCCAAATGCCAGGGACAGGATCTTCTCTATGCAAGGTATTGCCCTCAAGCCCCGGCCCTCCAGAGTCCAAAATCCTACCCCAGATAATAGATACGAAAAGTCGGGAGAGTGGGGAGAGAGACTTTTTCCCCTGGAATTTCAGACTCCCTTCTCAGACAATCTTTTCAAGGCACTCGTGAGCTGCAGGAACCGAACACAACGTGTCCAGAAGCTGTTGGGGAAATCCTTGCCTTCCTCAAGAGGCAGACATCTGCTATTTCCACAGTCCTGAGTCTTGCGTAGCCAAAAGCTTGCTACCCAATTTGTACAGCACCAGGCAGAGAAACAGAGGATTGTGGGAGCAAGCAAGCAGCCATGTTCTTTCTGTTGCTACCAGAGGATAAGTGTCCTCTGTGGCTCAAGTCACAGTCCTTCCTTCAGCAATGGTAAATCTCTTGCTCGTTGACAGGACCGATCCGCCGGGATGCCGTCTCCCTCGCTTCCCAGATATTGTCATAACTGAAGTCACTTTGGAAACTTTGGAGTTCGGCATAGTCGTGATAAGCCGACGAGTCAAGCCGTTCTCGTCCGTTTTCAGGCAGGTCGTATGCTCCGATACTTTCATCTGTGGAAGAGGGGTTTAAAATCAGAATATTTACACAATGTTGAATCAGACCACTGGTCTATCCCTCCCTATACTGTGGGTCTCCAATTTCTCTCACAGGCCTGCAACGTGAGATTCTTTCACCCAGAGATGCCAAATATTGGACCTGACTATCCATACGCGCATCAGATCCTTGATTGCTAAGCCATGGCCCCGCCTCAGAAATTGGCACATCCAATCAAATCACTGGCCCATCTTGGGCAATATTGTCTGACTGGCAGCATCTCCTCATAAGAACATAAGAACGAGCCTGCTGGATCAGACCAGAGTCCATCTAGTCCAGCACTCTGCTACTCGCAGTGGCCCACCAGGTGCCTTTGGGAGCTCACATGCAGGATGTGAAAGCAAGGGCCTTCTGCTGCTGCTGCTGCTCCTGAGCACCTGGTCTGCTAAGGCATTTGCAATCTCAGATCAAGGAGGATCAAGATTGATGATTCCTCAATGCTTCAGCATGGGATTTTTCACAGCAGGCCTGCAGCCTGAACTCCTTTCACCTGGAGATATCCAAGATTGAACTTGGGCCCTCTGAAAAAATTAACGTACCATCACTGAGCTATTTCTTTGTGGTTTCAGCTATGTCCAACGTGTCTTTTTCCCCTGTCCCAATTCCCAAGGACTGGACAACAAAGCGAGACATCATACCTCCCTCTTGGCTGAGTGACTCACCTGAACCTGGCAAGGAAGGTGCGGGAAATTCATCTCTTAGTATGTTGCTCTGTTTGGAGGAAGAGAAGAGAAACACAAATGCAGACTTTTTTTTAAAAAAATGCACACGTTTTCCCCTCTTATAGCTTAATCTGCATCAGCATAAGAGTCTGTGCTACTTTTTGCGTGTATTTTGTACCAAGCGTTTGAGAAAGCTGCATTGTGTACATTTCTCCCCCAAGGCTGAAGTGGAAAGACAGGACCAAGAGTATGTGAACAAACACCATAGACAAGAGGGCACAGAATCCTTATGCAGATCAGAGTCCAATTGCCAAGCTTTTGAAACAGGCATGGATGATTCTGTAGCTCTGGACAGCCAGCATGGTATATAGTGGGTTAAGAGTAGGTGGACTCTAATCTGGAGAACCGGGTTTGATTCCCCACTCCTCCACTTGAGCGACGGACTCTTATCTGGGGAACTGGATTTGTTTCCCCACCACTCCTACACACAAAGCCTGTTGGGGAACCCTGGGCTAGTCACAGTTCTTCAGAACTCTCTCAGCCTCAACTACCTCCCGAGGTGTCTGTTGTGGGGAGAGGAAGGGAAAGGAGTTTGTAAGCCCCTTTGAGTCTCCTTACAGGAGAAAAACGGGGTTATAAATCTAAACTCTTCTTCTTCATGCTTCCTTTTAGACTAGATGTGTTTTTTTCATTCTAGACTTAAATCTGCTGCAACTCTTATCCCTTTTTTTTATCCTTCTATTTTATCCTTGGGACACAGCCAAACAAAATAGCATCGGGGTTCCCTTCCTCCCCATCTCCTGAACAGTTCAGAGGCCTCCAATGTTCCTCCAGTTTATGGAATTATTCTGAGAAGGGAACGTAATAAATTAATTGACCCGCTGGATTGAACCAAATGTCTGTCTATTCTAGCCTAAGTAATTGGACCTAAGTAATTTGGCCTAAGTCAGTGATGGCGAACCTTTTCAAGACTGAGTGCCCAAATTGCAACCCAAAACCCACTTATTTATCGCAAAGTGCCAACATGGCAATTTAACCTGAATACTGAGGTTTTAGTTTAGAAAAAATGGTTTGCTCCAAGGCGCGCTTTACTCAAGAGTAAGCTTGATGAAGCAACCGTGCAACACTTTGAATGGGTGAATCATGACCCTAGGAGGGTTTACTCAGAAGCAAGGCCAGCCTAGGTGTGTGTGTGTGAGGGGGTGATTTTCCGCTCCCCCTACATGACGAACTCTGTGCGCATGTGCCCTCAGAGAGGGCTCTGAGTGCCACCTCTGGCACGCGTGCCATAGGTTCGCCACCACTGGCCTAAGTAATTTGACCAAGGAGTTAGACCACCTCCCTATGGTTCTGGATGTTACTCACTGTCGCCAAGTAATCCAGGTCTGAAGGAGGCATCATTGAATAATTCAAAGTAGGGCCTGGGATACTGAATCTCTTTTCCGCAGGTGGTTCTCGCCAGTGGTTGCCAGGTAACAGCTGGGAGTCCTTCTTCTGCAGTGGAGGATGATGGGATACAGGGACAGACACCGGCATGGCTGGGTAGCCATTTTGCTGCTCCAAGCCAGTCTGACCGTGGCATTTCAGGAACTTTTAAGAAAGCAGAACATTGCTGGGTTATATTTTGGTTACTCCTGGAAGAGCCCTTCGGGGATGGGGCGGTATAAAAGTCCAAACAATAATAATAAGAGAAAAAAACTCTCCTCTGCACCTAATCATGCCTGTACTCTGCAATTTTATAGGACATTTAAGTTCATGACAACAAATACCACTGTTTCCCAAGATGTCCAAGGTCTCAGACATCTCTGCTATGGGGGAAGCCCTTTTGGATTGAGACCTCCTACCTACAAAACTTGTGTTCTGCTTTTGAGCTACTGATCTCTCATTTTCATGCACTGGTAATTCAAAAATCATTCCAGGAAAGGAATCAACAGATCGACAAACTACATACCAACCAGCTCTCACTTTATTAGATGCGCTGGCCCTCTACTGTACAATACATTATGAGGAATATCCCATGAATTGCTCTTTAAGGTTAAAAAACAAAACCACAATTGTTTTAAACTTTAAAATTTGTGAAAATTTGGATCAAGACAATTGCACAGATTGGTGATCACAGCATTTCCACAGTAAAAAAAAATCTATGTTCAGAAGAGCTGGCCCTCTCTTGATTCGGAGTAGGTTTACAATACAGATTGTTTCGAAGTATGTAAGCCCAGAACTGTGACTCTTCAAGAGAGACAAAGGCCACTCTTATTCTGTCATGAGTTATTTTAAGGATCCTACCTACCTACCAAAAAAATGATTGGAAGAAAGGCATTCAGACCAACAAATCATGTAGAGATTCATCAAGAAATTTATGGACGGGTACTTTGGACCACAGGCACCTTTACATATTTGCTTAGTTTATTTCACAACATACTACCGTGTTTCCCCGAAAATAAGACAGTGTCTTATATTAATTTTTGCTCCCAAAGATGCACTATGTCTTATTTTCAGGGGATGTCTTATTTTTCTGTGTTCTGTTCGTCGGGCATGCTTCCAAACAAAAACTTTACTTACAGAGATCCTCTGAAGATGCCAGCCACAGATGCAGGCGAAACGTCAGGAGAGAATGCTGCTAGAACACGGCCATACAGCCCGGAAACCACACAGCACCCAAGTGATTCCGGCCGTGAAAGCCTTCGACAATACAAAAACTTTACTACGTCTTACTTTCGGGGGATGCCTTATATTTCGCACTTCAGCAAAACCTCTACTACGTCTTATTTTCTGGGGATGTCTTATATTCAGGGAAACAGAGTAGTAGTTGTCATAGTCCACAGTGTGAGAATTTCCGTACTGCATATATTTGGCTTCCTATCAACTTAATGTGAACAATACCTCTTCTAGGAAGTTGCAATTTGCTCCCCGATGTGAAGAAGGAGAGTTTGGGGTGTAAGGGTCAGCATACATGGGAGAGGAAGGAGGGGGTTTATTCTCCAGGTTTTCTGGCTCTTTACATTTCTGACTTCTTGGCAGATTCCACGGTTTCACCTACAGAGGAAATGAGAAAACACACATGGATGTGCAAAGCTTGCACAAAGAAGTGGTCCCAGGGAAATGCCCACATATTTAAAAGTCTACATGCAATCTGGCACTCCGGCTTTCTGACATTTTCAATCCTTGTGTCTTCTCACAGCATAAAATTAACATTTGGAACTCACTACCATGGATCTGTCAAAGACTCTGACCCCTAGCATAGCTGGCTCAAAAAAACACAACCACCATGAAAAAACCTATTGATGAATATTAGCCATTATAGCTAAATTAACTATAACCTCCAAATTCAAAGGCAGTCTACCTGTTCTCTTTGTTGGAGGAAATGGAGGCTGCAATAGTCAACCTTTTAAAAAGGGAGGAAGGCACCCTCCAGCTCTGGAATTTTGTGCCCCACCTTTCAAATGACTTCCTTCAATGAGCCTGCCCCACATTTTGAGACTCTCTCCTATAAGATTCTCCCTTCTGTCTTGAAGATATGGGCCACCTCCCAATTATGTTACTAAAAAAATGATTGGGTGATGCCTGCCAAGGTAGAGGCATCCAAACATGCTCTAAATGGCAAGCGGCATTTCAGGAGAGGCATTCCCTGCTCTTTCACACAGGGGACAGAATACTTGTTCTAAGACGCCGCCTGCCACAATAGATCTAACTGCCTCATTAGTTAATGAACCAGCTCATACAATCAACCACCTTAATATCAGTGCCTTCTTCTTGTTACTACATCTACGGGTATATGAGGCTGGCTTCTGTTGAGTCAGATCATTGGTCCACCAAAGTCAGTATTCCTTACTTAGGTCATTTCCGCACGACAAAATTATACCTGTGCAGCACCGACACTTTAAAACCTGGGTCTATTCTATCCCGGGGTTTCTGTCCGTACAGCTGCCCACTCTTTGAAGGAATCCATTGAAAACCAGAAGGAAATACTCCAATTTCTTTCGCACGAGCCTGGGACTTTTGTATTTACTGCATATCTGAGCATGCCCGGTGTCCCACATTCTAATTGGCTGTTGTTTTTTTGAGTGGCAGCTGCAAGCATCTCTGAACGTCCCTGGTGTCCCACGTTCTGATTGGCTGTTGTTTTTGAGTGGCAGCTTGAATGAACGTCAGGAAAGAAGATCAGCCGCAAAGCTTTTTTTTTTTTTTTTTTTTTTTATTTTTATTTTTTTTTTTTTTTTTTTTTTTTTTTTTTTTTTTTTTTTTTTTTTTTTTTTTTCTTTTTTTTTTTTTTTTTTTTTTTTTTTTTTTTGTAGCTGGGCAGGAAAAATAAACCAGTCCTGCTTCTGATTGGTTTTCACATGGTAGCGGGCATAAGCAGGGTCACAAGGAGGGATTTTTTTAGAAGAACCTCAAAAACTGGCGATTTTTGAAAATCCTGGGGTAAGGGGAATATTGCGGGGCAACACCAGGCAGGCTCGCTTTAGTACTGGGAACCGTGCGGCATTCTCGGCTGCACAGGGACTTTTTTTTTTGCTTAACCCAGAATATTCTGACCGTGCAGAAACGGCCTCAGACTGGCAGCTGCTCCCCAGAATTTCAGACAGAGCTCTATCATAGCCCCTCCTCAGTCTATGACTCCCTTACATGGTTTATGTCCAGGTGCAATGGGGGAACAGCTGGGAGTTGTTGGTGTACCAGGGCTGTGTATGGCTCATTGTACACTGGAGACAGAACCTCTCTGTTGGGATGCTCAGAAGTGAGTTTAAAGCGACTCCTTTCTGAGTCCGGGTTGTTGGATTGAGGCTGCAGAGCTGGCTGGCCGCTTTTCCCTTTGGACTGCCGAGAGCTTCCTTTCCTTTTCAGTTCAGGTTTCGGCATCCCTGTGGCCGTCAAGAGTGGGTTTGCGGGACACTGAAACAAGAGAACAGATTGCTTCTGTCAGTTGTCCAGCATTAATCTCAGATTATATGCATTAGAAGAAGAAGAAAAAGAGTTTGGATTTATATCCCCCCTTTCTCTCCTGCAGGAGACTCAAAGGGGCTTCCCCGCTCACAACAAACACCCTGTGAGGTAGGTGGGGCTGAGAGAGCTCCGAGAAGCTGTGACTAGCCCAAGGTCACCCAGCTGGCGTGTGTGGGAGTGCACAGACTAATCTGAATTCCCCAGATAAGCCTCCACAGCTCAGGCGGCAGAGCTGGGAATCAAACCTGGTTCCTCCAGATTAGATACACGAGCTCTTAACCTCCTACACCACTGCTGCATTACTCTCTAACATGCATGTAGAAAATCAAGCAATTATGGTCACAATCCCTAAAAGGTACAACGTACAATCCCTAAAGGGTTATATGTACAATATTTTATTGCTATGAACCCGTATCTACAATGTCATTAACCTCGAGAATCTCAACTATGTTTGAAAAACAGTAGGACAGGATTCTAGCCTCTAACAGTGCGCAGAGGTTCCTGAAAGCACTTGGGCAATCTCAGAAGCCAGAGAGATGGGTTTTGAGAGGTCAGGAGCAGAACTTATTTGAAAAATGCAACGTTTCCAGCTCTTAGGATTACAAAAATATGGTAGTTGAGGAGTGAGCTACGTAGGGCACCGGCAGTACAGCAAGACTTAAATTTGAGCTGCACCAAGTCATGACTTTTTCCCTAGTCCCCACATCCACGTTCTTGTTTGGCTTAAGAGACGCAGGTTACAGACTCTACAGCAGTGGTGGCGAACCTATGGCACGGGTGCCAGAGGTGGCACTCAGAGCCCTCTCTGTGGGCAAGCATAAACAGAGTCACCCCCACCACCCCCACACACATCTAGGCTGGCCTGGGCCGCTGGGCTCGATTATTAGCATTAAACCTAAGACCTAGTTTTGGGGAAGCAGTGTAGGTAACCCTGTTAAGCGCTGTTAAATCCCACAGCTTTTCATGCGATCCTTTACCTGGGAGTAAGCTCGGTTCTGGCAATGGGGCTTGCTTCTGAGTCAACCCTCCTACGGTCGTTATTCACCCGTTGGAAGCGTTGCACGGTTGCTTCAAAGCAAAGCCACCAACAACCACCAAGCTTACTCCCGAGTAATGCATGCCTTGGAGCCAACCGTTTTTTCTGAACTAATGCCTCAGTATTCAGGTTTAATTTGCTGTGTTGGCACTTTGTGATAAATAAGTGGGTTTTGGGTTGCAATTTGGGCACTCAGGCTCGAAAAGGTTCGCTATCACTGCTCTACAGGAAGGATAGGACAGGGCGTATTGGGGGTGGGGTTGCCCTCTACGTCAAAGAGAGCAAAGTGTCACATAAAATAGACAATGCAGGGGGAGCTGATTCCCCTACAGAAGCACTGTAGATATCAATACCAGGGTTGAAGGATAGTTTAATATTAGGAATATATTATTGTCCCCCTGACCAAAACGCAGAAGGGGATTCCGAGATGGAAAAAGAAATTAGAGAGGCCAACAAAAGCAAAAACGTAGTGGTAATGGGCAATTTTAACTAAAGAGATTTCCCTTGGCCTGCGCTTTCCAACTGCACACTTACACGGCCAGGTTGAGGTGCGCAGTCTTCCCCCAGCCGGCTTTCAGGCAGCGCCCCAAACGACTGCCTCTCGGAAAAGGAGCCCATGCTGTTCTGGGAGTGGTGAGTGGAAGTCGCTCCCTTGCCTCCTGACGCCCAGGAGTTTGTTCGACCTTCAGAGTTCAGGGAGCCTCTCCCGCTGCCAGAGAGCTGAAACAATAAAGGAGGGGGGAAGCAGTTGGAGTGACTGTGCTTTGCAAAGAGCTAAAGAGGACAGAGCATTGGCCGTAGTCAACAAAGAACGGATTCTAACCCTCGTCATCTTCCAAGATCATCAGGGCAGCTGACGTTGTACAGCACAAAAATAAGCGTACTAAACATAAAAGTCTCTTCCCAGAGTCCTGTCCCACAGTAGGGTGACCAAAAAACAGAACTGAGGAGCAAGACTATGCAGATGAAGGGGTGGGGATATGCAGATTGTGGATTATAGCTCTCTGCTGCATTGAGCAGGGATGTGCCGCCCAGGGGGACATATGGAGTTAAATGTCCCTGGGCTGTGGCCATTTAGGCATGTGGGGAGCGGGAAATTGCCCCCCACACCCAGAGGTGGGATCCAGCAGGTTCTCACAGGTTCCCGAGAGTAGGTTACTAATTATTTGTGTGTGCCGAGAGGGGGTTACTGATGGGTGATTTTGCCACGTGATTTTTGCCTTAGTTACGCCCCTCCTCTCAGCAGTAGCGCGCAGAACTTGAAGCAGTCTAGCAGGAGGTGCACCGGTGGGCGTGGCAGCCTGCGCTCATGCGTGCATGCGTTATCTGTCACGCAAGGGACCCGGCCTTGGCGGCTCAAGTCCTTCCCACAGCCCCGCCCAGGAATGCCCCGCCCCCAGAATGCCCGGCCATGCCCCCATTCGTGTGTGCCCGCCCTTAATTCCCCATCTGGTGGTTAATGTCAGCCACAGTTCTTGAATCCCACCACCATGGGAACCTGTTTGTAAAATTTTTGGATCCCACCACTGCCCACACCCCTCCTCCTTCCCCCCAGGTCCATACACTGAGTTCAAGACCTGCTGCAAAAAAAGTTGTTTGGTCAAGGTGTGGGAGGGTGGTGGCCCATACGATTTTGCACCGGGCTACATTTTTCCTAGATACGCCTCTGGCATTGACTACTATGTATCTGTTTTCAGTGAAGGAAAGAATTCAGGATGAAGAATTAGGAAGAAGAGAGGAGGCAGGCACTGGAAATTCCTAAGGCCACCAAGTAAGTTCATGGTAGAGATAAGGGTTGCCAACTCCAGGTAGGGAAATTCCAGGAAATTTCGTAGTGGAGTCTGACAAGGGTAGGGTTTGGGAAGGGGAGAAACCTCAGTGGGTTATACTGGAAACTGCCATTCCAAACTGCCATTTTCTCCCAGTAAACTGATCTGGTTTACTCTGTAATTCTGGGAGATTTCCTGGCCCCAGCTGGAGGCTGGGAACCGTGAAACAAGATTTGAATTGCGGTACTTTTGGCACCCAGCTCAGACTCTGTACATCATGTCCTGATCATGAACTGTTCAGAGAAGACACATAAGAGGCATGGAGATTCAGCAGAACAGTCAATTTAATTCAACCCCACAACCAAACCAATTCAATACTCCCATTCCTTTCATTTGGGAAACAAAAATGGGTACACTTGAACACAATACATGTGGCACCATCGCCAGAGAAATTAGGGTCAACCTAGTATTATGGGAACTTACCAGACCCAGTTGTGGTGGTTTTGGTCCTGAGAGACTTTCAGATCCAGAAAGGGAAGAATCAGCATTTCGGAACTGAGCGGTCTTAAGACAGTACAACCACTCTTGGTAATCTTCATAGCTGGGGCAAATCACCCGAATGGAGTTGATTAATCGGCCTACAAGGAATATAAACCAGTCCGTTGATCTACGCCTTCTCTGTTTCCTTTAGAACCATTCGTAAAGCGTCTGTTTTGTGACTTAAAGACATCAATGTCTCTTCCTAGGACAGAACTGTTCTTTGCTGTATGTCTCGTCCTCAGCTGTAGCACCAATTCCTGCTACTCCACATTAATTACACATTAACTAATAACTACCATTTCCTGGTTCCATCTGTGGCATATGTAATAGCAAAATGGCTGGCTCAGGATAATCACACACCTCACAAACCAAGAAAAGCCTGACACCTACTGACTACCAATTGGCCATGCTGGCAGGGGCTGATGGGAATTGTAGTCCATAACATCTGGAGTGCCAAAGGTTCGCCACCACAGAGATAGGGGAATCTTCAAATCCAGTGGACTTATGAGGTATATAGTACAATAAAACTTTGTATGTTGGTCAAAAGAAAAAAACAACAATTGCCTGGTAAGGACTAAGCATGCTCTAGGACAGTGGCCGCAACCTATTTGAGCCTGTGGGCACATTTGGAATTCTGATATGACATGGTGGGCGCAGCGAGAAAATGACCGCTACACGAGGCAAAGTCATTCAAAGCATAACTTCAGTAATACAGTGCAGATCCTTGCGCCGTGCTGGCAGTTGCTGCCCAAACAATGTTTTAAAAAATCTGCACAGCCAATAAAGTTTCCAGTAGTCCGGTTTCTAGTAGTCCGATTGGCCATGCTGGCAGGGGCTGATGAGAATTGTAGTCCATGAACATCTGGAGAGCCATAGGTTGCAGACCTCTGCAGTAGTCAATCAGACACCTTGCTGGGCCAATGCCTTCCCTGGCTCCACCCACTACCTAAAAACCCTTGGCCGACAACAGGAAAGGTGTTGGCTCATGAGCACCATTGGGATCTCTGCTCTAGGAGGCACAAAATGTTATAAGTGGCTGATAGTCACTCGAAGGGAACAAAACACAGGAGGTAAATCATGCACCTCAAAACCCCAACAGTATACAAAAGTGTGAGGGACTGAAGAATTTCCAAATTAATCTCATTACCCCACCCCCAAAAAACCCCTTTGCAGGTCCCCCTGTTTGTACCTTCTATTAGAAAAGAGGTCTTCTGGTTTTCTTCAAACTTCACCTGGATCGCATTTAGAGGCAATTCTCCCTGTTTGTATAAAAGGGTTAGAATGAGCAAATTTGAGGATTCAAATGTTTAATCATTCACAGTCTTCCATGTTGCCACAACAGTCTACACCAGGCTTCTAAATCACCAGCTGTTAATTTGACTTTTCTGAGTAAAGGATCCAGGGAACCTTTACAGAGTCGATTGTCGTTCTTTACAGCCACAAGCCAGCCAGTGAGGCTGCCAAAACATTTCCATGGGCTAGTAATTTCTGTGGATCTATTTGCAAGTCTCGCCTGACTCACTGCTTGCCCACGGCTCACTTCACATGATGCCTTCCATCCCTGAATTGCAAACCCTCACTCAACTAGGAAACTCAGGGGGCAGAATTGGTAATTTCCAGAGTCAACAGCAACTAGAATCTATACTGCTGTGTGCAGCTTAAGTAAAATCCTACTATATCATTTCTGCACGGCTTAATGTGTCATTAGATTAATGGTCGGTTCCAGACTTCTGTGATTCTAATACATTGTTTACTGAATGTCCCCTTTTGATAACTGTATTGACTCACTCTAGGTCCGTGGTGGCGAACCTTTGGCACTCCAGATGTTATGGACTACAATTCCCATCAGCCCCTGCCAGCATGGCCAATTGGCCATACTGGCAGGGGCTGATGGGGATTGAGTCCATAACATCTGGAGTGCCAAAGGTTCGCCACCACTGCTCTAGGTAGTCTCTATGTAAGTTCTTGTGAGAAAGGCAGACTTATCAATCAATCAAACAAACAGGAGTACCAGCCATGGCATCAGGAATCTATCCAGTTCCACCAGCCTCTCAGAATGGAACATCGCAATGGAGCTCCCAGTTCTATCGAAATTATGTTTCCACTGTGGTAGCCAGATCCCACCTCCCAGCCACCAGCGGTGATGGGAGAATGGGGTTGACATCTCCAGTTTAGGAGACTCCAGGAGATTTGAGGGTGGAACCTAGGGAAGGCAGAGACTTCAGTGGGATACAATATCCAGAGCCCATTCTCCAAAGTATCTGTTTGGAGTAAACAGGAGGAACTTATCTTCATAGTCGGGAGTCACACAAACTACTGTTAGGAGCCTGAAAGAGCCTATCACAAACCGTGCACTCCCTGCAGAGGCAGGAAAAATACTGAAGTAAAATGGCCTCTGGGACCTCTACAGGAAGTGACTTGGAAAGTTTTTGATTGGTTCCTGCCTCCTTGCAATTTGTGGAGAAGACACCCATACAAGATGTCCTCCACCTCCAATAGAAGAGCTGTTATTGCAGGAGATCCCCAGGCCCGACCTGGAGGCTGGCATCCCTAGTTCCCATAGCCAGGGGTCTGCAACCTGTGGCTCTCCAGATGTTCGTGGACTACAATTCACATCAGTCCCTGCTAGTCATGGTGGCAGGGGCTGGTGGGAATTGTAGTCCGTGAATATCTGGAGAGCCGCAGGTTACAGACCCCTTCTAGACCTAAAAGTCACTAAGTAATGATGGAGGCGTAGCAAGGGGGGAAAGTGCCTAGTGCACGGGTGTGTCCTCTGCCCCCGCCCCACCACGCCCCCGAATGCCCTAATCACACCCCCACAGGGGTGCACGCCCCGTGCGTCACGCACCCACCCGCTGTCCCCTTGGAGCTATGCCTCTGGGTAATGATCAGTTAATGATGGAGTGGTCATAGAAGTATCCTTCACTACCAAACTAAATAGCTTTGAATCAAAACAAAAGGACAGGATTATGACCTGACAAATAGGTAGAGAACATTATATTTTGGGGAAAGCAATGGCCGGCCTTGCTGCACAATTTTAACTAGCCCATTTGTTGTGTCGTAGTCTTTTTTGCACAATGAGGTTCAAGCATTTCAAGGCCTGACCACTCTTGGGTCCAGTACGGCATGACTTTTGCATTTGCTGGAAGATCACCCCTGATTCTTGTGGTGGATTCCAAGAGCCGCTATTATAAAGGAAGGCAATTCTGTAACCCAAAAGGACTTTGTTCTCTGACTGTTTAATCCCAGCCTTGGGTGATCCTTGATGCTGTTTACTCTCCCAAACAGTTTGCTCAGGGCAAGGTGGCAGATCTTAACTTGATTTTCTGAGAAAGGCTGGTGACCTTGGGAGGGTGAACATTGTGTGAGGATCAAGGTTTCTGTTTTATTCAAAGATCAAACAAAATAACATGTATTTGTGGAAGAGACAGAGAGAAGAGAAGGGTGGAAAGAGGAATTTCAAATTCCACCTTGGTAACTTAGAAAATTATTTGGAGATTCTCTCGATGAGTTGAGGAAGTCAACATTATATGTATACAATAATTTTTTTCTTTTTTTTCTCTTGTTCTCTTGCTTTCATCTTTTCACATTTTTTCATTATTGTTCTTTTTATTTTTATTAAGTGCATGTTAGTATTTGTTTGTTTATGTATTGTTTATTATATAAAATGGAACTAATAAGAATTCTTTTTTTTTAAAGGTATACTGCTTCCAAATAGGCAGGTTAGCTATAATGGCTAGTTGCTATTGATGGACCTCTCCCCTATTAATTTGTCTAATTGTTTTTAGCCCTGTCCTCCTAGAATTACCAACTACCAGGTGAGGCCTGGAAATCTCCCAGAATTGCAACCAGTCTCCAAACAACAGAGATCAATTCCGGGGGCGGGGGGGGGGACGGCCATGCCACCATATCTCCAGGAATTTTCCAGTCTTTAGCTGGCAACCCTTCTCAATCTGTTTTAGTGAATTCAAAACGTGTGTTGGGTGTGTGGACTTAAAAAAGCAAGAGAGTTACAGCTCAGTAGAACAGGGCATAATTTATACATGTACGTTTGTTTGTTAGAATATTTTATTTCCTGCCTTTCCCTTTGAGACTCAAGGTGGCTTACAATTCACAGTTAGAAACTTAATTCAATAAAACAACATACTTAAGAACAGCCCTACAGCACACCAATTATAGTTTTAGATGGACAGGTACACCCCGGTCAGATTCCTTCTCTGGCCACCAGGAAGTGCTATATTGCTGATTTTCAACTGGTCCGGTACAGTTCAGGGATGAAATGATCTTGCCTCTTAACTGGCTCACTGCTTTACTCTTGACCTCAACACTCAACCCTGTTGTGAGCCAGTGGGATGACAGTGCCGGGAGTGTTAGACCTCAGCTGGGGAGATCAGGATTCAAATTCTCCCTTGGCTGTGATGTTTCCTGAGTGATTGTGGCACTATCGCTATGTCTGAGTTTAAACTCTCGCGGGGCTGTCGTGAGGGTAAAATGGGAGGGGAGTCAAATAAACAACTATGATTATTATAATGTTAAATTACGTTATGTCTTAACAATTTGACCCGCCCCCCAGTGGGTTGCCACTCTCCAGGTGGGACTTGGGGATCCCCTTGAATGACAGCTGATCTTCAGACTAGAGAGATCTGTCCCCCTGGAGAAAATGGGTGTTTTGAGGGTGGACTTGATGGCCTTGTGACCCACTGAGGACTCTGTCCTCCTCTGTCCACAAATATCCAGGAATTTCCCAACCTGAATCTGGCCACCCTAAGCTCCCATCCCCCACTGCAGCCAGGGGCGGAACTAGCCACCCTAATCCCCAGTGAAGATAGACAGGTGCAGAATCTCGCTCGAAGGCTTGGACCAAGCCCACAGCAACCTAATTTGGCTTGTCTCTTTCCATTAATTTGCAATACACAAATCGGTCCGGATTTGAGCGTGATCAGGCTGGAATGGGGAACTTAACGTACAGTGGATGGGTCCGTGCCCAGACATGCCCATGGAAAGTCAGGTTCCCACAGTGTTGTCACAGGGTTATGAATCACCAGAGCACATCTCTGCCAAGAGCCCCACACTAAAGCAAATGTTCCATTGCCGTCATATGAAGAGCAAGCGTGACCCATGAACTTCCAACAGCAGCTTGAGAAATATCTTGTCGATTTGGGGGGAGGGTATATTTACATGGTATATTCCCTAAGCTATGTAGGTTTATCCAACTCCAGCTTTGGAAATCCCTGGAGATTTGGGAGCATTTCCTGGGGAGGGCAGGTTTGAGGAAGGCAGGAAACTCAGGGGTGATAAGATATCTCTCTAGGACAGGGGTAGGGAACCTGCGGCTCTCCAGATGTTCAGGAACTACAATTCCCATCAGCCCCTACCAGCATGGCCAATTGGCCATGCTGACAGAGGCTGATGGGAATTGTAGTTCCTGAACATCTGGAGAGCCGCAGGTTCCCTACCCCTGCTCTAGGACTTCCATTTCATCATGACTCTATGACAGTGATGGCGAACCTTTTTGAGACCGTGTGCCCAAACTGCAACCCAAAACCCATTTATTTATCGCAAAGTGCCAACATGGCAATTTAACCTGAATACTGAGGTTTCAGTATAGAAAAAACGGTTGGCTCCGAGGCGTGTGTTACTCAGGAGTAAGCTTGGTGGTAGTCAGTGACTTTGCTTTGAAGCAACTGTGCAATGCTTCGAACAGGTGAATCACGACCCTAGGAGGGTTTACTCAGAAGCAAACCCCATTGCCAGCAACTGAGCTTACTCCCAGGTAAAGGATCATGCTTTCGTTCTTCTCATGAAAATCAGTAGGGCTTAACAGGGTTACCTACACTGCTTCCCCAAAACTTGGTCTTAGGTTTAATGCTAATAATCTCCTTGAAATAATTGCACTATTATCACATGACAAACTCTGTCCACGCGTGCCCACAGAGAGGGCTCTGAGTGCCACCTCTGGCACCTGTGCCATAGGTTTGCCACCACTGCTCTATGACATATCATAGAGTTCTCCCCACAGCAGCTATTTCCTCCAGTAAACTGATCTCTACAGTCTGCAGGTTATTGTAGTTCCAGGAGAATTCTGGTTGCACTTTTAGGTTATTAACTCCATCAGTGCTATTGCCTGGGCCGTGCTCTGAGTCTTACTGTGGGTAGAAATGTGAAGAGAGAAAAAGCACCCAAATAGATCCAAAACTGTGGCCAGACTTAGGCGGATCCTTCAAAATAGCGCCTCTGTCACTGTCCATCAAAAGGACCAAAGGTGGCAATGAATTCTGGGAACCTTCCCAAATCCAGCCAGCTGCTACCGCCAGTTGGGTCCTGGTGTATCACCCATGAAACCACAGGCGTGTTCTGTGAAAACTGTCCCAGAAGGCGACCAAAGAATCCATGATTCACGAAGGAGGCACTTACTGCAGGAGTTTGTGTTTCGAAAAGGAATCCCATGACAATTTCTGATTATAATGGACTGAATTAACGTAAGGTCTTTGGAGGGCTACCGTGTTTCCCTGAAAATAAGACAGTGTCTTATATTAATTTTTGCTCCCAAAGATGTGCTATGTCTTATTTTCAGGGGATGTCTTATTTTTCAACTTCAAAGCTCCATGCTCTGGTGTTCTGTTCGACAGGCATGCTTCCAAACAAAAACTTTGCTACATCTTACTTTCGGGGGATGCTTTATATTAAGCACTTCAGCAAAACCTCTACTACGTCTTATTTTCAGGGGATGTCATATTTTCGGGGAAACAGGGTAGGGATGCCAGCTCCAGGTTGGGAAATAACTGGAGAATTGGGGGGTGGGGCCTGGGAAGGGGGGGTGGGAGGGGAGGGGCTCAGCATGGGGCTGACAACTTTACTCATATCAAATCTGCAAGGTACCTTTGTGCTTAGCTGTGAATGTTCAAGTGTACAAAGCATGAGTCTGATCAAAAGCGGATCAAATTCAGCAGGTGTCCCTGTAACCAAATCTCTGAAGCAGTGGAGAGGAAAGGATTATCTTCCTGTCCCCCCCACATTTCACTGAATTTCAAAAGACACAGGTCCTGAATCTGTTAACGTTATAGATTTAGATGCAAGTCCTCAGAATATAAAATAATACACCTGAACCATACCACGGAATCTGCCTTCTGAAGCTGCCAGTGTGAAGTGGATCTCTTTTGTCTGGAGATCAGCTGTAATTCCAGAAGATCTCCAGGCCTTACCTGGAGACTGGCAACCCCACTGTCAAGTCTTCCTAGCCAGGGAATTCCAAAATGGAAAAGGCCTCATTCTATGTTCTAAACCAGGGGTCTGCAACCTGTGGCTCTCCAGATGTTCATGGACTACAATTCCCATCAGCCCCTGCCAGGACAGCCCCTGCCATGAACATCTGGAGAGCCACAGGTTGCAGACCCCTGTTCTAAACAATATCACTTCCAAGAAAGAGAACGCAGAGCCAGGCCTCTATCTCTTAAGATGAGGCGGTAGGAAAAGACATGCGGTAAACAGCCATTCTGTGAGCAGCACACTTCTTCATACTTTGCAAGAGGTTAGTTCTCACAAGGTGATCAACCTGAGTCTGAACTGTACCACTTCAGAGAGCCAGCGTGGTGTAGTGGTTAAGAGCAGGTGCACTCTAATCTGGAGAACTGGGTTTGAGTCCCTGCTCTGAACTGTGGAAGCTTCTCTGGGAAAGGGGTTTGTAAGCCCTTTTGAGTCTCCTTACAGGAGAAAAAGGGGGAGGAGGATAAATATCCAACTCTTCTTCTTCTTCAGACTGGAGCTGGGGGCTCAGCTAACTGAATGCAAACCAATCCCCTTGTACAGCACGCTATAAAGAAGCCGGGCTCGTAACCCTTATTGGTGACATTCTTGGGGTTTTATTTTTATCCTTAATAGAGAGAGAATCTACATGCATCAAGAAGCAACGAACCCTGAAGGTGGAAGTGATACTGCCCTGACACAGGCGTGGGAATTAGGCCTCTGATGGGCTTGGCCTCCAAATGTCAAGGGAGATCATTTTCTGTGGCTTCAAAGGAATGCAGATGCAGCCAGCCTTTGAGCTCCAGGAGAGTTTAACCACAAACACTGACAAGTCGCTGCCTACCAGAGGGCCAAAATATCTTCAACGTAGCCACCCTCCCATCCAGCCCTAAAGAAAGGGCAAGGTGTTTCCCCGTGTCAAGAATACTTATGAGATTCTGATGGCACATTGCTGGGCAACTTCTCAGACGAGCCGGCTTTGCTGAAGCCGACGCAACACAAAGAAAGAGAAGAAGAGGAAGAAGAAGAAGAGGAAGAAGAAGAGGAAGAAGAAGAAGAAGAGGAAGAAGAAGAAGAAGAGGAAGAAGAGGAAGAAGAGGAAGAAAAAGAAGAAGAGGAGGAGGAGGAGGAGGAGATTGGATTTATACCTCCCTCTTTCTCTCCTGTAAGGAGACTCAAGGTGACTTGCAAGCTCCTTTCCCTTCCTCTCCCCACAACAGACACCTTGTCAGGTAGGTGGGGCTGAGAGGGTCCTGAGAGAACTATGACAAGCCCAAAGTCACCCAGCAGGAATGCAAGAGTGTGGAAACACATCTGGTTCACCAGATAAGCCTCTGCCACTCAGGTGGAGGAGTGGGGAACCAAATCCAGTTCTCCAGATTAGAACCCACCTGCTCTTAACCACTACACCACACTGGCTCTCCCAAAGAGGACACTTTGGGAGGGTAGCCATGTTGGTCTGCCATGGAGGATCTAGATTCGAGACCACCTGGGTGTTGGCTGTTGACAGTCTTTGACTCTTCAAAACTTATATCCTGGAGATCTTGTTGATCTTTATATCAAAAGCTTATACCTGGAAATCTTGTCGATCTTTAAGGTACTACTGGACAGGAGAGGAGATAATTAAGAGGGTGGATATAGCACAGGAGCTTAAGAGAGGGTGCTAAGGAAAGCCCTCAGTTCAAATCCCGTCCTTCTAATTAATCATCCAGCAACTTTAACCAAGCCACTCCCTCCGAGGCCCAAACCAGATGTTTGCACAGGAAATGTGTGGGTGGAGGCACAATTTTTTAAATATAAGCATCAGTGGGAGCTTGCCAAGTCTGAGCTGAGGCATGGAGGGAGGGAAGGGGCTCCTTTACCCTTTCTCCTCCCGCTGAGTTTGCCAACTTAACATCACCTTTTCCTACAGGAGCATCTTTACTCCCATAGGTGAGAAAGCAGCAGGCAATTAAGAGTAAAAAGTAGGGAGAGGGAAGGAGCTTAGGCAGCTCCTCTCCACTGCCTCCCTTCTGCTCCTGATCAGACTCCAAACACACACACACACACACACACACACACACACACACACACACACACACACACACACACACACACACACACACACACACACACACACACACACACACACACACACACACACACTAATTAGGCAGTTCAAGCATTTTCTCTGTAAAGTCTAATTCAGGACTCAGCCTCAGCTGCATACGGGATATAATTAAGACTAACCTACTTTACAGGGCTGTTGTAAGAACTGTTGCAACAAGGATGTGTTTATGAAGTGCCTCCGGCACTTTCTGAAGTGCTGTGGATTGAGAGGGGCTCATCAAATTTAACAATGGCTTTTTCCGCACAAAGCATTTAAAATGTTTTGAAAAGAATCGCTTTCGTGGGTTTTGTCCGCATAGCCCCCCCAAAAAACCCACCAGGGAATTATGTGATTACATTAGATCAGGAACCAAAAAAATTAACCAGAAGAAGGAAACCAAATCTTTGTTTAACCTCGGAAAGCCAACAGTGAGAATCCCAGTTGGATCTCTCATAAATCGAATTCCAAAGAGAGGGTACCACTACCGATCCCTGATCACCATCCCTTTCAGAAAGGAAGGGTACCCACAGGACCCAGACAGCTTAAGGCTTTGAAGGTTAACACCAGCACTTTGACAACATATAGAAAGTCAACGCAAACCTTGCAACAGGGTCTCATTACAAGTTCACTACAGTATAACTCTCTTAAACTTGCTGCAGAACTTTGTATTAGTTCAAATCTCTGGGAGGTCTTCCAAGAGCAGTTGTCATGATAAATATGATAGTGCAGATGGATGGGAACCTGGGAAAAGTCCTACCTTAAAGTACAGGCCATTCCGCTCTTTGGATACTATGACCAGGGTGGAAGGATAGAGGATCAACAGGCGGTCATGTTGTTCCTGGGAGACAAAACAACAACCAATGATTTAACTTTCCACAAGATAACCGTTGTAGATCCAATCTGCTTAACTCTTAACTGTGTTTCCTGCACGTGACAAACGTGGAAGGCACCAAAAAGCCACACAATTCAATTGTGTGCATTCTGTAATATGGTATGGAATAAAACTTCCTGAGAATCTTGTATGTATGTTTGATGCCAAGTTGCAACCGACTTATGGAGACCTCAGTAAGGGGCTTTCAGGGTTAGTGAGACACATAAGGGATGCCTTCCTTTACAGAGTCTTTCTTGGTGGTCTCCCATACAGATATTGACCCTGCTTAGCTTCCGAGATCTGATGAGATCGGGCCATACGACACTACCTTCCCTCCACTAAGAACCTATCCCTTGTAGCTATGAAGATGGCATAAACCATGCATCGCAAACCTCAGAAGGTAAAAGGGTGGGTAAAACATTATTTTTTACGGTTTGGTATTGGACTTCCCGGCCCTGCAGAACTCCTGCAAATGTGCAAATGTGCTTAGTTGATACAAGTCACTGAATTTATCTCTCTTTTTTTGAAAAGGCTATTCACAACTCTGCCCAAACTCTCCTGCATGCGCGAGCGGCCGCAGGAGTGCACGGTTTTCTGGGGCGCTCCCGTTTCCCGCCCTGTGACAGGGCGGGAAACAGCAGCACCCCAGAAGGCAGTGCGCTCCTGCGGCCGCGCACGTGGGAGGCTGCCGCACTGCCTTGCGCCCCAGAAGGCAGTGCGGCAGCCTTCCAAAAAGCGGGACAATTGAAATGACCCGCGGGAAGCGGGACAAATTGTTTGAAGGCGGGACTGTCCCGCCAAAAGCGGGACGTCTGGTCAGCCTACCCTAGAGCTCCATCCCCAGTATCCAAATTGTGAGTGTCCTGCAAGCTGATCGGATTAATCGAGCAAGTGAGCCAAGCCATAGACTATCTGCCAGATTCAAGGGGAAACCTGCCAACCCAGGTCTCCCCAAAAGACTAACAGCCACCCAAAATCAAATGTTATTTTGCTTGTCACACCTGGAATGGCAAATGCTGCAGCTTCACTTTAGAGACACAGAGGATGTCGCCCAGAGACTCCCGCTGGGTGCCTCTCCATTCCCGCACGGGGGCATTCTGCAAAGACCATCGCAGCTGTTCCCTTCCAATGGTACTCTGCTTCCAGTCATTCTAAAAGGAAGACAAAAATGAACAATAATGTAGACGCAGGAATATACAAATTTACTTGCCGTGGGCAAGCGCTCCAGACCCTGGGTTAGTTTATAACCCATGGTGATTAAACTTCCATATTCAGAGGCAATATGCCTTGAAATATTAGTTGCTATGGAGCAAGGTGGGGGAGAGATATCAATTCTAGGACTTATTCCCCTCCTTCAGTAGAGCGTGGTTCAGGGAACTGCTTTGCCTCCTTCTATGCGGGGGATTACAATATCAAGATAACTGCAATTACAGATGTAGCGATAAAACTGCAATTTAAAGGGCTTTTAAAAAGACGTTTATCTTGCAACTACTGGGTGTGATGAGATCTGTGCCTTTAAGAGGGACTTGATGGGCAGGGAACTAGGAAAAACAGTGAATCGGTCCTTGCATGTAAACAGAGAAACATGAGGAGACCACGCTGCAGCCCCAGTGCACAGTTCAGAGCCCCGAGGTAAGTGTTCCTCGTATAATGGGCCTAGATGGACCATTAGTCTAATCCAGCCAAGGCTAGTTATGTTTTAGGTGTGGAGATCTGGTCTCAAATCCCCACTTGCCAGGAGACCCTAAGCCAGTCGAACACTTCCTAACCCACATCACCAGGTTGTTGTGAGAATCAGTTAAAGGAGAGGATAGCCATATAAACCAACCTTAATTTCTTGGAGGAAGCTTGGGATAGATAGTTCACAAAAGCTGTTGACTGTTGTGGGTTTTCTAGGCTGTGTGGTCACAGTCTGGTAGCTTTCGCTCCTAACGTTTCCCCCACATGAATGTTAGAAGCAAAAACTACCAGACCACGGCCACACAGCCTGGAAAATCCACAACAGCCACTTCATTCCAGCCATGAAAATATTCAACAATAAACGAAAAGTTGTTGCTTTATCAGTTCTAAAGTAAATCAACAAGCTTCAGAAGAGCGAAATGCCTGGATCAAGCCAGAACTTCTTGCTCTTATAAACACAGACAAGGTTCCCACACAGCGGAATTGCTGGTTGCTGGAATTTCTAAGCCACCTAGTACCGCCAGCAAACCGGTCACGCAAGTTTTTCTTTCATCTCTGATTCACAAGATGTTTAACAATGATGTACTGTAAATTAGTCTGAGCATTTCATCGGTTCTAACGTCTCCGATTTTTAAAACCCTAAGCCATTTGAATACCTTTCATGGCACGAGAAAAAAAAATGTAAAAACACTGTAAACAAACACGTCTCTTTAGTCAACCCAAAACACCTTTCTTTTATATGGCAGCAGAAGCAAGAATAGTTAGGAGCCAGACAGGAAACTGTGAGTGGACAAGAAACTCCTTCAGCAATCTCTGTCTCATCCCAGACACATTCTGCTTTTTCTAACCCAGGCAGAATTACTCATGCGTGGGAATTCACCAAAAAGAAACTCATTTTGTAACACTGGAGAAGAGCTTTCTGGCTAAGGAGTTTCCAAGGACTGCTGACAAGAGGGCCGAAACGAAAACACTGTGGCCAGCCTGCTTTGCATTTGCTGGTTTGGAGGGCGGAGGGAGAAAACTTCACAGGTGTGCATTCCGGGACAGCTTCCAATTTATACTTGCTAACTCATAATTTCCCGCACTGCAAAACCTTTGTTGTAGGGAAAAAAGGTAGGCCCATCTTACGCAGGGTAGGACCACGGCTGGAGAATGAAGAGGAGGGTGTGCCAAGAACACGCGTGTGCAAAAAAGCTTGCCTTTTACCCTGTAGATTGTTTTAGGGCCAAACCACACATGATGCTGATATCCTTTGATAGGATCACCAGACGTGTAATTTGGCAGCCTCAGAGGCAGGGAGGGGGCTCTAGCTCAAGGCCACAACCATGGAAAGAGTGCTGTTAACTCTTCCCCTCCACCTCACATCCAGAATGGGCCCCTGAAGTCCCAGTAAAGGGAAAGAGAGGTACAATACACACACCTGCCTTTTCCCCCTTATGTGTGTAAAGTGCCGTCAAGTCACAGTGGACTCGTGGAGACCCCAACAAGGGGCTTTCAAAGCAAATGAAAAGCAGAGGTGGTTTACCATTGCTTTCTTTGCAGAGTCTTCCAAGGTGGTCTCCCATCCAAGTGTGAGGGGAGAGATTGTACGATTGTGGAAATAGTGTGTGTGTAGGGAGAAGAATAAACACTTGTCCTGACAAATTACATGTCTCCAATTCCATTCCAGGGATGCAAACCTCACGTGTAGTTTGGCCTTCCTTCAGATAAGAGCATATAACCTTTTGCTTGGAACGTTAAAAGTAGCGGTAACAAAGTTGTCCATTTTCTACAACTCAAGTCACAGCCATAGGGTTTTCAAGGCAAGCGATACTCAGAAGTGGTTTGCCACTGTCTATCTTTGTGTAGCGAGCCATGTATTCCCTGAGTCAGCGAGCCATGTATTCCCTGAGTAGTGGTTAAGAGCAGGTGGATTCTAATGTGGAGAACCGGGTTTGATTCCCCACTCCTCCACCTGAGGGGCAGAGGCTTATCAGGTGAACCAGATGTGTTTCCGCACTCCTACACTCCAGTTGGGGGACCTTGGGCTAGTCACAGTTCTCTCAGGACTCTCTCAGTCCCACCTACCTCCCAGGGTGTCTGTTGTGGGGAGAGGAAGGGAAAGGAGCTTGTAAGCCACCTTGAGTCTCCTTACAGGAGAGAAAGATGGGGTATAAATCCAAACTCTTTTTCTTCTCTTCCTGATGGTCTCCCATACAAATACTGATCAAGGCTGACATCACTGAGCTTCCATGAACTAATGAGATTGGGCTAGCCTCGGCTGTCCAGGTCAGGCCAACATGCCACTACTATATATACAATTCATATCCACATGTTTACCATGAATATATCTACACACAGAAATTTGCACTGGAAGGATGTGGAGTGGAGCACTCAACACAATAAAACTGTGAAACAGGTCTGGAACGAATTATATTGGTCCACACTTATATATATACATTTAGTGGGTATAGAACTCAGCATCTCGAGAACCTCAAGTTGCATTTATTTTTAAAAAAACCCTCAGCCTTCTCGTCTCCAGGACTGTTGTCACAACAGCACTGCGATGTGTGGTCAACGCTAGAGAAAGGGAAGGATTGCAAGAGACTCATAACAAACAGCAGCTTTGAGCCACTGGTCTTATTGCACAACTTTGCTCAGTGTGCCGGCATCTAGGTTGACATCAGCATCAGATACTCACCTGAGCCAGGAAGGGCAAGTCAAGGTTCCCTCCGTTTAAATGAATCTGTTTCTCTAAGTGGTAAAGCCAGCGGTTCAGCTCCGGCCTGTTGGGGCAGTAGACGATCAAAGGGTTCAGCAAGGGACCTGCAGAAAAAGAGCAGCGGAAATGTTGACACTACGACAGGGCAAAGCTCTGCCACTCTGACCTGGGTGGTCTAGGCTAGCCTGATCTTAGCAGATCTCAAAAGCTAAGCAGGGTTGATCCTGGTTAGTAGTCAGATGAGAAACCACCAAGGAAGTACAGTGCTGCTACACAGAAGCAGGCAATGGTCGTGGTCTAGTAGAAGAAGAGAAGAGGAAGGAGAGTTTGGTTTATTTATACCCCACCTTTCTCTCCTGAAAGGAGACTCCAGGTGGCCTACAAGCTCCTTTCCCTTCCTCTCCCCACAACAGACACCTTGTGAGGTAGGTGGGACTGAGAGAGTCCTGAGAGAATTGTGACTAGCCCAAGGCCACCCAGCAGGAATGTAGGAGTGTGGAAACACATCCGGTCCACCAGATAAGCCTCTGCCACTCAGGTGAAGGAGTGGGGAATCAAACCAGGTTCTCCAGATTAGAATCTACCTGCGCTTAACAACTACACCTTCCTGGCTTTCACCACCTAGTAGTTTTTGCTCCTAACATTTTGCCTGCATCTATGACTGGCATCTTCCCAGGCATGTCATGGCGAGATGTGTTCCTCTCTATGGCAAAGTGTGGAGTCATTCTGTGGTCATAGCTCAGATCAGAGGGGTTGTGGCTCAGTGACAGAACATCTTCCTGGCAGGCAGAAAGTCCCCGGTTCAAACCCTGGCATCTTCAGTTAAAGGATCTGGTTGGAAGTGACGTGAAAGTCCTCTGGTCGAGGCTGGGGAGAGCCACGGCCCGTCTGAGCAGACAATATAGATCAGGGGTCTTCAAACTATGGCCCCCCAGATGTTCATGAACTACAATTCCCATCAGCCCTGCCACTTAGCCATGCTGGCAGAGGCTGATGGGAATTGTAGTCCATGAACATCTGGGGGGGGGGGGGGTGGGGGGGGGGGGGGGTGGGGGGGGTTGGGGGGTGTGGGTGGTGGTGGGGGGGGTGCTGGGGGGGGGTGGGGGGGGGGGGGGGTGGGGGTGGGGGGGGGTGGGTGGGGTGGGGGGTGGGGGGGGGGGGGGGTGGGGGGGGGGGGGGGGGGGGGGGGGGGGGGGTGGGGGGGGGGGGGGGTGGGGGGGGGGGGGGGTGGGGGGGGGGGGGGGTGGGGGGGGGGGGGGGTGGGGGGGGGGGGGGGTGGGGGGGGGGGGGGGTGGGGGGGGGGGGGGGTGGGGGGGGGGGGGGGTGGGGGGGGGGGGGGGTGGGGGGGGGGGGGGGTGGGGGGGGGGGGGGGTGGGGGGGGGGGGGGGTGGGGGGGGGGGGGGGTGGGGGGGGGGGGGGGTGGGGGGGGGGGGGGGTGGGGGGGGGGGGGGGTGGGGGGGGGGGGGGGTGGGGGGGGGGGGGGGTGGGGGGGGGGGGGGGTGGGGGGGGGGGGGGGTGGGGGGGGGGGGGGGTGGGGGGGGGGGGGGGTGGGGGGGGGGGGGGGTGGGGGGGGGGGGGGGTGGGGGGGGGGGGGGGTGGGGGGGGGGGGGGGTGGGGGGGGGGGGGGGTGGGGGGGGGGGGGGGTGGGGGGGGGGGGGGGTGGGGGGGGGGGGGGGTGGGGGGGGGGGGGGGTGGGGGGGGGGGGGGGTGGGGGGGGGGGGGGGTGGGGGGGGGGGGGGGTGGGGGGGGGGGGGGGTGGGGGGGGGGGGGGGTGGGGGGGGGGGGGGGTGGGGGGGGGGGGGGGTGGGGGGGGGGGGGGGTGGGGGGGGGGGGGGGTGGGGGGGGGGGGGGGTGGGGGGGGGGGGGGGTGGGGGGGGGGGGGGGTGGGGGGGGGGGGGGGTGGGGGGGGGGGGGGGTGGGGGGGGGGGGGGGTGGGGGGGGGGGGGGGTGGGGGGGGGGGGGGGTGGGGGGGGGGGGGGGTGGGGGGGGGGGGGGGTGGGGGGGGGGGGGGGTGGGGGGGGGGGGGGGTGGGGGGGGGGGGGGGTGGGGGGGGGGGGGGGTGGGGGGGGGGGGGGGTGGGGGGGGGGGGGGGTGGGGGGGGGGGGGGGTGGGGGGGGGGGGGGGTGGGGGGGGGGGGGGGTGGGGGGGGGGGGGGGTGGGGGGGGGGGGGGGTGGGGGGGGGGGGGGGTGGGGGGGGGGGGGGGTGGGGGGGGGGGGGGGTGGGGGGGGGGGGGGGTGGGGGGGGGGGGGGGTGGGGGGGGGGGGGGGTGGGGGGGGGGGGGGGTGGGGGGGGGGGGGGGTGGGGGGGGGGGGGGGTGGGGGGGGGGGGGGGTGGGGGGGGGGGGGGGTGGGGGGGGGGGGGGGTGGGGGGGGGGGGGGGTGGGGGGGGGGGGGGGTGGGGGGGGGGGGGGGTGGGGGGGGGGGGGGGTGGGGGGGGGGGGGGGTGGGGGGGGGGGGGGGTGGGGGGGGGGGGGGGTGGGGGGGGGGGGGGGTGGGGGGGGGGGGGGGTGGGGGGGGGGGGGGGTGGGGGGGGGGGGGGGTGGGGGGGGGGGGGGGTGGGGGGGGGGGGGGGTGGGGGGGGGGGGGGGTGGGGGGGGGGGGGGGTGGGGGGGGGGGGGGGTGGGGGGGGGGGGGGGTGGGGGGGGGGGGGGGTGGGGGGGGGGGGGGGTGGGGGGGGGGGGGGGTGGGGGGGGGGGGGGGTGGGGGGGGGGGGGGGTGGGGGGGGGGGGGGGTGGGGGGGGGGGGGGGTGGGGGGGGGGGGGGGTGGGGGGGGGGGGGGGTGGGGGGGGGGGGGGGTGGGGGGGGGGGGGGGTGGGGGGGGGGGGGGGTGGGGGGGGGGGGGGGTGGGGGGGGGGGGGGGTGGGGGGGGGGGGGGGTGGGGGGGGGGGGGGGTGGGGGGGGGGGGGGGTGGGGGGGGGGGGGGGTGGGGGGGGGGGGGGGTGGGGGGGGGGGGGGGTGGGGGGGGGGGGGGGTGGGGGGGGGGGGGGGTGGGGGGGGGGGGGGGTGGGGGGGGGGGGGGGTGGGGGGGGGGGGGGGTGGGGGGGGGGGGGGGTGGGGGGGGGGGGGGGTGGGGGGGGGGGGGGGTGGGGGGGGGGGGGGGTGGGGGGGGGGGGGGGTGGGGGGGGGGGGGGGTGGGGGGGGGGGGGGGTGGGGGGGGGGGGGGGTGGGGGGGGGGGGGGGTGGGGGGGGGGGGGGGTGGGGGGGGGGGGGGGTGGGGGGGGGGGGGGGTGGGGGGGGGGGGGGGTGGGGGGGGGGGGGGGTGGGGGGGGGGGGGGGTGGGGGGGGGGGGGGGTGGGGGGGGGGGGGGGTGGGGGGGGGGGGGGGTGGGGGGGGGGGGGGGTGGGGGGGGGGGGGGGTGGGGGGGGGGGGGGGTGGGGGGGGGGGGGGGTGGGGGGGGGGGGGGGTGGGGGGGGGGGGGGGTGGGGGGGGGGGGGGGTGGGGGGGGGGGGGGGTGGGGGGGGGGGGGGGTGGGGGGGGGGGGGGGTGGGGGGGGGGGGGGGTGGGGGGGGGGGGGGGTGGGGGGGGGGGGGGGTGGGGGGGGGGGGGGGTGGGGGGGGGGGGGGGTGGGGGGGGGGGGGGGTGGGGGGGGGGGGGGGTGGGGGGGGGGGGGGGTGGGGGGGGGGGGGGGTGGGGGGGGGGGGGGGTGGGGGGGGGGGGGGGTGGGGGGGGGGGGGGGTGGGGGGGGGGGGGGGTGGGGGGGGGGGGGGGTGGGGGGGGGGGGGGGTGGGGGGGGGGGGGGGTGGGGGGGGGGGGGGGTGGGGGGGGGGGGGGGTGGGGGGGGGGGGGGGTGGGGGGGGGGGGGGGTGGGGGGGGGGGGGGGTGGGGGGGGGGGGGGGTGGGGGGGGGGGGGGGTGGGGGGGGGGGGGGGTGGGGGGGGGGGGGGGTGGGGGGGGGGGGGGGTGGGGGGGGGGGGGGGTGGGGGGGGGGGGGGGTGGGGGGGGGGGGGGGTGGGGGGGGGGGGGGGTGGGGGGGGGGGGGGGTGGGGGGGGGGGGGGGTGGGGGGGGGGGGGGGTGGGGGGGGGGGGGGGTGGGGGGGGGGGGGGGTGGGGGGGGGGGGGGGTGGGGGGGGGGGGGGGTGGGGGGGGGGGGGGGTGGGGGGGGGGGGGGGTGGGGGGGGGGGGGGGTGGGGGGGGGGGGGGGTGGGGGGGGGGGGGGGTGGGGGGGGGGGGGGGTGGGGGGGGGGGGGGGTGGGGGGGGGGGGGGGTGGGGGGGGGGGGGGGTGGGGGGGGGGGGGGGTGGGGGGGGGGGGGGGTGGGGGGGGGGGGGGGTGGGGGGGGGGGGGGGTGGGGGGGGGGGGGGGTGGGGGGGGGGGGGGGTGGGGGGGGGGGGGGGTGGGGGGGGGGGGGGGTGGGGGGGGGGGGGGGTGGGGGGGGGGGGGGGTGGGGGGGGGGGGGGGTGGGGGGGGGGGGGGGTGGGGGGGGGGGGGGGTGGGGGGGGGGGGGGGTGGGGGGGGGGGGGGGTGGGGGGGGGGGGGGGTGGGGGGGGGGGGGGGTGGGGGGGGGGGGGGGTGGGGGGGGGGGGGGGTGGGGGGGGGGGGGGGTGGGGGGGGGGGGGGGTGGGGGGGGGGGGGGGTGGGGGGGGGGGGGGGTGGGGGGGGGGGGGGGTGGGGGGGGGGGGGGGTGGGGGGGGGGGGGGGTGGGGGGGGGGGGGGGTGGGGGGGGGGGGGGGTGGGGGGGGGGGGGGGTGGGGGGGGGGGGGGGTGGGGGGGGGGGGGGGTGGGGGGGGGGGGGGGTGGGGGGGGGGGGGGGTGGGGGGGGGGGGGGGTGGGGGGGGGGGGGGGTGGGGGGGGGGGGGGGTGGGGGGGGGGGGGGGTGGGGGGGGGGGGGGGTGGGGGGGGGGGGGGGTGGGGGGGGGGGGGGGTGGGGGGGGGGGGGGGTGGGGGGGGGGGGGGGTGGGGGGGGGGGGGGGTGGGGGGGGGGGGGGGTGGGGGGGGGGGGGGGTGGGGGGGGGGGGGGGTGGGGGGGGGGGGGGGTGGGGGGGGGGGGGGGTGGGGGGGGGGGGGGGTGGGGGGGGGGGGGGGTGGGGGGGGGGGGGGGTGGGGGGGGGGGGGGGTGGGGGGGGGGGGGGGTGGGGGGGGGGGGGGGTGGGGGGGGGGGGGGGTGGGGGGGGGGGGGGGTGGGGGGGGGGGGGGGTGGGGGGGGGGGGGGGTGGGGGGGGGGGGGGGTGGGGGGGGGGGGGGGTGGGGGGGGGGGGGGGTGGGGGGGGGGGGGGGTGGGGGGGGGGGGGGGTGGGGGGGGGGGGGGGTGGGGGGGGGGGGGGGTGGGGGGGGGGGGGGGTGGGGGGGGGGGGGGGTGGGGGGGGGGGGGGGTGGGGGGGGGGGGGGGTGGGGGGGGGGGGGGGTGGGGGGGGGGGGGGGTGGGGGGGGGGGGGGGTGGGGGGGGGGGGGGGTGGGGGGGGGGGGGGGTGGGGGGGGGGGGGGGTGGGGGGGGGGGGGGGTGGGGGGGGGGGGGGGTGGGGGGGGGGGGGGGTGGGGGGGGGGGGGGGTGGGGGGGGGGGGGGGTGGGGGGGGGGGGGGGTGGGGGGGGGGGGGGGTGGGGGGGGGGGGGGGTGGGGGGGGGGGGGGGTGGGGGGGGGGGGGGGTGGGGGGGGGGGGGGGTGGGGGGGGGGGGGGGTGGGGGGGGGGGGGGGTGGGGGGGGGGGGGGGTGGGGGGGGGGGGGGGTGGGGGGGGGGGGGGGTGGGGGGGGGGGGGGGTGGGGGGGGGGGGGGGTGGGGGGGGGGGGGGGTGGGGGGGGGGGGGGGTGGGGGGGGGGGGGGGTGGGGGGGGGGGGGGGTGGGGGGGGGGGGGGGTGGGGGGGGGGGGGGGTGGGGGGGGGGGGGGGTGGGGGGGGGGGGGGGTGGGGGGGGGGGGGGGTGGGGGGGGGGGGGGGTGGGGGGGGGGGGGGGTGGGGGGGGGGGGGGGTGGGGGGGGGGGGGGGTGGGGGGGGGGGGGGGTGGGGGGGGGGGGGGGTGGGGGGGGGGGGGGGTGGGGGGGGGGGGGGGTGGGGGGGGGGGGGGGTGGGGGGGGGGGGGGGTGGGGGGGGGGGGGGGTGGGGGGGGGGGGGGGTGGGGGGGGGGGGGGGTGGGGGGGGGGGGGGGTGGGGGGGGGGGGGGGTGGGGGGGGGGGGGGGTGGGGGGGGGGGGGGGTGGGGGGGGGGGGGGGTGGGGGGGGGGGGGGGTGGGGGGGGGGGGGGGTGGGGGGGGGGGGGGGTGGGGGGGGGGGGGGGTGGGGGGGGGGGGGGGTGGGGGGGGGGGGGGGTGGGGGGGGGGGGGGGTGGGGGGGGGGGGGGGTGGGGGGGGGGGGGGGTGGGGGGGGGGGGGGGTGGGGGGGGGGGGGGGTGGGGGGGGGGGGGGGTGGGGGGGGGGGGGGGTGGGGGGGGGGGGGGGTGGGGGGGGGGGGGGGTGGGGGGGGGGGGGGGTGGGGGGGGGGGGGGGTGGGGGGGGGGGGGGGTGGGGGGGGGGGGGGGTGGGGGGGGGGGGGGGTGGGGGGGGGGGGGGGTGGGGGGGGGGGGGGGTGGGGGGGGGGGGGGGTGGGGGGGGGGGGGGGTGGGGGGGGGGGGGGGTGGGGGGGGGGGGGGGTGGGGGGGGGGGGGGGTGGGGGGGGGGGGGGGTGGGGGGGGGGGGGGGTGGGGGGGGGGGGGGGTGGGGGGGGGGGGGGGTGGGGGGGGGGGGGGGTGGGGGGGGGGGGGGGTGGGGGGGGGGGGGGGTGGGGGGGGGGGGGGGTGGGGGGGGGGGGGGGTGGGGGGGGGGGGGGGTGGGGGGGGGGGGGGGTGGGGGGGGGGGGGGGTGGGGGGGGGGGGGGGTGGGGGGGGGGGGGGGTGGGGGGGGGGGGGGGTGGGGGGGGGGGGGGGTGGGGGGGGGGGGGGGTGGGGGGGGGGGGGGGTGGGGGGGGGGGGGGGTGGGGGGGGGGGGGGGTGGGGGGGGGGGGGGGTGGGGGGGGGGGGGGGTGGGGGGGGGGGGGGGTGGGGGGGGGGGGGGGTGGGGGGGGGGGGGGGTGGGGGGGGGGGGGGGTGGGGGGGGGGGGGGGTGGGGGGGGGGGGGGGTGGGGGGGGGGGGGGGTGGGGGGGGGGGGGGGTGGGGGGGGGGGGGGGTGGGGGGGGGGGGGGGTGGGGGGGGGGGGGGGTGGGGGGGGGGGGGGGTGGGGGGGGGGGGGGGTGGGGGGGGGGGGGGGTGGGGGGGGGGGGGGGTGGGGGGGGGGGGGGGTGGGGGGGGGGGGGGGTGGGGGGGGGGGGGGGTGGGGGGGGGGGGGGGTGGGGGGGGGGGGGGGTGGGGGGGGGGGGGGGTGGGGGGGGGGGGGGGTGGGGGGGGGGGGGGGTGGGGGGGGGGGGGGGTGGGGGGGGGGGGGGGTGGGGGGGGGGGGGGGTGGGGGGGGGGGGGGGTGGGGGGGGGGGGGGGTGGGGGGGGGGGGGGGTGGGGGGGGGGGGGGGTGGGGGGGGGGGGGGGTGGGGGGGGGGGGGGGTGGGGGGGGGGGGGGGTGGGGGGGGGGGGGGGTGGGGGGGGGGGGGGGTGGGGGGGGGGGGGGGTGGGGGGGGGGGGGGGTGGGGGGGGGGGGGGGTGGGGGGGGGGGGGGGTGGGGGGGGGGGGGGGTGGGGGGGGGGGGGGGTGGGGGGGGGGGGGGGTGGGGGGGGGGGGGGGTGGGGGGGGGGGGGGGTGGGGGGGGGGGGGGGTGGGGGGGGGGGGGGGTGGGGGGGGGGGGGGGTGGGGGGGGGGGGGGGTGGGGGGGGGGGGGGGTGGGGGGGGGGGGGGGTGGGGGGGGGGGGGGGTGGGGGGGGGGGGGGGTGGGGGGGGGGGGGGGTGGGGGGGGGGGGGGGTGGGGGGGGGGGGGGGTGGGGGGGGGGGGGGGTGGGGGGGGGGGGGGGTGGGGGGGGGGGGGGGTGGGGGGGGGGGGGGGTGGGGGGGGGGGGGGGTGGGGGGGGGGGGGGGTGGGGGGGGGGGGGGGTGGGGGGGGGGGGGGGTGGGGGGGGGGGGGGGTGGGGGGGGGGGGGGGTGGGGGGGGGGGGGGGTGGGGGGGGGGGGGGGTGGGGGGGGGGGGGGGTGGGGGGGGGGGGGGGTGGGGGGGGGGGGGGGTGGGGGGGGGGGGGGGTGGGGGGGGGGGGGGGTGGGGGGGGGGGGGGGTGGGGGGGGGGGGGGGTGGGGGGGGGGGGGGGTGGGGGGGGGGGGGGGTGGGGGGGGGGGGGGGTGGGGGGGGGGGGGGGTGGGGGGGGGGGGGGGTGGGGGGGGGGGGGGGTGGGGGGGGGGGGGGGTGGGGGGGGGGGGGGGTGGGGGGGGGGGGGGGTGGGGGGGGGGGGGGGTGGGGGGGGGGGGGGGTGGGGGGGGGGGGGGGTGGGGGGGGGGGGGGGTGGGGGGGGGGGGGGGTGGGGGGGGGGGGGGGTGGGGGGGGGGGGGGGTGGGGGGGGGGGGGGGTGGGGGGGGGGGGGGGTGGGGGGGGGGGGGGGTGGGGGGGGGGGGGGGTGGGGGGGGGGGGGGGTGGGGGGGGGGGGGGGTGGGGGGGGGGGGGGGTGGGGGGGGGGGGGGGTGGGGGGGGGGGGGGGTGGGGGGGGGGGGGGGTGGGGGGGGGGGGGGGTGGGGGGGGGGGGGGGTGGGGGGGGGGGGGGGTGGGGGGGGGGGGGGGTGGGGGGGGGGGGGGGTGGGGGGGGGGGGGGGTGGGGGGGGGGGGGGGTGGGGGGGGGGGGGGGTGGGGGGGGGGGGGGGTGGGGGGGGGGGGGGGTGGGGGGGGGGGGGGGTGGGGGGGGGGGGGGGTGGGGGGGGGGGGGGGTGGGGGGGGGGGGGGGTGGGGGGGGGGGGGGGTGGGGGGGGGGGGGGGTGGGGGGGGGGGGGGGTGGGGGGGGGGGGGGGTGGGGGGGGGGGGGGGTGGGGGGGGGGGGGGGTGGGGGGGGGGGGGGGTGGGGGGGGGGGGGGGTGGGGGGGGGGGGGGGTGGGGGGGGGGGGGGGTGGGGGGGGGGGGGGGTGGGGGGGGGGGGGGGTGGGGGGGGGGGGGGGTGGGGGGGGGGGGGGGTGGGGGGGGGGGGGGGTGGGGGGGGGGGGGGGTGGGGGGGGGGGGGGGTGGGGGGGGGGGGGGGTGGGGGGGGGGGGGGGTGGGGGGGGGGGGGGGTGGGGGGGGGGGGGGGTGGGGGGGGGGGGGGGTGGGGGGGGGGGGGGGTGGGGGGGGGGGGGGGTGGGGGGGGGGGGGGGTGGGGGGGGGGGGGGGTGGGGGGGGGGGGGGGTGGGGGGGGGGGGGGGTGGGGGGGGGGGGGGGTGGGGGGGGGGGGGGGTGGGGGGGGGGGGGGGTGGGGGGGGGGGGGGGTGGGGGGGGGGGGGGGTGGGGGGGGGGGGGGGTGGGGGGGGGGGGGGGTGGGGGGGGGGGGGGGTGGGGGGGGGGGGGGGTGGGGGGGGGGGGGGGTGGGGGGGGGGGGGGGTGGGGGGGGGGGGGGGTGGGGGGGGGGGGGGGTGGGGGGGGGGGGGGGTGGGGGGGGGGGGGGGTGGGGGGGGGGGGGGGTGGGGGGGGGGGGGGGTGGGGGGGGGGGGGGGTGGGGGGGGGGGGGGGTGGGGGGGGGGGGGGGTGGGGGGGGGGGGGGGTGGGGGGGGGGGGGGGTGGGGGGGGGGGGGGGTGGGGGGGGGGGGGGGTGGGGGGGGGGGGGGGTGGGGGGGGGGGGGGGTGGGGGGGGGGGGGGGTGGGGGGGGGGGGGGGTGGGGGGGGGGGGGGGTGGGGGGGGGGGGGGGTGGGGGGGGGGGGGGGTGGGGGGGGGGGGGGGTGGGGGGGGGGGGGGGTGGGGGGGGGGGGGGGTGGGGGGGGGGGGGGGTGGGGGGGGGGGGGGGTGGGGGGGGGGGGGGGTGGGGGGGGGGGGGGGTGGGGGGGGGGGGGGGTGGGGGGGGGGGGGGGTGGGGGGGGGGGGGGGTGGGGGGGGGGGGGGGTGGGGGGGGGGGGGGGTGGGGGGGGGGGGGGGTGGGGGGGGGGGGGGGTGGGGGGGGGGGGGGGTGGGGGGGGGGGGGGGTGGGGGGGGGGGGGGGTGGGGGGGGGGGGGGGTGGGGGGGGGGGGGGGTGGGGGGGGGGGGGGGTGGGGGGGGGGGGGGGTGGGGGGGGGGGGGGGTGGGGGGGGGGGGGGGTGGGGGGGGGGGGGGGTGGGGGGGGGGGGGGGTGGGGGGGGGGGGGGGTGGGGGGGGGGGGGGGTGGGGGGGGGGGGGGGTGGGGGGGGGGGGGGGTGGGGGGGGGGGGGGGTGGGGGGGGGGGGGGGTGGGGGGGGGGGGGGGTGGGGGGGGGGGGGGGTGGGGGGGGGGGGGGGTGGGGGGGGGGGGGGGTGGGGGGGGGGGGGGGTGGGGGGGGGGGGGGGTGGGGGGGGGGGGGGGTGGGGGGGGGGGGGGGTGGGGGGGGGGGGGGGTGGGGGGGGGGGGGGGTGGGGGGGGGGGGGGGTGGGGGGGGGGGGGGGTGGGGGGGGGGGGGGGTGGGGGGGGGGGGGGGTGGGGGGGGGGGGGGGTGGGGGGGGGGGGGGGTGGGGGGGGGGGGGGGTGGGGGGGGGGGGGGGTGGGGGGGGGGGGGGGTGGGGGGGGGGGGGGGTGGGGGGGGGGGGGGGTGGGGGGGGGGGGGGGTGGGGGGGGGGGGGGGTGGGGGGGGGGGGGGGTGGGGGGGGGGGGGGGTGGGGGGGGGGGGGGGTGGGGGGGGGGGGGGGTGGGGGGGGGGGGGGGTGGGGGGGGGGGGGGGTGGGGGGGGGGGGGGGTGGGGGGGGGGGGGGGTGGGGGGGGGGGGGGGTGGGGGGGGGGGGGGGTGGGGGGGGGGGGGGGTGGGGGGGGGGGGGGGTGGGGGGGGGGGGGGGTGGGGGGGGGGGGGGGTGGGGGGGGGGGGGGGTGGGGGGGGGGGGGGGTGGGGGGGGGGGGGGGTGGGGGGGGGGGGGGGTGGGGGGGGGGGGGGGTGGGGGGGGGGGGGGGTGGGGGGGGGGGGGGGTGGGGGGGGGGGGGGGTGGGGGGGGGGGGGGGTGGGGGGGGGGGGGGGTGGGGGGGGGGGGGGGTGGGGGGGGGGGGGGGTGGGGGGGGGGGGGGGTGGGGGGGGGGGGGGGTGGGGGGGGGGGGGGGTGGGCTCCAGATGTTCAGGAACTACAATTCCCATCAGCCCCTACCAGCATGGCCAATTGGCCATGCTGACAGAGGCTGATGGGAATTGTAGTTCCTGAACATCTGGAGAGCCGCAGGTTCCCTACCCCTGCCATAGCTACAGGAAGAACCCACAGGGGCATACCGACCTAAAATGGTGCCCAGGATTCACACTGGCAAGCAGGGCTGGCCCCACCCCAATCTGCACATGGAGGTTGGGACCGGGGCCAGCCAGCCTCATCCTGCCCTCATGTGCAGATTGGAGCGGCAAGGGCCCTAGCCTCAGCCCAGCTGGATCCAAGGGCAACTGAGGCCATGCTCAGACTGACCTCAGAGCATGTCCTTCTCTAACTTTTGACAGATGGCTCCAAACCCAAGCTCCATATTGGGTTGGGGGTGGAGCTTGGGGGTGGAGCCAACAGTATAAAGCTAGAGGGGACAGGCTCTGAGGTCAGTCTGAGCCCAGCCTCAGCTGGTCTTGGATCCAGCTCTAAGTTGCAGGCTAGAAGCAAGTCCAGCTGACGCAAGGAGGCCCTTGCTGCTCATGGAGACCGGGCAAGGGGCAAGCCAGCTGGCCGCACACCCAACCTCCACGTAGAGACAGGCTGGGGACCAGCTCTGCTCACCAGCATTCAACTGCACCTCTGTCTTGAACTCTACGTGGAGTTCCTGACTGGGGTGCATTTGCCAGGGGTGGGGGAAATGGCCCAAAATGTGCCCCTAGAAAGTGGCACCTGGACCGTGAGCCCCCTCAGGCCACCCTAGGTACACTATTGCCTGCAGGTGACAACCCTATCTGCATACAATCAACCCGTTTCTATCCCGAATACAATTACAACCAGTGGTGGGATCCAAAATTTTTAGTAACAGGTTCCCATAGTGGTGGGATTCAAACAGTGGTGTAGCGCCAATGGGGCTGGGCGGGGCACGACGGGGGTGTAGCCTGGCATTCCGGGGGCGGGGCATTAATAATTTCTCTGTTACTGTAAAAAAAAAGTTCCTAATTTCCAGCTGGTATCTTTCTGTCCATAATTTAAACTCATTATAGCAAGTCCTATCGTCTCCTGCCAACAGAAACAACTACTTCTCCTCTAATTGACTGCCTGTCAAATACTTAATACTTTCAAATACTTAATTTTGTTTCTAGAAATCAAAAGAAGGAGACTTTCCTTAAACAAGGAACTTTACCATATTACTAAAAGATGTTTTTAAAACAGCCCAACAGGGAGAATTATCTCCCATTTTCTACCTTCGCTAACCAGCCACATAGGAAACAACAGGACTTTATGATTCTTGGACCTAATGGAATTTCTAAAGGAAAAGCAGACCCAATTAGTAACCCCCTCTCGGCACACACAAATAATTAGTAACCCACTCTCGGGAACGGGTGAGAACCTGCTGGATCCCACCTCTGATTACAACTCACCAGCTTCTTTCCTGACTCTGACTACAGTTTGACAGATCCTACGGTGGATTTGCACATGTGGCCAGTCAAGTTCTACCCGGACTTCACCTGGGACCCCACCGGACTGTACTCTGGCTATATTCCCAAACCTCCAAATTTCTGTCCTGGATTAGCAGCCCCCCCGCCCCTTCACTCCCTGAGGCATCTGGGGAGAGGGAAGAGACAATATTTGCAATCAAAGCACAGATGCCTGCTCTTTAGGCAAAGAGAGATGAGAGAAGTGTTTGTTGCTGGGTCTCCATGCCAGCCTGGGGTGTTTTCTGCCATGTCACCTGTTTGCTTTACAGAAGAGAAGCCGGGTGAGGGGGCTTTAAAAGAAGCTAAAATTAATCTCCTCTACAAGCAGCATGATTAACCCAGCTAAGTGATCTGAAAAGGCGCTAATTGAGTTTGCCCCAAACAAGAGGTTGCCAGACCCAGTCAAAAGTGAGAGCTCAATTTAGGCTGCCAGGCGTCAGCCGCCGCTGCTCTCCAAAGCGGAGCTGTGCGTAGCTTAGGAGGTCTGTTCCCACACACTTCTTTATATGTATTCAGCCATACAATCACATCTTATTGTCGAAGGCTTCCACGGCCGGAATCACTGGGGTGTTGTGGGTGTTCCGGACTGTATGGCCGTGTTCCGGTAGCATTTTCTCCTGATGTTTCGCCTGCATCTTTAGAGATGCCAGTCACAGATGCAAGCAAAACATCAGGAGAAAATGCTGCTGGAACACAGCCATACAGTCTGGAAACTCCACAACACCCCAATCACATCTTAGTTTCTGTGGTTTCTCAGCAAAGACCAAACATTTTCTACACCCACCTCGTCACAAACAACTCCAGAAGCAATCTTTATTGTGTTATCCGATAGATACAACCAGAGTATTTGTATGGCTTCCCTCAGTGGTGGGATCCAAAAATTTTAGTAACAGGTTCCCATGCTGGGTAGAGTTCAAACTGTAGAAGTAAGCATGAAATGCATAGGGCTAAGGCAGGGCACGACGGGGGTGTGGCCGGGCATTCCAGGGGAGGGGCATTCCTGGGCAGGGCTGTGGCAAGGACGCAGCCGCTGCGCCGGTCCTTGGTGGGAAACGAATGCATGCAGGCGCAGGCTGCCATGCACGCCGGTGCACCTCCTGCTAGACTGCTTCAAGTTCTGCACGCTACTGCTGAGAGGAGGGACATAACTAAGGCAAAAATCACGTGGCAAAATCTTCAATTAGCAACCCCCTCTCAGCACACACAAATAATTAGTAACCTACTCTCGGGAACCTGTCAGAACCTGCTGGATCCCACCTCTGGCTTCCCTGTATTAAAACAAACAAACACACACACACACACGCGCACACACACAGAGCAGGGCCTGGCTGACTTAGAGCCTCTCCCAGCTATTTTATTTATTTAATTTATTTGTTGGATTTCATAGACTGCCTCATCCCCGGAGGGCTCTAGGCGGTTCACAATACAAGGTAATGACCAATAAATAACTTAAAGCACAGCTAGAAACATTTAAAATTCAATGTTCAGCATAACAATTTACATGGCAGCAGCCTAAAACCCATGTTGGTGACACCCGGTCTTAAGGCTGGGAGGGGCTGGCAGCGCCCAAAGATGAAATCAATATGGTCACTGCCAGAGATGACAGAATGTGGCAAGAGCCTCATGAAGGGGCAGCCAATCCGTGGCCAACCTCACTATGTTATACTTTTTATTGGTATAAATAAGGAGAGAAAGTTCAGCAGAGTATAATAATGCCATAAGAGTGCATCCTCCAAATCAGCAATTTTCTCTTGCGGAACTGATCTCTACCGTCTGGACATCAATGGTAATAGCAGAAGATCTCCAGAAGGTGATATCTGGACAATTCTAGAAGCAAAGACCAACGTGGAAATGAGGGTTTCTTTTGCTTTCTTTTTTACACTGTACATTCAGAGTTTTGCTCTGGGTCTTCCAAACCATTTTTGCTTTGTAAACAATCATTCCCAGCCACGGATAAAAATGCCTGTATGGGTTGCCCTCACCATATTTCAAGGGTCACGTTAGGACCCCAGGCCTATACTGTGTAGGAGAATGAGGCTGTGAGCTTGGTTAAATATCACCATGTGTCCTGAACTCTGTCTGGGCAAACACCTAACTCTGTTTTCTAGTGTTTGTCCATTAACAGAGACTAGAAACAGACAGTTGCCTTTTTAATTCATAAAGTTGAAAGCAGCGCATGAGAACTATTGTACACGCTCCTTTCTAACGCTCCACTCATTTTTGGTGAAACAGGTGTGGCAGGCTATTGGAGCCTTGCAAGAAACCTGCAAGACCTGTTCAGCAGAGACGGATCATGGGATGAATGGTACAACGTAAGCAACGATGTAGATTATTATTATATAGCTTTCATCTGTCAACTGCCTCCAGCCAGAGAGCAACTATAATATTTTATCCCCAGTCAGACCTTGGAAAGCTCATGTAAAAGCAGTTCAGAAAAGATCTGTGGCAACCCAAATGCATGCAGTGTCAGGAAGGGAAAAGTTCACACATAGCCTGAAGCTGAACATAGGCTCGAATCCCAGGCCCACAGCCCAATCCAGGAGGGCAGAAATTAATCGCTCATATCTCTGCCTAATCCATGTGGGTCTGCTTTCTAGCAGCTGATGCCAACGAGACAGCTGCAAAATCCGCCCCTAGATAAACTGAAAGATCAGCAGTTAACAGCCAGCCCAGCTCTGCTGAGAGCGCGTTCGTTCCCTCACCTCTCTGGCATGGGCTTCACCTCCCAAAACACCCACTTCATCCTCCATCATCAGCAAGAGAGGAACTGGTTAACCAGTGACAAGGCGTTAATTGTTTGTGAGCCCCTTTTATCTTGTGTTGTTTTGGCTTTGCTGGCCCTAACAGGATAAAAACCTAGCAGCGCTATAGACAGATAACAACACCATTTGGGACAGGCTCCAGCGGTCTGGCAAGGAGAAAAACACCTTCTTCGGGTTTGCTCAGAATCGCAATGTTAACATACATTATTACTGTTTACCTTATTGGAACGTTTTCTGTTCATGTCACCAGTATGGCTCAGATTAGCCCAATCTTAATGAGATCTCAGAAACTAAATAAAATGAGCTCTTAGTCCTTGGATGGGAGACCCCTCCCTGCAAAAATCTGTGGTCTACTCTCTATCTAGGGACTACCTTCTAAATAAACAATGGTAAACCACCTATGTTTGTCTCTTGCCTTGAAAAACCCTGTGGGGGTCTTCATAAATCAGCTGCATTATCTCATGGAATGAGAAACGTGCTAACCACCAGGAAATTTGCTAGCGCTACAAAATTGGATTCGGTGGAGCTCATTAGGGATCATTCATGTTGTGAATTACCACAACATGAGTGATCCCTAATGCAGAATGATAGTGGTTTGAGACATCCTCCACATGCTAGCTGAACACTTAATTCTGGAACCCAGACCTGGATGAACAAAATTTTGCATTTTATTTCCGGCACCTTTCTCCTTTCAAAACAGCGCATATGCGCTAATATTTCATAGATGAAATCAGGGGTGTGCTTGTGTGATACTTAAGTTCTCATACTAACCAAGGATCTCTTAGGGTGCAAAGAAAACAAAAGATTTATATTTTATAAGGACCGCTTCTGCTGGTGATGTAATACCCTGTTTCCCCGAATATAAGACATCCCTGAAAAATAAGACATAGTAGAGGTTTTGCTGAAGTGCGAAATATAAGGCATCCCCCGAAAGTAGGACATAGCAAAGTTTTTGTTTGGAAGCATGCCCGACAAACAGAACACAGGAAAAATAAGACATCCCCTGAAAATAAGACATAGCACATCTTTGGGAGCAAAAATTAATATAAGACACTGTCTTATATTCGGGGAAACACGGTATGTATGGCTTCAAGCTACACAGCATTCTTCAGCGTGTAGTCAAAGGACGGCAAATAAATGGAAATGGAACAGAATAGAAGGTAGAATATAACGGTAGCTAGGATCTCACTCATTTCTGGTTGCTTTCTCAAACCTTCCTGGTGTAGGAGTGTGTATGCTTTTGAATTCTTCTTTGAAAATATCTATTGGTGCTTTCCCACAAACTGAATGATGCACTTGTAATCCACTTTGCAAGTGACTTTTATTATGTAAAATGTCAAATTCTACTTGCCAACAACTGCTAAAGTATATTGAAAGTAGATTGAAAGATTGTGTCTGTAACCAGGTTTTTGTTCAAATTATGGATAATTCCTCTTAGGGAATTTCTCCAGTTATAACCACAGTGATGCTCTCACTCTTTCTGTGACAATGCGGTATCTTTCCACCCTACTATATTAGGAACATTCCAGAGGGATAAATTAGACTCTATAGGGCATCACAGAGCATGCATCTGGAATTAGATAGCTACTAAACAGTAGTTAACAGTTTCACAGAGGGGCAATTAAAGTGCAAAGAAAAGATTAAATATTTGCTGCTGGCTTTATTGATCAGCTGCCAGCTCTGGAAGAGATAACACAAAAATATGCAGCCACTGACAATGAAGTTTTTCTGAGCAGAGTTGGAAGGGAAGTTTCTCTTTAAAAAGTTGCAGAGAGAATATGGCTGCCTACTGTGATATCTGGATTATGTTTGGGTGATAGAAACCTGATTTTCCGTCTTTGCTTTTCATTATTGCTCACTGGACAATCTGAGAGAGATCGTTTTTCCCCTCCCCAGCCTACCTCACAGGGTTGCTGAAGACAAAATTTATGTATTGATTTCTTTATTCCAGTTAAATATTTCTGGTAGGACAGGCTGGAAACGTAAAGGAATTGAAATGTACATACACTGAGAAGCGCTACGTGGCAATGACCTACATCAGTGGTGGCGAACCTTTGGCACTCCAGATGTTATGGACTACAATTCCCATCAGCCCCTTCCAGCATGGCCAATTGGCACTCCAGATGTTTGGCACTCCAGATGTTATGGACTACAATTCCCATCAGCCCCTTCCAGCATGGCCAATTGGCCATGTTGGAAGGGGCTGATGGGAATTGTAGTCCATAACATCTGGAGTGCCAAAGGTTCGCCACCACGGACCTACATGATTTTAGGAGTTCCACAACATAATGTTGTCCTGCATCACACTGAATTGGGTTTTAAAGGTGTAGCTCATACCTTGACTGTTCGAATTAAGTAGCATCCGTGCATTTTAGTGCTAAAAGCAGGAGTTTCAGTAACCATCTTCTACACTGCACTGGAATTGTGCCTACGCTGCTTTCACCCCATCCAGGTCCTCTTAGCTTTAAATGTAGGAAAAGAGACTCCATCACAGGGTTACTGCTGTGAGTTTCGGGATTCTCCCAAATCACATTTGCTTTGGTTTCAGTGTTCATCTGTGGAAACACCCAGGTGAAAGCAGAGCTGCTAAAAAGTGCCTAAGCACAGCTGGGATGGTGTCATGGTTGTAGCTAAGGGCACACCTTTATCCTACTCACCTTGACAAGGGTCATCCAGAACAATGGGATTTGATGAGTGAGAGCCGAGACTCTAGTCATTCAATCACAACCTAAAATAACGAGCTTTCTTGGTGACCCCAGAAATCAGCAAGGAGTGCACAGAGGGTGGATTTCAGAGGTGGGATCCAGCAGGTTCTCACAGGTTCTCGAGAGTAGGTTACTAATTATTTGTGTGTGCCGAGAGGGGGGTTACTAATTGGTGATTCTTGCCTTAGTTACGCCCGTCCTCTCGGCAGTAGCGCGCAGAACTTGAAGCAGTCTAGCAGGAGGTGCACCGGCGTGCGTGGCAGCCTGCGCCTGCGTGCATTCGTTTCCCGCCCAAGGACCGGAGCAGCGGCTGCGTCCTTGCCACAGCCCTGGCCAGGAATGCCCCGCCCCCGGAATGCCCGGCCACGCCCCCATCGTGTCCCGTCCTGCCCCATTGGCGCTACGCCACAGTTTGAATCCCACCACCATGGGAACCTGTTACTAAAAATTTTGGATCCCACCACTGGTGGATTTCATTCCACATACAAGCTGCAGGCAGGCACTAACGTATCTAACTTAAAGTTTATTTTAATGTGTTTAATTATTAAAGATAACCTTTCATTAGGATAGACACGGGTCATTGTGTTCTTCTGTAGGAGCATAAAATGGCTGAAAAGCGGAGGAACCAGTAATTATAATTTAACAGAGCCTCAGATGCACTGGAAAAGCATATAGCATGTTTCACAAGCTACTGATAGCCAAGGTGCACTTTTTTTCAGAATTGATTTCACAGGTACACATTGCTTTGATGCCCGAAGAGTACATAAAGGTGTGAACTATCTACCCTTATTGAGTCATCCCTGCACCCCAAGTGTTTCCATTGTGAAATTTTGCTGTATCAGGGATGATTGCATGATCCAGTCATACGGCAGAAATGTACACTCACAGCAGTTTGGAATAAGGAAAGCTCATGATAGCATTTCACATAGAGACACAGCAAACAGTCTTCCGTGTGAGCTGGGTATTTTGAACTCACTTTTTTCATTATTTGTCATGACAGTTCTTTCTTAGCACACAGTTTTGGAATTGTTGGTATTGCAGAGTGGCTTAATTGAGTATATTAAAATATAGGAAAATACCATTTAGAACACTGCCATATTTCAAAATGTGGCCAGGCATGTGAAAATTACACCTTAAAAATTTGTGCAAATTTGCCCCCACGACCATAAGCCTTTTAGGCACAGACTATCAACGATGAAAGAGTTCTGTATAACCTGTAGTGAATGGCCAGCACTAGTCAAATACTTAATTATACAGATAATGCACTCGTAGTTCCCTGATCATTGGCAGTGACTGAGGAAAGTCTAATGCTCTCTGAAGGGAAGGACATGGGGAATTTTCAATGGCTCCTTCCATCTGCTCTCACACCCCCTCAACACACCACCTATTTTTGTGTATTACCACAACCACACACCCAACCTTAATTAGATACCCTCTAGGCCATTAAGTAGCTGCTAGATTTCATCTTTCCAGTGTTCCCAGGCTTCTCGGGCCAATAGGAACCCAGCACTTGCCTGCTTTGTAGAAACCATGGGTTACAACCCATTGCTTGTAATACCCAGTTTTGCTAGATGGCAGCTGTAGATTGCGTCTTGGTTGGGATAGCAGAAATCTGATTAAGGATTGCTGGTGTGTGGGTATATAAAGCAAAGTTTGTAGATTGGTAGATACTGTAATAAAGGTGCATGCTAGAAAAGTCAGTTATTTGAGTAGGCAAATGAAAGGGTATGATGCAGAATGGGAATACAGGACAGGAAAAGTAGGGTTGTCTGGTCCCCAAATGCTCTGAACTAGTTCAAAGAGTTTTGATGTGGCTGATAAAGAGGAACCCTAGGCAAACTACAAACGTTCTACACCATCCTGTTCACATGTAACAATTAGATCGTTGTGATTAATCCCAGATAAAGCTTTGATTCACTTGTCAGTCCACAATGTGTGGCTACATTTATAACATAAATCCTTTACACTTTTTTAATGCAGTTCCACATACATAAACCACAGACATACACACTAACTAAGACAGTGATGGTGAACCTTTTCGAGACCGAGTGTCCAAATTGCAACCCAAAACCCACTTATTTATCGCAAAGTGCCAACACAGCAATTTAACCTGAATACTGAGGTTTTAGTTTAGAAAAAACGGTTGGCTCCAAGGCGCATATTACTCGGGAGTAAGCTTGGTGGTAGTTGATGGCTTTGCTTTGAAGCAACCATGCAACTCTTCCAACGGGTGAACTGTGCAACTCTTCCAACGACCCTAGGAGGGTTTACTCAAGCAAGCCCCATTGCCAGCAACCGAGCTTACTCCCTGATAAAAGATCGTGCTTTAGTTCTTCGTGTGAAAATCAGTGGGGTTTAACAGCGCTTAACAGGGATACCTACACTGCTTTCCCAAAACTAGGTCTTAGGTTTAATACTAATAATCAAGCCCAGCAGCCCAGGCCAGCCTAGATGTGTGTGGAGGGGGTGCAACTTCCCGCCACATGACAAACTCTGTTTGTGCGTGCCCACAGAGAGGGCTCTGAGTGCCACCTCTGGCACCCGTGCCATAGGTTCGCCACCACTGAACTAAGAACTAAATGTGTAAGTGTGTATCACATAATTGACACAAGGTTCTTAGTGCTCTTCCATACAGAAAGCAAAAAAAGCTCAGAGATGGGACAGAATTTGTCCATAAACTACAGTTGCCAGTCTCCAGGTAGGGCCTGGAGTTTTTCTAGTATGACATCTGATCTCCAGATTATAGGAATCACTTCCCCTGGAAAAACCTGGAATTACCATCTGGCAGACGATACAGGATCATGAAAACCAGGACAACTCGGCTCAGAGACAGCTTCTATCCTAGAGCTGTGGCTATGCTGAACTCCATGGCTATGTGTTGACGTGGTGGTGGCTGTATAGGGATTGCTGTAAGCTGGGGTGTGCGGATTGAAGAGATGTTCATCGGGGGATGTTTTGCATTTTCGTTGTTTTGTATTTTCGTTGTGTGGGCACAAGGCACAATGTGTGTGCACAATGACATTAAAGTTGTTTATGTTTATGTTTATTATGTTTATTATGTTTATTATGTTTATTATTATTATTATTAAAATGGCTGCTTTGGAGGGTGAACTCTGGGCCAGGGGTGTTCAACTCCGGCGCTTCAGATGTTCATGGACTACCATTCCCATCCCATCAGATGGGAATTGTAGTCCAAGAACATCTGAAGCGCCAGAGTTGGACACCCCTGCTCTAGGGCCACAGGTATCAAACTTGTGCATCATGCTGGCAGGGGATGATGGGAACTGTAGTCCATAACATCTGGAGGGCATTATATCCCACTGAGGCTCCTGCCCTCCCCACGCTCTGTCCCCCACCCCAAGCTTCAGCCCCAAACCTCCAGGGATTTCCCAACCTGGAGCTGGCAACCCTACATTCTGAAGACTGAGACAAAAGCTGTAAAGAGGAAATTGATCTTCTTCCTTTAAATGGATAGATGAAGATGAAGAAGTAGTTTATCCGTCGTTAGGCAATTCAAACCACGTGCTATAACTTCTGAAAGTTTACCTCAGAAATGGGTGATTTAAGGCCCGGAAAGGGTCAAAGAGTGGGTTCGTTGGGGTGAGGGGGAGAATTTCCAGTTCCAGCCATCATCATATATCTGTGTTTGCTTCATACACCATGAATTTAGTAGTGTATTCTTCATGGGCTCGTGCCCCAAGTGGCGTCTAACTGTGAACAAGGGATACCAAAGCCTAGTTCATGCCAGACTCCCTCAGAGGAAATCTGAGGTAATAATTTATCCCTTCATTACCCATGAAAGGTCTGGTGAAAGTACAGCAAGAGCATATATCTTAATATAAACAGTGCAAATGGAAGAGACGTGAGAAACCCAGGACATGAAGCACATTTACCCCTAAGAAGTGCCAGCTGACTGCCCTGAAGTCTTTAATTTTCTTTAAAAGCAGAAACTGCTGACTGTGTGATTTGAACTTGTGTTGTAGTGTTGGGGCTTATTAACCTATTTCCCTGATAAACGCCCTTCTCCTACCAAGCAACCTCAGAGCAGCCTCAAAATTCACCTCAGAGCTAAAGTTGGGGAAATGTCTGCCTGAGAAAATGGCCAAAACACCCAACTGCCACCACCACCACCTTCTTCCCCTATAACGGCTTTTGAAGATAATTTATTTAGATATTTCTGTCCTGGCCTTTCTCCCCAGTGGGTAACCCAAAGCAGCTTATAACATTGTTCTTCCTTCTTCCATTTTATCCTCACAGGATCAACCCCGTGAGGTAGATTTGGCTGAGAGAGAATTAATGGCCTAATAGCGTCTAGCAAGCTTCCATGCCAAAGTGGGGATTTAAACCTGGGTCTCTCAAATCTTAGTCCAAAAACCTCTAACCAGAAAGCAATCCTATGCAAAATAATCTGAGGCTCATTCCACACACGCAGAATAATGCACTTTCAAACTGCTTTCAGCGCTCTTTAAAGCTGTGCGGAATAGCAAAATCCACTTGCAAACAGTTGTGAAAGTGGGTTGAAAACGCATTATTTTGCGTGTGTGGAAGGGGCTGAGAGAAGCCACTCCAATTGATCAAAGTGGGACTTACTCCTGACTAAACATACATAGTTGATCAAGTGCCATTTCCCTGTCATCTACTTTGGCCCAAGCTTGTGTGAAATTCCTCAGGCATTGCCTCTGTGGCGAAACACTGCCAATAATTTTAAAACAACGTTTCATAGTCCATTGATTTCAATCTCTATACTGTTGTTTCTAAAATGCATGAACAAAGCCTCGACCAATGCTTTGGCTTTCGAAAATAATAGTTAAGAAAAAATAAATATTGTCAGTGTGCCCCAAGCCCAAAACATTCTGATTATTTGGCTTAAATAGGAAGAAGCTACTGTAGTGTTTTATTCTCAGAACTATTTCCCCCCTTCTGGGTTGTTTATATTTGCCTCCACAGACATACATTCCCATTAATGTTAGCTGAGGTTTTGGTGCTTTTTGGTTTCTCTTGGAATTTACGTGAGAGGATTTCGAAAACCAGTATCTCTCCAAGACCGAGGCCTGAACACATCTTGCTCTGCTCTGACTCAGCCTATAAGCAAGACAAGTTAAAAATTAAACTGCTTTAGGCCCTGGCTAGGATAGGTTTGGAGTGATTTAGAGTTTAATCACCAAGGACAGCTGCCAAACAAGGAGGGTGTCAACTCTGGGCAGGTTTTTGCGTCATGGAGGGTCTCTAAACAATGCCTCACCCTGATGAACAAAAAAGGAGATTTTTTAAAAACCCAGGTAATCTTGATATCTGGATTTCTCCAGCTTCTTTATCATATATCATTTATCTTATTAGTAGTAGTATTTACTTTAGGATGTGAGCAACTGGGCTTGGGAAACACTGTAAGACAGGATGTAGTCAAGGCCTAGCAGTCAAGGCCTAAGCTGCGAGTTCAAATTTCCTCCTTTGTCTCAAGCAAGTTACTGAGGCCCATTATGCATAGAGTGTTTTCCTTGGGGTTCTTCGCTGCATAGTGGGGTCATGATGGGGTCTCCTCACCTTTCTCTGTTTACACACAAGGAAGTGCCCCATTGCATCACAAAATTGCTGGTTTTGTTTTTAAAGCCCTTTAAATTTCTATATCAATATTTCTATGATTTGTTGATATTTCTCAGTTAAACCAATATTTTTGTGCTTTTTTGAAAAAGCCGGCTGTAGATCCCCTGGAAGTACTCGTGTGGATGGGGGGAGACCCCAAAGCGAGGGGAAAATTTGGGTTTTCCCTGCTCTCACCCAAGGGGTTTTCGGGATCTTCAGCGCCATAACACAAAGTGTATCAGTACACAAATCTCTGTCCCAAAGGAAATGTATAATCGGCCTGAGACTTCTTCTTACCTCAGGCGCCAAAGATGCCATGGATGTTAAGAAACTGTTTTCAGTGTACAGAAGGGACGATAGAGCAAAATACATAATATATGACCCTCATAAGCACAGCCTTCGTGTACTGCTGGACTTTTTTGGATTCCACTGCAACAATACAAATTGATTATATTTTTATTCCAAGCCTAGTTGTGGTGGTCCTACAGCGTGAGGGGGGAACTGTAGGTTTCTCCCTTCTTTCTCACAGTTAAGGATACAGTCTTTCAGAGTATAAAACAGACAAACCTTTCTAGGAATTATTCTCAAGCAGGGCTGTGTTGGGCTACAGGTTTCCCAGGTGCTAACTTTATGCTAAAAACACTGGGTGCAACCTCTCCTTGCACCCCCAAGAAGGATGATTCAGCTATGTTTAATCCACAACCTAGTTTCCTGTCTTTTCCAAAGAACAGGAAGAGCAGCACAAACCCTTTCCAGCCACCCTTTCTGCCCACCTCTTTGTTCCCAGAATTCCTGACATACAGGTTGGTGACAGGGCTCAGTCACCATCTCCACCCACAGAAACACAGCGTGAGAACTAGGAAACTCCATCCCCATTCTGAATTCTTGCTGCAGGAATTCGGACTGTGGGTTGGCTAATCAGTGTAGATACGGGTAATTAACAGTTTGCATGTCCTTATAATGATTGTGGCCAGCCCACCGGCTGACTGGTGGACACGCTGCACTTTCACTGTGAAACTGCGATGAAGGCCCTTTCCGCACAAACCTTTTGAAACATCGTGAGGCAGGATATAAAACATTTCCCCCATGGAGTTCCACATTGTTGTACTTCCGTTGGTTCTCCAAAATGTTTTATTTGCAGCCTCAAAATACTTTAAATGAATGTCCCTTAAAAATTGTTTATTTGGTTGAAACGTTTTCAAAACATCTTCAGCTGCCTGTGCAATCTATTTACAATGTTTTCCACATCTCTGTGCTGTCCCTGGACTTCCTTCTCAGGGCCATTTTCTGAGCTCACTCTGTTCTTCCTCGCCTGTTTATCTGCACCATTTCTGGGGGTAGGAGTTGCAGGGGGGGCAATCTTCAAAGCACCAAATATGCAAAGTGTAGAGAATCGGAGCACTGAAGCATCAAATATACAAAGCATCAAATATACAAAGTGTAGAGAATCGAAGCACTGAAGCATCAAAATCTACCTCAAAAAAAGGAGGGTAAAATCGCATAATGGCAGCCATGGATCATTTCGAGGGGATGAGTGCGGACATACATTGTGGTAAAGGGGGAGATTGAAAACATTTTAGAAATGTTTTGGTGATTTGTGTGGAAAGGGCCAAAGACCCGTTCAAACTTTCCCGAAGGAGAACAGAAAGGTCTCTTGAATATTCCCTTCTAAAGCAAGTGTGGCTTTAGACTTTGGAAGAGATTTTTGTGGGTTCAAATTATATCCACTCAGCCAAACACTGTCAGTTTCCCTTACTAAAGTTTCAGTCTCTCAGGCCCCTTCCGCACACGCAAAATAATGCGTTTTCAAACCACTTTCAAAACTGTTTGCAAGTGGATTTTGCTATTCCACACAGCTTCCAAGAGCACTGAAAGCAGTTTGAAAGTGCATTATTCTGCATGTGCGGAATGAGCCGCAGGCTCAGATTTGTCATCTGTAAAATAGGGATAATAGTGAACTGATCTCGCAAAACAAATAAGACTGCGCACAACAACAACAACAGGCATGCGTTGTTAGTAATGAGATAGTTGCCCCACAAACCCCATAGGCTGTGAAGTGAAACTTGCCTTTCCAGGAATATACTGGAGTATCTTGTCTGAGGTGACATCTCTTTCCTGTCCTGGTTCTAAACCGAAGAGGCCGGCCAGCTTTTTCTTGCTCTCTTGTCTACGAAGCAATAAAAAAAGGCATATTCATGTAAGATCAAGGCGAGCAAACAAAGGAAGTTGAGAAAGACACCAGGGTGACATTAGCAAGTTTTGTCACAAGCCTCTTAAGTGTCCCAGCCTCGCAAATCTTTGCCAATCAAGAAATGTGAGGGTCTTAGGGGGACCATTTGTTAGTTTTCTTGCTCGGGTTTTATTTGTTTTCACACAAAGGAAGGCTTAGCTGGAACTTCCCAAAATGAATGGGCTGACAGTTTAGGAAAATTCTGCCTTCCTAAGCACAGAGAGTTAAGGTGAAAAGAAAATAAGGTATTGCAAATTGCAAAGCTATTCTTACAGTTGTTCCCATTTATAGTGGCACCAACAGGACATGGAATATGAGACCCAGCATACACACTCAGAAAAGCAGAACAAAAAACCTCACACAAAGGTAAGTTTCAGAAGGCCACAATGTTTACTTTGGAACATTTAGGTAGATAATTACAGATTACAGTTTTAACATACAAGTTTCTACTAGGTTGTCATAGAATGTGTAGCAACTGCTGAGCTGGGATTTCTGGGTGAGTGCTTCCCAGCCCTTTTAAATCGCTGCTGCATGTACTCCAAGACCCATTATACAAGGGGAGTTTACCGCGATCCCAAGCAGCCTTTACTGCGCAGTTTTTGTTTCGGGGCATGCTGGATATTTTTACTTACTGCCTGTTTCGCCGTGCTTTTTGCCCTGCCTGCAGTGGGGCAGCCATTACCCTTTACTCGCTTCTGCAGCGTTTTTTGTTATGGGGCTGAGGTGTCATGTTCATTAGATCCTGCAGCATTAAGGCCGGCTGGCATTTTGAGGACATGCGTGTTTGCACCGACTGTATCCCTTTATGCCAAAGATCTGTTCAGAGGAGGACGATCTTTGCTCATTTTCACAGGTCCTCTATTGCGCCTGCATGTTTTTGTCCTTGCCTGTGGATTTTGAAGTCATCCCCACCCAGTCTGTCAATTAATGCAAAGGCTGGTGGAAGTAAGAGGGCAAGGAGAATGGCCAATCTGCCATTTTGACATGAGAATCCTGTTTGATAAGAACTGGACAGGAAGTTAGCTTTACAGCCCCATCCAAAGTGGGGGCTGGATCCACTTATGGGAGCAGTGCACCATCTTGTAACTTGCCTTTAATTGTGTCTGGATCTCTGAGATTTAGCAGATAACAACATTTACCCTCTTGTTTTGAAAAGGTTCCTTTTGTTGGTTTTTATGGGACAGACTGTTTTTTAAAGTCATGGGAGGAACCCAGAATTATTCTTTCTCTGGCATTTGGCAACCCTTGTATAGAGAGCAGAATTTTCTCAGTAGCGACTTCGCAGAAATGAAAGATCCACCTTGAAGAAAATCTGCCAGACCTCGTCCCTTTCTATTTTTACAGAGACAAGAATCTCCAGAGTTGTTCAGGAGGACGATTTTAAGTTAGTTTAAAGCACCAGAAATTTGCTACTGGCTGCAGAATAGAGTTTGTTGATGGTTTTAAATTGTAGTTGGAGGTGGTAATTTCATTTATTTAATGGTTGTTGTGGTTTGAGTGTTGTGTTGAAGACACAGATCAATGGCATAGCACGTGTTTTGTCTTTAGAAGAAGCTTGGTCGAATTCTTAAGATCTCTAATTAAAAAGATGCTGGACAATACGGCTTGGAGAAATCCTTGCCTGAGACCACTCCCAAGTAGAAAAGACAGCTCTGTACCAGATTGTTTCATCCGGTATGAGGCGTCGCTGTATGTATGAGTTTTTGGCTTTCTTTTTCACACTATAATTAACTCTGAGATTTTTAAATGAATGGGGAAGCAAATATATCATAGTTATTTATTATCTAATTTTACAAATAAACAACATTAACTGCTCCCCCACAATCTAAGCCTGTCAATCAGATACACATTACTGCTCGAAACCAGCTGTCAGCTGATGTCATTGAAGATTTTTCGCAACCACCACCAACAAAAGTAGTTTCAGCTCTTGGAAGTAAATTACAACATTTTTTTTCCTCCACGATGAAATTATGGTGTGATTTAACCCTATGCATCATTGCGAGAGGTTGCATCACAACGGAGATAAATTCTACAATAGCTCTCTCAGGATTGCCACTTTCAACATTCGAATGAGTCGGAGCGGGAAACATTTCAAAAATAAACAAACTCTATGTAAGAAAGTGGCCGTAAAATACCCAAAGATATCTTTGCAATGTTAACACTAGTTGGACTTCAGGTATCCGGTGTAATTCTGCGGGGTGCTCAAGGCCGCGCAACGTATCTGGAGCTTTTTTGTTTGTTTGTTCTAGTTTTTATTCAGGGCTCATTTTATTTGTTTTTCTTCATTTCCCTCTGTCTTATTTAAGTTTACTCAGGTTATCTTAGGGCCTTTCCCCACTTACCTTAAGCCCCGCGCTACTCGAGGAGAGTAGCGCGGGGTCCCTCGGCACTCCCCACTGAGAGGGGCGGCGACAGCGCAGCTGCTGCTGTCACGCCCCTCAGCGCGCAGCATCCCAGGCGCTCTTCTTAACGGTGCCTTTTGATGGCCCCGCGCAGAACGCGGGGTCGTGGGGATGGCCAGGCGCGCGCCTGGGATGCTGCGCGCTGGGAGCAGCGCGCGGCATAGAGGGGAACGACGAGAGTGGGGAAAGGCCCTTAGTTTTCTAGTTGGACAGCTGCATTATTCCGTAGCAGCAGACTAAAACAGGAGTCCAGTGGCACTTTAAAGACGTTGCCACTGGACTCCTGTTTTCATCTGTGTAATCTGGTCAGATACGCAAGAATGAGAATGCACGTTCACGGTCACTTAATATAGACCGTCCGCTCAGAGTATTATGAAAAAGGCGACCCAGGTTCCACTCCCAAATCTCCAGGATTTTCCCAAACTGGAGTTAGCAACTGGGGTTGCCAGTTCCCCTGGAGAAAATGGCAGCTTTGGAAAATGGACTCTATGATAGGCTGACCAGCCGTCCCGCTATTGGCGGGACAGTCCCGCCTTTGGACAATTTGTCCCGCGTCCCGTGGGTTCTACAAATTGTCCCGATTGTGGGGAGGCTGCTGCACTGCCTTGGGGGCGCAAGGCAGTGCGGCAGCCTCCCGTGCGCCCGGCCGCAGGAGCGCATGGCCTTCTGGGGCTTGCCGTTTGCCGCTCTGTCACAGGGCGGAAAACGGCAAGCCCCAGAAGCCTGTGCACTCCTGCGGCTGTGCATGCGGCCCCGTCCCGGATCACAAAGGTGACCATCTGGTCACCTTACTCTATGACATTATACTCAGTGGTGGGATTCAGCAGGTTCGCACCACTTCGGCAGAACCGGTTGTTAAAATGGTGCTTGTAAATAACCAGTTGTTAAATTATTCGAATCTCACCACCAGAACTGGTTGTTAAATTATTTGAATCCCACCACTGATTATACTCCAGTGAGATCTCTCTCCTCCCCACACCCCACCTTCCCTAGGCTACTCCCCCAGATCTCTAGAACTTTCCCACACCCAGAGTTGGCAACTCTAGATATGCACCTTGTGCAAGCGTATTTCGGAATTCCTCTTATGCACACTTACCTAAGAGGAAGGCCCTTTTAACATGGTGCGATTTATTTCAGAGCAAATGTGCGTAGCATTGGACTTCACGGAGCACTTTGTCCCAGTCGTGCAGGCAAGAATGTTATCTCGAGTATGTAACATAAGCCTTGCTTCTGACAAGTTCCCTGCAGCAACTTTCCTCAAATGTGCATCTCGGGGGAACTGATGCAATTTTGAAATGTTTGCATGTCTTATTGGAGACACTGTGTCTCCAATAACAATAACAATAACTGTATGCGCACTATGCTGCAATTTCTAATTGATCCGCCTATATATTTTTGGAATGCCTTTGCCCTCAGGGAGAGAGACAATTCTCTTGCACGAATGGCGACTTGCCGTAGATGGCAAAAAAAAAACTAGAGGTCTTTCCAAATCCCAGCATGGGAAGCATAAGAAGCCGCATACACCCTGGGCACAGCACATAAGAAACTGTCTTGCTGGCTCTCAACAAAGGATCAGTGGTTTTTAAACTGTTTTCCGAGGAAGGTTTTCTTAGAAGCTTATCAGGAGCTCCTCAGTGATAAGATCAGTAATGGTGGAGAAACATCTTCCAAAAGCAGTTTGCTCACCACTGCAAATCTCCCCTTTCTGAGACTGCGTACTGGGGTTTGCTGTGTCTCTGGCATACTCGGTGTTCATGCCCGCCCCCCCCAGTCTCCACAAGTGAGCCTAAAACATGCCTAAAATCCTCTGCGATGCACTGGGGCTCTGTGGCAAATGTGCTAAAGGTCCTTGGCCCACAGTTAATTGCTGAAGGGGTTCCAGGAAAGCTGAAAGCCACGGGGTCTATGGGTTTGTTTACCTAAACAAAACAAGCCTCTGTGCTTGTAAGTGGAAATGAGTGCAGGCTCTCTTCTTTATCTTTTTTTCCAGTTCCCTTTCCTCCCTCTTTCCTGTCAAGTTTCAGATTGTAAACTCCTTGGGGCAGAGACCTGTCTTATATTCTTTAAAGAGCCATTTAGTTGAATGGCACAACAACGTTATTGCTGTTATTATGGAATCTAGTCCAGCATTCTGTTTTCAGTGATGGTCTTCGGCCACTGTTCCCAATAACTACTATTCCAAGGTATACTGCTTCTGTAAGCGGAAGTTCCATTTAACAAATCTCAGTAGACCCTACCTTCTATGAAATTTGTTTATTTTTAAAAGGCCATCTAAGCTAGTGGCAATTGTCACACAATAGTGTGGCAGTTAATTCCAATTATTTTACAATTTATTAATTCATTAAAGTAGAAGAAGAGGAGGAGTTTGGATTCATACGCTACCTTTCTCTCCTGAAACAGCTTTGGGACAGCTTACAAACTCATTCCCTTCCTGTCCCCACAACAGGCACCTTGTGAGGTAGGTGGGGCTGAGAGAGTTCTGAACAAACTGTAACTAGCCCAAGGTCACCCAGCAGGCTTCATGTGGAGGAGCAGGAAAACAAATTGAGTTCACAGATAAGAGTCCACCACCAGTGGTGGGATCCAAAAATTTTAGTAACAGGTTCCCATGGTGGTGGGATTCAAACAGTGGCGTAGCTCCAATGGGGCTGGGTGGGGCACGACAGGGGTGTGGCCGGGCATTCCAGGGGCGGGGCATTTCTGGGCAGGGCTGTGGCAAGGACGCAGCCGCTGCGCCAGTCCTTGGGCGGGAAACGAATGCACGCAGGCGCAGGCTGCCACGCACACTGGTGCACCTCCTGCTAGACTGCTTCAAGTTCTGCGCGCTACTGCTGAGAGGAGGGGCGTAACTAAGGCAAAAATCACGTGGCAAAATCACCAATTAGTAACCCCCTCTCGGCACACACAAATAATTAGTAACCTACTCTCGGGAACCTGCGAGAACCTGCTGGATCCCACCTCTGTCCACCACTCATGTGGAGGAGCAGGGAATCAAACCCAGTTCTCCAGATTAGAGTCCATCTGCTCTTAACCACTACGTCATGCTGGGTAGCATTTATTAACTGTTATACTTCTGCCTTGTTCTTCAATCATGAATCTTCCACAGAAGCTTTCCATATCCATAAAACATCACTATCACGCACGCATAAAGTAAAAGAGAGGACATAAAGCAACTTGCAGATAGCAGGTGAAACACTTGCTGAAGTAGCGGAACCAATTAACATGGCCAAAGGGCCCACCCAAGAAAGTTGTTTTAACCAATTTCTTGGAAACAGGAGTGGGAGAGATATGTGTCTCATGAGGGAGAGAGTTTAGCAACAGAAAGGCCCTGACTTGCATCCATACCAACTGAGTTTCTGATTTGGAGGGGTGGGGAATTGGAACAGACTTTCTCCAGATGTCCTACAGGTAGATCTATGTTGGAGAAGGTGCCCTGGCCCCGAGCTACCCCGGGTTTTAAAGTCCAAATGCTGAACTCTGGATGAAGTACATAATAATGTGTTGTGTGACATAATTTATTTCGTCCCAAATCCCGATCATGTCTTGGAGCAAGAGGAAAATTCATACATAATCTCATACATAAAATTTATACAGATCTCCACTGCCATGTTTGGCAAGGCTTTACCTAGGATAAGCCACCTTTACTAACAGACCTCAAGTTGCCACATGTGAATACATATTTTTGGAGACTTAAACTGATATCCTAAATTGATATCCTCAGTTGGTTTCAGTGGAATTATAGGTCTAAACAAAACCCACTACTTGTCACCTTGCATTTTTGCACCGTATCCAGCCCCGCAGGGCTCAGGTTTAAGATGCTAACTTGGCCTGATAAATTCCTGGAGATTTGAGGCCAGTGCCTGTGGAGGGCAGCGGAGCGGGTGGCACTCTGGGAAAGAATTTCACTTAGAATCCATGGTATACCATCGAGTCTGTTCTCCTAGAGGGACTGATATCTGTAGCATGGAGTTCAGCTGTACTTCCAAGAGAACTCCAGGCCCCTCTTGAAGACTAACAATCTTACTGGATATAGTTTCTTAATAAAGCAAACTAAATGCACAGTTAAATTACTGGAAAAAAATTAACTTGTTGCTTCTAACAATAGACACAGTTGAAGTCACTGAATCAAATTCACCCATTACTTTACATCTGTTAAAGAGTTTTTATGTTGTTTAAGACAGTCCACTGCTGTTAGATTACTCTAGTTTTCTGCAATTGGCCAAACCCCTCATCAGAGTGATACAGGAAGTGCTATATGTGTGGAAGGAGGGGCAGATTCTTGCTTCTCATGGTATCCTATCATGCTGGTGTCAAACTCGCAGCCCTCGAGATGTTATGGACTACAGTTCCCACCATCCCCTGCCAGCATCATGCCAAAATTAATGATTCATGAATGCTGTTTCATTGGGAACAATATGCATTTACATCACCTGTGCGCGGGGGATGGCCCCTGAATGCTTGCAATTTTCCTCATGCCACATGTTCTCACATGTCACATGATTTCACAGCCCTGAATTGCCCGTTTTTTGTCCAGTCAGTAATGAATGCAAAATTGGACTGGATGCTTATGTAGAGGAATTAACTAGTCCTTGTGTTAAAAGTATTGGTCAGCTTGTCCTAAAGTGGTTCCGCTTTCACATCCGCAGTTTTAGGCTTAGAAACACACACGCAGGAAAATTTTGCAGGCCTGTGCTCACCTGGGCACATCAAAATTTAGGGCTATCTGATTTTATTTGCATTTTATTGTCACTTAGGAATTTCAGCAATTTGTCCCCATCTTCCATATACACAGATAGTTATTTAAGCGGATGGGAGGGTCTAGGCAGGTTCTATCTTGGGGATTCCTTGGGGATGTCCCCCTGGGTGCGGGAGTGAAGGCAAAGAGCCCCATCACTGCTGCTTTGAAAGGCAAGAATTTTTTTGCAAGCAGCACTCTCCTTGCTGTGTAGCCCTGTTTCAGTGGTGGAACGCCCCAGGTGGAGCAGCGGAGGGGGCGTGGCTGGGCTGCGGAAGGGGCATGGCGTGGCATTCTGCGGGGGGTTCTGGGGCGGGGCAGATGGCACCGCAGCAGGTATGTGGGGCGCATGCGCCCCCGGGCGCAGTTCCCCCTTCCTCCGCCTCTGCCCTGGTTGCAGGGTGGGGGGAGCCACGGCAAAAACCCAGCAAAGAGATGCGAAGGTCCCCTTTCATATTGCTAAAACACCTCAACAAATTGGTTTACTTTTACTAGGTCATGTTTTATTTGCGAAATACATATGTGTGTTTACAGTGTTAGACGTTGTTTTGAATTTGCAACAGACCTAATGCAAAGAAAGAGGTGTGTGTTCATATGTGTGGAGGGCACTAGGGGTGTGGCCTGGGAGACAAGGGGGTGGCAGCCTGGAATAGTTTGGGAACCCCAGTTCTACCTAGGGCCAGATTCAGCATGGTGAGATCTTAGGCGGGGTAGGGGATGGGAAACCTGGAATGGAAAGAGGCATTTCATGGGGGAGGGGTGCCATTCAGTTGTCAGCAAGAGTTTACTTTGCAAAAGCAAACAGCAAAACCTAAGCAGGAACATTGCTGAAAAGATCTAAGTTTGGTTTGGAAAAGTAATTTTAAAATAAGTTTTAACAGTAGCATGTGGTTTACACTATTGGTCTAAAATGTGGGGTTCTGGTACCCAAATATTCCTTTGTGTCTTGATCTCGTGTAATTAATGTAATGGTATATACATGTAGCAAAAAAATATGTGCAAAAATGTGCATGCATTTTGCATGATTTTTCCAACATGGAAAAGTACATGAAAGTATGACTATGCCACAGTAGAACTGTGAAACTGCCCAACTAGATTAGAGTTCTTTAGGGAAGTATGGTTAAAAGAACACCCCATTCTCCACATAACTAAAATCTCTTACTTGTGTGTTCCTTTCAATAAACCATGCTGGGCCTCTGCTGAATTTAAATTATTTCTTATATATATATGCCAAACATAAACATGCCATATATAATAGTAGCAAACATTTTGGGGCAATGATCCCCCCTCCCCTTCACTCTCACCCCAAAAAGTTCTGAGACTGGGAATGTTTGCTAACGTTGCCTATAGATAAGGGAAAGATTCCATGAAACAAATTTCAAGAGGTGACATGAACCTGCCCCTGAAACAATACAAACAAATATAGTTCAAAATGAAAAAGCTGCCTCCCTTCAATTTTGTAAAAAAACAGAAGTTCACAATCAAAATCCTTCATACCAGAAATGTTTGTAGAGTTTACACAGTCAAAGAAAATCCCAGACACACAAGTTACTGACTTCTCCCAGGAAAAGTTAAAACGGTTCCTTTGGGAAGGTAACACAAAGACAGAAGGAACCCTTACGAAGAGAAAAGAAAGGAGTTAACACCTTCGTGTTAGGCTTAAAACAAAGATTTTGGCATACTTACTCTTTTCTGAGTGAAGACTTTCTGGAGAAAGAGTATCTGAATCTCCCAGGTGTCTGGGGAACACAAGCCATGTTCCCCATGTTGCCAGCAACTTCTCCAATCCAGGAACAGCTGGGGGAAAACAGAAGGCAGGCAGGCAGATAGGAGCGCACAGACGGAGCCTACAAAGTCAGGGAGGTGTGTGCAGCCCGAGTGTGTCATGCATACATTCCCCACTTCCGTCTGCAGTGTGACTCTTATGGGTGTGAACTGAGAGCAAACAGGCTTCTCGCCAGGAGCTGTTTTCAGGCTGAATTCTCGCTTCCCCTCCTCTGCAGACTCTCTGATCTGATAGTAAACTCTCTCCCTCTATCTCACACACAGGGAAACCCAGGAAAGGACTTTGTTTCGGTTTCTGCCCAGGTGGACTGAAGAGACCACTTAAGACCTTTGTGGCTAATTCCCAAGCACTTTGCAGAGCGAGGCAGAGAGACAGCTGCCTCTCATGACAACTTAAAGATGAATGCATTTTTATTAAGGCACGGGCTATCATGGACTAGCCACCACTTCATCTAGTCCACTGAGAATTGTATTATATGTTTAAAATATTTTGCAGTGCAATCCAATGCCAAGTTACTCTAGTCTATGCTAAGCCTGTTGAAACCAGCGGGCTTAGACTTGACGAGCATTGCATTTGTGCTGTTGGTGACGCGTGTCATAAGGATACTGTTTGTTTTCAGTGCAACAGATGAACAGGGCTAGCCATGTGGGGTACTTTTTTTCCCCCTCTGGCAATTTCACCTCTAGATTTCTCTCCAACATTCCCCAGATGAAAACAGGGATATTTTCATGTATTTATTTTAAATACTTATTTATCGATCGCCTGCTATGTTTGGGTGTGAAAGTTAGACAGCAAAGAAAGCTGATAGGAAGAAGGAGGTGTTGGAGGAGACTTTGGGCGTTTCCCCACTTACCTCATAGCCCCCTATGTCGCGCGCTACTCTCAGCGTGCGTCATTTCTAGCGCGCACCCGGGCTTCCCCACGACCCCGCGCTCTGCATGGGGTCATCAAAAGGCGCAGTTTGGAAGAGCGCCAGGAATGACGCGCGCTGAGGGGGCGCAACAGCGGCAGCGTCGGGGCGGCTGTGTTGTCACCGCCCCTGTAGTGGGGAGTGCCGGGGGACCCCACGCTACTTGCCTACAGTAGCACGGGGCAGAAGGTAAGTGGGAAAATGCCCTTTAACAGATAGCATGGATCTCCAAAAAGATAAATAAATGGCTTCTAGATCAAATGAAGCTTGAACTTTTCCTAAAAGCTAAAATTACTAATAGAGGTTGTTGTACTTTGGTCACATTATCAGAAGACAGGACTCATTGGAAAAGACAATAATGCTAGGAAAAGTTGAAGGCAACAGGAAAAGAGGAAGATGCGTGAGATGAATGGACTCAGTCAAGGAAGCCACGACCCTTAGTTTGCAAGACCTGAGCAAGGCTGTTAATTATAGGTTGTTTTGGAAATCTTTAGGGGCTGCCATAATGGCATCTCTCTCTGTCTCTGTCTCTGTCTCTGTCTCTCTCTCTCTCTCTCTCTCTCACACACACACACACACACACACACAAATGATTACAATTTTATCCCATATCATGACCACGTGTGAGAGAAAATCAACTTTGGCAAAGTCTTCAAGCTGAGATTGGTCCCGTTGGGATCCCAAAGAATCTGCAGAAAGGTGACTGATTGTCTTTAAAAGCATCAAAATATTTATAGCTGTATCAGTTCCAAGCCTTCATACAAAACAGAGGCTGACTTGAGAAGAAAGAAGGGAGGGGAGAATGTGGTCTACTGGTAGACCAGAAGGATAGTTTTTAGTAGGTTCTTGCAAAGTTGGCTGGATAAGCTAGATTCCGGTCTGATCCAACAAAGCACTTTGAATATTCTTGGGCAAGATCATATAGTACTGATTAATTATGCCTTAGCTGTCAAGAGATCCATGAGTATAAACTCTGGCCTTGTAAATGGAAAGCACATGGAACACACCAAGGCCAGCTGCAAGTTTTTATGGGTCTCTTTACCACGGTTCTCTCCTCTCCCCCTTCAAACCGTGAAAGTACTCTTCCTGTCTGTCACTCACCACATCCCCTGTGACCATCCTGGAGGCATCAGACAGCAGGTTTCTTGCACCCCTTTCAGCCTAAACAGTGCCACTGAGTTGAAAAGGAGCTATAAAGAACTGTTGCAAAGGCTTCAGAGACAACGGGGAGGGGGCTGCAGAGCGTGATTCTTTTGCACGCTGCTTCCTGTGCTCCCTCTAGGGATGCCTTCCTTTGAGAAACGAGACAATTAGGTGGTGATCCCTCTGCTAGGCTGCAGGCCTCTGGAAGCGCCCAAGTGTGCTGACTTTTTATGCCGGCCCTACGACAGATCTCAGCTGAGATCTTGTTGCCTAATTGCTTTTTGCAATGTACAGGGTATAGTCCTCTCTTACTCCTTGCACAGATCTTCCTTTAAACCTCCTCCAGATCAGCACATACTGGCAAGGTCCCTGCTTGAAGACAGTTTACAGATCTGCAACCTGACCAGTCAGCGGAGGAGGTTTTGGTTTACAAAAAGGGACATGTTTGACTTCGCTCTTCTGGCCCTAGAGCCGATATCCTAATCTTAGGCCCCTTCCGCACACGCAAAATAATGCGTTTTCAAACCACTTTCACAACTGTTTGCAAGTGGATTTTGCTATTCCGCACAGCTTCAAAGAGCACTGGAAGCAGTTTGAAAGTGCATTATTCTGCATGTGCGGAATGAGCCTTAGATGAGTAGGGACTAGTTGTGATGATTTAGGCCTAGTTTTTACTATGGTGGCAAAGCCCTGTTGGGACTGTGCCACTTTGAACGGCAGCTGAGTGCTCACTTGATTGAACACTTCTGCATTTATTCTTCCCTCTGGGAGATTCATGCTGGACTGTAGCAAGATCCCGTGAACCTGTTTTCATCTGTTTTCCATCAAATACTAGCTGCTGTGCAATAAAAGTTCCCAAAGACAGAGCAGAGAATCAAAGCGTAGGCAGTGGATCCCTCTATGATTCATTTTCATTTTTATTTCTCATCCGGTGTGTCTCGCTTTGCAAAATTCATTATATCTACAAAAATGCCACTGCTACATGAAGCAGCAACAGCTGTTTCCTAATGAGGTGTGGGGTGTGTAGAATTAGAAAGGCAACTCCAGATAAAACAAATGTGAATCAGACAGCGGAACTCACTGCCACTGGGTTGTGTGTTAGTCTGTAATGGAGTCCAGATTCAAAGGAAGTAGACGGGAAATATGAACAACTCTTGGAGAGTTCCGCAGGGCCTGTAAGACCGAATTGTTCCACCGGGCTTGGGGGGGGGGGGCAGCCGCTGATGAGCGCCCCTTTCCCCCCCTTTCCTTTCCCCTTTACACTCTGGGTCTTAATACTTATGGGGGCCCTCCGCTCTCTTATCTTGTTTCCTTCCAGGGTGGGTTTATGAAGTTTTATGCCAATGTAATTTTGTTAATTTGCTGTTTTAATGGGGTTTCAATGTCATTGTTGTTTTATTGTGCTGTTCACTGCCCAGAGCCCTTCGGGGCGGGTGTGTGTGTGTGTGTGTGTGTATAAAATCAATTATAAATAAATAAATAAATAAATAAAATAAGGGCAGTTGAGCGATGGGTGTCATGCTTAAGATGACAGTTCAGTATGACAGGAAGAAAAATATCAGTGGCTGGACAAAAGTATAAATTGTGCAAATGACTCACAGTTGTGCAAATAAGGGCACAACTTCGCTGTACAATAAATTCTAACTTGAAAATCATTGCCCATGTTCTCAGCCAAAGGGAATATTTGGATGTGGCAAGAGATTACTAGGGAAGAGTTAAGTATCCCTTCTTCTCCTCTGCTTCCTGCGTAGCCTCTTTGCTTTCCACCTTGGCATCAAAGACAGGGCTGGCCATTTTGTGTCTGCTACCAAACATGAAGTTCCAAACAGGTTGGTTGGAAGCAGAAACACAAACAACATTCAGCTTCAGCTAGGAAATATACTTCGTAACACCCTACTGTACAAGAATTCTGTTCCTGGTAACAAGGATTTTTTTTTTTTAGGGGGGTGGTTGGCAGACTGGCTCCATGCTCAGGAAAACTTTATGCAACTGGAGGTTATTTATAGAAAAGCGAGACCAGAGTGAAGGGCTGGACAGAAATGCAGAACAGGTGGGAAAAGAACACTCCGCGGCCAATCCCACATACATATTCCAGCAGCATTACTTGCACAAATGTCATTCTTGTTCACATGACTCTCCCAATAGGAGCTGGGGTGCAAAGATGCAAGCCTTTGGGTCACACAGAACAATTCTACGTATTTTGAAAGGTGCGGGGAGAGGCCATGCTTAAAACAAAACAGGCAAGCCTACATCCAAATACCTTTTAATCCTAATTGGCTCTCTCCCCAATTTTCCCTTCCTTCACCTTGTGATGTGGCCAAACATTTTAGAAACAAAAGCAACCAGGCTTTGCCAGAAGCTGAATTCTTGATTCGAAACACACTAAAATTATCCGACAGAATGAAATGCCCACAGTAGCTTTTGTATAGGAGTTTCAATTGTTCAAAGAACTTCAGGCACATTATCTCACTAGTCCTCATGACACTCTTGTCAGGTAGTTTAGCATTATTTCCCCCATATTTTTACAAGAGGAAGCTGTGAGAAAATAGCCTGTTGCTGGCCTTTTCTTGAATTTGGGGCAAATACAAGACTTGAACTTGGGACTTCTTTGGTTCTCTTGGCATAACAAAGGCCACGCTACCAGTGGTGGGATCCAAAAATTTTAGTAACAGGTTCCCATGGTGGTGGGATTCAAACTGTGGTGTAGCGCCAATGGGGCTGGGCGGGGCATTCCAGGGCGGGCATTCCGAGGGCGGGGCACTCCTGGGTGGGGCTGTGGCAAGGACACAGCCACTGCGCCGGTCCTTGGGCGGGAAATGAATGCATGCAGGCGCAGGCTGCCACGCACGCTGGTGCATCTTTTGCTAGATTGCTTCAAGTTCTGTGCGCTACTGCTGAGAGGAGGGGCGTAACTAAGGCAAAAATCACATGGCAAAATCACCAATTAGTAACCCCCTCTCGGCACACACAAATAATTAGTCACCTACTCTCGGGAACCTGTGAGAACCTGCTGGATCCCACCTCTGCACGCTACCTGAACTGACCCAGGTATTCTGCTTTAGAGGCGGAAAATAATTCTGCAACCGAGTGACCACACACACACCCTCTTAGAAAAGTCCTGTGTGATTTGGAAACGGACATATTGTATTTTTATACACCATTTCGGCAAAATAACACCATTGTCCCACCTGTTATAAATTTCCTAAAGAAGTCAAAAGATCTTTTCCAAAAAGTGTCGAGGAAGTTCACAGCTGGGGTGGAAAGATTTCCCCTAGACAAACTGATATGGCTGTGCAAGCCCCAGTGGGTCAACTAACTGTCCCCCCCGCCCCCCCATGTGCACCACCCTCCCTTGTGGAATGAGTAAGCTCCAGGCAGCTCTGATTGACAGTGGCTGCTGATCCCTTGCAGGTTTTCTGCACTGTCTGAGTCGACTGCACAAATCCTGCCTGTGGGCCAGGGAGCTGTATTGCAGACTCCACAGTGAAAAAGAGAAAATCTCTCCATTCCATTTTGACTCCCATCAAGGCAAAAAACAACAACAACCAGTTGGCATTAAGAGAACCTCACTCTCCCAAGGAATCTACCTGCACTGCTGGAACGTCGGGTGGACGCCACGGTGTGTATGTGTGTGTTCCAAAAGCCGGAGCTTCTCTCAGATCAGGCCCAGTTTGCTTTGCTGCAGGCAAGATCCTCCATCCTGTGCTCCAAAACGACAACAAAACATGTAGCAGTAAACTGTCTCATGAAAGACAATTCAAGGGGCCGTGGATTTAAGAACATAAGAACAAGCCAGCTGGATCAGACCAGAGTCCATCTAGTCCAGCTCTCTGCTACTCGCAGTGGCCCACCAGGTGCCTTTGGGAGCTCACATGCAGGATGTGAAAGCAATGGCCTTCTGCTGCTGCTGCTCCCGAGCACCTGGTCTGTTTTATGAGTTTTATAATTTATTTTATGGGATGGAGCCTATATATTTATATTTTGTATGACCGCTGCTGTCTGATATTTAGATAATGTTGTTCACCGCCCGGAGCCCTTCGGGGATTGGGCGGTATATCAATCAATCAATCAATCAATCAATCAATCAATCAATCAATCAATCAATCAATCAATCAATCAATCAATCAATCAATCAAATAAATAAATAAATAAAGGCCTTTGCGATCTCAGATCAAGGAGGATCAAAATTGGTAGCCATTTCTTTTGTACAGGATTCCTTTTGTACAGTTGGAGATGGGCAATTAGGAGCAGCCCAAACTTAAATGGCCAGGCTAACCTGATCGGGTGTCAGATCTCCAAAGCTAAGCAGGGTCTACCCTGGCTAGTACTCAGATGGGAGAAGGTCCAGGATCGACAGGGAGAGGCAGGCAATGAAACCACCTCTGAATGTCTCTTACTTTGAGGTTACCATTAAAAGCACATTCCAGCACCACCAATTCCTGGTGTTTGGCTCAATATAAGCAGACCTGGTATATGTCCATCACACCAGGAAATAGTGAAGCTCTGGTCCAGATAGCCTGCCATGAGGGAGACTAATTCCAGCCCATCTGAAAGGACACCTGTCTGATTTTCTGTGCAGGGAATCTTATACCAATGTAAACTATGTACCATCTAGAAAAAACAGGCTCCCTGTTGCCAGAGAGAAATGGGAACCTTCTGAATGCCATGCAGGTGTTTGGCTACTGAGCTACGGTGATGCTGTCTAGCCCGGTGTTGACTAGATGCACTGTGACTGTCCGTGGCTTCCCCAGGGGTCATTTTGAGGTCATTCCAAGTGACAGAACCTGGGACATCATTCACACATGGTGTCTTCTCCATCATGCAGCTATAGCCCAAGTTTCTAGAACACTGTCTGGCACAAACACATCCTGTTGAATGTGAAATTCCAGAGGGGTAACTGTGTTAGTTTGCTGTGTCCAAAACAGTCTTGCAGCTCTTACTTGTGAATAAATCCGTTTTAAAGTGACTCTTCTGTTGGGTTACCTGCTGTTTTATTTTCGGGGAGAAGATAGCGATCCAGTTTGCAAATCCATCATATCGCCTGACAGCCAAGCTTTTGGCTTTCTTTGAATTTTCTGCCTCAGCAACTGTCTTGCATTCTGTGCCGGATGAACTGCAGCCGTGCCCTTGAACGATACCTGTTCTATGAATACTGGCATGCAAAAACCTCCGCCAGAAAAAAAAAGTGCCATCCCAAAACTTTTGCTTTAGTTTGTTACAGCAACATATTTGCATACCTAATGATTACCTGAGGAATACAGAAGCTAAGAAACGAGTGATGTCACTATCTCTTTGTACAAACACATCCTTTAATTTTCAGCTCTTGACTTTGTAAACACCTGAGAACTGACGTTTTCCCCCAAATGAAACCAAACCTGTTTCTTGGGCTGCATCTAGCCTTGGTAAGGGGGAGACGGGTATTTTGAAAGCCTGCGAGCTCGTTTTCCCAAAAGATTCTACCAAGATAAGGTTTATGACAGATTGCAGCAAAGCAGGGGGGAACAGAGAGCGAATGACCTTATGTGGGTGCTGCAAATTAAACCTTGCTCCATTTAGACATGAAACAGGAGCAAAACCTCCCTACGTAAGCAGACAAAGGCCCATTATTTGTGGAGTGCTTCCCATGATGCTCCTCACCCTGTAGTGCCTTTGCAGTAGGGTCTCTTTGCGTGTCCTTTGTCTATACTTTCCTTGTGCCCCGTTGCTTGCCTGCCCACACTTCAGGGTCACTCCCCCATTCACCACAAGATTGAAGATTGCCAGTTTTTTGTGTGTGTCCTTTAAATGCAGAGGTGGGATCCAGCAGGTTCTCATAGGTTCCTGAGAGTAGGTTGCTAATTATTTGTGTGTGCCGAGAGGGGATTACTAATTGGTGATTTTGCCACGTGATTTTTGCCTTAGTTACGCCCCTCCTCTCAGCAGTAGCGTGCAGAACTTGAAGCAGTCTAGCAGGAGGTGCACTGGCGTGCGTGGCAGCCTGCACCTGCGTGCATTCGTTTCCTGCCCAAGGACCGGTGCAGTGGCTGCGTCTTTGCCACAGCCCCGCCCAGGAATGCCCCACCCCCGGAATGCCCGGCCATGCCCCTGTTGTGCCCCGCCCAGTCCCATTGGCGCTACGCCACTGTTTGAATCCCACCACCATGGGAACCTGTTACTAAAATTTTTGGATCCCACCACTGTAAATGTAATATCGATATTCCTTATATCAGTATTGTGCAGGCTGCTATAATTGCTTTTGTTCTTCTAAATCTAGGGAAGTGCTGGCTGTTGATCCCTGTGAGGAATGGGAGTGGGGGGAGAGACCACCCCCCCCACTCCTCGCAGGGATTAACAGCCAGCATTTCCTTTAAAAATCCCCAAACAATGCTAGCAGCCTACACAATATCAATATAAGGAGTATTGACATTGCATTTAAAGGACTAAAAAAGAAAAGCTGGCAATCTTCAATCTTACATTGCATGGAAAAGCGACCCGGAAGGAACGAAGCCCTTAAGTGAGGGGGAAACACTGGGGGTTTCCTGCTCTCACTAACCACAGGCTTCTAGGATCTTCGGCATCGCATCAGTACAGAAATCTCTGCCCCGGAGGAAACTTGCTCTCGCTGCGGGGCAGAGCACTAGTGAATAATTGGAGAAAGAGAGCAGCTTGAAAGCCTGTTGAAACAAACAGGGCCCTGAAAAACTTAAGGCGGCAAGGTTGTGTCACACAGAGTGGGTGCTACCACAGGAAAGGCTGTGGGTTGTATTCTTGTCAGACACACTTCAAGACAAGAGGGATATACTGAACCACCCTAAGGTAGTAGTCGATAAGGAAAGGCAGTCCTTTTGCTACTTCAACAGATGCAAATATGAAAGGATTATGGCAATTGGCAGGACACTGTAAAGCAGATCACATAGAGTACAGCCTATAAAACTGTACATGGTTTGGATATGAGGATTTTTTCCCTTTCCTTCCCTTGGGCTTATTCACTGAGCTCTGCACTTTTACACCTAGGCCAGTCATATTACAGTTGCTTGCACCTGCCTTGCCAGTATATCTGGAGCGGCACTACATGCTCCAACCCACCAAAACGTATGTGCAAATGCACCTTTGCTTTTGCTTATAGCCCTCTCTTTCTCTAAGCTCCCTGGCCTTCCATCACAACAACCCTTTGAGGTAGATTAGAGGCAAGGGACTGGCCCATTGCCACCCAATGAGCCTCATGGCAAAACCAGCGAGTCAGAATCTAGCCCTATAATGGGTGGTGATAAGCCCGTCCCTTAACTTCTTTATTCTTAAAACCAAGAGAAGTTTTTTAAAAAGGCATCCTGACTCCAGCCACCTTTGCTGGAGTGTAAGGGCGCCACCTGCAGGCGCATTATATGCTTGCTCCCCAACCTATTGCAATTCTAGGGCCCAAGAGAGCAGCAGTGGTCTAAAAGCACTCATCTTGTAAAAAAAGTAGGCTGTGGAATCTGTTTTGAAGACGAATGGTCTTGTTCATAAAACAAACAGGTGGTTCTATTCTTGCTCAGTTCCACTTCCGGTTGGAGGCTGCACTCACAATTAAATGCTTCCTTATTTAAAAAAAAAACCTTTGGAGCAGAATATTCTACATGTCCAGGGACCTTGTGTGTATAGCCTGAGGTTAGGGTTATAGGGAGAAAAACCTATAAGGACTGCAGCTGCAGGCCATAAAAGGGACCCAAGTTTGGGAATATTTTAATGAAGCTCCTCTACCTATGGGCGAGGCAGGCACTACTCTAAAAACGAAACCAAATATTAAGGTTATACCAGTAAGAACAGTGGTGGGATCCAAAAATTTTAATAACAGGTTCCCATGGTGGTGGGATTCAAGCTGTGGCATAGCGCCAATGGGGCTGGGCATGATGGGGGCATGGTCGGGCATTCTGGGGGCGGGGCATTCCTGGGATTGGGGCCTTTGTAGCAAGGGCGCAGACCACTGCGCCCGGTCCTTGCAGGCGAGGAAGCGAGATGCACGCGCGCCCAGGCTGCCACGCCGCCCGGTGCACCTCCTGCTAGACACTTCCAAGTTCTGCAGCGCTACCTGCTGAGAGGGTAACTAAGGGGCAAAAAAAAATCACGCATTGGCAAAAAATCACTCAATTGGTAACCCCCCTCTCGTACTTCACACACACACATGAATTAGGGCAACCTACTCTCGGGAACCTGTGAGAACCTGCTGGGTCCCACCTCTGAGCAAGAATGAGTCTTTGTGTAGAAAACCGTGACTTAAATCAAGTCTTGCTAACCAGCTATTTAAATTGTGATTTAAATCAAATGCACTCTGCCCCCTGCTTTATTGAAAAGGGCAGCTAGAAGGCAAGAATGTGAGAAGTGGGCAAAGGAAAGAAGGATTGATGCCAAGGGTTGGCGGGACCATAGGGAGGGCTGGTCTGCGATCCACTTTCACAGGCTTTATGCCCCACTGTACATTCCTGCCCACAGGTTGGGGAACGTTGGGTTAGCTGAAAAACAAACATTCCAGTTTCTTTCCTCGTCAGTACTTTACAGTCTCCTAGCTTGCCTCCCGTCAAGGTGAAGCCACCTTGTAGACTTTCATCAGATTAAAAAAAATGAAATGAAGAGACAGAACAAGAAAGCAATCTGGAGTATTCAAGAAAAAAATTTATTTTACACACTGGCTTGTATTGCTCGTATCCCCAGCCCACCCCCGTCATAGTGCAAAAATTCAGAAACAAGATTGAAATGCACATAAATAAATCTGAGACACATTACAAATAAATTAAAGAAGGCTGTTCCGACAGGGGGTAAGCGGACTGGGGTTTGCACCACGGCGAAGCCAGAGCTTGTATTTCCTGTAGTACGTGAAAGAGAAAGGGGGAGAAAGAGAAAGAGAATCTGGATCACCGATTCCTCCTCTTCCATCTTTGCTACAGTCTTTGGACAAATACATGCTCAGCTCTGGTTAAAGAAATATTCCCAAAGGCAGCAAGCCTGTGCTAGACAGTAACAGATTCCAGATGAAAAGCACTTCAAAGTCATGTTTAAGATTAGACACTGGAGCTAGCGTGGCTTGAATTAAGAAAAGGCAAAAGAAAAGAATGCACAGACACGGAGAGACCACGGATGGCTTTTTTTCTTTCTGGCTGGCAATAACAGTACATTTTACCCCAGTTCATCCTCCTCCAGGTCATCGATCTCGGTTATCTTCATTTCCTTCCACTGCTTCCGGGGTCAGTCAGTGCCCGCTTCAAAATGTTTGGGGCTGCTGTTAAAACCCATGACAAGAAGATGGGTCTCAGCCCTCCCACAACCATAGGAACCAAAGCATCCTTTCTGCTTTCAACATAACATGGCACGTTAATAGGATGGCTTGGGGATTGATTCCTCCATTATTAGTATTATTGGCAAAATGGATAACTCCTCGACTGGAAGCTGCCTGCTGGAATCACCAGCAATTTCTTTCGCTATGGGACATCACAGGTGCACAAAGGATAATTGGAAATAAGCAGTCAACAAGAAGGGGGAAAAATTCCAGATGGGCTGTGATCATGTGGTTTTACCTATCCTGTAACCACAAATGACAAAAAGCAACTGAAGGCACTGATTGAAAAATCAACTCCATACGTCTAACAGGGGCCTGCAACCTGCGGCTCTCCAGATGTTCATGGACTGCAATCCCATCAGCCCCTGCCAGCATGGCCAATTCCCATGGGAATTGTAGTCCATGAACATCTGGAGAGCCGCAGGTTGCAGACCCCTGGTATTGTGGCAGACAAAAGTGGCAAAGCTTGCCAGCGGCGGGGTTCTTCTTTCAAGCGCTCCCGCTGATAAAAAGTACCTGATGCGCACTCTTCTCCCAAACTCTGTACCTCGTTCATCTACCAATGGGTTAGGAGCATTTAATGACAGCTACATACATCAAAGAAGGGGTTTTTTTTTTAAAGGCTCAATAGAAATGGACTAATTTTGAAAACCATTTGAGGTGCAACGAAGCAGTGCCTGAAATCAACACAGCTCCAAGCAAGTTCCGTGCCTGGATGGAAAAAGAGTTGCCCAGGTTTTGTCATCTGCATAGTCTTTCCTGCCATCATTATCACCCAGGCTAAGGAAGCCTCCATTCTGGCCAGGACCACCACCCCCCGCCCCTGGCTTGCTGTCCTGCACAGGAAACCAGCAGTCTATGAAATTTTGAACCCATCTCAAGTAGCTGAAGATAAACCTGACAGCTTAACTAGGAGTGACATCCTTGATGTAAACACTCGTCATGCAAAACAAAACAAAAAACAAACCCTGGCTGATCATATACAAACTAGGGGATGTTTGGGGTGTTTTGTTTTTTTTTGCAAAGAGAAGCCTGTTATTGCCACAAGTGGAACTGAATTGATGGGGGGGGGGGGGAGAGATGAATGGGGAGAAAGACTTCAAAGAGCAGATCAGAGAACTGGATAAAGAGTCCAAAGAATAGCATCCAAGGCTACTTGAGGTACAAGAGCTTGATCCATCGCAGTGGATGTGGCTGAACTTAAGATGGCTTGTCTTGAAGGCCCAACCCGACCCCCGTCCCAAAGCTGCTTGACGGTACATAAGTTGCATACTGTGCGTAATGTAGTGAAACAATGTCTTTAAGGAGCCCCGTTCTTCCCCTCTTGAGAGAGGTTTTTCATGGCGCAGGTGGGTCTTGGGCAATGGAGCGGCTGGGTTCACAGTACAAACTCAACTGTGTATCGTTCGTTATGTTCAAGTGGTGCATCAACATGAGGGACCTTGGCCCAATATCAGACCGTCCCTTCAGTGCAGGTTCTTCTGAAATGCATATGACATTTTCACACGCGCTCTCTCTCTCTCTCTCTCCCATACACACACACACACGCATGCTTCTCCAAAGAAAATCCTTCCAAGTCAATTATACCAGTGATGGTCCTCCTATGAAAATACAACCAAAGTGAAATTAGTTATGCAGAAAACAGGGCGGTTCTCTTGAAATGAGCAGGAACAGAATGCCACTTTGAAAGGAAAATGGCTCAAGAGGGTTAACTACACAACCCTCGTTCGTTTCAGAGGGAATGCTAGATTTCTGTGCAACCCCCATTCATTTCAATGGTGCTTTTGTCCAAGATTCCCTTTTTTTCATGTGGATTGAATTAGCTGGCAAAAATATGTATACACGGTTTGGAAAGTGCTTCGTTCGCCTTTTTCTCTCTTTCCACAAACCTCATTCTTAAATAGAAGAAAGGGGGAGTGTGAAGAGCAGGACCTGGGAATACAGATTTGTCTGAAACTCCAACAAAAATAAATAAAAGGTTTGTAAAGAATTATAAACTGCCTGCAGGAACAAAAAGGGTAAAGAGGAACTAACAGCAAATGGGCAATCTTTCTCAGTTCTGCTCCACTTGGTTAAGTATCTACGATCCTTGAAGGAGGAACTTGGAGCCGTCTTGGAAGAAACAGCCATCAAAAGCATAGACTGGTTTCTTTCCAAAGAGAAAAACAAAAACAAAAGTGAAATAAAGGAGCCAGAACACTGGCAGACGCCCCCAAAACCATGCCCCCAAAGAGGGCTGAGGAGTGTCAGAACAGGTGGCACGCAAACCAGGTTGAGAGGATGAGGGACCACGGAGAACGTGAGAGGTCTTGCAAAGTTATCATTCTGTCCCTCCAGCCCTGTTTGTTTTGTTTTAAGGCATCCCTTTCGATAGACACCAGCAAGAGAGGCATTGCCTCCGTAGTCTTTTAACAGTGAGCTATAGGCTTAGTAAGAAGTTTTGGCTAATTGTGTGACATTCGCAGCTTACATTCAGCTGTTGATAGAGCCTGCACAAAATCTCTCTCCTGGGTTTGTTTCCTTCCTGCATCTTTGTGTTGTTGTTTTTTTAAAAAGCTCCACTGCGTGAGGTGGAATCAGAGGTCATATCCAATTGTGGAAACAGGAGATCATAACTGAGACTGGCCTGAGATACCAGATAAAAATTAAGTCGAGCTATGATGGAGTAGATGGAGAAAGCCAGGCAGCCGCGGTCTTCGTTTGCTGAAAGGGCTCTCGTTTTAAGGAAGTGCAGCCCAAATCCCTTCATGGAGCTGAATCACAACAGCCAGAAACCAACCTCCTTTCAGGACTTAGGACTAGAAAGATCTTGAGCGTGGCACCGAAGCCCTCCATCCCTTCCTTCACAGGGAGTGGCTGCCACAGGGGTCAGGCCAAGCCGGCTTTGCGCTCCGACAGATGCTGCAGTCCCCTCGTGGTGAGGCGTGACCGGACTCTTTGTCAAAGACTCGTCGAGGACACCGACAGGGTGGGCGAAGAAGGAGGTGGGAAGTTGAGAAGCTCCAGCACGGCTACCCCCACACTGCTCCGCCGGGTGAACATACACGACGCTGCCACCCACTTGTTGGTGCGCGGGTTGTATTTCTCGATGGAGTTGAGGCTGGAGCTGCCGTCGTTGCCGCCTACTGCATACAGCCACCCGTCCATAGCCACCAAGTCGTGGGTGCTCCTGAGAAGATGGACACAATAAGGCATATTACCATCAAAGCAAGACGCTGGGAAATCAAGGGAGACAACAAATATATTGTCCTCTCGCCTTCAGGACTGTCGACTCTTTTTCAAAAACTTGGGTGACTGTAGCTCAGTGGGAGAGTCACATGCTTTGTGGGCACAGGGGATGGAATACACTGGAATTTTACTGACAGCTGGAGTAGACCAAACTCATGGGAACCGCAGGTGATTCTGTGATTTTGAGGAACAGAAGTGGGTTCCACACGCAAAATTTTTGCTCTCTACTTTTATAATTCCATCTTTGTTTATATTTCTGTTATCCTCCTAGGGAGGAGTCTGGCCGTTCCCTCTTTTTGGGGAGGTCTTAATGAACTGGGTTATGGGGCGCCTGTTACTATTGTTATTATTGTTTGACCGCTGTTTTAACTGAATTTTAAGGGATTTTAGGAAATGTGGTCACTAGCGTGATCCTTGTTATATTTGTATATTTGTTGACACTGTTGTGCACCGCCCAGAGCCCCTTGGGGATGGGGCGGTCTATAAATTTAAATAATAATAAATAAATAAATAAAATGGTTCCCAGGGCGGCTGGGGCCAACTACAAAATCTTGTCAGGCTGCATCCTTTTATGGTAAAGGCGGCTGTTTCTAAGTAGGTGCTGCCTACCGATACAGAATTGATGGCTCTCAGGCTCTGCTGAAGTACCTTCCTCCCCCACTGAGGTGGGGGAAAACCTGGACTGGTTATCTGCTTTGGCAAAGAAGCATAAGAACATAAGAACTAGCCTGCTGGATCAGACCAGAGTCCATCTAGTCCAGCACTCTGTCATTCGCAGTGGCCCACCAGGTGCCTTTGGAAGCTCACATGCAGGATGTGAAAGCAATGGCCTTCTGCTGCTGCTGCTCCCGAGCACCTGGTCTGCTAAGGCATCTGCAATCTCAGATCAAGGAGGATCAAGATTGGTAGCCATAGATCGACTTCTCCTCCATAAATCTGTCCAAGCCCTTTTTAAAGCTATCCAGGTTAGTGGCCATCACCACCTCCTGCGGCAGCATCTTCCAGATACCAATCATGCACTGCATGAAGAAATGTTTCCTTTTATTAGTCCTAACCCCCCCAACCCCTCCCCAGCATTTTCAATGAATGCCCCTAGTTCTAGCAAATGCTTGTTAGGAAATGTACAGGAGAGAAAAATGGGGTGTAAAAACCAACTCTCTTTCTGCTACTTCCTGTTCCTGGTCTAACAGACCATAATAATTACAGTCAAGGCAAGATCCTTCGCCTCATATCTGAGTGACTAGTGAGGATGAAGGCTTTTGCCTTTCTCTTGTAGTATGAAGCTTGGCTGAAATTAATTGCTCTGCAGACATCTTCTTGTAAACGAGATTTACTTTTGTTTTGTCTTGCTGAGAACCTATAGAAACTTTGGTGAGAGTGTGGTCAGGCTGTTAGACAAGCATACGCCCAACTCCCTTTTGAGACAACTTTCTGCTTTCCTACCTTCGGATGTTCATAGATGCCACGCTTTCCCACGTGTTGGTTTTAGGATTGTAGCGCTCCACCGAGTTAAGGCAGCTGGTCCCGTCGTTGCCACCCGCCACGTACAACATCCCTTCCAACACAGCCACGCCGGCACTGCTGCGACGACTCAGCATGTTAGCTATCGGAGTCCACGTGTTTATCTAGTGGAAGGCATTAGTGAAAGAAGGGGTGAGCAGAGGACTTGAGACAAAGGACAAAGGAATGGTTTCTTCATCACCATCCTCTTTCTAGCCCATATAGGGTCAAATCAGATGTCACTCTGAATCAATTTTTTTTAACAGTCAAGCAGCAGCCAGGTGATGGCAACCCCATGGGGTATTCAAGACAGGAGATGATCAGAGGTGCTTTGCCATCGTCCTGCCTTTGTGGAGCAACCTTGGACTTCCTGGATGGTCTCCCACCCAAGTACTAACCAGGGTGCTTAGTTTCAGAATCTGATGAGCTCAGGCTAGCCAGGGCTATCTTGGGTAGGGGAACCATCTTTAGTGAAGCTTAACCAAGGTTTGGTGCAACGACTGGAAATGAAAAACCATGGTTTGCACTTAACCAGCAGATGAGAAACAGAAACCGTGGTTTGGTCTGAAGAGGGTTTGCAAATCAGGGCTTGTGCCCCTTTTGTGGCTGGCGGCCATCAGCTCTTGTGTCATTCATCCCCCGCCCCCCACCGCTCAACGTTCCAACTTTTCCCTTCTGTAACTCTCCCTACATGACCTCCAGAGCAGCGATACCTGTAATATAATTTGTCTCTCTCACGGCGCTACCTAACCTGTTCCACGCTTTGCTCTTCAAATTCACATTTACCTGTGGCTCGTACTTCTCCACAGTGGCCAAATGGGACGAGCTATCATAGCCCCCAACAGCATAAAGGTTGCCATCTGTAAAACAAACCCCACAATCCATTAAAAATCACAGAGAAAAACCCTGCCACTCTAAAGACCATCATTTGGTTGCACTCTGCTCAATGAGGAAAGCATTGTGTCCAGCCAATCCCACTTTAGAAGAAGAGTTAGGATTTATCCCTCTCTCTCTCTCCTGTAAGGAGATTCAAAGGGCTAACAAACTCCTTTCCCTTCCTCTCCCCACAACAGACACCTTGTGAGGCAGGTGGGACTGAAGGAGTTCTGAGAGAACTGTGATTAGCCCAAGGACACCCAGCATGAATGTAGGAGCAGGGAAACAAATCTGGTTCACCAGATAAGACTTCGCTGCTCATGTGGAAGAGTGGGGAATCAAACCTGGTTCTCCAGACTGAGGTTTGCGTAAGTTTAACACTTTTTGTTGAAAACCAATTCCCCACACTAGTATACCAGGAAGAAGCACAGGCTTAAATCCTCCCCTGTGCCATCTAATTTTCAAGGCAAAGGGAGAATTTGTTTTACCACAGGAGCCCCCTCCTGTAGTATAAAGTCACGTAGCTCAAGTGCAAACTGGGTACTGCAGTAAGGACAAAGGCTGACATAGGTCGCATTTTGAGGTGTGCAAAAACACAACACCAAAAGCAACAAACAGTCATTGCCGGGCCCCAGTTCTTAGACTGGCCACTATGGGAAGATTATCTCACGGTGCATGGACACAGCGCTGCTTCCTGCTGCTCTGTGGCGGACACCTCTGGCGCGGGGACCCATTAAACATTCATGAGGCAATTTCTGAACCGTTCCACGCCAGACAACAGCCCGACGAGACCACCTGCAGGCTCGCCTCCTGGACCTCAGCTTTATGACGCAGCCGCTCCTCCCTGCTGTCAAGATTAAATTTTTAACAGATGAAGCCCAGGCGGCTCTTGGGCCATCACAGGAGCCCACAGCGCGTGCAGCGTCTTGGCAAAACGTGTGTTGCATTCATGAGTGGCGAGGGAATGACTAAGTAGTCCCGGGGGACTGGGAAGCAGCAGATTGGAGCAGAAGGAACACAGCACACATGCACGCAAAACACCGAAGGAAACAGTTCCACAGAACCATGAAACCAGCCATTCTACAAACATCTCGGGCAGAGCTTTGCTGTTGGCACATGCATCGCAAGTGTGCTAAGGGACTACTGCCTTTGACGGTCTGCTCGTCCACTCTTCAATGACGTGGAAAGCACCAAGCGTGGGCATGGAATTTGCTAATCCAAACGTAAGTTGCATATATTATATGGTTTTATTGCATTAAAACATATCACCTGCCTTGATTGTCAGTGAGAAAGGCCTACTGCAAAGGAAGTAAATAAAGGGGTCCTTACCTAACGTTGCCACCCGCACGTATCTCCTCCTAGTGCTCATAGCAGCGATTGAGGTCCAGGTTCCTGTTAGCGGATCATATCTCTCAGCACTATGGCAGGTTGAGATAGAGAGACAGGCCAATAATTAACAGATACTCATAAGCAGGGAAGAAGAAAAAGAAGAAGAGTTGGATTTATATCCCCTCTTTCTCCTGTGTAAGGAGACTCAAAGGGGATTACAATCTCCTTTCTCTTCCCCTCTTACAACAAACACCCTGCGAGGTGGCTGAGGTTGAGAGAGCTCCGAAGAACTGTGACACGCCCAAGGTCACCCAGCTGGCATGTGTTGGAGTGCACAAGCTAATCTGGTTCCCCAGCTTCACAGCTCAAGTGGCAGAGCGGGGAATCAAACCCAGTTCTCCAGATTAGAGTGCACCTGCTCTTAACCACTACACCACGCTGGCTCTATTGGGACTATTGGTTTAAAAAATGGCACAGAGGTTAAGAGTTCTGAATATGCTAGTTTTTTTAAAAAAAAATCTATCCCACATTTTCAGTTTATTGACTCCCAAAGTGGTTAACAATTAGCAAAAGCCTCCATAAAACACAGTACAAAACAATAAATAAAAAGAAGGCACAGATACAGCAGAAGTGGAATACACCTAATCACAACCAATCCTCTAAAACCCCTGTTTAGGAGTCTGTTAAAATCCAGGAATAGCCAAGTATCAGCTAACAGTGAAAAAGAGAGAAAGAACAAAAGCACAATGAATAAGCCAGCGGTCTATAAAATCACTCTGCGTATGTATGCAAAGTGCTGTTAAGTCAGGGGACTGCCTGTAGGGTTTTCAGAAGTGGTTTCCCATTCCCAGCTTCTGCTTAGCAACTCTGGACTTTCTTGGTGGCCTGCCAGCCATGTAGTAACCAAGCCGGACCCACCTTAACTTCTGTGATCTGATGAGATCAGGCTAGCCTGGGTTATCCAGGTCAATATAAAAGACCAGAACAGAGCACAAAACATAGAACGTCCTGGGTAAAAAAGGAACAATTTTCCTGGTACTTGAAACTCATCAACTTCAGCGCCAGATAAACATTGGCTCAGAGGGCATGTCAGAGCCAAGGAATCACAACTTAGGTAAGGCCCAGTCCCCCTACTGAAGGTGGGGCAGTCTATGGTTAGAGTAACTCACATAGGAGTTGATAGAAGAAGAAGAAGAAGAAGAAGAAGAAGAAGAAGAAGAAGAAGAAGAAGAAGAAGAAGAAGAAGAAGAAGAAGAAGAAGAGGAGGAGGAGGAGGAGTTTGGATTTATATCCCCCCTTTCTCTCCTGCATGAGACTCAAAGGGGCTTACAATCTCCTTGCCCTTCCCCACTCACAACAAACACCCTGTGAGGTAGGTGGGGCTGAGAGAGCTCCGAGAAGCTGTGACTCGCCCAAGGTCAGCCAGCTGGCGTGTGTGGGAGTGCACAGGCTAATCTGAATACCCCAGGTAAGCCTCCACAGCTCAGGCGGCCGAGCTGGGAATCAAACCCGGTTCCTCCAGATTAGATACACGAGCTCTTAACCTCCTACGCCACTGCTGCTCCTTGATAGTTGTCAAGTACTCCGTTCCTAAGCTATATAAGGCTTCAAACTCTGAATATGAATCAGAAACACATCGGCAGCCACAAACGTTCATGAGTTGTGATCCTATGCAGGGGTGGCCAACCTATGGCACCCCAGATGTTCATGGACTACAGTTCCCATCTACAGATAGGAATTTTAGACCATGAACATCTGCAGCGCCATAGGTTGGCCACCTCTGCAGTATAACACTCCTTTTGGAACCATTTGAGAAAACTTTCAAGCCATGAAAAAGATCTTAAAAGGGACACTGGTCCTTATGAAAATGACCACAATGATCTCTCAGTAATCCAAGCTGGTCTAGCTACCACCACAGAGCAGGAGGAACAGGTGGATAAACATATCTCCCCCTACCTGTTGAGACAGGATGCTCCATCATACCCCCCAGCTGCATAGAGCAGCCCGTGTAAGGCTGCCACACCTAGACAGCTCCGCCTGGTTCCCATGGAAACCTCCGTCTGCCAAGAGTTGGTGACGGGATCATACGACTCCACCGTAGCCAAGTCAGAGGTTCCATCATACCTGAAGTGAGAGGTTTTTTTGAAGGTGAACTGGGATTGTGACCAAATTTCATCGACAACACTTGCACACCTGATAAACCGATACTGGGTTTGAGCAGAAGAACGGCCAGGCAGACAAAACGACCCAACAAACACTTGCTACAAAGACGCTTCTGGGAAATCCACAAAGGCAGGAATGAGGGTATCTATCAGGCATGACTGTTGGAAACATCTGGAAGCCAGAAGCAGGATTCCATTCTTGGGAAGGTCTCATAGCTCACTAAGCAGAACATACACTTTCTACCCAAAAGGGTCCTATGCTCAATCATTTGAACAGCTCTCAGGTAGCAAAGCTGAAAAACAGCTTGGTTTGAGAATTTGGAGAATCGTTGCCAACTTATACACTGAACAGCCTATCCTGGTGCTGTTTTCCGGGACATAGTTTTTCGGGTTCTCAGGCAAGAGATCTTTCCTAACCTCTACCAGAGAGCCCTTTTGTTGATACGCCAAGGATTGCACCAGAACTGTGTTGTAAGCAGATGCTACACTTGGAATGGACTCTGTTTGGAGTCCAATCGTATCAACTATGGCAGTGGTGGCGAACCTATGGCACGGGTGCCAGAGGTGGCACTCAGAGCCCTCTCTGTGGGCACGCACAAACAGAGTGCCCCCACCTACACAACTAGGCTGGCCTGGGCTGCTGGGCTCACTTATTAGCATTAAACCTAAGACCTAGTTTTGGGGAAGCAGTGTAGGTAACCCTGTTAAGTGCTGTTAAACCCCACTGATTTTCATGTGAAGAACTAAAGCACTATCCTTTACCTGGGAGGAAGCTCGGTTGCTGGCAATGGGGCTTGCTTCTGAGTAAACCCTCCTAGGGTCGTGATTCACCCATTGGAAGAGTTGCACGGTTGCTTCAAAGCAAAGCCACCAACTACCACCAAGCTTACTCCCGAGTAACACACGCCTCGGAGCCAACTGTTTTTCTAAACTAAAACCTCAGTATTCAGGTTAAATTGCAGTGTTGGCACCTTGTGATAAATAAGTAGGTTTTGGGTTGCAATTTGGGCATTCGGTCTCAAAAAGGTTCGCCGTCACTGAACTATGGGCTTTTCATAACATCCTGCCACCTGAGATCCTTTTTACATGGAGGCACCAGGAATTTAACCTAGACCAGTGGTGGCGAACCTTTGGCACTCCAGATGTTATGGACTACAATTCCCATCAGTCCCTGCCAGCATGCCAGACCTAGACCCTTTCATCTTCAAAGCACAGTCTGAATAGCTACAATTTCTTCCTGATATAAAGCCCCTTTGCGACCTAACGCAGGATTTCTACGGCAGTCTCTCTCCCTCACCTTTACTGCTTCCTTGAAAAACATGCTTTGTAAAAAGATGCCTCTCCTCGGCAGAGAATTCCTCCTTACCCGCCCACGGCATATAGCTTGTTCCCAATGGCAGCAACCCACCCCTGGCCAATGAATTGGACATAGAAGCTACTTCATATGCCAGCCCGGTCTGTCAGATGAGCCGCATGATCACCGTGGATGGCAAAGAGGCTTCCTCCACCTGTCAAAAACACCACGGGGAAATGTGAATATCCAGGTGCCGCCCAACAGGAAGAGGAAAAAAGCTCATTTCCTGTCTCCCCAACGGGATAGTGGGAACCACCCACCACTCTGCTCCCTGTGCTGTTTCACATCAGGGTAACCCTTATATTGAGGGGGCCGCTGTTCTTCCTTTTTGGGGAAGGTTTTAAATGCGGGTTTTTCTGGACGCCTCTTATTTAATTATTTAATTGTATTAACCGCTGTTTATATGAAGTTTTAGTGAGTTTTATTGATTATTAACTGGATGGAGCTATGTTATTTGTTTACTGTGTTTTGTATGATTTGCTCCTTTATTTGATACTGTATGAATTTTATGCTGTACACCGCCCGGAGCCCTTCAGGGATGGGGCGGTATAGAAATAGAAATGAAATCAAAGAAAGAAAGAAAGAAAGAAAGAAAGAAAGAAAGAAAGAAAGAAAGAAAGAAAGAAAGAAAGAAAGAAAGAAAGAAAGAAAGAAAGAAAGAAAGAAAGAAAGAAAGAAAGAAAGAAAGAAAGAAAGAAAGAAAGAAAGAAAGAAGTCATCCAGCCCAGGGGAGAAAGACAAAGTCCGTTGCCTCACATAAAGAAATTCATGTTTGTTTCTGAGATGAAATCAACATGCAAGGACTGAGTCCCCCGTCCCCCCCCTAAAAAGGTACCATGCTAATATTGTCAGGGAAGTTTACATCACATTTAGATGCACTCTTGTCCTATCTACAACACATGAACAAAAATGATTAGACCAGCAGCTACTGGCTCAGAGGGGAGCACCCCCTTACTGTTCAGTGAGAGGCATTGCAAACCAAAAGTCACACCATCTGTTACATCTCCTCCCCACCCAGCTCACCATCCACCCAGCCCTCCCCATGGCTCCTGCCCTCGGCCGTTCCTCCTTACCCACAGCGAAGAGCACAGTGCTGGCCCCCTCACAGCGCCGGGGTCGGGTCCTGCTGTTACTTAGGACCCCTCTCTGCTCTGGCATGAGGTGATACTTGAGGGCCTCGATAAGAAGGTCCTTGCACTCTGAATGGTGCCTCACAAGAAGTTCCGTGTCAACGTTGCTCATCAAGAAGTCACGGCTTAGGAGGGGCAGTCGGACACACTTCATGAGCTGCAAAGGAAGACAATAAAAACAAGAGCCAAATGCAGCTTGCATGTATACAGGTGGGATTCAGAACCGCCTGTCTATAAATCAAAGCAGTGTCTTTTCACTTTTCTTCAAACAATGCAGCAGTGGCATAGGAGGTTAAGAGCTCGTGTATCTAATCTGGAGGAACCGGGTTTGATTCCCAGCTCTGCCGCCCACAGACTGTGGAGAGCTTATCCTGAGGGAATTCCAGATTATACAATGCACTCCCATGCCAGCTGGCTGACCTTGGAGCTAGTCCAAAGCTTCTCGGAGCTCTCTCAGCCCCACCTACCTCACAGGGTGTTTGTTGAGGGGGGAAGGGCAAGGAGATTGTAAGCCCCTTTGAGTCTCCTGCAGGAGAGAAAGGGGGGATATAAATCCAAACTCTTCTCTTCTTCTTAGTACGTGGTGGGTGGCAACGACGGGACCTCCACAGCTCAAGCAGCAGAGCGAGGAATCAAACCCAGTTCTCCAGATTAGAGTGCACCTGCTCTTAACCACTAAACCACGCTGGCTCTCAAGTTGACTGTTGTCTTTAGAAAGGGATCTACTGGCGCTTTCAGTTAAATAAGTTACAATGGGCAGACACAGGGAGAAAAAAAGGGGACGGAACGCTATGCCTAGCTGAACAAAACCAAAACCTGCCCTGGACTATGTATGTACCCTGGGGATATGCTGCCTCCTACTGTCAACATCATGTTTGACCCAGCTCAAGACAGCCCTGTAGACTTCTTCTTCCGAGGGCACATTCAGGCTGTCACTGGAGATGAGGTCCAGCACCTGTGGAGAGGAAAATCCGGGTTAGTTCACGCATCCTAGAAAAAAGAGAAGTGGATCTGAGGAGCATCTACCCAGACATCACCTATCAGTGCTTGTGCACTCTACATTCCATGACACCAGACCTAAAACTGCATTTTTAAACTTAAAATCCCCCCCCCCCCCCAAATACTTGTTTTTCCAACAAGCCTGGACATTTCTGCTCTATACAGGCAAACAGTTTAGGAAAATTAAAAAAACCCACAAAAAACATGAAAGAGAAAGAGAAAGAAAGAGGGAGGAGGAGGGAGGGAGGGAGGGAGGGAGGAGGAGGAGGAGAAAGAGAAGAAAGAGGAGGGAGGAGGAGGAGGGAGGGAGGAGGTTTGGATTTATATCCCTCCCTTTCTCTCCTGCAGAAGCAGAGGGAGACTCAAAGGGAGCTTACAATCTCCCTTGCCCTTCCCCATACAAGCAAACTTACCCTGTGAGGTGGAGTGCTGGGAGGCTGAGAGAGCTCCGAGAAGCTGTGACTAGCCCAAGGGTCACTTTAGCTGGCGTGTGTGTGGGAGTGCACAGGCTAATCTGAATTCCCCAGAGAAGCCTCCACAGCTCAGGCGGCAGAGCTGGGAATCAAACCCGGTTCCTCCAGATTAGATACACGAGCTCTTAACCTCCTACGCCACTGCTGCTCCTTTGCAATGAAAGACTGCAAAGAGGGTTGCGCTGGATACGAGATTCCAAGCCTCAGAGAGAGGAAAAAAGTCTTCTCAACCTCTGTAATGCTGCCACCAGTTATACAAAACAGCTGTCCAGCATAAATCAGATTGCACGCCTGCCTTCTGCAATGGGAGCAGCCCTCCAAGCAAGACAGACCCTGGCACCCAAGACCTTTTGAACTGGATCTTTTCAAGCCCCAGGGGCCTTCTGCCTGCGCAGCAGATACTGTACCATGGAGCCAGGTCCATTCCTTAAACAGTCCTTCTCATATCTCCCCATCAACAGAAGGGCCTGCCATACCTTGTCTAGTCTGGGAGTGCAGCTCAGGCCAAACTGGCATCATGCCACCAGTACAGGCAGAGAAGGGCTCATGGAAACACTGACTGCATTTTAATTAAAAGCTCACTGCGTCGACACCTCATTATATCAGCAAGCCCCCTATCTCCCGGCTGCGCAGCTTTTTCTCTGGGCCCAGAAAGTTAAAAGATCTGGATATCAAACTTCCTTAACCTTACACACACACACACACACACACACACACACACACACACACACACACACACTCACACTCACACACTCACACACTCACACACTCACACACTCACACTCACACTCACACTCACACTCTCTCTCTCTCTCTCTCTCTCCCTCTCCCTCTCCCCCTCCCCCTCTCCCTCTCCCTCTCCCTCCCTCCCCCGGCACACTGAGAATCTCCAACCCTAAAATTCCTTGATCTTGTAAACATGGGTTGTTATTTCAGGCTAACTCTAAAATGGAAACCCGGAGATAACAGCAAATCTTATGACCTTGGTGATAAGATGATGGATGAAATTTGCTTGCAGAGGAGCAGGCAAGGTACCCTTAGAGAAGTTCTATAATTTTTGCACCCCTGAACAACAGCATTAAGTATGGGCAGGTAGGACAGTAACTTTGGCAGACTGATTTGTGACACTAATGGCCCCTGAGCTGTAGTTATGTTAAATCAGACCTTAAAATGACTCGTAGGAAGCTGTGGTGAAGGGTGGGTGTGACTCTACCTGTTTGAGTGGCAGGAGCATGAACTCTTCTGTCTTGGAGACATCCACAAAGTGCTGCAAGACATACTTGTGGGCCGATTTCAACAGATCGCTGCAGGAATGCGTGTCTGCAAAGCCCCGGATGCCCAAGCAGTTTGACGGATCCAGCTGGCTTAGAAGGAACTTGCAGCAGGCATCCCGTACCCCGTTCAGTTGCAGGAGGCTGGCAGCAGGGAGCAGGGTCTAGAAGAGCAGAGAGGGGTGATTTTTATAGCCACGTCGCACAAGCTGGCAACCCTGCACAAGCGTATTGCTACGGGTTCTTGGCAGTGGTGGGATCCAAAAATTTTAGTAACAGGTTCCCATGGTGGTGGGATTCAAACTGTGGCGTAGTGCCAATGGGACTGGGCGGGGCACGACGGGGGCGTGGCCAGGCATGACGGGGGCGTGGCATTCCTGGGTGGGGCTGTGCTTAGGGATGCAGCTGCTGCGCCAGTCCTTGGGCGGGAAACGAATGCACGCAAGCGCAGGGTGCCATGCATGCCGGTGCACCTCCTGCTAGACTGCTTCAAGTTCTGCGCGCTACTGCTGAGAGGAGGGGCGTAACTAAGGCAAAAATCGAGTGGCAAAATCACCAATTAGTAACCCCCTCTCAGCACACACAAATAATTAGTAACCTACTCTCGGGAACCTGTGAGAACCTGCTGGATCCCACCGCTGGTTCTTGGTTATAAGTGAAGTACAGTTAGCAAATGCAAAAAGAGCCTTTTCCACAAGAATAAGCAAATATAGCTTGTTTGCATATTCTTACAGTAGATATGTGAAGGGAAAGGGATGCACCGTTTCCCCAATCTGCAATTGCTGTCCTAGTATTGGCAAACAATATTGGGGGGAAAGATGGGCAGCAAAGGAACATTTATATGCTCGTCTTCCATCCCAAAAATGGACCTCTGGGATGGGTAATGCGCAAAGACATTCAGAGCACAATCCTGCCTTAGAAGCAAGGACACTGGCTAACAAGTAGGCTCTGATTGCGTCGTTACTAGAACCATTTTAATCAACATCATTCAACACCAGTCTTGGTTATACAATATGTTAACTTGAAGCTAGTCCCATGTTTCCAATCAGCCATGGCCTAATAAAGGCACTTTTCTCTCTGAAGATAGTTCATAGCAATTAGTAAGTGAGCAGCTGCTAAAATCTTTAAACTCCCACTAAATGTCATGCCTTTTGAGGATACCACAATCAGACTCGAGGTAAAATTTTGCAGTAATCATCATTGAGTGAGTGGCTGCAGAAGTGAAAAGCTGCTTCAACATACATGGGCTTTCCCCCATCTTTAATCTTGGAAGCTGCCCTGAGACCTCTTTATAGGATGGGGTATAAATCCCAAAAATCAACAAATAAATCTTATTCTTAGCCTTCTTTGATTCATTTTATCCTTATCCTGCAAGGATGGTCTAGCTGAGGTACAGTAACTGCCCAAAGTCCTTCTGTGAACTTCGTAGTTGTGACTCCCCAATGTCATCTAATCGCCATATCATTTTTCTTGCCCTCTCTTTCCCAGAAAGAGGAAGACCTGTTGTTTTGTATTCCCGCTTCATTTTTAAAGTAAATTTTAAAAGTATTTGTGTAATCCTCTCAGACCCTTTGGGCCAGAATGAAATATAAACTGAACAAAGAAATCTGCCGTGCAAGATAAAATAATAGTTTGGATTTATACCCCACTTTCTCTCCTGTAAGGAGACTCAAGGTGATTTACAAACTCCTTTCCCTTCCTCTCCCCACAATAAACATCTGGTGAGGCAGGTGGGGCTGAGAGAGTTCAGAGAGAACTGTGACTAGCCCAAGGTCCCTCAGGAGGAATGTAGGAGTGTGGAAACGCATCTGGTTTACCAGATAAGCCTCTGCCATTAAGATGGAGGAAAGGGGAATCAAAGTTGGTTCTCCAGATTAGAATCCACCTGCTCTTAACCACTACACTACCCTTGCTCTCCGTCAGATGACACAGGCAGCATGTTGTGCCCTTACCTGCACGTTTCCTTCTCCCACCACAATCTCGGCAGTGTAGGCATATTGGACTAACTGCTCCAGTGCCTGCGGGTCGATGTCATGCAGCGTCACGTGGGTCTGCCGGCTTTCACTCATTTCATCTGTGGAGACAATATTGCACGGTGAATTTCCACTAGGTTTGCCTATTGTTTTCATGAGGCTGAGAGCAGTCTTGCACCCCGACCAAAGATCACTGTTCCTTTGTGTCTTGGGGAAGAACTTGCATATCCAATATTCTAGAAAATGCCTCACATGAAAAAGGGCCGTCACTCAGCAGTAGAGCAGCAATTCTTTGTATGCAGAAAGTCCCAGGTATAACCCAGGACCCTGTACAGTTATTGAGTAGGCAGCACTAATTGGGATGGGACAACAGCTTGAAGTTGGATATAATACATTTTCGCACCCTCAGTACTTTTATAAAGGCACCCTATAGTGATTCTGCCAGAAAAAGCGGGAAAAGGTTGTATAGACGAGCACAGAGGCCGGCTCTAGGAATAACCGGCAACTTGAGAGTGTGAGGACAATTGGTCAAAAGGGGCGCTGTGTGGTTTCCGGGCTGTATGGCCGTGTTCTAGCAGCATTCTCTCCTGACGTTTCGCCTGCTTCTGTGGCTGGCATCTTCAGAGGATCTGATGGTAGGAATGGAAAGCAAGTGGAGTATATATACTGTGAGGTCAAAAGGTGAGGCCCTCTGACCTCACAGTATATATACTCCACTTGCTTTCCATTCCTACTATCAGATCCTCTGAAGATGCCAGCCACAGATGCAGGCGAAACGTCAGGAGAGAATGCTGCTAGAACACGGCCACACAGCCCGGAAACCACACAGCACCCCAGTGATTCCAGCCATGAAAGCCTTCGACAATAAATTGGTCAAAAGCCTGATGAATGGCTGGATAAAATATCCAGCGATCAGAGGGCAGAATACCAGTGCCCCGCACAACTCCTTTATCTTCCTCATCGATCTAGAATAAATTCTGCAAAACAGTGAAATAATGTAGAACAAATCCTGCAAAACAAGAGAACTCATACCAGCTAAGTATGCTCAATTTGCATTGTTTTTACACCTCCTGCAAAATTCGGTTCTTGCCAGAGAAGCTGTGGGGAGGGGGGGGGGGGGACACCGACTTGGGTGTGGAGGTTTACTCTGGGTCTTTAGCATGCACAGCTAAACTGGAAAGGAGCCACAGCATTTGCTGGTGGTCCCTGGCCATAAAGATATCCGGTTAGCCACTGCAAGGGCTAGGACCTTTACAGCCTTGGCCCCTACCTGGTGGAACAGGCTCCAAAGGGAGATCAGGGCTTTGCAGGACTTGAACTGTTTCTGCAGGGCCTGTAAAATGGAACTTTTCCACCAGGCTTTTACATCTGGCCAGCCAGGTCTGAATCTAACTGAATTACTTCGCTAGTGGCCTCCCGGGGACATATAAGGGGTTAGGTTGTCGTCATCTTCTGCAACTGTTGTTCTGTTGTTTTATGCTGTTTATGCTTTTATTACTGTTGTGTCTTATATTGTTTATATTATTGTTGCTCGCCGCCCTGAGCCCTGTGGGGAAAGGCGGGCTATAAATCGAAAGATTTTTTTTAAAAATAGAGAAAGATACTTGCTTGTGAACATGGCGTGGAAGTAGGGGCTGCAGGACGCCAGAACCACTTTGTGAGCCTTGATCTCCTTGGTGGCCACGTGCAGCACGATGTCACACAGCAAACCCCGCTGCCGCATGCGGTTCATGCAGACAAACGCATCGTGGTAGTGCCGCTTGGAGTTGTGGGAGATGCTGTGGCCGTCCCGGTTCAGGAGCTGCATACCGCTCTCCATGGCTGCAGGCGGGTCGCTCCTGGCTCTGGGCAGCGCTCGTTCTGCCTCGCTACAGTGCAGGAAGGAGAAAAACACACGCCACAAGTTAAAACCAGTAGCCCGAATAATAAACCGTGGCCTTCGATGTAGGGAACTGCTCAGCACACCCAGGAAAAGGCAAGGGCCCCCCAGTGTTTTTGAACCAATGGGCACTTTTGCAATTGTGACACAGGATGGTGAGGGCATCAACAAAATGGCTGCTGCAGGAGGTGGAACCAGCCACCAAAAGGTCACAGAATGAGGTTATTCACAGCTCTCATAGTGACCCTTCAACAAATAAGGCCGTAATGGCGAACCTCTGGCACTCCAGATGTTATGGACTACAATTCCCATCAGTCCCTGCCAGCATGGCCAATTGGTCATGCTGGTAGGGGCTGATGGGAATTGTAGTCCATAACATCTGGAGTGCCAAAGGTTCGCCACCACTGATATAAGGTGAAGCTCTGTCTTAAAATAATGCCTTAAAATAATGCCTTAAAGTCTTAAAATAATGCCTTTTAATCTGCACAGCCAACCAGAAGCTCTAGCAGGTGTCAGGAAAGGTGTTGGTAGGTGCCATGGTGCCAGAGGGCACACTGCTGGGGATCCCTGGAGAAGACTATATTCTTCCATAACCTCATAAGAACATAAGAACAAGCCAGCTGGATCAGACCAGAGTCCATCTAGTCCAGCTCACTGCTACTTGCAGTGGCCCATCTTTGAGGATGTAAATAGGCATGTGGATAAGGGGGAACCAGTGGACATTGTCTACTTGGTGGGGGGGGGGGGGGGTGGGGGGGGGGGGGGGTGGGGGGGGGGGGGGGTGGGGGGGGGGGGGGGTGGGGGGGGGGGGGGGTGGGGGGGGGGGGGGGTGGGGGGGGGGGGGGGTGGGGGGGGGGGGGGGTGGGGGGGGGGGGGGGTGGGGGGGGGGGGGGGTGGGGGGGGGGGGGGGTGGGGGGGGGGGGGGGTGGGGGGGGGGGGGGGTGGGGGGGGGGGGGGGTGGGGGGGGGGGGGGGTGGGGGGGGGGGGGGGTGGGGGGGGGGGGGGGTGGGGGGGGGGGGGGGTGGGGGGGGGGGGGGGTGGGGGGGGGGGGGGGTGGGGGGGGGGGGGGGTGGGGGGGGGGGGGGGTGGGGGGGGGGGGGGGTGGGGGGGGGGGGGGGTGGGGGGGGGGGGGGGTGGGGGGGGGGGGGGGTGGGGGGGGGGGGGGGTGGGGGGGGGGGGGGGTGGGGGGGGGGGGGGGTGGGGGGGGGGGGGGGTGGGGGGGGGGGGGGGTGGGGGGGGGGGGGGGTGGGGGGGGGGGGGGGTGGGGGGGGGGGGGGGTGGGGGGGGGGGGGGGTGGGGGGGGGGGGGGGTGGGGGGGGGGGGGGGTGGGGGGGGGGGGGGGTGGGGGGGGGGGGGGGTGGGGGGGGGGGGGGGTGGGGGGGGGGGGGGGTGGGGGGGGGGGGGGGTGGGGGGGGGGGGGGGTGGGGGGGGGGGGGGGTGGGGGGGGGGGGGGGTGGGGGGGGGGGGGGGTGGGGGGGGGGGGGGGTGGGGGGGGGGGGGGGTGGGGGGGGGGGGGGGTGGGGGGGGGGGGGGGTGGGGGGGGGGGGGGGTGGGGGGGGGGGGGGGTGGGGGGGGGGGGGGGTGGGGGGGGGGGGGGGTGGGGGGGGGGGGGGGTGGGGGGGGGGGGGGGTGGGGGGGGGGGGGGGTGGGGGGGGGGGGGGGTGGGGGGGGGGGGGGGTGGGGGGGGGGGGGGGTGGGGGGGGGGGGGGGTGGGGGGGGGGGGGGGTGGGGGGGGGGGGGGGTGGGGGGGGGGGGGGGTGGGGGGGGGGGGGGGTGGGGGGGGGGGGGGGTGGGGGGGGGGGGGGGTGGGGGGGGGGGGGGGTGGGGGGGGGGGGGGGTGGGGGGGGGGGGGGGTGGGGGGGGGGGGGGGTGGGGGGGGGGGGGGGTGGGGGGGGGGGGGGGTGGGGGGGGGGGGGGGTGGGGGGGGGGGGGGGTGGGGGGGGGGGGGGGTGGGGGGGGGGGGGGGTGGGGGGGGGGGGGGGTGGGGGGGGGGGGGGGTGGGGGGGGGGGGGGGTGGGGGGGGGGGGGGGTGGGGGGGGGGGGGGGTGGGGGGGGGGGGGGGTGGGGGGGGGGGGGGGTGGGGGGGGGGGGGGGTGGGGGGGGGGGGGGGTGGGGGGGGGGGGGGGTGGGGGGGGGGGGGGGTGGGGGGGGGGGGGGGTGGGGGGGGGGGGGGGTGGGGGGGGGGGGGGGTGGGGGGGGGGGGGGGTGGGGGGGGGGGGGGGTGGGGGGGGGGGGGGGTGGGGGGGGGGGGGGGTGGGGGGGGGGGGGGGTGGGGGGGGGGGGGGGTGGGGGGGGGGGGGGGTGGGGGGGGGGGGGGGTGGGGGGGGGGGGGGGTGGGGGGGGGGGGGGGTGGGGGGGGGGGGGGGTGGGGGGGGGGGGGGGTGGGGGGGGGGGGGGGTGGGGGGGGGGGGGGGTGGGGGGGGGGGGGGGTGGGGGGGGGGGGGGGTGGGGGGGGGGGGGGGTGGGGGGGGGGGGGGGTGGGGGGGGGGGGGGGTGGGGGGGGGGGGGGGTGGGGGGGGGGGGGGGTGGGGGGGGGGGGGGGTGGGGGGGGGGGGGGGTGGGGGGGGGGGGGGGTGGGGGGGGGGGGGGGTGGGGGGGGGGGGGGGTGGGGGGGGGGGGGGGTGGGGGGGGGGGGGGGTGGGGGGGGGGGGGGGTGGGGGGGGGGGGGGGTGGGGGGGGGGGGGGGTGGGGGGGGGGGGGGGTGGGGGGGGGGGGGGGTGGGGGGGGGGGGGGGTGGGGGGGGGGGGGGGTGGGGGGGGGGGGGGGTGGGGGGGGGGGGGGGTGGGGGGGGGGGGGGGTGGGGGGGGGGGGGGGTGGGGGGGGGGGGGGGTGGGGGGGGGGGGGGGTGGGGGGGGGGGGGGGTGGGGGGGGGGGGGGGTGGGGGGGGGGGGGGGTGGGGGGGGGGGGGGGTGGGGGGGGGGGGGGGTGGGGGGGGGGGGGGGTGGGGGGGGGGGGGGGTGGGGGGGGGGGGGGGTGGGGGGGGGGGGGGGTGGGGGGGGGGGGGGGTGGGGGGGGGGGGGGGTGGGGGGGGGGGGGGGTGGGGGGGGGGGGGGGTGGGGGGGGGGGGGGGTGGGGGGGGGGGGGGGTGGGGGGGGGGGGGGGTGGGGGGGGGGGGGGGTGGGGGGGGGGGGGGGTGGGGGGGGGGGGGGGTGGGGGGGGGGGGGGGTGGGGGGGGGGGGGGGTGGGGGGGGGGGGGGGTGGGGGGGGGGGGGGGTGGGGGGGGGGGGGGGTGGGGGGGGGGGGGGGTGGGGGGGGGGGGGGGTGGGGGGGGGGGGGGGTGGGGGGGGGGGGGGGTGGGGGGGGGGGGGGGTGGGGGGGGGGGGGGGTGGGGGGGGGGGGGGGTGGGGGGGGGGGGGGGTGGGGGGGGGGGGGGGTGGGGGGGGGGGGGGGTGGGGGGGGGGGGGGGTGGGGGGGGGGGGGGGTGGGGGGGGGGGGGGGTGGGGGGGGGGGGGGGTGGGGGGGGGGGGGGGTGGGGGGGGGGGGGGGTGGGGGGGGGGGGGGGTGGGGGGGGGGGGGGGTGGGGGGGGGGGGGGGTGGGGGGGGGGGGGGGTGGGGGGGGGGGGGGGTGGGGGGGGGGGGGGGTGGGGGGGGGGGGGGGTGGGGGGGGGGGGGGGTGGGGGGGGGGGGGGGTGGGGGGGGGGGGGGGTGGGGGGGGGGGGGGGTGGGGGGGGGGGGGGGTGGGGGGGGGGGGGGGTGGGGGGGGGGGGGGGTGGGGGGGGGGGGGGGTGGGGGGGGGGGGGGGTGGGGGGGGGGGGGGGTGGGGGGGGGGGGGGGTGGGGGGGGGGGGGGGTGGGGGGGGGGGGGGGTGGGGGGGGGGGGGGGTGGGGGGGGGGGGGGGTGGGGGGGGGGGGGGGTGGGGGGGGGGGGGGGTGGGGGGGGGGGGGGGTGGGGGGGGGGGGGGGTGGGGGGGGGGGGGGGTGGGGGGGGGGGGGGGTGGGGGGGGGGGGGGGTGGGGGGGGGGGGGGGTGGGGGGGGGGGGGGGTGGGGGGGGGGGGGGGTGGGGGGGGGGGGGGGTGGGGGGGGGGGGGGGTGGGGGGGGGGGGGGGTGGGGGGGGGGGGGGGTGGGGGGGGGGGGGGGTGGGGGGGGGGGGGGGTGGGGGGGGGGGGGGGTGGGGGGGGGGGGGGGTGGGGGGGGGGGGGGGTGGGGGGGGGGGGGGGTGGGGGGGGGGGGGGGTGGGGGGGGGGGGGGGTGGGGGGGGGGGGGGGTGGGGGGGGGGGGGGGTGGGGGGGGGGGGGGGTGGGGGGGGGGGGGGGTGGGGGGGGGGGGGGGTGGGGGGGGGGGGGGGTGGGGGGGGGGGGGGGTGGGGGGGGGGGGGGGTGGGGGGGGGGGGGGGTGGGGGGGGGGGGGGGTGGGGGGGGGGGGGGGTGGGGGGGGGGGGGGGTGGGGGGGGGGGGGGGTGGGGGGGGGGGGGGGTGGGGGGGGGGGGGGGTGGGGGGGGGGGGGGGTGGGGGGGGGGGGGGGTGGGGGGGGGGGGGGGTGGGGGGGGGGGGGGGTGGGGGGGGGGGGGGGTGGGGGGGGGGGGGGGTGGGGGGGGGGGGGGGTGGGGGGGGGGGGGGGTGGGGGGGGGGGGGGGTGGGGGGGGGGGGGGGTGGGGGGGGGGGGGGGTGGGGGGGGGGGGGGGTGGGGGGGGGGGGGGGTGGGGGGGGGGGGGGGTGGGGGGGGGGGGGGGTGGGGGGGGGGGGGGGTGGGGGGGGGGGGGGGTGGGGGGGGGGGGGGGTGGGGGGGGGGGGGGGTGGGGGGGGGGGGGGGTGGGGGGGGGGGGGGGTGGGGGGGGGGGGGGGTGGGGGGGGGGGGGGGTGGGGGGGGGGGGGGGTGGGGGGGGGGGGGGGTGGGGGGGGGGGGGGGTGGGGGGGGGGGGGGGTGGGGGGGGGGGGGGGTGGGGGGGGGGGGGGGTGGGGGGGGGGGGGGGTGGGGGGGGGGGGGGGTGGGGGGGGGGGGGGGTGGGGGGGGGGGGGGGTGGGGGGGGGGGGGGGTGGGGGGGGGGGGGGGTGGGGGGGGGGGGGGGTGGGGGGGGGGGGGGGTGGGGGGGGGGGGGGGTGGGGGGGGGGGGGGGTGGGGGGGGGGGGGGGTGGGGGGGGGGGGGGGTGGGGGGGGGGGGGGGTGGGGGGGGGGGGGGGTGGGGGGGGGGGGGGGTGGGGGGGGGGGGGGGTGGGGGGGGGGGGGGGTGGGGGGGGGGGGGGGTGGGGGGGGGGGGGGGTGGGGGGGGGGGGGGGTGGGGGGGGGGGGGGGTGGGGGGGGGGGGGGGTGGGGGGGGGGGGGGGTGGGGGGGGGGGGGGGTGGGGGGGGGGGGGGGTGGGGGGGGGGGGGGGTGGGGGGGGGGGGGGGTGGGGGGGGGGGGGGGTGGGGGGGGGGGGGGGTGGGGGGGGGGGGGGGTGGGGGGGGGGGGGGGTGGGGGGGGGGGGGGGTGGGGGGGGGGGGGGGTGGGGGGGGGGGGGGGTGGGGGGGGGGGGGGGTGGGGGGGGGGGGGGGTGGGGGGGGGGGGGGGTGGGGGGGGGGGGGGGTGGGGGGGGGGGGGGGTGGGGGGGGGGGGGGGTGGGGGGGGGGGGGGGTGGGGGGGGGGGGGGGTGGGGGGGGGGGGGGGTGGGGGGGGGGGGGGGTGGGGGGGGGGGGGGGTGGGGGGGGGGGGGGGTGGGGGGGGGGGGGGGTGGGGGGGGGGGGGGGTGGGGGGGGGGGGGGGTGGGGGGGGGGGGGGGTGGGGGGGGGGGGGGGTGGGGGGGGGGGGGGGTGGGGGGGGGGGGGGGTGGGGGGGGGGGGGGGTGGGGGGGGGGGGGGGTGGGGGGGGGGGGGGGTGGGGGGGGGGGGGGGTGGGGGGGGGGGGGGGTGGGGGGGGGGGGGGGTGGGGGGGGGGGGGGGTGGGGGGGGGGGGGGGTGGGGGGGGGGGGGGGTGGGGGGGGGGGGGGGTGGGGGGGGGGGGGGGTGGGGGGGGGGGGGGGTGGGGGGGGGGGGGGGTGGGGGGGGGGGGGGGTGGGGGGGGGGGGGGGTGGGGGGGGGGGGGGGTGGGGGGGGGGGGGGGTGGGGGGGGGGGGGGGTGGGGGGGGGGGGGGGTGGGGGGGGGGGGGGGTGGGGGGGGGGGGGGGTGGGGGGGGGGGGGGGTGGGGGGGGGGGGGGGTGGGGGGGGGGGGGGGTGGGGGGGGGGGGGGGTGGGGGGGGGGGGGGGTGGGGGGGGGGGGGGGTGGGGGGGGGGGGGGGTGGGGGGGGGGGGGGGTGGGGGGGGGGGGGGGTGGGGGGGGGGGGGGGTGGGGGGGGGGGGGGGTGGGGGGGGGGGGGGGTGGGGGGGGGGGGGGGTGGGGGGGGGGGGGGGTGGGGGGGGGGGGGGGTGGGGGGGGGGGGGGGTGGGGGGGGGGGGGGGTGGGGGGGGGGGGGGGTGGGGGGGGGGGGGGGTGGGGGGGGGGGGGGGTGGGGGGGGGGGGGGGTGGGGGGGGGGGGGGGTGGGGGGGGGGGGGGGTGGGGGGGGGGGGGGGTGGGGGGGGGGGGGGGTGGGGGGGGGGGGGGGTGGGGGGGGGGGGGGGTGGGGGGGGGGGGGGGTGGGGGGGGGGGGGGGTGGGGGGGGGGGGGGGTGGGGGGGGGGGGGGGTGGGGGGGGGGGGGGGTGGGGGGGGGGGGGGGTGGGGGGGGGGGGGGGTGGGGGGGGGGGGGGGTGGGGGGGGGGGGGGGTGGGGGGGGGGGGGGGTGGGGGGGGGGGGGGGTGGGGGGGGGGGGGGGTGGGGGGGGGGGGGGGTGGGGGGGGGGGGGGGTGGGGGGGGGGGGGGGTGGGGGGGGGGGGGGGTGGGGGGGGGGGGGGGTGGGGGGGGGGGGGGGTGGGGGGGGGGGGGGGTGGGGGGGGGGGGGGGTGGGGGGGGGGGGGGGTGGGGGGGGGGGGGGGTGGGGGGGGGGGGGGGTGGGGGGGGGGGGGGGTGGGGGGGGGGGGGGGTGGGGGGGGGGGGGGGTGGGGGGGGGGGGGGGTGGGGGGGGGGGGGGGTGGGGGGGGGGGGGGGTGGGGGGGGGGGGGGGTGGGGGGGGGGGGGGGTGGGGGGGGGGGGGGGTGGGGGGGGGGGGGGGTGGGGGGGGGGGGGGGTGGGGGGGGGGGGGGGTGGGGGGGGGGGGGGGTGGGGGGGGGGGGGGGTGGGGGGGGGGGGGGGTGGGGGGGGGGGGGGGTGGGGGGGGGGGGGGGTGGGGGGGGGGGGGGGTGGGGGGGGGGGGGGGTGGG